>NC_092713.1:274163206-274769872 GCF_047496885.1 Scyliorhinus torazame | reverse complement strand
ATTGCAGCATAACCTCCCTAGTCTTCAACTCCATCCCTCTAGCAATGAAGGACAAAATTCCATTTGCCTTCTTAATCACCTGTTGCACCTGTAAACCAACTTTTTGCATTAGCACACCCAGGTCTCTCTGCACAGCAACATGTTTTAATATTTTATCATTTAAATAATAATCCCTTTTGCTGTTATTTCTACCAAAATGGATAACCTCACATTTGTTAACTTTGTATTCCATCTGCCAGACCCTAGCTCATTCACTTAGCCTATCCAAATCCCTCTGCAGACTTCCAGTATCATCTGCACTTTTTGCTTTACCACTCATCTTAGTGTCGTCTGCAAACTTGGACACATTGCCCTTGGTCCCCCAACTCCAAATCATCTATGTAAATTGTGAACAGTTGTGGGCCCAACACTGATCCCTGAGGGACACCACTAGCTACTGATTACCAACCAGAGAAACACCCATTAATCCCCATTCTTTGCTTTCTATTAATTAACCAATCCTCTATCCATGCTACTACTTTCCCCTTTATGCCATGCATCTTTATCTTATGCAGCAACCTTTTGTGTGGCACCTTGTCAAAGGCTTTCTGGAAATCCAGATACACCACATGCATTGGCTCCCTGTTATCTACTGCACTGGTAATGTCCTCAAAAGATTCCACTAAATTAGTTAGGCACGATCTGCCCTTTATGAACCCATGCTGCGTCTGCCCAATGGGACAATTTCCATCCAGACGCCTCGCTATTTCTTCCTTGATGATAGATTCCAGCATCTTCCCTACTACCGAAGTTAAGCTCACTGGCCTATAATTACCCGCTTTCTGCCTACCTCCTTTTTTAAACAGTGGTGTCATGTTTTCTAATCTCCAATCCGCCGGGACCACCCCAGAGTCCAGTGAATTTTGGCAAATTATCACTAGTGCATTTGCAATTTCCCTAGCCATCTCTTTTAGCATCCTGGGATGCATCCCATCAGGGCCAGGAGGCTTGTCTACCTTTAGCCCCATTAGCTTGTCCATCACTACCTCCTTGGTGATAACAATCCTCTCAAGGTCCTCACCTGTTTTAGCCTCATTTTCATCAGTCACTGGCATGTTATTTGTGTCTTCCACTGTGAAGACCGACCCAAAAAACCTGTTCAGTTCCTCAGCCATTTCCTCATCTCCCATTATTAAATCTCCCTTCTCATCCTCTAAAGGACCAATATTTACCTTAGTCACTCTTTTTTGTTTTATATCTCGCTAACCGATATGCCGGGACCGCACTCGCCAGCACCCCCACTGACAAAGTAGCAAAGCACTTAATCTGCTCTTGCACAACCAACCCCACTCAGCTCACAGTATGGCGCCAAGACTACCAGCCGCACGATTCGGGGGTGCAGACTTAGGGAGGCTCCTAGAGGCAATCGAGGCCAGGAGGGATGTCCTGTTTCCCCATGGGTCACGGATGGTCAGCCACCGTGCAGCCATTGCTGCCTGGGTTGAAGTGGCACTGCCCATCAGCTCGGGGGTGTGACCAGAAGGACTGCCACTCAGTACCATAAGAAGGTCAATCACCTACACCATGCTGCAGAGGTGACTTGGCACCACCATCCTCCTCCACGAGCTTGTGTCTGGCATTGCCCCCGCTCAGCACCATACTGTGCCCTAGCCTTCCCATGCTGGCCCCTCGCCAAACCCCTCCCCAAAACCGCACCCCGTGCTGAACCACGCGTGCGGCTAACGAGGCCCTCTCTGTGACACCGCAGGAGAAATTGTGCCACAACAATCGGGAAAGGACCCAGACTGGCGGCGGGGTGCCAGAGAACCCTCACCACCTTCGAGGACTGGGCCCTGGATGTTACAGGGTGGCCGAGGACAGAGTGTTCACCAATGCGGGCGCCGCAGAGGTGAGGATCCACCGGGCCCCACCCAGATGGGCTTAACACATGTGTTGTTAATGTCAGACAGAATGACCCATCCCTCACACTGACCACATGTCCATTTTCCCTCAGGACCTCGAGTTGACAGCGCCTCAGCCCAGGGTTGTCCCTGTCCTAATATACATCTATTATGCAATGGAGTGCAGACAGGCAGTGATTGACACACAGGATGACCAGTAAGCACACAGAACAGAGCAGCCAATCACCAGACAGGACACAACCACTATAAAGCCAGAGGGCACCAGTTTTCCCGCTCTCTCGGGACCCAGCCTCTGAGACAGTCAGAGTTAGTGAGCTGGCCAGTGCAAACACCATGTGGTAGCTAGTAAGTCTGGTTAGGCTAGTATCTGGTCTCCAGTCAATCAGCATAGTGTCAACCCACAGTTGAACATGTATAATAGTTTAGATGTTAAATAAAATTGTGTTGCATCTTATCAAGTTTTGGATGTCTGTCTCTCGCTACACTGCATCAAGTGCAGTCCACATCGACCCAGCCTACCCAACACATCATGGTACCAGTGAGTGATGCTGAAAATTGACGGACCTACCTTGAGTGAATCAGCGTTGATCAGCAAACAGACGGACCTACCTTGAGTGAATCAGCGGTGACCAGCAAACAGCCATCCGGTGACATGGAAAACATCCGCCCTCCTCCGCAGCTCCCCATCGCCGGCAACCTCGGTGCAAATTGGAAGATCTTCAAACAAAAGTTCCAACTCTATCTAGAAGCCACCGACCTCGAGGCCGCATCGGACGCCTGGAAGATCGCACTATTCCTTTCCACGGCCGGGAACCACGCCACCCACATCTACAACTCCCTTACATTCGCTGAAGACAAAGACAAGACAAAATTGAAAACAGTCCTACTGAAGTTCGACAACCACTGTGACACTGAGGTGAATGAGAGCTTTGAATGGTATGTTTTCCAGCAGAGGCTTCAGGGTAAGGATGAACCTTTTCAATCCTTTCTGACCCATCTCCGCATCCTCGAGCAGTCATGTAACTATGACTCGACCACTGATTCCATGATCTGGGATCAGATCGTTTTCGGGGTCCACTCCGATTCCCTTCGCCAGCAGCTCCTGAAATTCAGGCAGCTTACCCTCACCATCGCCATCGAAACGTGCGTTCTCCACGAACATGCTAACAATCGGTACTCCCACATCAGGGAAGCATAAACGGCAAAGCTAACCTCCCACGAGGCGGAATGGGTGCAGGCCATCGCACAAATGCAGGGCCTAAGTATCGATGACAGTGGCCATTTCGCGCGCTTTTCCCGGGCCCCTGCGCATACGTGCCACTAGCGAGGGGACGGCGAGACCGACGACCAGACTGCGCAGGTGCGTACATCGTTCGACCGCGATGGCGCACGGAACACGCTGATGTTGGCGTCATGACATGCCCGAATTGTGGCTCCGCCCATTTAAAGCGGCACTGTCCGGCAAAATCACGACGGTGTCTAGTGTGGCAAGCTTGGCCACCACGCAGCCCTTTGCAGATCTGCTCCACTGCCCAGCATCCAGCGATCCCAGCCGCGGCGCAGAAGCGTCCGTTCAATACAGCAGGCCATGCCAGACTCCGACCCCGACAGCTTAACAGATCCTGATGCTGCGTGCCTCAACTCTCCATACCGGGTGGGCATCATTACGAAGCATGCACTGCCTTTCTCCAAGACAGCGAAGCGTGGATCCCGACGACGAGTGGTGTGCTGTCCTCACAGTCAACAAGGCTCACTTCCGGTTCAAACTGGACACCGGCACATTGGCGAACCTCATCTCATCTCCAAATCCAATCTCGACACGATCCGCGTCAGACCAAGCATTCTTCCACTGGCCTGCCAGCTGCTTGACTACAATGGCAATGTCATAGCTGCCAGTGGCTTATGCCAACTCGGAGTTTCCAATAAGTCATTTAAAGCGAAACTCCGATTTGAGATCGTGGAACCTGACAGAGCGTCCCTGCTCAGTGCTGGGGCCTGCAAACTCCTGAACTTGGTTCAGCGAGTCCACACCATGTCATCCTCACAGGCGATGGCCTCACCTGATGAGAACTTCCAGGCTGAAATTGATGACATCATCACGTAGTACCACAGCGTGTTCGACGGAATGGGCACACTCCCATACCAATACAAAATCATACTCAAACCAAACGCCACCCCTGTGATCCACGCACCAGGATGGGTGCCGACAATCCTCAAGAACTGCCTCTAGCAACAGTTACAGGACCTACAGGACCAGGGCACCAAATCAAAGGTCACAGAACCCACGGACTGGGTCAGCTCCATGGTCTGTATCAAGAAGCCGTCAGGGGAGCTTCAAATCTGCATCGGCCCCAAGGATTTAAACCGCAACATCATGAGTGAACATTACCCTATACCAAAGCGAGAGGAGTTGACCAGCGAGATGGCTCATGCCAAACTCTTAACGAAGCTGGACGCCTCCAAGTGGTTCTGGCAAATACAGCTGGATGCATCCAGTTGCAAGCTGTGCACATTCAATACCCCGTTCGGTCACTACTGCTACAACCGGATGCCTTTTGGCAGCATCTCCGCCTCAGAAGTATTTCACCGCATTATGGAACAGATGATGGAGGGTATCGAGGGGGTGCGCGTGTATGTTGACGATGTCATAATCTGGTCCACAACTCCTCAAGGACACATCGATCACCTCACGAAGGTATTCCACAGAATCCATGAGCATGGCCTCCGACTCAACAGAGCCAAGTGCTCGTTCGGTCAATCAAAAAATCAAATTCCTTGGTGACCACATCTCGCTGCAAAGCGTACGGCCAGATGCTGACAAGGTCTCGGCAATCAACGCCATGAAGACCCCAGAGGACAAGAAGGTGGTATTCCGCTTTCTAGGGATGGTCAACTTCCTCGGGAAGTTTATTCCCAACATGGCGGCACACACCACAGCCCTCCACCATCTCGTCAAAACGTCGACGGAATTCCAGTGGCTGCCCGCTCATGAGAACGAATGGCGTGAGCTGAGGGCAAAACTCACCACAACCCCGGTTCTGGGGTTCTTCGACCCTACCAAAGAGACCAAAATATCCACTGACGTGAGCCAGGACGGTATTGGGGCGGTGCTCCTCCAACGGGATGACTCCTCCTCATGGGCCCCAGTTGCGTATGCCTCCAGAGCCCACTGCTCAACGGTACGCTCAGATCAAGAAGGAATGCCTGGGCCTCCTAACGGGAATCGACAAATTTCACGACTATGTGTATGGCCTCCCAAAATTCACAGTTGAGACGGACCACAGGCCACTCGTCCACATAATCCAGAAGGATTTGAATGACATGGTGCCTCGGTTACAACAAATCCTTCACAAGCTACGCCGCTATGACTTTGAATTAGTCTACACGCCAGGCAAAGAACTCATTGTTGCAGATGCCTTTTCCAGGTCACTCACCACACCGTGTGAACAAACCGACTTTGTCTGCCAAATCGATGCACAGGTGGAATTGTGTGCCTCCAACCTTCCGGCCACTGATGAGAGGGTCATCCAAATTTGTGAGGAAATGGCCAAGGACCCTCTGCTACAGCGTGTTATGCAGCACCTCACAAATGGCTGGCAGAAGGGACAGTGTCCCCAGTTTTACAACGTCAAGGATGACCTGACGGTGGTGGACGGCATCCTCATGAAGCTCGATAGGATTGTGATTCCGCAGAGCATGCAAGCTATGGTGCTCGGCCAACTCCATGAGGGTCATCTGGGGGTCGGGAAATGTCAACGCAGAGATCGAGAGGCAGTCTATTGGCCGGGCATCAGCCAGGACGTTGCCAACATGGTCCTCAACTGCCCCACATGTCAGAAATTTCAGCCAGCTCAACCCAAAGAAACTCTGCAGCAACATAAGATAGTGACCTCCGCATGGTCCAAAGTCGGTGTCGACCTTTTCCATCCCAAGGGGCGTGACTATGTCCTCCTGGTCGACTACTTCTCCAATTACCCTGAAGTGGTGAAACTGTCCAACCTCACGTCGAAGGCGGTGATTAAAGCATGCAAAGAAATGTTTGCCAGGCATGGGATACCGCTCACGTTGATGAGTGACAACGGTCCCTGTTTTTACAGCCAGGAATGGTCTGATTTTGCCCGCCTATACAACTTTCGTCACATAACTTCCAGGCCCCACTACCCGCAGTCAAATGGGAAGGCCGAAAAAGGAGTCCATATCGTCAAGAGATTACAATGCAAGGCTGCAGACTCAGGCTCCGACTTCAACTTGGCGCTGCTGGCATACAGAGCATCCCCGCAGTCCACTGGGTTGTCTCCTGCGCAGATGCTCATGAATCTCACTCTGCGAACCACGGTTCCAGCCATCCATGTTCCAGACCTTGACCACCTCACGGTCATACAAAAGATGCAGCAGTCTCGGGCCCAACAGAAATCAGCATACGATGCTCATGCCACGGATCTCCCCAAGCTGGTCCAAACTGATGGTGTTCGTGTGCAATTGCCTGACGGCGGCTGGTCCGCCACAGCTGTTCCTCGTCCGCATGGCTGATGGCTCCTTCCTACGATGCAACAGACGGGCGCTGCGCAGAGTTCCACGCCCGCCACCTAACCATGATGTCCTGCCTCACACAATGCTTCCACCGGACGTGCCCTACCACGAGGCCACCGATCGACCACCAATCCTGCCGACCTCTGCGACCACCGCATTGGCGGCGGTCCCGCCTATCCAGGTGTAGGCAGTCCCTGATCCACCCTTGAGGCGGTCAACCAGAATTCGTCGCCCGCCGTGGAGACTAAACTTATAGACTGAACTTTTGCACAACTGTGTTACCTTATCGTTTTGACCTCTGTAAATATCGTTTTTTACCATTTCATTGGCCCTATATCTGCACTAGTGACACCTTCCTGTGTACATAAGGTCATTTTAGCACATTCTGTATATAGTCACGCACATATACACATCCACACGTACATGCACCTTAATATCTATTATCTCAACACACACAATACAGAACAAAAAATAAAGGGGGGCGATGTCATAATATACATCTATGTATACAATGGAGTGCAGACAGGCAATGATTGACACACAGGATGACCAGTAAGCCCACAGAACAGAGCAGCCAATCACCAGACAGGACACGACCACTATGAAGCCATAGGGCACCTGTTTTCTCGCTCTCTCGGGACCCAGCCTCTGAGACAGTCAGAATGAGGGAGCTGGCCAGTGCAAACACCATGTGGTATCTAGTAAGTCTGGTTAGGCTAGTATCAGGTCTCCAGTCAAGTCAGCATAATGTCAACCCACAGTTGAACATGTATTATAGTTTAGATGTTAAATAAAATCGTGTTGCATCTTATCAAGTGTTGGAGGTCTGTCTCTCGCTACACTGAATCAAGTGCAGTCCACATCGACCCAGTCTACCCAACACATCAGTCCCCTCACCTCCTCCTCCCAGGAGAACACATCGGAGGAGAGCTCCGAGGATGCTGCCATAGATGAATCATAGAGTCATAGAATTTACAGTGCAGATGTAGGCCATTTGGCCCATCGAGTCTGCACCAGCCCTTAGGAAAGAGTACCCCACCTAAGCCCACACCTCCATCCTGTTCCTGTCGCCCAGCAACCCCACCCAACCTTTTTGACACTAAGGGCAATTTATCATCGTCAATCCACCTAACCTGCACATCTTTGGACTGTGGGAGGAAACCGGAGCACCCGGAGAAAACCCACGCACACACGGGGAGAACGTGCAGACTTTGCATAGACAGTGACCCAAGCCATGAATCGAACCTGGGACCCTGGAGCTGTGAAGCAACTGTGCTAACCACTGTGCTATCATGCTGCCCTACACAGCATCATAGCTGTCATCTCCACCCTCCACCAGTGCAGGTCCACCTCGGTGGGCAATGTTAGTCATCAGGCTTCTGGGGCACATTCAGATGAGCACCACACAGTCGCTAATGTACATCAGGTGGAGGCAGTAAGCCCAGGTGAGCCAGCAGATGGAGGTCTTCTGGATCACAGGACCCAAGTGGGTCCCAGTCCTGAGCCTTTGGAACATGTTTATCTGGAGCTGATGCAGAAGTTAGGGTGCGACCGTGACATTCAGAGGAGATGTCAGTGACCCTCCACCAGGTCCATAGCCGAATGGAGGAGTCGAAGAGGCTTCGGGCACAGGAGATGGCACCGGCAATGCGTAGCATCGAGGCTAGGTTGACGACCACAGTGGAGAGTCTAGTGCACAAAGTCAGCAACATGAGTGGAGGTGTCCATGGGTTGTGCAGTCGGTGATTGCCTTGGCTGAGGGCTTCAGTAAACTGTCCGACTCGATGGGGAACATGACCCAGTACCAGGCTGACCTTGATGAGGCACTGCGGGACATGTCCAGCTCTCTGATGGAAATAGCTAAGGCACTGTGGAGCTTGTCCCTGTCGCAGGTGACCATTGCCGAAGAGCTGCAGAGCATGCCATAGTCACTGAGGAGCATTGCCAAAGGTGTCGACACCATGGGACAAACATTGTGGAGCCGCCAGGGCTGGCAGGGCCAGATGACAAGTCCAAAGATGTGCAGATTAGGTTGGTTGGCCATGATAAATTGCACTTAGTGTCCAAAAAATGTTTAGGTGGGGTTACTGGGTTACGGGGATGGGGTGGGCTTAAGTGGGGTGCTCTTTCCAAGGGCCGGTGCAGATTCGATGGGCCTCCTTCTGCACTGTAAATTCTATGATATCTATGATATCTATGATGACGTCGGGGCAGACAGGGCTTGATCCAGCTGCCCTGCAATCCCGAGGTGAACCACAGACCCTATGGGCACTGACCGGGAGGAGGGGGTGCTGGGTGCCTACATGGACCCGTCCCATGGAGTGGCAATGGTGGCCATTTGCTCCGCCGAGTTCCAACCCTCTGATGACGCCGCATCTCACTGTCAGCACCCGGGATAATGAGGCACAGCTATCAATTGCACCATGGCCTTCTGGCCCGAGAGCCTCCAGAGAATGCCCGGCAGGGGAATGGAAGTCCATGGGATGTGGTCAGCAGCACGCTCGCTCCACCTCTGATGTACATCTTGGGGACACACCTAGAGGCAGCGGTAGTGCCAAGGAAAATAAAGCACATCAAAGATTACTCAGGGCACTGGGTGAGGGTGAGGGGCAAAGGGAACTAGGTGAGGGGGTGGTTGGGAGGGTGGGGGGGTACCATCGGGAGAGTGGAGCAGTGATGGGCATTTGAGCCGACCTCCAAACCCTTGTTCCATTTCCCCAAGCATGGGGTCCGAGCCCCCCACCCCCCGGTACACCATGTGAAGGCGATGGGAATGAGCGAACAGTCAACAAACAGACAGAGGTCAGACTATGGCACAGATTGAGAAGCGCCAGTGCTGACCTCTCCGTGGGTTAGCATCACCCCCCATGTTCTCGACAATGGCCCACTGACATAATCCCTGAATCCTGGATTGATGTGAGGATGGGAAATGATACCCTGAGAGGATGGGAAATGGGGGTGGAGGAGGCAGTGTTGACGGACCGAGCCACGTCCTCTGTGAAGCAGGCGAGTATGAGGGCCTCCCTGGCCATCCTGACTTACCGGGCCCTCGCCGCTGCGCCTGCCCTACAGCCTTCGGCGGGTTCCTCCCCGCAGTGGTCCTCCAGCCCCTGGTGGTCCAGCGCCTCCTCGTCATCTTCATCCTTGTCCTCCTCCTCCACGGAGGTGACAACATGTTCCTCATCCTCCACCTCCAGCATGTTGCCCCGCTGCTGTGCCAGATTGTGTAGGACATAGCAGACTACCACAAAGTGGGCGACCCTCCGGAGGGTGTACTGCAGGGCACCACCGGAGAGGTTGAAGCATCAGAACCGCATTTTCAGCAGAGTGATGCACCGCTCAATGACTGCCTGTGTGGCCACATGGGGCTCATTGTATCGGGTCTCCGCATCGGTCTCCAGCCTTCGGACTGGCGTCATCAGCCAGGTCGTAAGAGGATAATCTTTATCCCCCAAGATCCAGCCAGCCATCCTGGGGTGGACCTCGAAGAGGCCGGGGATGTACAACTGCCCCAGGATTTAGCTGTCGTACATACTCCCTGGGAAGTATGCACACATTTGCATGATCCTAAGGTGGTGGTCACACGCAAGCTGGATATTCAGTGAGTGGAACCCTTTCTTGTTAATGTAGGGCACTCTCGGAAGGCCTGGTATGCACAAGGCAACATTAGTGCAGTCTATCATCCCCTGGACCTGGAGCATCTAAGTGATGGTGGAGAATCCTGCTGCCCGGGCATCCTATTGGGCTTGTCCATATCAAAGTTGATATAATTTTCTGCCCGGGAAAACAGGGCATCCGTGACCTGTCAGATGCACCTGTGAGCTGTGGCATGTGAGATTCCACACAGGTGCCCACTCGAACCCTGGAATGATTGCGAGGTATAAAAGTGACACACCTTCTCCTTGTTGAGGCGGAGCCTCCTGCGGCACGCGCTGTCCATCATCTGCTCGAAAGACCAGTGATGCCTGCCCATCCTGGGCCATCGCAAGCCTCCCCCTTTGTGTCTCACCCTGGTCTGATAGGTGGCCAGGCCCTCAGAGTATGGGGCGTGTCCAGCACATGGCCGCCGCCTCAAGTCTCTGTCGACACTGCTGCTGCCACTGTGTCCGGTGCCTGGCCTGCCAGCAGCACGGGTAGGGCAAGTTCAGCGGGGTCAAAAATACTGTCCATAAAGTTCAATATCTGTAAGGAATTGGGAGACGGTGTTAGACTGACAAACAGCGATATCTTCCACCCCGGGATCCTCCATTCCCCCATTGTAACCCGTCCTCCTCCATACCCAGAACGCCCTGCCCACGCACACCCAGCTCCAGTTGAGGCCCTCGCTCACTGGACCCCAGACCCTGTACCTCTGACACCTGTACATAACGTTACCTGGACTGGGCACTGGTCCTCACTTCATTGCACTCACCCATCCTCCGGCCGCTACATCACCGGATCTTGGCTGCTGCATTCATGGTGTTGCCTCCCGCAGTGTTCAGACAGTGTGTCCAGGCAGCATGGTCTGATTGGGATGCTAGGCAATAACTCCTCCATGTCAGATGGCACGTTTACCCATTTTTACAAGCCTGCCCAATTCCATATTAAACTTCACCTCATCATCCTCAGTCATTGCTTTTGTGGTCATTCCTCATTCAGAGTCCGACATGTTGCTTCCTGGTCTGACGACCATTTCTGCCCCGGTACAGGTGAAGGTAAGGCAGTCTTTGGCAGGACCCTCTCAGCTTTAGAAGACATCAGAAATTAATATTTAAATAATCAGAGCAGGGGAATGAACAACCTGTGCTAAATCAATCCCAACCAGTGGTTAATCCTGAAACTAGATAGTGATACGTTTTTTGATAAAGTATTTATTTCTGGAACGAAGCATTAGATATGTCTGGTAGTTTCTCTTTATAAGTGCTCTAAGTACTTAATTAAACAATGCCCTTCACTTGTGCATCTTAACAATATAATTAACATTCTATATGTTGGAATATGGTTCCATATGTAGAGCTGCCTCCAGCTCTACTGAAGCCACAGGCATAGCACTTCATGAAAATGGGGACAGGGGCCATAGAACATAACGTTAGCTGGGACGGGTAGTGGGCAGGAGGCCCCACCGGTGACAGGCACCAGGGAGGGTGGCAGAGGTATGTTTCGGGGGATACAGCAGGGGAGTGGGGTTCGGATTTGGAGGAGAGAAGGAGACATGCAAGGGCAGGGGCAGGGGCTGCAGTGCAGGCCAAGGCCCCTGCGTAGTCCATTGCACCTGAGGTTCATTGCACCTGGTTGGGCATGGGAGTACTCACCATGCTAACATGTCTGCCACTTTACTCCTGCAGAAAGTGGATTTCAGAATAGAGCTGGGTTTGGGTGGCATCTGCCTAGCCGCCGTAGTCCTGGCATATATGCTGAGGTTGCATGAGCAGGAGCTGCTCGGGAAGGAACCTGTAAACAGGAGCCTGCCCCTATATATAAATAAGTATATACCTTTCCCTCAATTTACACAATGTAATCCCAAATACTGGAAAACATGCTTAAAAATGTCTCAGATATTTATTTGAAAACCCCAGCGTGAATCGCTCCCACTTCTATCCGGTAAACAATTTTTGTACCACCAGCGTTCACTGTCCCATTCAACATTTTCCAAAGTCACCGCTGTAAAAATGAACAAATGTCCGTAATTTTCTTTTTTAATTCAACTGCTAGAACTTAAACTGATAGGTTTAGCTACAGCTTTACTGGGAAAAGTTACTGCCCCACTGTGCTCACTTTAATTACTTCTTTCTGTGCATCATATGTGAGTCCTTTGGGGTTTTGCTTTCACAGCAAAGTACAGAATGTTATCCCAACACACAGGCAAAAGTCCAGCAATCCACTTTAATAAAAATGGATTTAAGTTATTCAGTCCTCTTGAAGCCGTACTCATTGTTTTAAGCCTCTTTTCATGGCTGTTATTTACTTGAAACAATGTACGTGGCCAAGCAACATTTTTGAAGCTATTTGTCAGCTTTTTCAAATTTTGCTAGTTTGCATGCATGTTGCAGTCTGTTCTTGTTTATCGTTTCCAGAAACTGGGATCCCCAGTACCAGCAGTTCTCACGTCCCCAGTTTCCCAGGAACCGGATGGAACATTGGCAGCCACTATGACTTGAAATTGAGTATAATGGCCTGGCAAAATGCACAATTCGGCTTCGGGGACTGCAGGTCTGGGTCATACTCCCCAAAGAGGAAACAATATTTTTAGGGACATTTTGTACTTCTGAGAAGGATCTTTTTCCTTTGCTCCCCTCCCAAAACCCAACAATTTGTCTCATTGTCTGAAACTTTCTATGAAACCCGATAGCCTATCTCACCTGTATTTTTTATTCTTTCACGGAATATGGGCATCGCTGGCAAGTGCTGCCCATCCCTAATTGCCCTAATTGTCATGCAAAGGAAGGAGCTTTCTCCAACCTCATAAAAATGCAAGAATCAGTGTTGTAGAAATGCTCGGTTTCGAAACACTCACAGCAAGGGCTTGTTAGAAACAGTAGTTTATTCATTAGCTGAGCAACTACTCCATACTTGTGCTGTGCCTGGGCTCCCGGGGAGAACTCACGCACTCCCAACCCATGACTCTCTTTGTAGCCATGTCATCTCATAATCATGTGACCGCTCGGTCTACAACTTCCCTGTTTAAGTTGGGGGGAACTGGTGGTATTGAGGTGGAACAGTGTGCACAAACGGAAACTGTACAAACCATTTTATAACACACAGATTGAACAGGCAAAGAATACATAATTATTGACATATGTGAGGTACTGATTTAAATTTTCCAAACCACGTCGTAGGAACGATCCAATGGCCATGCTGCACTGGAAAAGCAGCTCGCCGTGGTGCAGTGTAGCCAATGAAAGCCAGGAGATGCCACTCCCAGGATCTACCTGTCATAATATCCACTCATGTATATAATGAGATGCAGACAGGCAGTGATTGACACACAGGATGACCAGTAAGCACACAACACAGTGCAGCCAATCACCACACAGGATATTATCACCATAAAGCCAGAGGGCACTAGGTTTCCCACGCTCTCGGGACCCAGCCACTGAGACACTCAGAGTCCACGAGCTAGCAAGTGTAAACACCATGCGGTAGCTAGCAAGTCTGGTCAGGCTACTAAAAGGTCTCCAGTCAGTTCAGTATAGTGTCGACCCACAGCTAAAAATGTATATCAGTTCTATCGTTGAATAAAACAGTGTTGGATCTTCTCCAGTGTTAGACGTCTGTTTCTAGCTTCCCTGCATCGAGTGCAGTCCACATCGAACCTACCTGCCTAACACATCATGGTACCAGAGTGATACTGATCTTGACGGACCTACCTCGAGTGAATCAGCATTGACCAGCAAGCAGCCATCTGGTGAAATGGAAAACATCCAGCCTCCTCCGCAGCTCCGCATCTCCGGCAACCTCGGCGCCAATTGGAAAATCTTCAACCAAAAGTTCCTCTTATACATCGAGGCCTCCGACCTCGCAGCAGCATCGGATGCCAGGAAGATTGCGCTATTTCTCTCCACCACAGGGGACCACGCCTTCCACATCTATAACTCCCTTACGTTCACTGACGGCAAAGACAAAACAAAATTCAAAACAGTCCTGCTGAAGTTTGATAGCCACTGCGACATTGAGGTGAACGAGAGCTTTGAATGGTACGTTTTCCAGCAGAGGCTTCAGGGGAAGGAAGAACCTTTTCAGTCCTTCGTGACCCATCTCCGCATCCTAGCGCAGTCATGTAACTGACTCGACGGCTGATTCCATGATCCGGGATCAGATCATTTTCGGGGTCCACTCCGACTCCCTTTGGCAGCAGCCGAAAGTCAAACAGTTGAGCCTCTCTGTCGCTATCGAGACGTGCGTTGTCCATGAGCATGCTAAGAATCGTTACTCCCACATCAGGGCGGTAGAAACTGCGCAGCTGGCCTCCCACGAGGCAGAGCGGGTGCAGGCCATTGCACAAATGCAGGGCCTGAGCATCGAGGAGAGTGACCGTTTCGCGTGCTTTTCCCGGGTCCCTGCGCATGCGCACCACAACCGAGTGGATGGCGAGCCCGACAACCCGACTGCGCAGGTGCGTACGTCGACCGAACACACTGCGCATGCGCGATGGCGCACGGAACGCGCTGATGTCGGCGTCATGGCATTTCCGAATTGTGGCTCCGTCCATTTAAATCGGCAATGTCCAGCAAAAGGACGCCGGTGTCTACAGTGTGGCAAGCTTGGCCACTACGCAGCCCTTTGCAGATCTGCTCCACCGCTCAGCAGCCAGCGATCCCAGCTGTGGCGCAGAAGTGTCCGCTCAATACAACAAAGCATGCCAGATTCCGATCCCGACAGCCCAACAGACCCTGATGCTGAGTGCCTCAAGTCCCCATACCGGGTGGGCATCATAACTACACATGCGCTGCCTTCCACCACAACGGCAAAACGCATTTCGATCCTCAGTGTGGACGCCGACGACGAGTGGTGTGCTGTCTTCACAGTTAACAAGGCTCACATCTGAATTAAAAGGGACACCAGCGCATCAGCAAACCTCATCTCAAAATCCGACCTCGACACCATCCGCGCCAGACCAAGTATTCTTCCACCGGCCTGCCAGCTCCTTCACTACAATGGCAATGCAATAGTTGCCAGTGGCTCCTGTCAACTAGGGATATCCAACAAGGTGATCAAGGCAACACTGCGGTTTGAAATCGTCGGGCCTGACAGAGCGTCCCTGCTCGGTTCTCGAGCCTGCAAGCTCCTGAACCTGGTTCAGTGAGTCCACACCATGTCATCATCACCGGCGACAGCCTCGTCTGATGGAAACTTGCAAGCCGACATAGATGACATTATCACGCAGTACCACAGCGTATTCGATGGAATGGGCACGCTCCCATACCGATATAAAATCCTGCTCAAGCCGAATGCCACCCCTGTAATTTATGCACCACGCCGGGTGCCGGCACCCCTCAAGGATCGTCTGAAGAAGCAATTCCAGGACCCCCAAGACCAAGGCATCATATCGAAGGTCACAGAGCCAACAGACTGTGTCAGCTCCATGGTCTGCATAAAGAAGCCATCAGGGGAGCTTCGCATTTGCATTGACCCGAAGGATCTAAACCGCAACATCATGCGGGAGCATTACCCGATACCAAAACGTGAAGAGTTGACCAGTGAGATGGCTCATGCCAAATTCTTTACTAAGCTGGACGCCTCTAAGGGTTTTTGGCAAATACAGCAGGACGCGTCCAGTCGCACGCTGTGCACGTTCAACACCCCGTTCGGTCGCTACTGCTACAACCAGATGCCTTTTGGGATCATATCTGCCTCCGCAGTATTTCACCGCATCATGGAGCAGATGATGGAGGGCATCGAGTGGGTGCGAGTATACGTTGACGATGTAATTATCTGGTCCACAACGCCCCAGGAACACATCGCTCGCCTCAAGAAGGTATTCCAGAGAATTCATGAACATGGTCTCCAGCTCATCAGGGCCAAGTGCTCATTTGGTCAATCGGATATTAAGTTCCTGTGTGACCACATCTCACAGCAGAGCGTGCGGCCAGATGCCAACAAGGTCTCCGTGATCAACGCCATGAAGACCCCGGAGGACAAGAAAGCGGTCCTCCGCTTCCTCGGGATAGTCAACTTCCTCGGGAAATTCATTCCCAATATGGCATCCCACACCACGGCCCTCCGCCATCTCGTCAAGAAGTAGACGGAATTCCAGTGGCTGCCCACGCATGAAGAGGAATGGTGTGAGCTGAAAGCAAAGCTCACCACAGCCCCGGTTCGAGCGTTCTTCGACCCAACCAAGGAAACCAAGATATCGACTGATGCAAGCCAGGACAGCATTGGGGCGGTGCTCCTTCAGCGAGATGACTCCTCGTCCTGGGCTCCAGTGGTGTATGCCTCCAGGGCCATGACGCCCACTGAGCAACGGTACGCTCAGATTGAGAAGGAGTGTCTGGGCCTCCTGACAGGGATAGTCAAGTTTCACGAATACGTTTACGGCCTGCCAAAATTCACGGTAGAAACCGACCACAACTCTCTAGTCCATACAATCCAAAAGGATTTAAATGACATGACACCTCGGTTACAGCGAATTCTTCATAAGCTACGCCGCTATGACTTTGAACTTGTCTACATGCCAGGCAAAGAGCTGATCGTTGCAGATGCCCTATCCAGGTTCATTACCACACCGTGTGAACAAAGTGACTTCATCTGCCACATAGAAGCGCAAGTGCAGTTGTGTGCCCCCAACATTCCAGCCTCTGACGAACGGGTGGTCCAAATTTGTGAGAAGACAGCCAAGGATCCTCTGCTGCAGCGCGTGATGCAGCACCTTACCAATGGCTGGCAGAAGGGACAATGTCCCCAGTTCTATAATGTAAAAGACGACCTGACGGTGGTGGAGGGAGTCCTTCTGAAACTCGACAAGATCGTAATTCCTCAGAGAATGGAGGCTATGGTGCTGGGCCAACTCCATGAGGGTCACCTTGTAGTCCAGAAATGCCAACGCAGAGCTTGGGAGGCGGTCTATTGGCTGGGCATCAGCCAGGACATTGCCGACACAGTACTCAACTGCCCCACCTGTCAGAAGTTTCAACCAGCTCAACCCAAGGAAACGCTGCAACAGCACGTGATTGTGACCTCTCCGTGGTCCAAAGTAGGTGTAGACCTTTTCCACACCAAGGGGCGTGACTACGTACTCCTGGTCGACTACTTCCCCAGTTACCCAGAAGTGGTGAAACTGTCCGACCTCACGTCGAAGGCGGTCATCAAAGCCTGCAAAGAAACGTTCGCCAAGCATGGGATTCCGCTCACTGTAATGAGCGACAACGGTCCTTGCTTTTACAGCCAGGAATGGTCTGATTTTGCACAGTCCTACAACTTCCGCCACGTAACCTCCAGTCCCCACAACCCACAGTCAAACGGGAAGGCCGAGAAAGGGGTCTATATTGTGAAGCGGTTGCTGTGCAAAGCTGCAGACTCAGGCTCCGACTTCCACCTGGCGATGCTGGCATAAAGGGCAACCCCACTGTCCACTGGGTTGTCTCCAGCACAGATGCTCATGAATCACACTCTGAGGACCACAGTTCCAGCCATCCATGTTCCAGACCTTGACCACCTCATGGTCTTACAGAAAATGCAGCAGTCACGGGCCCAACAGAAGGCCACATACGATGCTCATGCCGCGGATCTACCCGAGCTGGCCCCAAATGATCATGTTCATGTCCAGTCACCTGAGGGCGGCTGGTCAGCCACAGCTGTTGTGATCAAACAAGTGGCCCCAAGATCGTTCCTCGTCCGCATGGCTGATGGCTCCCTGCTACGGCGCAACAGACGGGCGCTGCGAAGAGTTCCACGCCCGCTACCTGACCAAAGTGCCCCGCCGCCCACAATGTTTCCTCCGGACGTACCCTGCCACGAGGCCACCGATCTACCAGCAATCCTGCCGGCCCATGCGACCACCGCGATGGCAGCGATCCCGCCTATCCACGTGCAGGTGGCTCCTGATCCACCTCTGCGGCGATCGACAAGAATTTGTCGCCCACCACAAAGACTGAATCTGTACACTGATCTTTTGTACTTTTCGTGACTTCATCGATTTAACCTCTGTGAATATTGTTTTGTTTGCCATGTATCTGCACTATCGACACCTTCCTATGTATATACGTTCATTTAGACCTTTAGTATATAGTCAGGCATGTGTATATATACATGCAAGCACACCTTAGCATTTATTTATCTAAAAAAAAAGGGGGAGATGTCATAATATCCACTCATGTATATAATTATGAAGTGTGTTCCCAGCTACTGATTTAAATTTTTCAAACCACATCGTAGACACGATCCAATGGCCATGCTGCACTGGAAAAGCAGCTCGCCATAGTGCAGAGTAGCCAATGAAAGCCAGGAAATGCCACTCCCAGGATCTACCTGTCATAATATCCACTCATGTATATAATGAGATGCAGACAGGCAGTGATTGACACACAGGATGACCAGTAAGCACACAACACAGTGCAGCCAATCACCAGACAGGACACTACCACTATAAAGCCAGAGGGCACAAGGTTTCCTGCTCTCTCGGGACATAGCCACTGAGACAATCAGAGTCCACAAGCTAGCAAGTGCAAACACCATGCGGTAGCTAGTAAGTCTGGTCAGGCTACTAAAAGGTTTCCAGTCAATTCAATTTAGTATCGACCCACAGCTGAATATGTATATCAGTTCTATCGTTAAATAAAACAGTGTTGGATCTTCTCCAGTGTTAGACGTCTGTTTTGAGCTTCCCTGCATCGAGTGCAGTCCACATCGAACCTACCTGCCTAACACATCACTACCCAGCATATCTTGCGAGATGTTGTGATGTAAATCCTGCCTGTTACTTTTTGGCAAATCTGCATGTTAGAGTGAGACTGCACTTGAATGTGCAGATTCCCGAGGTACCTGAGGCTTTGGGATTCATCCTTTTGCCTCAGTGACCTCGGGCGAGCACCGTTTAGCACTGGCACCAACAGATGGAGACCAGACAGAACGGCACTCGCGGGGTTCTCCCAGGAGATTGGAGGCCCCAGCTGCATGTCCTTTGGGAAGGGGGTGCCCTGGTGCTGCTGGTGCTACCTGGGCATCCTGGCAGTGCCAGCCTTGCACCTTGGCAGTACCAGGGTGCCATTGTGGTCTCCTCTCCTGCTTTGTTTTGTTGTGTAATGATGCGATTCAGACGTCAGTTATGGACTAAGTGGAAACACAGTCCTGGAACCTTTGTGGTCAAATTAATCAGACACCCTGAGCATATGGTTATGCCGGTTGGTTGGGTTGTCATTTCTCTCAGGCTGGTGTCTTCAGTGTGGATGACCTGGGGTATTCCAACAGTGTACTCAGTGGTGTTGGCCGATTTCCTTGCTCCAGTCAATTGCTAGACACAACAACATTATCTTTAAATTTAATCATGTCTTTAGGGACAACCAGGGGCTGGTTTAGCACACTGGGCTAAATTGCTGGCTTTTAAAGCAGACCAAGGCAGGCCAGCAGCACGGTTCAATTCCCGTACCAGCCTCCCCGAACAGGCGCCGGAATGTGGCGACTAGGGGCTTTTCACAGTAACTTCATTTGAAGCCTACTTGTGACAATAAGCGATTTTTTTTTATTGGAAAAAATGTTTTAAAAAATTAAAACTTATGACTGCTACAAGACTAATTCTCTTACATTCTATTCCACCCATAAATGTTTGCATTCCCCTCTAAGTCTACCACTGTAAGTTGCCAAGCATAGATTTTAACTGCTAATACTTATCTAATGGACCTTTCGGGGCGTCACTACCTGCTCACGGTGGTCAGACGTAGAGAAGGATTGAACTTCAGAGTTTGAGGTTTCTTCCTTCTGCGATGTTGTTCTTTTGAGGTTTCACTGATATTAGGATACTCTTGTAAAACCTTTGTCTGTTCTGTGTTTCCTTTTTAATTCTTGTCCTGTCGACTGCCTTTAATCTATAGCCTTCTTGGTAGCTGCTGCAGCATTGGGATTTTTGCTTAAGCTATAGACTTTAGGCAAACTTGAAATACCCCTGGTCTAATGAACTAGCCAGGACTTCTCCTTCCATGGGCACCACCATTTTGTGACCCCCAGGATCTCCGGGCGCCGCCATCTTGTCCACCCCGCAGCACATGGAGACCAACGGCGTTTCAGGACCCCGACGGAGCGGCCGCCTCGTTACCCGATGATCAACCACGACTCGCATCCATGGTAATCGACCAGTCCAGACCACACACTCTGAACAACGCATCCACCAGCGTGAAAGTCAACGGCCACGTGACCCCCTGCCTACTGGATTCCGGGAGCACCGAGAGCTTTGTACATCCAAATACGGTAAGGCGCTGCTCCCTTAAGGTACACCCTACCAATCAAAGTATCTCCCTGGCCTCTGGATCCCATCGCGTAGCGATCCGGGGGTACTGCATGGTCACGCTCACAGTCCAAGGCGTAGAGTTCCACGGTTTTCGCCTCGACATCCTCCCTAACCTCTGCGCTGCACTTATCCTTGGCCTGGATTTTCAGTGCAACCTCCAGAGCCTGACCCTTAAATTCAGCGGACCCTTACCACCCCTCACTGTGTGCGGCCTCGCGACCCTAAAGGTCGATCCTCCTTCCCTCTTTGCCAATCTAACTCCAGATTGCAAACCCGTCGCCAGCAGGAGCAGACGGTACAGCACCCAGGATAAGGCCTTCATCAGGTCCGAGGTCCAGCGGTTGCTTCAGGAGGGAGTCATCGAGGCCAGCAACAGCCCCTGGAGAGCTCAAGTGGCAGTGGTTAAGTCTGGGGAGAAAAATCGAATGGTTGTGGACTACAGCCAGACCATCAACAGGTACACGCAGCTCGACGCGTACCCCCTCCCACGCATATCTGACATGGTTAACCAGATTGCACAGTACCGGGTCTTCTCAACGGTGGACCTGAAATCCGCTTACCACCAGCTCCCCATCCGTTAATCGGACCGGCCATACAGCATCTTCGAGGCAGACGGCCAGCTATATCACTTCCTTAGGGTCCCCTTCGGCGTCACCAATGGGGTTTCAGTCTTCCAAAGGGAGATGGACCGAATGGTCGACCGGTACGGCTTGCGGGCCACGCTTCCGTACCTAGACAATGTGACCATCTGTGGCCATGATCAGCAGGACCACGACGCCAACCTCGCTAAATTTCTCTGCACCGCCACCCTCCTCAACTTCACGTATAACAAAGAGAAGTGAGTGTTCCGTACAAACCGCTTAGCCATCCTCGGCTACGTGGTCCAGAACGGAGTTCTGCGGCCCGATCCCGACCGCATGCGCCCCCTCATGGAGCTTCCCCTCCCCCACTGCCCCAAGGCCCTCAAACGCTGCATGGGGTTCTTCTCGTATTACGCTCAGTGGGTCCCAAACTATGCGGACAAGGCCCGCCCACTCATACAGTCCACTCATTTCCCCCTGACGGCAAAGGCCCAACAGGCTTTCGCCCGGATCAGAGCTGATATTGTCAAAGCTGGAATGCACGCTGTAGACGAAACACTTCCTTTCCAAGTGGAAAGCGATGCATCGGATGTCGTCCTTGCCGCCACCCTCAGCCAGGCAGGCAAGCCCGTGGCATTTTTTTCCCGCACCCTCCATGCCTCCGAAATCCGGCACTCATCCGTCGAAAAGGAGGCCCAGGCTATCGTTGAGGCTGTGCGACATTGGAGGCATTACCTGGCCGGCAGGAGATTCACTTTCCTCACTGACCAATGGTCGGTAGCCTTCATGTTCAACAACACACAGCGGGGCATGATCAAAAATGACAAAATCTTGCAGTGGAGAATCGAGCTCTCCACCTATAACTACAAGATTAAGTATCGCCCTGGCAAACTCAACGAGCCCCCAGAGTCCTATCCCGAGGTACATGTGCCAGCGCACAGGTAGACGACTCCGGGCCCTGCACGACAGCATTTGTCACCCAGGGGTCACTCGGTTGTACCACTTCATTGAGGCACGAAATTTGCCCTACTCCGTCGAGGAAGTAAGGAGAATTGGCAGAGCCCTTGATGTCAGTTTGACAGGCTTGGCAAGCAGCCAATCGGTGAATCTGGAATTCTAAGCCACCTCCTGTTGTTGCTTGCGATTATCATATGGTGGACCCATCTACAATATTCCAGAAGAAATGAGAGTGATGTGAAGATCTCCATTTTGCCTTGAGTTCTGTAAGAAGACACAGGCACAAAGCAGCTGCAATGCACTCTATTTCTGCTATCTCTCTCTGCCAGGCGATTTAAAAGGCTCCCCAGCCAGACCTGTGAAGGCACCCCTGTTGAAAAGACACAGGCAGCAGTCAGCTCTGTGAAGAGAACTTCTGGAATGCAACGCTGCAAGCAGTTTCTCATTTTAATACTTTAATGTTCTGTCTGAATAGCTGGGAAAAGCCCAAACTGGGAACACTCTTCATAATACTGCTGAAGTCAGGCAAATGGAAAAGTCTGTGATTTCTCAGGTATAAAGTTCCAGTTATATCTCAGGGAGATGGGGGCTGCATTTGGTGGTCAAAGAACAGAATTACCTGAATCCCCTGTGTAGGGCTCTATCTGGTGGTCGATGGACTGAATTGCACCGACTTGAAACTTGTATAAATCCAGTCCCCAAAGAGTCACATTCGAAGAAGACCGGCGCCTACAGAGGCTACAACTGCAGTTGCGAAGATTCATCTTATACCTTTTCCCTCAATTTCCGTTATTTTAATTATTCCCCTACCCCCTCTTGCCATGTGTCTGTCTTGTGTGTGTTTGGGTGGAGGGTGGGACAGGGTTTTGGGAAGAGGTAGACTGTAGACCATCGCTCCATTATTTCCTTTATATGTTCATCTCTTATTCTTGTTATAAGTAAACAGTTTGTTCATGTTTTACTTCTAAATCTGGTACCTGTAACTCATTGGAGCAGTCAAGGGTTAAAAATCTGAGGAAAACACAAATTATGAGTTAAATTCACTTATGTTGGGATTCCGGGGTCTGTGGGGCTGGATCTGACTATGCACATGCCCAGGACGTCATAACACTGATGACATCTCTTTGCCTCTTCTACAGATGTTGCTGGCACTGAGCTCATGTTTCCAGCCACGTGCTGACAATGCAGCACTAATCAATCACTTCTGGTCACAACTGGTCACAAATGCTCTAAGAGTCGAGACTCACTCTGGGTGTGTCATGCTCCTGAGAAGAAATACGATCCCAGAATGAGTCACAACAAGGGCAGCACGGTATCATGGTGGTTAGCACAATTGCTTCACAGCTCCAGGTTCCCGGGTTCGATTCCAGCTTGGGTCACTGTCTGTGCGGAGTCTGCACGTTCTCCCCGTGTGTGCGTGGGTTTCCTCCGGGTGCTCCGGTTTCCTCCCACAGTCCAAAGATGTGCAGGTTAGGTGGATTGGCCATGATAAATTACCCTTAGTGTCCAAAATTGCCCTTAGTGTTGCGTGGGGTTAGTGGGTTATAGGATAGTGTAGAGGTGTGGGCTTGGGTAGGGTGCTCTTTCAAAAAGAGCCAGTACAGATTTGATGGGCTGAATGGCCTCCTTCTGCACTGTAAATTCTATGAAACCAACTCTTTTTTTTTTAATTTAGAGTACCCAATTCATTTTTTCCAATTAAGGGGCAATTTAGCGTGACCAATCCACCTATCTTGCACATCAAATGAGTGTGCCGAACAGCAGCCATTTCATAAGCTGCTGTAGGAGGCCACACATGTCTGTGTAATAAAGCCTCGATCACATTCTAATATCGTCTCGTCGTAATTGACAGTGCATCAATTTATTACACAGAGATTTTTCAGAGATGGACCTCGCATCAAGCCGGATCGCCTGCAGCTGCATCCTCAAGCAGACAACGCCAAAAAGGACTTCAAACATTGGCTAGCTTGCTTTGAAGCATACATCGAGTCTGCGCCAGACCCAATCTCAGAAGCACAGAAGCTCCAGATTCTGTACACGCGGCTGACCTCCAACGTTTTTCCCCTCGTCCAGGACGCGCCTACCTATGCAGACCGGCACCAACTTCCCGGTGAGTCTGTGGAAGATTTCTGGCGTGCCCTGCTCTCCCTGGTGAGAGACTGTGACTGCCAGGCCGTTTCGGCCACTGAACATTCAAACCTGTTAATGAGAGATGCGTTCGTTACGGGCATAGGGTCTGACTACATCCGCCAGCGCCTCTTAGAAGGGGCCACGCTTGACCTCACGGCGACCAAGAAACTAACGCTCTCGCTCACGGTCGCCTCACACAATTTACAGGCTTATGCCCCCGACTGCATGGCCCACACCCCCTGTGCATCGTGGACACCGCCAGCGGCCACCCCATTGTGGACCTCATCAGCGACTGCCCTCAGCCATCCCCACGCCTGCACCGCGCGGCAGCCAACCAATCCCAGGGGACCCAAGTGCTACTTCTGCAGACGGACAAAACACCCCCGGCAGCACTGCCCGGCGCGGAGCGCGCTCTGCAAGGACTGTGGCAAGAAGGGACATTTCGCTGCAGTGTGCCAGGCCCGCTCAATCGCCGCTATTGTCCCGGCACCTCCCACGTGCGGCCAGTGGGCGCCGCCATCTTGCTCCACTCACAACACGTGCGGCCCGTGGGTGCCACCATCTTGCTTGCCTCAGAACCAATGGGCACCACCATCTTGCCTGCCCCAGGTCACGTACGGCCAGAGGGTGCAGCCATCTTGCCTGCACCAGGACACGTGCGGCCCGTGGGCGCCGCCATCTTACCCGCCTCAGGACCCCTGCCCGTCGGGCACCTCATCGGACCGTTCATCGCCTGTAACTGCCGCCGACCAGCCGCGTCCCGCCTCGATCACGGTCGACCAGTCTCGACCGCACAACCTCGCGACCGCTTCGACAAAGGTGAAGGTCGACGGGCAAGAGATATCCTGCCTTCTGGACTCCGGGAGCACTGAGAGCTTCATCCACCCTGATACGGTAAGGCGCTGCTCCCTCGCGGTACACCCCGCTAACCAAAGAATCTCCCTGGCCCCAGATCCCACTCCGTGGTGATCCGGGGGTACTGCATCGCCACCCTCACTGTCTAGGGCGTAGAGTTCAGCGGCTTCCGGCTCTACATCCTCCCCAAACCCTGTGCTGCCTTGTGTTGTACCGTCAATATGACGCAATGCAGATTGAAGTAACATCAATTAACGGCTTTATTGAGCAGAACTTGATCCCCAGCAGCTTGGGTACAGAATGCCTGCTGGGGGAAATCCGGGTTCTTATACCGGCATTTCTAGGTAGAGCCCAGTAGGCGGCAGATCCTATCAGGACCCGGTATCCATCTACCAATAGCCTGTCGGCATCGTGGTGTACCGTATTACCCCTAATACAGACCATCACATTCATCCCTTGTTGAAAAAGAACCCGGCGGGATGGAGGTTCGCATGGTGGTAGGGGTTTACAGGGTCGGTACTATGCCGTAACTTTGAACAATAAACAAAATTGTCGATTTAACTGGGCCAACGGGCCAAACAGGGTCGGCATAGTGCCGTAACTCTAAACTATAAACAAAATTGTCGCTTTAACCGGGCCAACGGGCCAAACAGGGTCGGCATGGTGCCATAACTATAACTATCTACAATAATGCCGCATTTACCGGGCAACACGGGCTAAACAGGGTCGGCATTGTGCCATAACAATAACAATACACAATAATGCCGCTTTTAACGGGCTACTGAAAACGTTGAGATGAATTAAAGTGATTTGATGAGCCGGGCGGGTGCCCTGGTCGTCCTTTTCAATCTTCTCGGGCGTGATGGTGATGGCGCTGGCTCGAGTCCTACCTTCTCTGGGAGCATAGCCCTGTCCCCTGTTTCCTTACTCCTGGGCGGGTCTGGGAGGAGAACCGAACCCCCCGGGAAGGGGGTGGCTGCGGGATGAGCCGGCGGAAGTGAGGGGGTGGTGATTGGTGTTGGGGGGGTGTGGGTAGCTCCGGCAGGCGCCAGGTCTCGCAGGGAGACCGTGTCCTGTCGGCCATCGGGGTACTCCACATAGGCGTATTGCGGGTTGGCATGAAGGAGATGCACCCTTTCCACCAAAGGATCTGACTTGTGCGCCTGCACATGTTTCCGGAGCAGGATGGGTCCCGGAGCTGCTAGCCAGGTCGGAACTGGCGTCCCAGAGAAGGACTTCCTAGGAAAGAGAAGGAGGCGCTCGTGAAGCGTTTGGTTCGTGGTGGTGCACAGCAGGGACCGGATAGAGTGAAGGGCATCCGGGAGGACTTCCTGCCAGCGGGAACTTGGGAGACTCCTAGACCGGAGGGCCAGCAGGATGGCCTTCCAGATCGTTCCATTCTCCCTTTCTATCTGCCCGTTCCCCTGGGGGTTGTAACTGGTCGTCCTGCTCGAGGCTATGCCCTTGCTGAGCAGGAATTGACGCAGTTCGTCACTCATGAAGGAGGATCCCCTATCGCTATGGATATAGGTGGGGAAACCAAACAGTGTAAAGATGGTGCAGAGGGATCTAATGACCGTAGCCGCTGTCATGTCGGGGCAGGGGATGGCGAAAGGGAAATGGGAGTACTCGTCAACGACGTTAAGAAAGTACATGTTGTGATCGGTGGAGGGGAGGGGGCCTTTGAAATCCAAACTGAGGCGTTCAAAGTGTCGAGAGGCCTTTATCAGGTGCGCTCTATCTGGCCTGAAAAAGTGCGGTTTGCACTCAGCGCAGATCTGGCAGTTCCTGGTGACTGTTCGGACGTCCTCGACGGAGTAAGGGAGGTTGCGGGCCTTGAGGAAGTGGTAGAAATGAGTGACCTCTGGGTGGCAGAGGTCCTCGTGGAGGGCTTGGAGACGGTCCACTTGTGCGTTGGCATATGTGCCGCGAGATAGGGCATCGGATGGCTCGTTCAGCTTTCCGGGACGGTACAAGATCTCATAATTGAAGGTGGAGAGTTCGATCCTCCACCGCAAGATCTTGTCATTCTTGATCTTGCCCCGCTGTGCATTATCGAACATGAAGGCTACCGACCATTGGTCAGTGAGGAGAGTGAATCTCCTACCGGCCAGGTAATGCCTCCAGTATCGCACAGCTTCCACTATGGTTTGTGCCTCCTTTTCCACTGAGGAGTGGCGGATTTCTGAAGCGTGGAGGGTTTGGGAGAAGAAGGCCACGGGTCTGCCTGCTTGGTTGAGGGTGGCCGCCAGAGCTACATCTGATGCGTCGCTCTCGACCTGGAAAGGGAGGGACTCGTCGATGGCGCGCATCATGGCCTTTGCGATATCCGCTTTGATGCGGCTAAAGGCTTGGCATGCCGCTGTCGACAGGGGAAAAGTGGTGGACTGGATTAGTGCACGGGCCTTGTCGGCGTATTGTGGAACCCACTGGGCGTAATAAGAAAAGAAGCCCAGGCAGCGTTTCAGGGCTTTGGCACAGTGGGGGAGGGGGACCACCATGAGGGGGCGCATGCGTTCAGGGTCGGGGCCTATCACTCCATTACGCACGACGTAGCCCAAGATGGCTAGACGGTCGGTGCTAAACACGCATTTTTCCTCGTTGTAGGTGAGGTTGAGGGCGTGAGTGGTCTGGAGGAATTTTTGGAGGTTGGCGTCGTAGTCCTGCTGGTCGTGGCCGCAGATGGTGACGTTGTCGAGGTACGGGAACGTGGCCCGTAAACCTTGCTGGTCAACCATTCGGTCCATCTCTCGTTGGAAGACCGAGACTCCGATCGTGACGCTGAATGGAACACTTAAAAAGTGGTATAGCCGCCCGTCTGCTTCGAAGGCAGTATACTTGCGGTCACCGGGGCGGATGGGGAGCTGGTGGTAGGCGTACTTGAGGTCCATGGTGGAAAAGACCTTGTACTGTGCAATCCGATTGACCATGTCGGATATGCGGGGGAGAGGGTACGCATCTAGCTGCGTGTACCTGTTGATGGTCTGACTCTTGTCAATGACCATCCTCTGTTTCTCCCCGGTCTTAACGACTACCACCTGGGCTCTCCAGGGACAGTAGCTAGCCTGGATAATGCCTTCCTTCAGCAGCCTCTGGACTTCGGACCGGATGAATGCTCGGTCCTGGGCGCTGTACCGTCTGCTCCTAGTGGTGACGGGTTTGCAATCCGGGGTGAGGTTCGCAAATAAGGAAGGCGGTTCAACCTTGAGGGTCGCGAGGCCGCAGACAGTCAGTGGGGGTATAGGGCCACCAAATTTAAATGTTAAACTCTGGCGGTTGCATTGGAAGTCCAACCCTAGGAGTGTGGGCGCACAGAGATGGGGGAGGACATACAGCCGGTAATTTCGGAACTCCCTCCCCTGCACCGTTAGGTTAGCGATGCAGAACCCTTTGATCTGAACGGAGTGGGACCCCGCCGCCAGGAAAATGTTCTGGGTGCTTGGCCGAATTATGAGGGAACCGCGTCTTACCGTGTCCGGATGAATGAAACTCTCCCTGCTTCCAGAGTTGATAAGACACGGCATCTCGTAGCCATTCACCAGGACTGTAGTGGTCGCTGTCTGGAGCGTCCGGGGTCGCGACTGGTCCAGGGTCATCGATGCCAAACGTGGTTGTCGAAGTAGATCATCGTTGTCAGGCAGTATGGGGCCGTCTGTGTTGGGGTCCTTTCCTGTCAGCCAAGATGGCGGTGTCCACGGATCGCTCGTGGCGTCCGGGGCCCAAAATGGCGGCGCCCATTGGTCGCACGTGGATCGCTGGGGGGGCTGAGTCTGTGGTCCCGTTTCTTCCCCGGAGATAGCGGCGGCCCCGCGGAACTTGCACACCGTAGCGTAGTGGCCCTTTTATCCGCAGCTTTTGCAGGTAGCCGCGCGGGCCGGGCAGCGCTGCCGAGGGTGCTTCGGTTGGCCGCAAAAATAGCAGCGGGGCCCCCCCTGTTGGTCTGGTGTTTTGGCAGCGCAGGTTTGCGGGGGTGGGGTGGGTGCCGGAGAGTCGATCGCAGCGGGGGTCCACGGAGCCCAAGGGGCTGCAGTGCGGTCGGGGGCATAGGCGCGGGGGTTATGCGAGGCCACATCCCCAGAAGCTTGGGTACAGAATGCCTGCTGGGGGAAATCCGGGTTTTTATACCGGCATTTCACGGTGGAGCCCAGTAGGCGGCAGATACTATCAGGACGAACCGAATAGCCATCCTCGGCTATGAGATTCAGAATAGAGTTCTAGGGCCCCACCCCGATCGCATGCACCCCCTCATGGAACTCCCCCTCCCCCACTGCCCTCAAATGATGCCTGGGGGTCTTTTTGTATTACGTCCAGTGGGTCCCAAACTATGCGCAGAAGGGCCACCACACATTCAATCCACCACTTTCCCACTGACAGCCAAGGCTCACCAGGCCTTCAACTGTATCAAGGCCGACATCGCCTTCGCTTGCTGCTCACTCCTTCCTGCTGGTTCCAAACTGGCCAGGGAGTCTGCTAATGGTTTCTCCGCCCCCAGCATTGGGGATGCTCATACTCCCACAGGATTGTGGGATTGCCATTAGTCCCCAGCCAATGGTAAGTCGGCAGGTTATAACATCCCTCCCCCCCAAAGTCCAAGGAATCCACCGAAGACCCTGGCAAAGGAGAGTGTCAGACTCTTTTTGCCGCAGGCTGGACACCATTTGCACAAGGCGCTGGATCGGGCGGCGTGTAACGAGACGGAGACCGGCGCTTCCGTGATGAACGGCGTAACGGTTGTACATCCACGGCCCGTGGCCCCGAGGATTCCCCCTCTGACGTGTCCTGTGTCTCCATCTCGGAGTCAGAGTCTGCTGCCTTCGTCATCTCGGCGTCTCTATCGCCGCGCGGTTCTGTAACGACCTGCGCAGGCTTTGAGTGAGGCACCAGAGGAAGATTGTGAGGACTACTTTCCATTGTCTCTGGTCTCTGTGGCTGTAGTAATGAGCTCCGGAGGCGGGGAATCTTTGGAAGGGATAGTCTTCTGGACCGAACGTGGTCTACATGTTTGTGCTGGAGACGACCCTGGGCTTTCACCTGGTAAGATATAGGGCACATTTGGCGAAAGATTATGCCAGGGATCCACTGGGCACCACCAGCAAAATTCCGAACGAACACTGGGTCACCGGGCGCAAACTGCCGAATCGGCCGATGCCGAGAAAACCCATGTCCCTGCCGTTCTTAGTGTGCGGTGTACTTTTGCGCCAATGTCCGGGAAAACCATGCTAAGGCCGGTGCGAAGTCTCTGGCCCATTAGGAGTTCTGCGAGAGCTACCCCAGTCACCTCATGGGGGTGGTCCTATACGAAAACAAAAAGCAAGCCAGTCTCGTGTCCATTGACCCGGAAGACTGCTTCTTTAGGCCTCGTTTGGATGTCTGCACTGCGCGCTCCGCCAACCCATTTGAAGCCGGGTGGTAAGGGGCAGTGCGGATATGGCGTATGCCGTTCATCTTCATGAACCTCGCAAACTCCTCACTTGTGAATGGAATGCTGTTATCCGTGACCAGCACCTCGGGGAGGCCATGCGTACTAAAAGACAAACGCATCTTTTCAATTGTTGCGCAGGACGTTGTGCCTAGCCATTTAGACTGGGGGTCGATTAATAGAAGGAACATGGATCCTTGAAAAGGGCCTGCGAAATCCGCATGCAAGCACGCCAAAGGCCACCCTGGCCATTCCCAGTGATGTAGGGGCCCGGCCGGCAGAAGCTTCTGATGCTCCTGACAAATGGAGCAATTTTGGGCCACCTTCTCAATGTCGGCGTCGAGGCCTGGCCACCAAACATAACTCCGTGCCAACATTTTCATTTTGGTCACACCAGGATGCCCATTGTGCAAGTCTCTTAGTATCAGATCCTGTCCTTTTTCCGGGACAATCACACGCATCTCCCACAAGAGGATGCCGTCTTCCACGCTGAATTCTGACAGCTTGGAGGAAAATGCCCGCAACTCGCCTGGGAGCTGTCTATGCTGCCCACCATACAGGACTATGTGTCGAACCTTTGACAGGACTGGATCTGTCTGGGTCCACTCACGGATCTGTGATGCTGTGACAGGCAATGTGTCCATAAAATTTAGGGTTGCAACCACCTCACCGGTCATGGGGGTCGACATGGGGCCGGTCGATAAAGGCAATCGGCTCAGTGCGTCGGCATTCGCTGTCTGCATTCCTGGATTGTGCTCCAGTGAATACTCGTAGGCAGCGAGCAACAAAGCCCAGCGCTGGATCCGTGCGGAAGCAATGGGCGGTATTGGCTTATCCTCGCTGAAAAGTCCCAGCAGAGGCTTATGATCAGTCACGATAGTGAAGTGGCGGCCATACACGTACTGTACGTTTCACCGCAAAGACCACTGCCAGGCCCTCCTTCTCGATCTGCGCGTACTTTTTTTCCGCTGCAGTCAATGTGCGGGAGGCGAAAGCTATCGGCCACTCGGCCCCGTTCTCCATCTTGTGGGACAGGACGGCCCCAATACCATACGGGGATGCATCACATGTGACGAGCAAAGGCTTTCCAGGATCATAGTGGGTTAGTAACCCAGACGAGGACAATTGTTGCTTTATCCGCCAGAAAGCGGTTTCTTGCGGCTGACCCCAAACCCAGGTGTGATTTTTCTTTAGCAGAAGATGCAACGGGGCCAGCGTAGTTGCCAGATTGGGGAGGAACTTCCCTTAATAGTTTACGAGGCCAATAAAAGAACGAAGATGCAAAATGTCAGTCGGGGCGGGGGCCTGTTGAATCGCGCGCACCTTCTCTGCGACGGGGTGCAAACCTTCACGGTCCACCTGATAACCTAGGTAGACTACTTCCTTTGCCTGAAATACGCACTTTATGCGAAGTAAACGGACTCCAGCCTTCGAAAAGCGTCTCAGGATATCCTCCAGATTTTCCAAATGTTCCTGCTCAGACGTCCCTGTAATCAAAACGTCATCTAAGTAGACAGCGACACGCGGTAAACCTCTCAAAATGCCCTCCATAACGCGTTGAAAAATAGCGTAGGCAGAGGGTACTCCAAAGGGCAAACGTGTATATTCGTACAGGTCCCGGTGTGTATTAATCGTTACATATGGTCGGGAGGCAGGGTCCAGCTCCAACTGTAGGTAGACGTGACTCATATTTAATTTTGTGAACGAGAGTCCGCCTGCAAGCTTCGCGTAGAGATCCTCTATGTGAGGCATTGGTATCGGTCGAGTCGGGAAGCCGTATTAACTGTAAGTTTATAGTCGCCGCACGAGCGAACTGTGGCACCTGGCTTCATTACAGGTACAATTGGTGTTGCCCAGTCAGCGAAACGGACGGGCCTGATGATACCCAAAGTCTCCAAATGAGTGAGCTCCCCTTCTACCTTCTCGAGCAAGACGTAAGACACCGGGTGCGCCAGGAAATAGCGCGGCGTGGCTCCTGGTTCGACTTGGATACGGCTACGGCCCCTTTTATTTTCCCCAAACCGGGCTGGAATAAATCTGGGTTTCGTCTTCGCACCTCAGTCAACCCTCCAGAACCTGTTTGGAGGATATGCTGCCACTGCAAGCGCAAATGGCACAACCAGTCCCGACCCAACAGGCTGGGTCCATGGCCGCGCACCACGGTAAGTGGGAAACGCCCCTCCTGGCGTCCATAAACAACAGGGGTCATTGTGGTTCCTGCAATGTCCAATGGTTCCCCCGTGTAGGTAGCCAACCTGGCCTGTGTGTCGGGTGATGTAAGGGTCTGTATACCCTCATTCATGCAGTGGAATGTCCTCTGGGCAATCACGGAGACCGCTGCACCAGTGTCCAACTCCATCTCAAGCGGGTGACCATTGACCTGTACTGTCACCTTAATGGGGGCCACACGGGGAGCTGCCACACAATGCAGCTGCAGGCAGTTGTCCTCAGGAGTGGTCGCCGCAGGTTCATCCACATGGAAGGTACGGCCTCTGGGCTGGTCCCAGTTACGGCCCCTGGGCTGGTCCCAGTTTCGGTTGGAACGACGGTGCCTCTGGTGCCCCCAGGACTGCCGTCCGTGACGGGATCGCCGCCTGCAAGTCTGGCACGGACATGGCTCCTCATCCATTAGTTCTGGAGAATGCTTCCTTCGGGGAGGAATGTCCGACGGCCACTGGCGTCGATCCGGACGTCGCCTCACCCAAGGTACCGTACGAGTGTGGGGCGAAGTTTTTGGACGGAAGGGGTTGCGCCCCAAGGCATGCACCTCCATTCGCTGTAGGTCCTGCACTCCTCGTTCTGCGCTCTCGGGACAATACTATTTGAATGGCCTGTTGAAAATTCAATGTTAGCTCAGCTAACAACTTTCTCTGGGTGGCCGCATTGTTAATACCGCAAACCTCACGGTCGCGTAACATTTCTGACAAGGTCTCACCATAGTCACAGTACGCCGCAATCCTGCGTAGCCTGGATAGAAAGTTGGCAAGGGATTCTCCTGGAGTCCTCTCAGCGGTATTAAACCGGTAACGTTGGGCTATCGTGGACGGGATTGGGTAAAAATGTTGCCCCACTAAATTCACAAGTTCATCAAACGTTTTGGTATCCGGCGCAGCTGGGTACACAAGACTCCTAATCGCTCCAACCGTATGCGGGCCGCAGGCGGTGAGCAATATGACCACCTGGCTCTCATTTTCGGTGATATTGTTTGCCCGGAAATAGTAACGCACGCGTTGTGCGTACTGGTTCCAGCTTTCCAGCGCAGCATCAAAAACATCTAAATGTCCGTACAGAGGCATGGTGTAATAGAAAAAAACTTCCAACCTGTATCCAACAAAAATCCAAGGAGGTGGCTTCAGCAGTGTAGACAGCTATTCACTTTAACCCTCATCGCCAGTTTTGTGAGGGCCACGGAGAATCCAGCGCGAGTTTTAAGGATACAAAGAAATAACATTTATTTACAATAACATATATATATACAACAGCAGCAGAAACTTTGCTTGCTGCTCACTCCTTCCTGCTGGTTCCAAACTGGCCAGCTTTATTTATACAGGGAGCCTGCTAATGGTTTCTCCACCCCTCGCATTGGGGAAGCTGATACTCCCACAGGATTGTGGGATTGTCATTAGTCCCCAGCCACTGGTAAGCAGGCAGGTTATAACAGGTTCCCTTCGGCGTCACCAACAGGGTCTCGGTCTTTCAACGGGAGATGGACCGAATGGTTGACCGGTACGGGCTGTGGGCCACTTTCCCGTACCTGCACAACATCATCATCTGCGGCCATGACCAGCAGGACCATGACGCTAACCTTTCCAAATTTCTCCACACCGCCACACTCCTCAACCTAACTTACAACAAGGAGAAGTGTGTGTTCAGCACGAACCGAATAGCCATCCTCGGCTATGAGATTCAAAATGGAGTTCTAGGGCCCCACCCCGATCGCATGCACCCCCTCATGGAACTCCCCCTCCCCCACTGCCCTCAAATGATGCCTGGGGGTCTTTTTGTATTACGTCCAGTGGGTCCAAAACTATGCGCAGAAGGGCCACCCACACATTCAATCCACCACTTTCCCACTGACAGCCAAGGCTCACCAGGCCTTCAACTGTATCAAGGCCGACATCGCCAAGGCCGCGATGCACGTGGTCAACGAGGCGCTTCCCTTCCAAGTTGAGAGCGATGCATCAGACGTCGCTCTGGCCGCCGCCCTCAACCAGGCAGGCAGGCCCGTGGCATTCTTTTCCCGCACCCTCCATGCCTCCGAAATTCGGCACTCCACCGTCGAAAAGGAGGCCCAAGCAATCGATGAAGCTGTGCATCATTGGAGGCATTACCTGGCCGGCAGGAGATTCACTCTCCTCACTTGCCAACGGTCGGTTGCCTTCATGTTTAACAACACACAGCGGGTTAAGATCAAAAACAATAAAATCTTGAGGTGGAGGATCGAGCTCTCCACCTACAATTATGAGATTTTGTATCGCCCCGGTAAGGTCAACGAGCCCCCCGATGCCCTGTCCCGAGGTACATGTGCCAGCGCACAAATGGACCGACTCCGGACCCTGCACGACGATCTCTGTCACCCGGGAATCACCCGCTTTTACCACTTCATTAAGGCCCGCAATCTGCCCTACTCCATCGAGGAAGTCAGGGCTATCACCAGAGACTGCCAGGTCTGCGCGAAGTGTAAACCGCACTTGTACCGGCCAGACCTTGCGTGCCTAGTGAAGGCCTCCCGCCCCTTTGATCGCCTCAGCGTGGACTTCAAAGGGCCCCTCCCCGACACCGACCGCAACATGTACTTTCTTAATGTGGTTGACGAGTATTCCCGATTCTCCTTCACCGTCCCATGCCCCGATATGACGTCGGCACCATCATCAAAGCCCTCGACACCATCTTCGCTCTGTTCAGTTTCCCCGCCTACGTCCACAGCGACCGGGGATTCCCATTTATGAGTGTGGAGCTGCACCAGTACCTGCTCAACAGGGGCATTGCCTCGAGCAGGACGACCAGCTACAACCCCAGGGGAAACGAGCAGGTGGAGCGGGAGAATGGGACGGTCTGGAGGGCCGTCCAGCTGGTCCTACGGTCCAGAAATCTCCCGGCCTCCCGCTGGCGTGAGGTCCTTCCCAACGCACCTCACTCCATTCGGTCGCTCTTGTGCACCGCGACCAACGAAACCCCCCATGAACGTCTCTTTGCCTTCCCCAGGGAGTCCACCTCCGGGGTTTCGCTCCCAACGTGGCTGGCAGCTCCAGGACCCGTTCTCCTCCGCAAGCATGTGCGACTTCACAAGGCGGACCCGTTGGTTGAAAGAGTACAGCTACTCCATGCGAACCCACAGTACATCTACGTAGCGTACCCCAATGTCATCCAAGACACAGTCTCCCTCAGGGATCTGGCACCAGCTGGGTCCCCCCCACCCCCCTGCCCCAGCGCCACCCTCACCTCCCCCGGCACACTCCACCACAGCCCCCGCTCCAGGACAATCTGTCCTCCCTTTGCTCCCACCCGGGATGAAGAGGGTTTCGACACGCTCCCGGAGTCACCGAAGACCGAGCCGACGCCCGAGTTGCCACCAGCACTGCGGTACTCTCAACGACAGATCAAGGCGCCCGATCGTCTAAATTTGTAACCTTCTCTGTAATTTTTAAACCAATCTGTCTGTCTCTAGTTTTCCACCCCCCCCGCCACCCCCCCCCCCCCCCCCCCCGCTGGACTCATTTTTAACAGGCGGTGAATGTGGTAGTCACCACTGTTGTATTAAATTGCATATATGGGTATTACGGTAAGGCCCCTGTACTACAGGTACAGGGGGTAGGTTCCTGCCTGCTGACTCCACCCAGGAGGTGGAGTATAAATGTGTGTGCTCTCTGAACAGCAGCCATTTTGTAAGCTGTTGTAGGAGGCCACACATCTCTGTGTAATAATGCCTCGATTACATTCTACTCTTGTCTCGTCGTAATTGATAGTGCATCAAGGGTCTACCCAACTGAGAAATCATGCGTTATTTATACATTCTAAATCATGTAGGCAAGGCATTATTTACATTTGAACATTGTCTGTTTCAGACTTTTACATTAAACAAGTTGCAGATCTTCACTCAGGCAGAGTAACCATTTTCTACCCTTGCCTTTCGATAGCTCTTTCCCTGATCTCTTCACTTGTTGGCTGTGTCTGCATCTTTTGGTTTTAGGAAACTAAGTTAATCTGAAAAACACGTGATTGACCCTTCTTCTTGGCTTCTTGCAGGTGGTGTCATTGAAAACAGAGTTTGCTAATGTCACTAAAGAACCAGTTCGATTGGAAAACATGTTATCGAGGGTGTTTAACACTACATAAACATTCAGTGAGTATAATTTATGTCTTTTGCCGTATCAGCATGTCTCTATCCTGATTGTGGGATTTTCCTCCACTGTTCTAAGATACTATATAATGCACCATATGAGTTCAAAAACTCCCTACCATCCCTTAAGAAGCTAATAATTATTGTTTGCCTGAACAAATCATTGAAATTAAACTCTATTCATTAATCCCCCTCTTACACTCAATGTCCCATGAGTGTGCAAATTTAGGAAATTCAGTCGAGGTGAATAGGCAAGCGTTGTCTGCCATGAGTCTCCATGTGATGCCACGTATGGTGAAGTGTCTCTTGAGGTTGATGATGATTGTGTTATTCATCATGTTTGGGACCTCATATAAGTGCCATGGTTTTATTGCTTGATGCGGCTTGAGTTTGCACTTCTGGAAACGTCCCTTTCCATGTCTGTGTACATGGAGGACCAGTACAATGATTCCTTGGCCCTGCATCTGATTGCTTCCAACAGGTTGTTCCTGGTGAATTTATTTTGTGTATTATCTCTGAAGAGAAGTAGGGGTAACGAATCATTGACCATGCAGTATCAGTCAATCCTGTATCGTAAGCTCATCCTTGATGGTGAAAAATGTGCAGAGCTCATAGAGATGCTCTCTTGAGGATTCTGGTCAGCCCCTCATGATGACGTTGTGAAGTTATTTGCATGAGATGTCTGCCTATAAGTCATCTTTGAGTTCCTGGATTCTACGAGAGGCTGGCACCATTACTGTCATGATATCAATGTCTTCCTCATGATCTGCCTGGTCTGTAGTGGTAGGAAGGCTTTAGAGAAGGCATCAACAAGTACAGCTCCTTAGTACGTTTGCAAATTATGTTGAGATTGCAACATTACAGCTTTAGCATCATGCATTGCAGCTGTACAGATCCAGTGTAGACAGGCTTTTTTGAGATAATTATGAGTGGCTCTTTATCTGCTTCAACAGATGTAGGGTGACCACTTTTGAAGTCATGAAGTTCCTGACAAGTGAAAACTAAAGCAAGGAGTTCCTTTTCAATCTGTGTATAACAAGTCTCAGTGTCAGTGAGGGTCCTTGAAGCAAAGGTCTGTCGTTCTGGATGCAGACTGTTCAGAGTCATTGATGGCAAGTCCTCTGCTGATATCAGTAAAGGTGTTCGAATGCCAAAGTATTGTAGTATTGGTGAGTGTCTGTTTGAGACTGTTGAAGAGTGCCAACATCATTCGACATTCTGGTGGAGGAATTGACAAAGTGGTTCAGTGTCCTCATTCTAGCATTGCAGGAATTTAGAAAGATAAATTGTCATGTCTGGAAAGCACTGGAGGATGTGCTTGACCACAAAAATGGCCATTTGTCAACTCGCCATTGTCTTGTTTGGATCAGGCTTAACACCATTGGCTGTGAGTAGATGATCCACTTAAGGAAGCTGGTTGACCCTGAATCTGCATCTCACATGGTTAAGCTTCAGCTGTATGGGTCCTGAATCTATGGAAGATGAGACAAAGATGTGCATCATAGTACGTCCCAAAACCAGGATGTCATTAACAATGTTTTTGCAGGGTTGGCCTGCAAAGAGTTGATCCATCACTGGAAGACCAAACTGCCAGTGGAAATCCCATAGAATATATGAGGATATCGATATCTGTCTATTGGCGACATAAATATAATTAGTTTTGAGGATTCTTCATCTAACGGGATCTGCTAGAACCTGCATTTCACATTAAGGATGCTGAACACTTTAGCATTTGGCATGTCTGCTATCACCTGTTTCACTGTCTTCATAGGCTGATGAGGTCTGAGCAGCCGGATCTCGAATAACGACGAGTCAGAATACAGGGGGGAGATGGAGCACCTAGTGGAGTGGTGCAGCGATAACAATCTCTCCCTCAATGCCAACAAAACTAAAGAGCTGGTCATTGACTTCAGGAAGCAAAGTACTGTCCACGCCCCTGTCAGTATCAATGGGGCCGAGGTGGAGATGGTTACCAGTTTCAAATTCCTAGGGGTGCACATCTCCAAAAATCTGTCCTGGTCCACCCACGTTGACGCTGCCACCAAGAAGGCACAACAATGCCTATGCTTCCTCAGGAAACTAAGGAAATTCGGCATGTCCACATTAACCCTTACCAACTTTTACAGATACACCATAGAAAGCATCCGATCTGGCTGCATCACAGACTGGTATGGCAACTGCTCGGCCCAGGACCCGCAAAAAACTTCAGAGAGTTGTGAACACCGCCCAGTCCATCACACGAACCTGCTCCCATCCATTGACTCCATCTACACCTCCCACAGCCTGGGGAAAGTGGGCAGTATAATCAAAGACCCCTCCCACCCGGCTTACTCACTTTTCCAACTTCTTCCATTGGGCAAGAGATACAGAAGCCTGAGAACACACACAAACAGACTCAAAACAGCTTCTTCCCCACTGTTACCAGACTCCTAAATGACCCTCTTATGGACTGACCCCTGTATGCTTCATCCAATGCTGGTACTTATGTAGTTACATTGCGTTGCACTATTATGTATTTTCTTTTTCTTTTATTTTATTTCCATGTACTTAATGATCTGTTAAGCTGCTCGCAGAAAAATACTTTTCACTGTCCCTCGGTACACGTGACAATAAACAAATCCAATCCAATCCAATCCTCTTCCATATGGAAAACAGACGCCCCAAATTTCTCGATGGTCAGAGGGCTCAATAGGTTTAATGATGTGTAAGCTTGTAAATGTTTTGTCTTTGCAGACACTGCAGTGCCACAGTTAATATGATGTTCCTTCTCAGACCTTTCTCAACTGTCTAAAATTATTTTGTCAAAGAGAAGCGGATTGATGCAGCGAAGTCCTTGAGTCTTACTGCCAACTCCTGACACCATGTAGAAGTTCTGGATTCCCAAACAGTGACAACAGGTACATGTAGGAAACAACAATTTATTCAGTAGTTTAACAACTACATCATGCTTGTGTTCTGTCCGTGCTCCCGGGGAGAAATCCTGACCCGTGATCCTTTTTGTAGCCATGTTATGTGACCACTCGGTCCACAGTGTTAAAGTTTCGATTGGGCTTTCAGCACTTCCCACTTACTGTTTTCCCTGTTTTGTAACTATTTGAGATTTTAGTTTAAAGAATATGCAAAGTAATATGATGAGGCGCTGTAATGTAAAACAGCCATATCCAAAAGAAAGTATAATACCAAAACCCCATGGAAAGGAGTATGAACCAATTGAAATACTTTGATCAACAGAAAAGTTCAAACAGATATATTTGTAGCACTAAGGGCATGAGAGTATTTCTTAATTTTTTCAGCAATTTTGGTTTTCTTTCTGCCTGAAACAGTCAAGATTTCTCTCCCAGAAACCATTGATGCAAAAAATAAAGGGGTAAGTGTATCTAATATTTATGATTTAGTCTTTTTGTTCAATTTAATTAGGAAGTGCACAGAGGTCTCCTTGTATTACATGAGTAATAGTTGAAGAGCATATGTTGATATGATGACATTAATTAACAAGAGGGTAGATCATGCGATGTTGTCATCACCCATTCCAATTAGCTGCATTCCTCTTCAACATCTATCTGAATTTTCAGGATAATGGGGCCTTGGTGCCACCATCGAAGAGTTAGGGTGGGGGAGGAACACATCCTTGCCACTCCAGCAGACCCGATGTGACATTGCACTGAAACAAGGATTAGCATAAGGAACTTTTGCCATGCAGGAGTAGATTCCCATCTTGGAAAGCTGCCAGTCCCTCCAGGCACAGCACTGCAGTGGCTGGAAGAGGCACTGCAAGGAGCTTTGTAGCATTAAGTCCCAGCAATTGGATGACAAGGGAAGTGGCTGAGGCTCCAGAGTAAGTAGGATAGGGAACAACTGGGGGTGTCACCAGGGGTGTGCTCAACGTCATGGAGGTTAGGCTGGGGGTGGGGTGGGACGTCCGGAGGTCACGAGGCCTTAAGGGAAGGGCACCGTAGTCAGAAGGGAACTTCTGATGGAGACGCCATGACCCCTTACCGCCCAAGCTCCAACTATCTTTATTTATGTTGCTCCCCCCATGAACCATCATCCACCCAACAGCCTAAAGATTGAGGCTGGGTGTGAAACTGCCCCTAACTATTCAACATATGGCCACTTAACGGATTTATTTGGGGCAAGTGTGGGCTTCCCATCTGTGGTTCTGGCTGCCCCAGCAATAAATGCTCCCAGATTGGTCACAGAATAAAACAAGATCCAAATGAATATTATCTGGAAAGGCAGCAGCTGCAGTTCCCGTGCACATACTTTTCATACTGCCAGCTTCGCTCCTGTGTGCTCTTCAGCAGAATATTGCTTCCTTGTGTGGGGCGAGGTCAGCCAAACAAAATATTTGAACACAGTCTTTAACACACAAATGTGGATACTCTGTGATATATTGAAATCTACATCTGGCTCTGAGTCCTCTCTAATATTCCACATTCTGATGTCCACACTCAAAGGCAAAAAACACTGAATGTTTGACTATATTGAAGCTAACCCAGAACTGTCTATCAATAAAGACCTTCAGAACCTAGCATACTTATGTGAATGGAATCAAGCAACCCTTTCTGGAACTCTGCAAATGCTTTGAGAGAAGTATGAGGAACGGTTGAGGACTCTGGGTCTATACTCGTTGGAGTTTAGAAGGATGAGGGGGGATCTTATTGAAACTTACAGGATGCTGTGAGGCCTGGATAGATTGGACGTGAAGAGGATGTTTCCACTTGTAGGAAAAACTAGAACCAGAGGACACTATCTCAGACTAAAGGGACAATCCTTCAAAACAGAGATGAGGAGGAATTTCTTCAGCCAGAGGGTGGTGAATCTGTGGAACACTTTGCCACAGAAGGCTGTGGAGGCTAAATCACTGAGTGTCTTTAAGACAAAGATCGATAGGTTCTTGATTAATAAAGGGATCAGGGGTTATGGGAAGAAAGCAGGAGAATGGGGATGAGAAAAATAACAGCCATGATTGAATGGCGGAGCAGACTTGATGGGCCAAGTGGCCTAATTCTGCTCCCATGTCTTATGGTCTTATGAAGTAGGTTTTGACAAAAAAGGAAAATGTGTAGCCTCTGGGCCAACATCAATATTGGCAACAAAGATCTGAGGTTTCCACAGCTCCAGGGTCCCAGGTTCGATATCGGCTTGGGTCACTGTCTGTGCGGAGTTTGCACATTCTCCCCGTGTGTGCGTGTGTTCCCTCCGGGTGCTCCGGTTTCCTCCCACAGTCCAAAGATGTGCAGGTTAGGTGGATTGGCCATGCTAAATTGCCCTTAGTGTTGGGTGGGGTTACTGGGTTATGGGGATAAGGTGGAGGTGTGGACCTTGGATGGGGTGCTCTTTCCAAGAGCCGGTGCAGACTCGATGGGCCGAATGGCCTCCTTCTGCACTTTAAATTCTATGAACTATGAACTTTAAAACTGTGGTCTACACTCAACAGGATCCACACACTCCATGCAAGAAATTCACACGTCCGTCACAAATGGAATCTGAAGGACAGTCCAGTCTGTGATTGTGATCACCTGGATGAGACTATTTGACACAGCAGGAATGAATGTGGTCTACTGGAATTTGCCGCAGGATTCTAGGCAATCCACCTAACATGCAGTCCTGTTACTTGGCTGTCCAACTTGGACTTCGACTTGCAATGTCATATTCACGAAGAATTATGCTCAATTTTCTGCTCTAAATAATTTGAAGGTTTATAATGCAGCTAAAGCGGAATATGTCCCTTGGTCTTCACAGAGGTGAAAGGGAGCAAATACTTGTCCATTGTGAGAGAGTCAGATGAGTTGATGAAAAGCCTGGTTGAAGATATGTGTTTGAAATCGAGAGAGAGAGACAGAGAGCTTATTTGGAGAAAGAATTCCTACTCTCCAATAAGTGAAGTCTCTGCCACGGAAGGTGGAACAAGGAGTGTAGGGAGTAGAGAGGGTACCACGCTCTGTGAATCAGAGAGCAGGGAAAAGACAATTGATTGGAGAAAGTTACAGAGACGGGCAATGAGGCAGTGGTGAGATTTGAATTTTAAACCAGATCCATTTGGGCCAAGGAGCTCAGCAACGGTGGGAGATCCTGCATGAGTGGGAGTTAGTATGGAACAGGATTTGAACAACAGAACTTCAGATGGTTTGATGTTTATGGAGGATGTGAGGTTGGAAAAGATGGCATTGGAAAAGTTGAGTGTAAAAATTTGTTTTGTAAAATATGAATGGACAGAAAATATGAATGGATAGGAGCAATGTTGCAGAGGTTGAAATAAACATGTAAAGAGTTCAAGAGTCAATAATAGACAGGCCATTCAAGCCAACTGGTCTATGCTAGCATTTATACTTTATACCATCCTCGGTCCACCCCTCTCCATTTAACTTTTTAAAAATTTATTCTTGGGATGTGGGTGTGGTGAATGTGTAATTACTGATAATTCACCAGTGCACTGTGTTATGTTATTAACCCTGTGGGCTTCACCCACAGGAGATATGTTGGGGCATGTACGGGCTCCGCCCATGGCTTCACCCCCTTTACAGGAAGTATAAGAGCTGCTGACCTGCGGGGCCGCCTTCAGTGTTGTACCGGTCACAGGCAGGCTCAGTTCTAAGCTGATTAAAACCACGGTTTACTTCTCCACGTGTCTTCGAGTGAATTGATGGTCGCATCAGTGAGCATCATTGGCTAGGCTAGCATTTGTTGCCCATTCCTAATTGCCCTTGAACTTAGTGGCTTGCTAGGCCATTTCAATGGGGGCAGTTAAGAGTCAGCCGCACCACTGTGTGGGTCTGGAATCATATGTGGGCAGACTGGGTAAGGACGGCAGATTTCCTTCCCTGAAGGACATTATTGAACCAGATGTTTTTTTATGATAATTGACAATGGTTTCATGGTCATTGTTAGACTTTTAATTCCAGATATTTATTGAATTCAGATTTCACCATCTACCATGGTGGGATTCGAACCTAGGATCCCAGAATATTATCCTGGATCTCTGGATTTCTGGATTACTAGTCCAGTGACAATGCCACTACGCCACCGCCTCCCCACTTAAATTCTTAAATTATTTTTGTTTCAAAAATTCTGTGTGCCAACATATTGGATTCCCGAAATGCTGAGAATAAAGACTTGTACCAAACAGTAGTCATTTTGCAAGTATATCTTTCTGGTAGCTTCCGTTGTGGTGGGCTACATTCATAATTTCACTGCCTGATCTGTGCTGTGTTAGGTGTGAAATATCAGTGGAACTGCTGCCATTTAGCAATTCCAACCCTTCAGAAATGTCCCAGAGTCGTCAGGAACTGAACTGCTGGCAACTGGCAACACGGGAGAGTAGCTACTCAATGCTTGTACCCTGCTCACATTCCCTGAGGAACTCCCACACTCTCCGCATGAGAATCTTTATGTAGCGATGTCATCATGTGACCACTTAGTCTACAACGTGCTCACGAGTTCCACGTTCTCACCACTCTCTGGGTAAAGAGGTTTCTGCAGCAAATTTTGTATTTCAAACTTGATTGTGAATCAAATAAAGTGTCACAATCGGGCATAGTCTGGTTCAAGCTGAGCAAGCGGTCAGCAAAGAGAAAGGTCACCATCATGTGTGACTCAATTGGTTACACTCTCATCTGTGAGTTCCAAGAATGTGGGTTCAAGTCCCATTCCAGAGACCGGTCATTATCACATTGTTGTTTGCAGTCAGTGCTGGGAGCAAATTGGCTGCCAGCCCTTTACCACATTAAATAGAAACATTGACGCACTCCAAAAGTACTTCTTTGGCTATAAAGCAATTTGGGATGTTCTGAGGTTATGAATGGTGCACTATAAGTGAAAGTCTTTCTTTGAAACGGTTGTCAAAGAAAATTAAAAAAATACTGTTTTATTAATGCTCAAATTATTTTTCTCCCGTGTTGCCAGTTGTCAGCAGTTCAGTTCCTGACGACTCTGGGACATTTCTGAAAGGTTGGAATTGCTAAATGGCAGCAGTTCCACTGATATTTCGCACCTAACACAGCACAGATCAGGCAGTGAAATTATGAATGTAGCCCACCACACCGGACGCTACCAGAAGGATATACTTGCAAAATGACAGAAGTTCTAGCAGGAACTAGGTGCAGCATGTTTTATTATGAACACCCTATGAGACAGTAATGCATTGAAGCATTAACATGTTCTATGATCATATCGCCTGGCACTGAACCTTTTCGAAAGACTGAAACTCAGTGACTAACTAGCTAGTGAAAGGAAAATTTCAGTTCATGCTCATTCTTTATTCTTTATCACAGCGCTGCTTTTGATTTGATCCTATGTTCAAATGTAGAAACACTCTCAGAAACTGTGACCGTTTATATGGAAATAGAACAACCAGTGATAACGGGACAGTAAGGCTACCAACCTCATTTTCAGGCCATTCTTCGCTGCCCTGTTAGTGCCTGTAAAAGAAAATGTGCATTTATAGATCATATTCCCACTTTGTTTCTCTTCCATGGATAGCAATTTTTCCAAAGGCCATAAACCAAATAGCAGCAGCAAACCAGTGTCTTCCTTTTGGCTGACACTGTCATCTATTCTGTCAATTGTTACTCCTGCTCCATTCCTCTGACTTGAGTTCAAGTTCCCTCTGCTGGTGTAAAATGGGAAATAACTCATCAGATTAGATACAGGAGAAGCGATTTAAAATCAGCAACAAGGGCTCACGTTGAGAGAAATGATTATACTTAAGTAGCTCCATACTGGAGAAATTGAGTCATACAGGATAAATATATTTTCATTGAACGGAGATGAGATATTGTACTTGTGCCTCATAACATGCAGATGCGATTTTTTTGTGGTAAAGAAACATTCCTGAGATTTCCTCAGGGTAGCAATCTCTGGCAGATTGCCACCCGATGGAATTACGCATGTTGGGCTTGCACAGCCCCTGGGCGCGATCGAACGGCTACGCTGTGCCCGAAAAGCAGCTCATTGCTGCGCAATGTGGGCGATAGAAGCCAGGAGACCCCACACCCGGGATCTACCCGCCGTGCGACACCACGTAAGATGTTAATCCCGCGATGTAAATCCGTGTAAAATCATTATAAAACTGCAAGCCTCACTCTAATACGAGGCACGCGGTGCGTTAGGATCTACCCCCTTCAACTCAGAGACCTCAGACTATTGCCGTTATGTACTGGTCTCTACAATGGGGACCAGACAGAACCGCACTCGTTGGGGCCTCCCACGGGATTAGCAGCCCCCAGGTTTATGCTATTTGGGCAGGGTGATGCCCTGACATGATGTCACCCAGGCATCCTAACACTGCCAACTTGGCACCCTGACAGCGACAGCCTGGCACTCTGGTAGTGCCACCTGGGTGCCAGTTTGGCACTGTCAAAGTGTCCAGCTAGCACTGCCAGGGGCACCGCCAGAGTACCAGGGTGGTGCTGCCAAGATGCCAAGCTGGCATTTTTCATGTGGTGGCGATTGGGCTGGGGATGCCCTGTGCAGATGTTGGCGGGGTGTGGGGGCTCTGGGAGCACCTCATAATGAGTTGGCACTTCGGGGTGGGGGTCAGGGATTGCATCAGGGACTCCAGAGATCGGGACACCATTTAAAAATGGCATCCCATCCATCATTACACTGAAGAGAGCCAGCAAGCGGAGCTCCTCAGTGCAAAAAACGTGGCTGTGTGCAGCCTCGGCAGCGGGTTCCTCTCTGAGGCACCCTATCTAACCCGAATGACGTTCAATAGCGATGTGTTTCTCTGCGCTGCGATGCTGGGAAACAGGTGGGTAAAGGCGCTCGCTATGGGACTTTGTTCCCATTTAGTTAAATTGCACTCCCTGTCTCACCCAACCTTCCTCACTCAGGTTGGGTGAGACAGGAGTAGTGAGATGTGCCCCCGTCTGCATCGGCGTGGAGCAACTGGGGAGCAGAGAGGTAAGAAACGCCCCCTTTGTACGGCACTAGCTACGGTAAAGGTAATGTTTAAAGGGATAACTTAAAGTGGTTCAGACCTTGAGACTGGTGACCCGGGTTGGAAACCCAAATAAAGGGGAAGGTGAGATTATGCCAATTCTGCACTGCATTGAGAAATGTACCTCCACTACAACCTTGGCATTAATGGGAATGGCCTTACAGGCCATGACAAAAAAATCCAAGTTGATTATGTGGTACCATTCGAAGCACATATGTTTTTGGTCATGGTTGACGTGGATTCGAAGAGCTTCCATCATGAAACTGGCAACTACGGGATAGACCAGGTATTTGTAAGATCCGGGTGACCTGAATAACCCATGAGTGATAACGAGCCATGTGCAGAAGCATTGAGCTTGTAAATCAGCAGCTAGCACGTAGAATGTTGTGGATTCCTTAAATCACCGACATCAAGGACTTCCAACAAGGTAGGTTATTCCTAAGCTCATCAATCACATGCGGTACTTGTGATCTGCCTGAGACCCCGGGGATAATTCCCACGTCCCGCCACATGACCTCTTTCATAGCTGTGTCATTACGTTATCACGTGACCACTCGGCCTACACCTGCCCTGTTTATGTTGGGACACCTGGTGGCATATGGTGTGACAGTGTGCGCTAGAGGAAACATGTACAGATAATTATGTAGCATACAATTAAACCGATAATGCATAACTATTTACATATACATATATATATTTTTATATATATATATATATATAGAGGCACGGATTACGTTGTAGCAACTGGTGCATAGTCCATCTTGTCTCTTTCTCCGCCCCACCCCTGGCTTTCTGTCGGAAAGGAAACTGAAATTCAAAGTCAGTTCTAGGCCAAGTGGTTCAAAAGTCTGGAATCTTGTGTTCAGCCAGCTTTGGTGCCCTGAGTGTGTGATTACACTGGTTGGTGGTGTAGTGTTTCTTTGGCCAGTGTCCTCACTGTTAGCAACACGGGATGTTTCATCTGTGTGTTTGTCAGGTGCAGGATTCACAGTGTTGGCCTCTGTAGGAGTCTGCATGCCCACTGGTGCAGGGGGCGAAGAATGTGCAGAGCTTCTGGGGAAGCACCCTGAAGGATTCTGGCCAGCCTCTTATGATGACATTGTACAATTTTCTGCATGTGATGTCCACCTGTAAAACCTGCTTGAGTTCTTGAATTTGATGAGAGGACAACACCCCTATTGTCATTATATCTCTGTCTTTCTCATGATCTGCCTGGTCTGCAGTGGGTAGGAAGGCTCTGGAGAGGGGATCAGCCAAGTACAGCTCCTTATCATGTTTGTAGACAATACTGAGGCTGTAACTTTGCAACTTTAGCATCATGCATTGCAGCCGTTCAGACACAGTGCGGAGAGGCTTTTTTAAGATAGTCATGAGTGGTTGATGATTGGTTTAACAGTTGCAGGACGACCTTCTATGAAGCCATAAAATTTCTGACCGGCGAAGACTATAATAATCTTTATTATTGTCACAAGTAGGCTCACATTAAAACCGCAATGAAATTACTGTGGAAATCCCCGAGTAACCACAGACCGGTGCCTGTTCGGGTACACAGAGGGAGAATTCAGAATGCCCAATTCACCAAACAGCACGGCTAAATTTGCCATTTTAGCGGCTTAGTGCCGGCTCAAGCGGAGAATTCACGGGCGTTTTACGACGCCAAAGTCGTCGCCGAACCCTCACTGATTCCGGGACTTTTGAGAGGCTAGCAGTGGCGCCGGGTGAAACTCCCAGCTCCTGTGCCAAAAACGGCCAGAGAATGGCTGGGTCCCTGACCACACATGCGCACGACGATGACCGACAGCTGTCACGCAGTACAACATGGCACTGGTCGTGCACGGACCCAACCCGCCATCCAAGACCCCACAAGCCACCCCCTACCAGTCCCCCCAGCCCTCGCAGAAGGCCAGCGGCACGGATTCCGGCCGAGTGTGGCGGTGCTGGACACAGTTCGCAGCCACCACGCCGGGTTCCTGACCGCTCAGATCACACGCCAATTCGGCACATTGGGGGTGGAACATCGCGGGAGGGCCTGCCAATGATGCGCCAGCGCTGTTGCAATGGTGTGAAGCACGCAACACGATTACGCTACTTCCGAAGGATAGAGCATTGCTGACCGGCGTCAAACCGGCGCCGGCCCCGATTTGGAGTGGTTTCACTGCCCATTCGCCGATTACGATATTACCATCGGGCAATGGAGAATCCCGCCCCACATCTTTCGGGACTTGTGGGAGGAAACTGGAGCATCTGGAGGAATCCCCCGGAGACACAGGGAGAACGTGCAGACTCCGCACAGACTGACCCAAGCAAGAATTGAACCTGGGACCCTGGCGCTGTGAAGCAACAGTGCTAACCACTGTGCTGAGTATGAAGTTCCTTTTCAATTTGTGCACAATGAGTCCCAGTGAGGGCTCTTGAAGCAAAGGCTATTGGTCTGCCATTCTGGATGCAGACTGCACCAAGTCTGTGCTGGGAGGCGTCTGCTGGCGGGTGCTCGAACGTCAAAGTATTGTAATCCTGATGGGGCTGTGAGGAATTGTTTGAGTCTGTTGAAGACTGCTGCGTGATGTTCTTGCCAGCACCATTCAACATTCTGGTGGAGAAGTTAAAGAAGTCAAGTGACCTCTTTATAACATGGGAAAAACTTTGGAAGATAATTTCTCATACCAATAAAGCGCTGTAAAGCGTGCTTGTCCATGGGAATGGCTATCTGTCATCTAGTACTTGTCTTGTCTGGATCGGGCTTTGCACCAATGCCTTTGAGTAAATGGTCCGGTTGACCACAAATCTGCATTTCACAGGGTTCGGCTCTAATTGAATGGCCCTGATTTTCCAAGGACAAGACAAAAATGTGTATCATGTTCTTGCACAGTATGACCTCAAACAAAGATGTCATCAACAATGATCTCGCAATATTAGCCTCCAAAGTATTGCTCCATGCGCTGTTGGAAACCTCATTGTCAGTGGTGATCTCATGGATCATATGAAGAAAATGATATTTGCCTATCAGAGGCATGAATGTGGTAAGTTTTGAGGATTCCTCTTCCAGCAGCATATGCCAGAACCTATATTTGAATCGAGGAGCACCTTGGTATTTGGCATGTCTGCTATCACCCGTTCAATTATCTTCATAGAGTGACGAGTCTGAGCTGTGCATTGTTCAAGTGCTCTGGGTGAATGCATATTCTGACTGTTCCATCTTTCTTTACTACGGGCACCTTTGCTGAACCAATTCTATAGCCTTGTCTATAGGAGTAAAGACACCTCGTGCTGTCATCCGATGTCGCTCATTAAAGACTTTCTGCTTCATGTCTACTAGTACACTTCAAAGTGCTCACACGACTGCTGGTAACAAATCATCTAGTCTCATGGGTATGCAACTGGTACCTTACCAGTGAGGGCCGGTTTAACTCTGTTGGCTGGACAGCTAGTTTGTAATGCAGAGCAAGGTCAACAGCACGGGTTCAATTCCCGTGCTGGCTGAGGTTATGCACGAAGGTCCACCTTCTCAACCTTGCCCCTAGCCTGAGGTGTGATGAGCTTCAATCACCATCAGTCAGTTGTTCCCCTCAAAGTGGAGAGCAACCTATGGTCATCTGGGACTATGGTTACTTTACTTACCAATGCTCTGGCGACCCGGGTTCAAATCCTGCCACTGCAGATGGTGAAATTTGAATTCAATAAAATCTGGAATTAAAAGTCTATTGATGACCATGAAACCATTGTCAGTTGTTGTAAAAAATCACCTGGTTCATTAGTGTTAGGGACCCATAGCAATGTGGTTGACTCTTATCTGCCCACTCAAGGGCAATTAGCAATGAGCAATAAATGCTGGCACAGCCTGCGATGCTCATGTCCCATGAAAGCATTTAAAAAATGTAACAGTTGAAGAGGTCTCTATTTGCTGTCATCGCTGGGGCTTGAAGTTGCACAACATGCACATCTGGACCAAGTTTTACATTCTGGTCAACTATGTGTAACTTGAATGTGAATTGTCTATCTGCCATCCGCCAGAAGGTGAGTCAGGGTGCTGGAATCTGGTGCATCATACACATCTATTTCCCTAACCTTTGATTTAATAGTAGATTATTCTTTGCTTCAGTGTCAGTCTTGATTTTAAGTCTGACATTGTGGCTAATTATGTTGTGAGTGGTGAAGATTCCACTCTTTCCTGTGACGTTGTCAACACCGTCGCAGTAGAGTGTTGTTGGAGACTCTGGTTGAGATCCAATTAATTTACCTTCCTGACGCTCCGAACCTGGGAGGATCCTGATGCTGCCATGTTGCTGATGGCAAAGGATGGCTGTTGGGGTTTGGATCTGCAGCACTTAGTGGTTCCATTCCCTGAATTTGTTACATCTTTTACCATTTACAAAACAAGTTGTTCTGCTGGATGGTTGCTGGCCGCTGCAGTTACAGCAGGGTGCACCCCACCCCACCCTCGCACTGCGAATACCTGGGGCGTCATTCTCCGACCCCCCAGAGGGTCGGAGAATGGCCGTTGGCCGCCGTGAATCCCGCCCCCGCCCCCGCCGAAGTCTCCGAAGGGAGAAAAGTCGGCGGGGCGTTAATGGCGCTGTGGTGTTGGGTGCTCTGGTGCACAGATGAGCCAACACAGTTGTATGTGGTACAACTCTATTTTATTATAACTCTTATAATACAGTTCGTTCTGGATACTCTGCACGTGCTGTCTCCCTGAGTGTGTTTGGTAACAGATGTGTCCTGGTTCTCCTCTGCAGCTAATACTGACCACCGGGGGTCGTGTCTGTGCTTTTATATCTTTCTGTCATTGGTTGTGGTGTTGTGTGTTCTGATTTGTCTGTTGGTGTGTCTATCATGATGTGTGTGTTTGAATATCATGACATCCCCCCTTTTTACAAAGATATGTGCCTACGTGGTTATAAATATAATTGTGTCGTGAGTGCATCGAAGAGTGTGTGTGTGTGTTATGTACAGCGTGTGTATATGACGTAACTATTTACATGGGGCGATGTCGGGTGCGTCACACTAACAAGGTTGTACCATAACAAAACTTGGATGCGAGAGAGAAAAAAAAAAAACTTGAACATTGGTCTGGTCAGACGATATCTGGAACAATAAACAACAACAGGTTATAATACAGAAGTGTTTGACTTTTTGAACGTATGAACAGCGTTATAAGTCCAGTCTAATGGGTGACCGCCTCAAGAATGGGCTGGTCCTCAAGCCGGTTCAGCTGTGGAGATTTGGGGTCACACTGGTTCACCTTGGACTGTTGGAGGTGATGCTGTTGCCGAAGTCTCTACTTTACCATTTGTTGTACTTCGTGCAGTGCTTGGTTTTTTTCATTCGTGCAAATATAACATTCAACATCTTTGTTAGTGGTGCCTTGGCTGTGGTTTGGTTCTGGTGGCGATGGAAGGGGCATGATCCGTGGCATCTCCACAAAGTCATCCTTGGGAACCAGTGGAGGATCCGGCGTGTGCGTACGGTTCAGTTGCGAGCGTGGAAGGGTCGAGCCATCGAGGGTGGAAGCGGTGCGCTGCCACCGCAGTCGTCAGTGGTCCCACCGTGATCGTCGAGTGCCTCGGTACGCACTAGGCGAGGTCTGTCACCTTGCACCTTTTGCATGGGAAGTGGGATGCTGTCGTCACTCGTCTCACATCCCGTGGATAGATCCTCATTAGCAGCTTGCTGTTCACTAGGGTTGGGTAAATTGTCAGAGTTTTCATCTGGTGGTGCACACCATGTCGGTGGACTGTCATTGTCTTGCCGTTGTCCTTCATTTGGGCTTTTCTTCTTTGGAATTTTAAATCTTCCCCCAGACATTGCAGAACCTTGTTTATTACCCCCAAATTCTCCCATAGGTATGGTCTCGAATATAGGATCCAATGTTTCTATCGACATTGTACTATTTTCCAAAGAACATTCCGTTTCACTTTTCTTCTCAGGTGCCTCATATGTATCTTTGTCTAATGTACATGCCTTCATGGTCTCTGGGTCTGATTTTGCTGGGACTGGCATGGTCACAGTCTCTCTTTTACTGTTCTCAATTGCCCACATTATACTCCCCATACATAACTGCTTAATCACTGGGGTTAGTGTGGTACAATGGATAATCGGGTCGACCTTATCTGCATCTTCACCATTAGTGGAAAGCACACTTGGTTCACTTGAAACTGCTGTGGGTTTTAAATTCGTTATCTGGCTACTCGATGTCGGTGTCCTCAGGATTCTTGCTCCAATGTTCTGCTCAATAATCAGTGGAGCGTGTATAGGTTCAATGCAATTAATGTTTCCCTCAAGGTTTGAAGAGTCATTACTGACTAACTGCTGGTCTCCGAAGTTGGGATTTTGCGGTGTTGTGTTGAAGGGAGACATTTGTCCCTGCTGTAGATATGATTCAGGTTGTGTTATTTCCATTACCTGAGGATCAATGTCTTGTCCATTTTTTCGATCCGTACTAAAACACTGGCAATTCTCAGTCTGCTCCTTGCAAGTTAAACATTCAATTAATTTCGTTAGCAAATCCTCAGCATCCTTCTGTGGCCGTGCAGCATTATTAATCTCTGTTCGGCTATAATGATCCTGAAGGTCAGCGCATAAACCTTTTTTCTTCGGGCTTGGACGAGGCGATTCCTTTGGCTTGTCTTCAGTTGGGCTTGAACAGTCTTCAGCGCTGTGCCCTTCATTGTAGCATGAGAGACCGTCATGTTCATGCTGCTGTGTAGTGGAGCATGGTAGGCTGTTATAGCCTTCTTGCTGTTCACGTGAGCATGGCAGACTTGCATCGTCTGCCGCTGGTTGGTCAGGAGAGGTTGCTAGACCCTCATGGTCTTGTTCCTGCAAGGACTGCGCTCTGGAGTCTTGCGTTCCTTCCATCGTGGAGTCCGTCCACGAGCTCTCTGTGGAGGCTTGTGACACTGGAGTCACTTCTTGTTCGTGCAAGGACTGCGCTCTGGAGTCTTGCGTTGCTTCTATCGTGGAGGCTGTCCACGAGCTCTCTGTGGAGGCTTGTGACACTGGAGTCACTTCTTGTTCGTGCAAGGACTGCGCTCTGGAGTCTTGCATTTCTACAATTGTGGAGTCTGTCCACGAGCTTGCTGTGGAAGCTTGTGACACTGGAGTCACTTCTGGTTCATGCGAGGACTGCACTCTGGAGTCTTGCATGTCTTCTTTCATAGAGTCGGGAACGTTGAGCGGGACGTGGACCACGCTCTGTGTGGCAGCAGGGCACTCTCCGTGTGCTTGCACCGCTCCCTGTCTGTTAATGTCAGGCTGCAGCATCATCCGGTACTGATAAGTTGGAACGTCATATCTGCTGGATTGAAGATCCTCAAATCCGAAAAATGAATCCGCATCTGCGTCGGATTCAATGTGGGGGCCGCCAATGTGCAACACGAAAGGTTCGTCCGAGTCATAGTCATATAGGACCACGGAGCTATCATTGGGCTCGCGAGGTCCGGAAACACTGTAAAGATCGTCATCGAAGTATTCAAGGTCGGAATCATCGGCTTGTGCGTAGGTAACTGCTTGTCGGAGGGTTCTTCGGAGGTCAAATTCATCTCCTGGGTCAATTTGCGGCACTGTGCTGTCATTCCAGGTGAGGGAAGGTTGTTTTACAGCTTGAACAGATTTTTGTTTTTTTGATTTGGGACGTTTCCCTTTTAAATTGGATTTGGGACATTTCCCTTTTAAATTGGTGCAGTCTGGGGCCTCTGACATCCTGACGCTCGGTATGTAGCACGTAGGAAGCGACTGCGCATGCTCAGATCGCGGTTCCTTTACCGATGGCCGTTTTCTTGACTGCGCATGCGCAGCATCTCGCGCATGCGCAAACGAAACTTCCGGTTCTGCGCACTGCTCGCGCAACTGTGCTAGCGTTATACCTTTAGCAAGATGGCCGCCGACCTCGACCCAGCCTTCTCTCAGGCCCGGGATTTTGGCTTCTGGGAATTCGGGCTCCGGGATCCCAGCCACGAGGTGAGTACTGCAGCTTTTCTTACCTTTATTTGCCGATTGGATTGCGTTTTCTTCACAGTACTTGGAGAATTTGTCCAGGACTGCCTGGTAATCGTACCTTTGCTGCCTCCTGAAGAACCTGAACCTTGTGAATATTTCTCTTGCCCTTGCACCGGCGATGGTGAGGAGAAATTCAATTTTTTCGCTATCATCCAGGTCTTGGAGTTCAGCTGCCACCAGGAACAATTCGAACATTTGCCGGAATCGCCGCCAGTTTTCGCGGAGATCGCCGTAGCACTGGAGCGGCTGCGGAACCGGGAGCTCTATCATTTTGCCTGGGCACTGCTGGTTGTCTGTGTACACTGAGGTATGCCGGCAGGTATTGATCCACTCCTGTACCATGTGGTGTTGGGTGCTCTGGTGCACAGATGAGCCAACACAGTTGTATGTGGTACAACTCTATTTTATTATAACTCTTATAATACAGTTCGTTCTGGATACTCTGCACGTGCTGTCTCCCTGAGTGTGTTTGGTAACAGATGTGTCCTGGTTCTCCTCTGCAGCTAATACTGACCACCGGGGGTCGTGTCTGTGCTTTTATATCTTTCTGTCATTGGTTGTGGTGTTGTGTGTTCTGATTTGTCTGTTGGTGTGTCTATCATGATGTGTGTGTTTGAATATCATGACAGGCGCCGCTGCCGCGGAGAATGTCACGGGTCTGCGCAAGGCAGCCGATTTTCGGCCTGCCGATATTCTCCCTTCCGGATGGGCCGAAGTCCCGTCGACGTGATGACCGTTCACGTCGACGTGAATCAAACCTCCTTTTCATCGGCGTGACCCGGTGCTCCAGGCTCACGCCGACCAGCGAGGAGGTGAGTGACGGCCTGGGGGGTTGGCTCTGGGCAGGAAATGGCGTGGCCGCAGACTGATTGCGTGAGGAGAGGTGTGTCTCGGCTTGTGTGTGTGTGTGTGTGCGGCGGGGGGGGGGGGGGTGGTTAGAGTAGGCTGGGCTCCGGGGGAGTGCCGGGAGGGGGTCCGTGCTGGGGTGGAGGTTGGGGGTTGGGGGGGGTCCGTGCCGGAGTGGAGGTTGGGGGTTGGGGGGGGTCCGTGCTGGGGTGGAGGTTGGGGAGGGGGTCCGTGCTGGGGTGGAGGTTGGGGGTTGGGGGGGGTCTGTGCCGGGGTGGAGGTTGGGGGTTGGAGGGGGTCCGTGCCGGGGTGGAGGTTGGGGGTTGGGGGGGTCCGTGCCGGGGTGGAGGTTGGGCGTTGGAGGGGGTCCGTGCCGGGGTGGAGGTTGGGGGTTGGGGGGGGGTCCGTGCTGGGGTGGAGGTTGGGGAGGGGGTCCGTGCTGGGGTGGAGGTTGGGGGTTGGGGGGGGTCCGTGCCGGGGTGGAGGTTGGGGGTTGGGGGGGGTCCGTGCTGGGGTGGAGGTTGGGGAGGGGGTCAGTGCTGGGGTGGAGGTTGGGGGTTGGGGGGGGTCCGTGCCGGGGTGGAGGTTGGGGGTTGGGGGGGGTCCGTGCTGGCGTGGAGGTTGGGGGTTGGAGGGGGTCCGTGCTGGGGTGGAGGTTGGGGAGGGGGTCCGTGCTGGGGTGGAGGTTGGGGGTTGGGGGGGGTCCGTGCTGGGGTGGAGGTTTGGGGTTGGAGGGGGTCCGTGCTGGGGTGGAGGTTGGGGAGAGGGTCCGTGCCGGGGTGGAGGTTGGGGGGGGGTCCGTGCCGAGGAGGGTGATGGGAGGGCAAGTGAGTTGGTTCACCTGGCCAGGTGCCAGCCTCCAACAGTTGGACCCATGCGGTCCATGCCACCTGGCTGGGGGGAGGAGGGGATATGGGCAATGATGACATGTCGTCGTTCCCCTGCCCCCCACCAGGCCGTCATGTTTTCAGATCATCCAGCGATGTTGGCCGCCGTGGTGGCAGCCGCTCATGTCTATGTTGCCCTAGATGAGGAGGAGGAGGAGGAGGAGCATGCCAGAGAGGCGGCGCAGGCTGCCGCAGAGGGGCAGGCGGCGGCCGCCCAGGCTGGAGGGACACCTGACCGACAGGACGAGGAGGGGGAGGAGGACGTCGCGGCCCCACGGCAACGGAGGCACCCGAGGGCGCCCCGTATGTACCGGCCCCGGCAGTCATACCAGGACCTCACGGACCGGGAATGCAGGAGGAGACTCCGGATGAGCCGGGAAATCGTGGCACACATCTGCCACCTGCTGGCACACCTGTCACCGCGTGACACTGGCGGGGGACACCCTCTCCCCGTGTCCATCAAGGTTACGGTGGCCCTGAACTTTTATGCAACGGGGTCATTCCAGGCACCGAGTGGGGACCTGTCCAGCATATCGCAGACATCGGTGCACCGGTGCATCCGGGCAGTGACAGATGCCCTTTATGCCATGGCGCACCGCTACATCCGCTTCCCCGTGGACCGGGCCAGCCAAGATGCCCGGGCCGTGGGCTTCTCTGCCGTGGCCGGGTTCCCCATGGTCCAGGGCGCGATCGATGGGATGCACGTCGCCGTGCGGCCACCTGCAGATAACAGGGCCGTGTTCACTAATAGGAAGGGGACCTATTCGATGAACGTACAGGTGGTCTGCGACCACCGCATGATGATCCTGCACGTCTGCGCCCGTCACCCAGGCAGTGTACACGACTCATTCGTGTTGTCGCGGTCATCCATCCCCGGCATGTACGAGGGACGCCATCCCCGGCTGAGGGGCTGGTTGCTGGGCGACAGGGGCTACCCATTGCGATCGTGGCTGATGACGCCTATACGGAGACCACGCAATGAGGCGGAGAACCGCTACAATGATGCCCATGTAGCGACAAGGGGAGTGATCGAGAGGTGCTTTGGCGTGCTGAAGATGCGTTTCAGGTGCCTGGACCTCTCTGGGGGCGCCCTCCAGTATCGGTCAGATAGGGTCGGCCGCATCATTGTGGTGTGCTGCGTCCTGCACAACATAGCCCAGCAGAGGGGCGATGTGCCGCAGGCAGAGGAGGGCGGAGTGGAGGAGCAGCAGGAAGAGGCACAGTCCTCCCCAGATGAGGGGGATGGGGGCAATGGTCAGGGCAGACGGGGTAGACATAGGCGGGTGGCTGTCCACCGTTACCGGCTGGCCCAGCGGGCACGGGACAGACTGATAGACGCCCGCTTCACTGACTAGATGGGCGTGGGAATCGGGTAGTATGGCCACAGACCGCACACCATGGCAACAGCTGACCACCCACACCCCCCACCCATCCACCCACCCAGCACCCTCACCCCCCTCCCCAACCCCACCCACCCCACCCGCATGCACACCACCCCCCCCCCCCCCCCATTGCCGATCCACCGGCGGCACAACGGGCCGGGCTCACACAGTTGCGGGTGGACGCGTGTCTATCGCAGGCCATGGAGGATGATGACAACCCGCCCTGCGATGAGCTCGTGGCTCTACATCGTTGGACTATGTCTGACCCATGGCCACAGTACCACCATCCACCCGGACCATCCCTGCATGCGGCTGTGACACTGCAGCGCACGGTCCCGTCCTCTGCCCCCCCTAAAACTCATCTGTGCCCTGCACCCGTGCCAACTTACTCAGTGTCTAATTGTTTGGCCTTACGGGCCCTTTGACTACGTCTACGTGGTTCCCCAGACGGTACAGCAGAACTGGAGGTGGACTCCTGTGATTCCTGCCCTCTGACACTGGATCCCTTTGGCGGCCGTTTCCTGGGGCGTCCTGGCCTAGATGGGCCAGGCTGCGGCCCGGGCGACTGGGATGGCGAGCTGCCAGCCTGTCCTGCCCGTTGCCCACCCGATGCACCTGGGACGGAAGGGGGGGAGTCCGAGGTGTCGCGGTGTACCGGGACCTCCCCTACAGAGGGAGCCGGGACGGACCACACCACCTCCTCCTCCCTCGGGGTGCCCGATGGCCCCCAGGCCTCTACATGGGTGGGGGATGCGAACGGACTGGCCATCCGACGCCCCCCCGACATCTGGCGCTGCCAGTCCTGGAGGCCCGTGCTGGTATCGACAGGGGTCTGCAGGTTTGCAGCCATGGAGCCCAGGGTGTTGGCAAACCCTGTGTGTGACAGTGCGACGCCGGCTCGCACATGGCCACTGGCGCCGATGCCCTCAGCGATGGCCTGCTGAGACTGGGCCATGGCCTGCAGAGACTGGGCCATGGCCTGCAGAGACTGGGCTATGGCCTGCTGAGACTGGGCCATGGACTGCTGAGACTGGGCTATGGCGTTGAGCGCCTCTGCCATCTGGCGCTGGCACTGGCTCATGGCCTCCTGTGAGAGGGCAGCCACTTCCTGGGCCACAGACGCCGCCTGCACGGAAGGCCCCAGGCCTCGCAAACCGTTCCCCATGTCTGACACCGTCGCAACCATTGCCTCCACCGCGGACGCCACCCGTGCGGTGTCAGCCTGGGTGGCACGCATGACCGGGACCACTCCCAGCTCCTGGACGCGGGTGGACTCCTCCACCTGCGACTGCAGCCGCCGCAAGCCGCCCGTCACCCTCTTCGCTCGTCTCCGGGTCGGTGGTTGCATCGGATCTATGTGTGGGTGTGGTAACTGCAGGAACCCGGGATCCATCTGGGCGGCAGATGTTCGCTTGGCCTGGGCTGCCCTCCGACCGGCCGGTCCCTCTGCTGCTCCTACCTCCACCTGCTGTACCGGGACGGCTGTGTTGTGCGCACCAGTGAGTGTACCAGACGCCTCATCACTAAAGTGCCCAACCGTGGTGAGTGTTTCTGCGATGGTGGAGGGTGTTGGTGACAGCAGTGGCGTTGTGTCGTGCTCTTCGTCCCACTCTGACTCAATGGCACATTGGGGTGGGGGTTCGTCGCCACCCATCCACTCTGAGTCACTGTCCGGTATTTCGTCTTCCCGGGTAGGGGTGTCCTGGGTAGTGCTGTCCCGGGTAGGGGTGTCCTGGGTAGTGGTGTCCTGGGTAATGGTGTCCTGGGTAGTGGTGTCCTGGGTAGTGGTGTCCTGGCTCGGATGTGACGGGGGCCTGTGGCTGCCCCCCTCATCGCTGGGTGGTCGCTCCCGCACGTGACGGGGGTGTCGTCTCCCTGTTGCTCCAGGTCTCTCCGTCTCCCGTGGTGTGCGAGGGGCATCCTGCGGGCGTCGCATGCTGGAGGGTCCGGGTCTCTCCGTCTCCCGTGGTCTCCGAGGGGCATCCTGCGGGCGTCGCATGCTGGAGGGTCCGGGTCTCTCCGTCTCCCGTGGTGTGCGAGGGGCATCCTGCGGGCGTCGCATGCTGGAGGGTCCGGGTCTCTCCGTCTCCTGTGGTGTGCGAGGGGCATCCTGCGGGCGTCGCATGCTGGAGGGTCCAGGTCTCTCCGTCTCCCGTGGTCTCCGAGGGGCATCCTGCGGGCGTCGCATGCTGGAGGGTCCGGGTCTCTCCGTCTCCCGTGGTGTGCGAGGGGCATCCTGCGGGCGTCGCATGCTGGAGGGTCCGGGTCTCTCCGTCTCCCGTGGTCTCCGAGGGGCATCCTGCGGGCGGTGTGCATCTGCGGGGATGGGTGCCTGGACGTTTGGTCCTGCGATACACAATGAAGCATGCATGGTTAAACATCAGGCAGTGATCAGGTGATACGGGGGAGGGGGATATAGGGGAGGGGGGATATGGGGACGGGCTGTTGGTGGCTCACTTGCTTGTGGGCCCCCGACCTCTGCATCAGCAACCTCCCGGTCCTCAGGTCCGCCAGCCAGTTCCAGGGCCCTTTCCTCGTGTACGGTCAGTGGCCTCTCATCAGCGGGCCCTCCTCCAGTCCTCACATGCTCCCTATTGTTGTGTGCGCGCTTCTCCTGTGGGGGGGGGGGGGGGTGGGGGTGGTGGCAGGGGTAAAAGGCAACAGTGTTAGGCAGGTATATGAATGCACGCCATCGGTTGCGCGTGCATTGCAGAGGTTAAGGTTAGGGCTGGATTCACTTGGGATATGGGGGAGGGGGGATATGGGGGAGGGGGGATATGGGGAGGGGGGATATGGGGGAGGGGGTATATGGGGGATATGGGGGAGGAGGGGATATGGGGAGGGGGGATATGGGGGAGGGGGGATATGGGGGATATGGGGGGATATGGGGAGGGGGGATATGGGGGGAGGGGGATATGGGGGAGGGGGGATATGGGGGATATGGGGAGGGCCGATATGGGGGGAGGGGGGGATATGGGGGAGGGGGGATATGGGGGAGGGGGGATATGGGGGATATGGGGAGGGGGGATATGGGGGAGGGGGGATATGGGGGATATGGGGGAGGGGGGATATGGAGGATATGGGGGAAGGGGGGATATGGGGAGGGGGGATATGGGGGAGGGGGGATATGGGGGAGGGGGGATATGGGGGAGGGGGATATGGGGGATATGGGGGAGGGGGATATGGGGGATATGGGGAGGCGGGATATGGGGGAGGGGGGATATGGGGGATATGGGGGAGGGGGGATATGGGGGAGGGGGGATATGGGGAGGGGGGATATGGGGGAGGGGGGATATGGGGGAGGGGGGATATGGGGGATATGGGGGAGGGGGGATATGGGGGAGAGGGATATGGGGGAGGGGGGATATGGGGAGGGGGATATGGGGGTCATGGGGGAGGGGGGAATATGGGGGAGGGGGGATATGGGGGAGGGGGGATATGGGGGATATGTGGGATGGGGGATATGGGGAGGCTCACCCTGCCTGCTCTGACGAGGTCGTTCACCTTCTTGTGGCACTGGGTGCCTGTCCGTGGTGTCAGGGCCACAGCGGTGACGGCCTCTGCCACTTCCCTCCACAGACGCCGGCTGTGGCGTGGGGCAACTCTGCGGCCGTGCCCGGGATACAGGGCGTCCCTCCTCTGCTCCACCGCGTCCAGGAGCGCCTCCACATCGCGTGACTCGAACCTCGGGGCTGAGCGACGGCCAGCCATCCAGTCGGGTGTTGCGGTCGGGTGTTCCGGTCGGTTGGGGGGAGCTGCGCGGCCTTATGAGCCGTCACGCCGTGCAGCGCGTATGACGCTGCACGGCGTGAACCACTGCGCAAGCGCGGATCCCGTTACGTCGCTGCTAGCCCATTTCGGGCCGGAGACTATCGTCCCATTTTTATGACATGACGCAAGTGGGATTTGCGCCGTTTTTTTGCGCCGATCGGCGGACTTTCCGCCGATAACGGAGAATTTCGCCCCTGGGGTGGGATTCTCCGCCGACGGGATTCTCCATTTTGCCGGCGCCTGGGGGGTTTCCCGACAGCGTGGGGCTGCCCCACAATGGGAAAGCCCATCGACCGGCCGGCGTAACGGAGAATCCTGCCGGCGGGTCAGGGCAGAAATTTGGCGCAGCAGGGCGGAGAATCCAGCCCCTGAACTTCCCGCCGAAAATCTCTGCTTAATTTCTCTGATTGTTCATGAAACAGCAGATATTGTCATTGCTTGTAATGTTATGTCTTTTTCTCATAGCAGCTGCTTGCAGACTAAGTTGCTATATATTCCACAAACTACACGAGACCTGAGGAGGTATTCAGTGAGAGTTCTGAAAGCACATTTCTTTGCCAATAATTTTCAGGTGGCTGTGTAAGATTGTATTGACTCATGTGCTCTCTGAATGCATGTCTGTTAAGCATTATGTTTTTTACCAGAAGATTGATGTTCTTGACAGCGAAAGGTCTTTGCCCTCATCCTGACCAGGTGAGTGCTGTAGCTGTGACCAACAATTGTGAAAGCAGTGCAAAGGTTTGTTGAATTTGTAAATTATTCAGCAAAATGTTTACTAATTTGTTGTTGGAGTGTGAACATGAAGCAAGCTCACTGCCAAGGATGCATAGTGGTACCGGGGCTCAAAAGAAGAAGCAGCGCCCAGTCAAAGCAAACATCTTTTGATGAAAGTGCCAGCTCTGAGATACTACGATGTCAATCAGGAAGATAAATTGAAGTGTGACGCCAGTGAGATGTGTCTTGGAGCATCGCTAATGCAGCAGGCACAAGTGTGGTATTTGTATCCAGGCCATGAATGTAAACTTTATGCTCAGCTAAAGAAAGAATACTTGACTATTGTCTTTGCTTGTGGGTATTTTCATCAATGCCTGCTTGGGAAAGGCAAAGTGACAGTAGACTCTGACCACAAGGCACTTCAAAGCATTTTTCGAAAACTGCTACCATCTGCTCCAAATCGACTGCAATAAATAGCACTTTGTTTACAGTGACATGGTCAGCAGATGACACACAAGCGAGGGAAACAGATTTACTTCAATGACATGCTGTTGTGAGCTTCTATGAAGAACACTGAGGATGCTAAAATGGAATGTGAAATTTTCCAGATTGAAAGCTGGCCGCGCAGCGTTCAAACACCGTCAACGTATCATTAGCGGGTCTGACCCTTTATTCTCTGGGGCCTCCGCGATTCACCACCTATGATGGGCTGAGTTCCTGATGGTGTGGTTCACTTGTGGTTTCAAAAATCGTGAACCTGGCGTAGTGGCTGCTGAGCAAGAGAGCAAAGAGGTAGGACACGGAATGGAGTGACTGGGGAGGCCGGCCAGCACACTGGCTCTGCTGGAAGCGGGGGGGGGGGGGGGGGGGGGGGGATGGGGGGGGGATGGGGGGGGGGCCTGCCAGGTCCAGTGGAGGAGGGGAACAGTCCAAGCAGCCAGGGTGCCCCTCCACAGGACTGGAGCGATGCCCAGACACCGATGCCATTATGGCGGCCATCTTGCTGCGCACCCGCTGACCACCCACCTCAGCCCCTGGTTCTACATAGTGACACCAGCCGTATGGATGCGCCCATGCACGCACACTCCCCCCCCCCCATTCCCCCCCCCTCCCCCCCCGCCACAGCACGCCCCCTCCAGGCCCCAAACACCCCGCCCACCCGCCCAACCGGCCGCCACTCACCAGGGGACCACCCAAGGCTACACTCACAATAACCCCCAGTGAGGGCAGTGGCAGCAGGGACAGGCACTAGGACCAGGGCCCCACAGTGCAAGACACCGATGGGACAAGGGTGAGATGGTGGGGAAAAGGGGGGGGGGGGGGGGGGATGCAGGGCCAAGCCCACACTACCAACCCTGGCCACTGTGTCGCCCATGGAACCTGGTTTGGCAGGGGAGGTGGCAGCCATACAGGCTGGAGGGCCGGCTGCACAACAGGCCGAGGAGGAGGAGGCGCCGCATGAGGCCTTGTGTGCATCGGCAGCGCCTGTCATTCAAGGACCTGCCGGACCGGGCATGCCGTCGGAGAATCCGGCTGTGCAGAGAGACAGTGCGATTCATCTGCCATATGACGGCACACCTGACACCGGGGGGGGGGGGTTATGGGGGAGGGCACCCGCTCACGGTGGCCATCAACGTGACGGTCGCCCTGAACCTCTATGCGATGGGTTCTTCCAGTCACCGAGTGGAGACCGGTTGGGATCTCCCAGTCCTCGATGCACAGGTGCAACCGTGCCATCATGGAGGACCTATTTGCCCAGGTGGATCAACACATCCTTTTCGATGTGGTCCGAGCCCACCAGGATGCCCGGGCAGGGGGTTCACTGCCATTGCTGGGATGCTTCGGGTCCAGGGGGTGATAGGCGGGGTGTATGTTTCCCTACGGGCACTGGCGGATAACAGGCCGCTGTACACAAACCGAAAGGGGTAGTAGGCGATGAACATCCAGCTGGTCTGTGACCATCAGCTGCACATCGTGCACCTCTGTGCCCAATACCAGGTCAGTGTGCACAACTCCTTCACCCTGGGACATTGTTCGAGGGGCAGCCCCCGTCCCCCAACTGAGGGGTTGGCTCCTGGGCCACAGGGGTTACCTGCTGCTGCGGCTGATGACACCTCTGCGGAGACCCGTTACAACGATGCCCATACAGCGACCAGGAGTGTGACCAAGGCACCTTGAAGATGTGGTTCAGGTGCCTGGGCCGTTCTGGGGGGGCCCTTCATTACGAGGTTGAGAGGGTCGCCTGCAATGTGACAGCCTGCTGCATGCTTCACAACATCACGTAGCAGAGGGGCGAGGTGTGGAGGAGAAGGATGAGGAGGAAGGGCAGACCTCGTCTGGTCGGGAGGATGGAGAGAAGGGACACGATGACCAGGACATGGGGGCCAGCCAGGCAGGAAGGGAGGCCGCATGACGTGTGCGACAGGGCCAGCGCCGACTCACCCTGGCCGTCTTGAGGAGGTTGTGCAGTTTCTTGCAGCACTGCATGCTAGTCCGGGCAATTTTGCCCACGGTGCTGACCGTCTCTCCCACCTGCGCCCGAGCACGGCGAACGGCGGTGCCTAGCGGCCTTCCTCCTGGGTCAGGGTACCAGGTCATCCTTCTTTCCTCTACAGCGTCCAGGAGTGTCTCCAGCTCAGCAACCCTGAAAAGTGGCGCTGCTCTCCTTCCAGCCATCACAATGGCTACGGCGTTGTGTGTGGGGAGTGTAGCGCACAAAGACTCACGAGAGACGAATAGAGATGAAGTCGATGAGGCTTTATTAAGCGTGACTTGTTCCCCGCAGTTCAGTAGCAGACTGGCCTGCGGGGGACAACTCCTGGTTCTTATACCCTGCCTTCAGGGCGGAGCTAGAGATCAACAGCCAACCAGGACCCGGGATCTGTCAGCCAATGACATCACGGCTTCACAGTCTCACATGACCCCTAATGCATACTACCACATTCACCCCTTGTTAAAAATGAACCCGGCGGGGTGGTGCTTCGTATGGTGGTAAGGGTTTACAAGGCTGGTCCTGGGAGGAAAACTTTTGCATGTCATCACAGCATGTACAGAGGTTGTTTTTTTTGTTTTGAACTATTTACAGTAAAAGGGGGAAAAGGAAAACGTTCTCGTTACAGTCCACAATATTGTAGTGTTACATCGATGCCACGAGTCGGTCGGGCGGTCTGGTCGTCCTCGTCGATCGCCTCAGCCCCGGTGGTGGTGGTGCTTGTTCCAGTGTTGTCGTCTCCGTGAGCCTTACGGTTTCTGCTTCAGCTTCACTTCTGGTTGGACCTGGGAGGAGGACCGATCCTCCCGGGAAGGGGGCGCTCGCGGGGTGCGCCGGTGGCAGGGAGGGGGTAATTGGTGTCAGGGGGTGTGCGTGTTGCCGGTGGGCGCCAGATCTCGCAGGGAGACCGTGACCGCTCGGCCGTCGGGGTACTCCATGTAAGCGTACTGCGGGTTCGCGTGGAGGAGGCGAACCCTCTCGACCAACGGGTCCGACTTGTGCGCCCGCACATGTTTTCGGAGCAAGATGGGTCCTGGGACCGCCAGCCAGGTCGGCAGCGGCGTTCCAGAGGAGGACTTCCTGGGGAAGACAAGGAGGCGCTCATGAGGCGTTTGGTTAGTGCTAGTACACAGTAGCGACCGGATGGAGTGGAGAGCGTCCGGGAGGACCTCCTGCCACCGTGAAACTGGGAGGTCCCTGGACCGTAGGGCCAGTAGGACGGTCTTCCAGACCGTGCCGTTCTCCCTCTCTACTTGCCCGTTCCCCCGGGGGTTGTAGCTGGTCGTCCTGCTCGAGGCTATACCGTTGCTGAGCAGGAACTGGCGCAGCTCGTCACTCATAAAGGAGGACCCCCTGTCGCTGTGGACGTATGCGGGGCAACCGAACAGTGTGAATATGGTGTTAAGGGCTTTAATGACTGTGGCCGCTGTCATGTCAGGGCAGGGGATGGCGAAGGGGAAACGGGAGTACTCGTCCACCACGTTCAGGAAGTATATGTTGCGGTCGGTGGAGGGGAGGGGCCCTTTGAAATCCAGACTAAGGCGTTCAAAGGGACGGGAAGCCTTGATCAGGTGCGCACCATCCGGCCTGAAAAAGTGCGGTTTGCACTCTGCGCAGATGTGGCAGTTCCTTGTGACTGTACGGACCTCCTCCACAGAGTAGGGGAGGTTGCGGGACTTTATAAAGTGGTAGAACCGAGTGACCCCCGGGTGGCACAGGTCCTCGTGGAGGGTTTGGAGGCGGTTAATTTGTGCGTTGGCACATGTGCCGCGGGATAGGGCGTCGGACGGCTTGTTCAGCTTTCCGGGACGGTACATGATCTCATAGTTGAAGGTGGAGAGCTCGATCCTCCACCTTAAGATCTTGTCGTTTTTAATTTTGCCCCGCTGTGCATTATCGAACATGAAGGCTACCGACCGTTGGTCCGTGAGGAAAGTGAATCTCCTGCCGGCCAGGTAATGCCTCCAATGTCGCACAGCTTCCACTATGGCTTGGGCTTCCTTTTCCACTAAGGAGTGGCGGATTTCTGAAGCGTGGAGGGTTCGGGAGAAAATGGCCACGGGCCTGCCCGCTTGGTTAAGGGTGGCCGCTAGAGCTACATCGGAGGCGTCGCTCTCGACCTGGAAGGGGAGGGACTCGTCGATGGCGCGCATCGTGGCCTTTGCGATATCCGCTTTGATGCGGCTGAAGGCCTGGCAAGCCTCTGTCGACAGAGGGAAGATTGTGGTCTGTATTAGGGGGCGGGCCTTGTCTGCGTACTGGGGGACCCACTGGGCGTAATATGAAAAAAATCCCAGGCAGCGTTTTAGGGCTTTTGAGCAGTGCGGGAGGGGAAATTCCATGAGGGGGCGCATACGTTCGGGGTCGGGGCCTATTATCCCATTGCGCACTACATATCCCAAGATGGCTAGCCGGTTTGTGCTAAACACGCACTTGTCCTCGTTGTATGTGAGGTTCAAGGCTTTAGCGGTCTGGAGGAATCTTTGGAGATTGGCGTCGTGGTCCTGCTGATCGTGGCCGCAGATGGTTACGTTGTCGAGGTACGGGAACGTGGCCTGCAACCCGTGTTGATCAACCATTCGGTCCATCTCTCGTTGGAAGACCGAGACCCCGTTTGTGACGCCAAATGGGACCCTTAGGAAGTGGTATAATCGCCCGTCTGCCTCGAAGGCTGTGTACTTGCGGTCACTTGGGCGGATGGGGAGCTGATGGTAGGCGGACTTGAGGTCCACGGTGGAGAAGACCTTATATTGGGCAATCCGATTGACCATGTCGGATATGCGGGGGAGAGGGTACGCATCGAGTTGTGTGTACCTGTTGATGGTCTGGCTATAGTCTATGACCATCCTTTGCTTCTCCCCTGTCTTTACTACTACCACCTGTGCTCTCCAGGGACTGTTGCTGGCCTAGATTATGCCTTCCTTCAGTAGCCGCTGGACTTCGGACCGAATGAATGTCCGGTCCTGGGCGCTGTACCGTCTGCTCCTAGTGGCGACGGGTTTGCAATCCGGGGTGAGGTTTGCAAACAAGGATGGGGGCTCAACCTTGAGGGTTGCGAGGCCGCAGATAGTGAGTGGGGGTATTGGGGGATCCCAAGATGGCGGCGCCCCTCCTCCCCTCGTGGTGGCCGGGACCCAAAATGGCGGCGCCTGCGGGTTGCACATGGGGCGCTGGGGGTGTTGGGGAGCGTCAGAAACGCGCAGATCGCCTTGTTCTCCGGGGACAGCGGTAGCCGGCACCCAAACTGGTTGCGCCTGCGGGTCGTACATGGGGCGCTGGACAGCGGTGGCCGGGACCCAAACTGGTTGCGCCTGTGGGTCGTACATGGGGCGCTGGGGGGGTTGGGGAGCGTTAGAAGCGCGCAGGGATCCTTGTTCGCCGGGGACCGCGGCGACCTCCCGGGACCGGCACACAGCCGCGAAATGGCCCTTTTCCCCGCAGCTCTTACAAATCGCTGCGCGGGCTGGGCAGCGCTGCAGGGGGTGTTTCGCCTGGCCGCAGAAATAGCAGCGGGCTCCCCCGGGACGACTTGGCGTCTGAACCGCGCAAGCCTGTGGGGTGGGGGGGAGGGGGGGGTTTGTCGCGACGGGGGTCCACGGAGCCCAAGGGGCTGCCGCGCGGTCGGGGCCGTAGGCGCGGGCGTTTCGCGCGGCCACATCTAGTGAGGCTGCAAGGGCCCGTGCCTCTGAGAGTCCTAGCGACTCTTTTTCTAAAAGTCTTTGGCGGATTTGGGAAGAGTTCATATCAGCCACAAAAGCATCACGCATCAACATGTCCGTGTGTTCCATCGCGTTTACCGGCGGGCAGCTGCAGGCCCGTCCCAAAATTAGTAGCGCGGCGTAGAATTCATCTATCGATTCTCCGGGACTTTGCCGTCTCGTTGCGAGTTGGTAGCGTGCGTAGATCTGGTTCACTGGGCGAACATAGATGCTTTTTAGTGCTGCGAATGCCGTCTGGAAATCCTCTGCGTCTTCGATGAGAGGGAAAATTTCCGGGCTTACCCTCGAGTGCAGGACCTGTAGTTTCTGGTCTTCTGTGACCCGGCCGGGGGCCGTTCTGAGGTAGGCCTCGAAACAAGTCTGCCAGTGTTTGAAAACTGCTGCTGAGTTCACTGCGTTGGGGCTGATCCTCAGGCATTCCGGGATGATCCTGAGCTCCATAGTTCTTTTAAGCACGCTTAATAAATTGTAGCGCACAAAGACACACGAGAGACGAATAGAGATGAAGTCGATGAGGCTTTATTAAGCGTGACTTGTTCCCCGCAGTTCAGTAGCAGACTGGCCTGCGGGGGAGAACACCTGGTTCTTATACTCCGCCTTCAGGGCGGAGCTAGAGGTCAACAGCCAACCAGGACCCGGGATCTGTCAGCCAATGACATCACGGCTTCACAGTCCCACATGACCCCCTAATGCATACTACCACAGGGAGGGAGAACCCCCACACACATGGTGCGGCTGCAGCATCTCAGCCTCATGAGTACCAATCACGGACCCTACGAATCCAGCACCATTTTTTCTGGTATTGATTGCGTTCCATGTGGCGACGGTGCTAGCCCATTAAAAGTTGCTGGATAGGTGCAGGTATTGCTCGATTTCTTTATTGTAAAACTCCACACATCCTCCGCTGGCATCAACACTTTGTCTCAAAAACGGTGTATCTAACCCATTGAACCTGACAGGCAAGCACGTTGCTCAAATCAAACAAACTACCCAACAAGATGCAGCTTTACAAGTGCTGCAAAAAGTATTAAGAAATGATGGCCTGAGAGCATCAAAGACAAATCTGTGGCCACAAAAGCATACAGAGATAACAGCCCTGGGAACAGGAGTCCGGTAAATGTGGACCAGGGAGCTGACATGTTAAGACCTGTTTTATAGTCTTATGTGCCTGGTACTTTGTCTGTTATCAATAAACCCCTTTGTTAACGACTGGAAGTTTTCTGGGGTGCTGGGTCCGCTGCTGGTGAGGATTTAATGAGGCAAGGGAGCGGGGTGTTCTTCCGCCAACAATGTCACAGACTTCGATCTCATTGATCCTGAAGCGGCACAAGTGACCCAGAACAATGCAGGTCATGCAGACCAATCTCCCTACTAAACGTAGACGCCAAATTGCTGGCCAAGATTTGGGCCTTGTGAATAGAGGATTGTGTTCCGGGGGTGATAGGGGAGGACCAGACGGGATTTGTCAAAGGAAGGCAGCTAACGGCCAACGTTTGAAGGCTCTTGAATGTCACCATGATGCCCTCCGAGGGGAGGGAGGTGGAGGCGGTGGTCGCTCTGGACGTGGAGAAGACCTTCGAATGGGTGGAGTGGAAGATTTTATGGGAGGTCCTGGGGCAGTTTGGGTTTGGCAGGCTTTTGTAGACTGGGTCCGGTTGCTGTACCAGGCTCCGGTGGTGAGTGTGAGGATGAACCGAGTGAGATCGGAATTTTTCACACTGAGCCGAGGGAAGAGGCAGGTATGTCCATTCTCCCCACTGTTGTTTGCCTTGGCTATAGAGCCATTGCCAATGGTGCTGAGAGCGTCAAAGGACTGGAAGGGGCTAGTCCGGGAGGAGTGGTGGAACTCAGGGTCTCGTTGTATGAAGACAACCTACTCCTGTATATTTCTGACCCGTTAGGGGGAGTGGGAGCGATTATGCGGATCTTAGGGGAATTTGGTTGGTTTTCAGGGTATAAATTGAAATTGGTAAGAGTGAGGTCTTTGTGATCTAGGCGAGTGGGCAGGAGGCTGGGGGAGTTGCCGTTTAAATTGGTGGGAGGGAGTTTTCGGTACTTGGGAATTCAGGTGGCACGCGGATAGGAGCAGTTACATAAATTAAATCGGGCCCGGTTAGTTGAGCAAATGAAGGTGGGCTTTCAGAGGTAGGACATGCTCCCATTGTCACTGGCGGAGAGGGTGCAGATTGGAAAGATGACAGTTCTCCCGATATTTTTGTTTGTCTTCCAGTGTCTCCCTATTTTTATCCCGAAGGCCTTTTTTAAGCGGGTTAATGCGGTGATTTCTGGGTTTGTATAGGTGGGTAAAACTCTGCGAGTGAGGAAAGTGATGTTTGTGGAGCCGAGGGGCGGGTGGGGAGCGTTGGCCCTACCGAACTTTAGGAATTACTACTGGGCGGCAAATAGAGCCAAGATCAGGAAGTGGGTAGTGGGGGAGGGGTCGGTGCGGGAGCGGGTTGAGGCGGCGTCTTGTAGGGGCACATGTTTAGGAGCGCTGGTAACGGCACCTCTGCCGTTCTCGCCTGCTCGATCCTCCACAAGCCCGGTGGTGGTGGCGGCTCTGAGAGTTTGGGGACAGTGGAGGAAGCACATGGGAGTGTCGGGAGTGTCGGTGTGGCTTGCAATTTCTGGCAATCACCGGTTTGTCCCGGGGAGGTTGGATGGGGGATTCGGTGGTGGCAAAGAGCAGGGACTGAGAGGCTGGGGGATGTGTTTATCAATGGGAGCTTTCCTTGTTTGGAGGATTTGGAGGAGGAGTTTGAATTGCCGTGTGAAAATGGGTTTCGCTATCTGCAGGTGAGAGACTTTGTACGAAAGTAGGTTTTCGACCTTTCCACTTTTACCGCCACGGGGGATACAGGACATGGTAGTGTCAAAAACGGGAATGGGGGAAGGGAAGGTCTTGGAAATTTATAAAGCGCTCATGGAGTGAGAGGGAACCCAGATGAGGGAGGCAAAGCGCAAGTGGGAAGATGAGTTGGTTAAGAAGGTGAATTGGACATTCTGAATTCTCCCTCTGTGTACTCGAACAGGCGCCGGAATGTGGCGACTAGGGAATTTTCACAGCAACTTCATTGCAGTGTTAATGTAAGCTTACTTGTTAATAAAAATTCTTATTATTAACCGCGTGTGATGCTCGATCAATAACTCCAGAAGCGAGATTGGAAGATAACTGAAGGCTTTATTGGACTAGATGTTTCCCCCAGCAGCGCAGGTACAGAATGCAGCTGCTAGGGAGACACAGACTCTTATACTCCACCTTACTGGGCGGAACCAGCAGGCAGGCTTCACCAATGATATTGCTGTCTCAGGTACCTCCCACACCAATGGTCTTACAGCAGCAACCTGGGTACTGTAATACCCCTAATACCGACTACCACATTCGCCCCCTGTTAAAAACAGAGTCCGGCGGGGGTGGTGGTCTCGCGTTATACAGTGGTAGAGGTTGAGGTTATGGTGGTACCTGTTATACATTAGTACAGTGTTTTGCCTCGTTACAAGTTGCAACTAATTACAGTATTTATTTACATTCAAAATGAAGCAATTAGTCGGTCGGGGGCCCTGGTCGTCCTCTGCGATCGTCGCAGTTTCAGCGGTGCTGCAGGCGCCGGCTCAGCCATCCGTGGCTCCGGGAGCGTGGCTTTGGCTTCTTCGGTAGCTTCATCATCCCTAGATGGGACCAGTGGGAGAACCGATCCACCTGGGAAGGGGGTGGCTGTGGGGTGCGTCGGTGGGAGGGAGGGTGGTATTGGTGGTGGGGGCCAGGTCCCGTAGGGAGATCGTATCCTGTCGGCCGTCGGGGTATGCCACGTAGGCGTATTGAGGGTTAGCATGAAGGAGGTGGACCCTCTCGACCAATGGGTCCGACTAGTGCACCCGCATGTGTTTGCGGAGCAGGGTGGGTCCAGGAGCTGCCAGCCACGTTGGGAGCGAGGTCCCAGAGGAGGACTTCCTAGGGAACACAAGGAGACGTTCGTGAGGTGTCTGGTTGGTTGTGGTACATAACAGTGATCGGATGGAGGGGAGAGCACCCGGGAGGACCTCCTGCCAGCGGGAGACTGGGAGATTCCTGGACCGTAGGGCCAGTAGGACGGTTTTCCAGACCGTTCCGTTCTCCCTCTCCAACTGTCCGTTTCCCCGGGGTTGTAACTGGTCGTCCTGCTCGAGGCAATGCCCTTGCTGAGTAGGAATTGACACAGTTCGTCGCTCATAAAGGAGGACCCCCTATCGCTGTGTATGTAGGCGGGGAAACCAAACAGTGTAAAGATACTGTGGAGGGCTTTTATGACGGTGGCTGCGGTCATGTCGGGGCAGGGGTGGCGAATGGGAACCGGGAGTACTCGTCAATCACGTTTAGAAAGTGTGTGTTGCGGTCGGTGGAGGGAAGGGGCCCTTTGAAGTCCATACTGAGGCATTCAAAGGGATGGGAAGCCTTTATCAGGTGCACTTTCTCTGGCCTGTAGAAGTGCGGCTTGCACTCCACGCAGATTTGGCAGTTCCTGGTAGCGGTCCTGACCTCCTTGATTGAGTAGGGCAGGTTGCGGGTCTTAATGAAATGGAAGAATTGAGTGACCCCCGGGTGGCAGAGATCCTCATGGAGGGCCCGGAGTCGGTCTACTTGTGCGTTGGCACATGTGCCGCGGGATAGGGCATCAGGAGGCTCGTTTACCTTCCCGGGACGATACAAGATCGCATAGTTGTAGGTGGACAGCTCGATCCTCCACCGTAAGATCTTATCGTTCTTTATCTTGAACCGCTGTGCTTTATTGAACATGAAAGCAACCGACCGTTGGTCAGTGAGGAGAGTGAATCTCCTGCCGGCCAGGTAATGCCTCCAATGCCGCACAGCTTCCACAATGGCCTGGGCCTCCTTTTCAACTGAGGAATGGCGGATTTCTGAAGCGTGGAGGGTGCGTGAGAAGAAGGCCACGGGTCTGCCCGCTTGGTTGAGGTGGCCGCCAGAGCTACGTCAGACACATTGGTCTCGACTTGGAAGGGAAGGGATTCATCGATTGCGTGCATTGTGGCCTTTGCAATGTACGCTTTGATACGGCTGAAGGCCTGGCGAACCTCTGCCGACAGGGGAAAACCCGTGGGTTGAATTAGTGGGCGGGCCTTGTCCGCATAGTTGGGGACCCACTGGGCATAATATGAAAAAAATCCCAGGCAGCGTTTCAGGGCCTTGGAGCAGTGGGGGAGGGGAAACTCCATGAGGGGGCGCATGTATTCGGGATCTGGGCCTATAACTCCATCATGCACTACGTAGCCGAGGATGGCTGGACGGTCGGTGCTGAACACGCATTTGTCCTTCTTGTAGGTTAGATTAAGGATTTTTGCGGTATGGAGGAATTTGGTCTTGGCCGCAGATGGTGACGTTATCGAGGTACGGAAACGTAGCCCGCAAACCGTACCTGTCAACCATTCGGTCCATCTCCCGTTGGAAGACCGAGACTCCATTTGTGACACCGAAGGGAACCTTTAGGAAATGGTAGAGCCGCCCATCTGCTTCGAATGCAGTGTATTTGCGGTTGCTAGGGCGGATGTGGAGCTGGTGGTAGGCGGATTTTAGATCCTGTGGTGAACGACTGTAATAGGAGATGTAAGGTAGGACCTGCACTACAGGTTCGCCGGTAGCTCCTGCCGCCTGGCTCCGCCCAGAGAACTGTATAAATATGCATGACCTCCAGTGCCCTGTCATTTCGCCAGCTGCAGCAGGAGGCCACGCATCTGACTGTAATAAAGCCACAGTTGTACCCAACTTTATTCTTTGTGCAATTGATGGTGCATCAATTTATTACAGTCAGATTTTCCACAGAATGGATATCCGAATTAAGCCTGATCGCCTGCAGCTGGATCCTCACTTGCCCAACGCCAGGAAAGACTTTACTCACTGGCTAGCATGTTTCGAGGTTTACATCAACGCGGTGGACCCTGCGCCAACGGAGGCTCAGAAGATAAATGTCCTGTACTCCAGACTGAGCTCCAGCGTGTTCCTGTTGATCCAAGACATCACAAATTACACAAAAGCAATGGAACTCCTCAAAGAACACTACGCGCAGAAGACGAACACACTCTTCGCCAGGCATGTACTTGTCACCCGCTCGCAACTACCTGGTGAGTCCATCGAAGACTTCTGGCGGGCCCTAATTCCACTTGTCCGGGACTGTGACTGTCAGGCCGTCACGGCCGCTGAACACTTGAACCTCCTCATGCCCGATGCCTTCGTGACGGGGATTGCATCGGACCGCATCCGAGAACGATTGCTGGAAGGGGCCACGCTCGAACTGGCGGAGACGAAAACCTTGGCGCTCTCATGACGGTCGCATCCCGTAACGTACAATCGTACTTCTCCCACCGCGCTGCCCACCCTTCTACTCCTTCCTAGCCCTCCTGGACCCCGCCAACGACCTCCTCAGCCAGGGCCCTGCCTTCGCAATACGCCTGCGCCGCACGCCGATCCGCGCACCCCTGGGGTCCCCGCTGCTACTTCTGCAGGTCAGCAGAAGCACCCCCGCCAACACTGCCCGGCCCGCACTGCCGTTTGTAAAGCCTGTAGTAAAAAGGGCCACTTTGCGGCTGTGTGCCAGGCCCGCGCAGTCACTGCGATCGCGCCCGCTATCGCCCCCTCCCGCACGCCAGACGCACAATGGGAGCTGCCACCTTCTCCTCCCGGGTCCATGTGCGACCAATGAGCGCCACCATCTTGTCCCGACCCCGCAATATGCGCACCATGGGCACAGCCACCTTGTCCCCCACAGGGTCTCCGGACATCCCGACATCGGAACCGCACACGCTCGCCACCAGAAGCATCCGATGGCTACCCGCAGCTCACTTCGATGACGCTGGACCAATCTCGCCCGCACAACCTGGCCACCGCGTTGACGACGGTTAAAATCAACGGCCACGCGACCTCGTGCCTGCTGGACTCCGGGAGCACCGACAGCTTCGTTCACCCAAATACGGTAAGGCGCTGCTCCCTCGTGGTCCCCCCTGCCAATCAAAGGATTTCCCTAGCCTCCGGATCCCACTCCGTCCCAAGGCTTTTGTACAGTCGCCTTCACGGTCCAGGGCGTAGAATTTAGTAACTTCCGCCTTTATGTTCTTCCTAATCTCTGCGCTGCCTGGATGGGCCTGGATTTCCAGTGCAACCTCCAGAGCCTCACCCTCAAATTCGACGGGCCTTACCCCCCTTACCGTTTGCGGCCTCAAGGTCGATCCCCCCTCCCTTTTTGCCAATCTAACTGTGGATTGCAAGCCCGTTGCCACTAGGGGCAGATGGTACAGCACCCAGGACAAGACCTTCATCAGGTCCGAAGTCCAGCGGCTGCTTAAGGAGGGTATTATCGAGGCCAGCAACAGCCCCTGGAGAGCCCAAGTTGTAGTGGTTAAAACTGGGGAGAAACACAGGATGGTCGTGGACTACAGCCAGACCATCAATCGGTAGGGGCAGCACGGTAGCATTGTGGGGCAGCACGGTAGCATTGTGGATAGCACAATTGCTTCACAGCTCCAGGGTCCCAGGTTCGATTCCCGGCTTGGTTCACTGTCTGTGCGGAGCCTGCACATCCTCCCCGTGTAGGCGTGGGTTTCCTCCAGGTGCTCCGGTTTCCTCCCACAGCCCAAAGATGTGCAGGTTAGGTGGATTGGCCATGCTAAATTGCCCTTCGTGTCCAAAATTGCCCTTAGTGTTGGGTGGGGTTACTGGGTTATGGGGATGGGGTGGAGATGTTGACCTTGGGTAAGGTGCTCTTTCCAAGAGCCGGTGCAGACTCGATGGGCCGAATGGCCTCCTTCTGCACTGTAAATTCTATGATAATCTATGGTACACGCAGCTCGACGTGCATATCTGATATGGTCAATCAGATTGCGCAGTACCGGGTCTTCTCAACAATTGACCTGAAATCTGCCTACCACCAGCTCCCCATCCGGAAGTCGGACCGGCCATACACTGCCTTCGAGGCGGACGGTCGCCTCTATCACTTCCTTAGGGTTCCTTTCGGTGTCACAAATGGGGTCTCGGTCTTCCAAAGGGAGATAGACCGAATGGTCGACCAGTACGGTTTGCGGGCCACCTTTCCGTACTTAGATAATGTCACCATCTGTGGCCATGACCAGCAGGACCTTGATGCCAACCTCGATAAATTCCTCCGCACTGCCACTCTTCTCAACCTGACCTACAACAAAGAGAAGTGTGTGTTCAGCACGACCCGGTTAGCCATTCTCGGCTTTGCAGTCCAAAACGGGCTTCTCGTGCCCGACCCCGAGCGCATGCGCTCCCTCATGGAACTTCCCCTCCCCCACTGCCCCAAGGCCCTCAAACGCTGCCTGGGGTTCTTTTCCTACTTCGCTCAGTGGGTCCCAAACTATGCGGACAAGGCCCACCCACTCATTCAGTCCACCCAATTCCCCCTTGCGGCCAAGGCACAACATGCTTTCGCCCGCATCAGAGCAGACATCGCCAAGGCCGGGATGCGCGCAGTGGACGAGTCACTGCCTTTCCAAGTAGAAAGCGACGCTTCAGACGTCGCCCTTGCCGCCACTCTAAACCAGGCAGGCATACCCGTGGCATTCTTTTCCCGCACCCTTCATGCCTCTGAAATTCGACACTCATCCATCGAGAAGGAGGCCCAAGCTATCGTTGAAGCTGTGCGGCATTGGAGGCATTACCTGGCCGGTAAGAGATTCACTCTCCTTACGGACCAATGGTCGGTACCCTTAGAATCATAGAATCATAGAAGTTTACAGCATGGAAACAGGCCCTTCGGCCCAACCAGTCCATGCCGCCCAGTTTTTACCATTAAGCTAGTCCCAGTTGCCCGCACTTGGCCCATAACCCTCTATACCCATCTTACCCATGTAACCATCTAAATGCTTTTTGAAAGACACAATTGTACCCGCCTCTACTACTACCTCTGGCAGCCCATTCCAGACACTGACTACCCTCTGAGTGAAGAAATTGCCCCTCTGGGCCCTTCTGAATCTCTCCCCTCTCACCTTAAACCTATGCCCTCTAGTTTTAGACTCCCCTACCTTTGGGAAAAGATGTTGACTATCTACCTTATCTATGCCCCTCATTATTTTATAGACCTCTATAAGATCACCCCTAAGCCTCCTACGCTCCAGGGAAAAAAGTCCCAGTCTATCCAGCCTCTCCTTATAACTCAAACCATCAAGTCCCGGCAACATCCTAGTAAATCTTTTCTGCACTCTTTCTAGTTTAATAATATCCTTTCTATAATAGGGTGACCAGAACTGCACACAGTATTCCAAGTGTGGCCGTACCAATGTCTTGTACAACTTCAACAAGACGTCCCAACTCCTATATTCAATGTTCTGACCAATGAAACCAAGCATGCCGAATGCCTTCTTCACCACCCTGTCCACCTGCGACTCCACCTTCAAGGAGCTATGAACCTGTACTCCTAGATCTCTTTGTTCTATAGCTCTCCCCAACGCCATACCATTAACTGAGTAGGTCCTGGCCTGATTCGATCTGCCAAAATGCATCACCTCACATTTATCTAAATTAAACTCCATCTGCCATTCGTCGGCCCACTGGCCTAATTGATCAAGATCCCGTTGCAATCCTAGATAACCTTCTTCACTATCCACTGTGCCACCAATCTTGGTGTCATCTGCAAACTTACTAACCATGCCTCCTAAATTCTCATCCAAATCATTAATATAAATCACAAATAACAGTGGACCCAGCACCGATCCCTGAGGCACACCACTGGTCACAGGCCTCCAGTTTGAAAAACAACCCTCTACAACCACCCTCTGCCTTCTGTCGTCCAGCCAATTTTGAATCCAATTGGCAACCTCACCCTGGATCCCGTGAGCTTTAACCTTCTGCAACAACCTACCATGCGGTACCTTGTCAAAGGCTTTGCTAAAGTCCATGTAGACAACGTCTACTGCACTGCCCTCATCTACCTTCTTGGTCACTCCCTCAAAAAACTCAATCAAATTTGTGAGACATGATTTTCCACGCACAAAGCCATGCTGACTGCCCCGAATCAGTCCTTGCCTCTCTAAATGCTTGTAGATCCTGTCTCTCAGAATACCTTCTAGCAACTTACCTACTACAGACGTTAGGCTCACCGGTCTGTAGTTCCCAGGCTTTTCCCTGCTGCCCTTCTTAAACAAGGGCACAACATTCGCCACTCTCCAATCTTCAGGCACCTCACCTGTGGCTGCCGATGATTCAAATATCTCTGTTAGGGGACCCGCAATTTCCTCCCTAGCCTCCCACAACATCCTGGGATACATTTCATCAGGTCCCGGGGATTTATCTACCTTGATGCGCTTTAAGACTTCCAGCACCTCCTCCTCTGTAATATGCACACTTCTCAAGACATCACTATTTATTTCCCTTAGTTTCCTAACATCCATGCCTTTCTCCACCGTGAATACCGATGAGAAATATTCATTCAGGATCTCACCCAACTCTTGTGGCTCTGCACATAGATGCCCTTGTTGATCCTTAAGAGGCCCTACTCTGTCCCTAGTTACTCTTTTCCCCTTTATGTATCTGTAGAATCTCTTTGGATTCTCCCTTGCATTATTTGCCAAAGCAATTTCATGTCCCCTTTTTGCCCTCCTGATTTCCCTCTTAACTCTATTTCGACAATCTCTATACTCTTCAAGGGATCTACTTGATCCCAGTTGCTCATGTACGTCATATGCCTCCTTCTTCTTTTTGACCAGAGTCTCAATATCTCGAGTCATCCAGGGTTCCCTACTTCTACCAGCCTTGCCCTTCACTCTAAAGGGAATGTGCTTACCCTGCACCCTGGTTAACACATTTTTAAAAGCCTCCCATTTACCAGCCGTCCCTTTGTCTGCCAATAGTCTCCCCCAATCTACCTCTGCAAGTTCCTGTCTGATACCATCAAAATTGGCCTTGCCCCAATTAAGAATTTTAACTCTTGGGCCAGACCTATCATTCTCCATAGCTATCTTAAAACTAATGGAATTATGGTCACTTGTCCCAAAGTGATCCCTCACTAGCACTTCTGTCACTTGCCCTTCCTTATTTCCCAAGACGAGGTCAAGTTTTGCCCCCTCTCTAGTCGGTCCATCCACATACTGAATGAGAAATTCCTCCTGAATACACTCAACAAATTTCCCTCCATCCAAGCCCCTAATGCTATGGCTGTCCCAGTCAATGTTGGGAAAGTTAAAGTCCCCTACTACTACCACCCTATTATTCTTGCAGCTATCTGTAATCTCCTTACATATTTGCTCCTCAATTTCCCGCTGACTATTTGGGGGCCTGTAGTACAGTCCTACCAAGGTGATCTCTCCCTTCTTATTTTTCAGTTCCACCCATATAGACTCAGTGGGCGAACCCTCGGATATATCCCCTCTAAGTACTGCTGTGATGTTCTCCCTAATCAAAAACGCCACTCCCCCTCCTCTCTTACCTCCTGTTCTATCCTTTCTATAGCATCTGTACCCCGGAACATTGAGCTGCCAGTCCTGCCCCTCCCTTAGCCATGTTTCAGTCATAGCTATAATATCCCAGTCCCATGTGCCCGTCCATGCCCTGAGTTCATCCGCTTTGCCCGTCAGGCCCCTTGCATTGAAATAAATGCAGTTTAATGTAGACCTTCCTTGCTCTCTGCCCTGCTTTCTCTGGTCATGCTTTACACACTCTCCCTTCCTGCCTTTTGTTTCTGTCCCCACTGACTTCCTACATCGGTTCCCATCCCCCTGGCACATTAGTTTAAACCCTCCCCAACTGCACGAGCAAACACCCCCCCGAGAACATTGGTTCCGGTCCCACCCAGATGCAGACCGTCTGATTTGTACAGGTCCCACCTCCCCCAGAATCGGTCCCAATGTCCCAGGAATTTGAAACCCTCCCTCTTGCACCATCTCTCAAGCCACGTATTCATCCTAGCTATCCTGTCATTCCTACTCTGACTATCACGTGGCACTGGTAGCAATCCTGAGATTACTACCTTTGAGGTCCTACTTTTTAGTTTAACTCCTAACTCCCTAAATTCAGCTTGTAGGACCTCATCCCGTTTTTTACCTATGTCGTTGGTGCCTATATGCACCACGACAGCTGGCTGTTCACCCTCCCCCTCCAGAATGCCCTGCAGCCGCTCCAAGACATCCTTGACCCTTGCACCAGGGAGGCAACATACCAACCTGGAATCTCGTTTGCGTCCACAGAAACGCCTGTCTATTCCCCTTACAATTGAATCCCCTATCACTATAGCTCTGCCACTCTTTTTCCCGCCCTTCTGTGCAGCAGAGCCAGCCACGGTGCCATGAACCTGGCTGCTGCCACCTTCCCCTGGTGAGCCATCTCCCCCAACAGTTTCCAAAACGGTAAATCTGTTTTGGAGGGAGATGACTGCAGGGGATCCCTGCACTGCCTTCCTACTCTTCCTCTGTCTGTTGGTCACCCTTTCCCTATCTGCCTCAGTAATTTTAATCTGCGGTGTGACCAACTCACTGAATGTGCTATCCACAACTTCCTCAGCATCGCGGATGCTCCAAAGTGAGTCCATCCGCAGCTCCAGAGCCGTCAAGCGGTCTAACAGTCCTTCTTGTTCAATAACACACAGCGGGGCAAGATCAAAAATGATAAAATCTTGCGGTGGAGAATCAAGCTCTCCACCTATAATTACAAGATCTTGTATCACCCCGGTAAACTCAACGAGCCCCCAGACGCCCTTGCCCGAGGTACATGTGCCAGCGCACAAGTGGACCAACTCCGGGCCCTACAGGACAGCCTTTGTCACCCGGGGGTCACTCGATTGTACCATCTGGTCAAAGTTCGCAATCTGCTCTACTCCGTCGAGGAATTAAGGACAGTCACCAGGGACTGCCAGGTCTGTGCGGAGTGCAAGCCGCACTTCTACCGGCCGGGCCGTGCGCGCCTGGTGAAGGCTTCCCGTCGCTTTGAACGCCTCCACCGACTGTAACACGTACATTCTCAGTGTGGTTGATGAGTACTCCAGATACCCCTTCACCATCCCATGCCCCGATATGACGTCGGCCACCGTCATCAAGGCCCTCAGCACCATCTTCGCTCTGTTCGGTTTCCCCGCCTACATCCACAGTGACAGGGGATCCTCATTCATGAGCGATGAGTTGTGTCAGTTCCTGCTCAGCAGGGGTATCGCCTCCAGCAGGACGATCAGCTACAACCACTGGGGAAACGGGCAAGTAGAACAGGAGAATGGGACGGTTTGGAGGGCCGTCCAGCTGGCCCTACGGTCCAGGAACCTCCCAGCCTCTCGCTGGCAGGAGGTCCTCAATGACGCTCTGCACTCCATCCGGTCACTATTGTGCACCGCCACTAATAACACACCCCATGAACGTGTTTTTACCTTCCCCAGGAAGTCCACATCCGGGATGTCGCTCCCGACTTGGCTCGCTGCTCCAGGACCGGTCCTTCTCTGTAGGCACGTCCGGCTCCACAAGGCGGACCCCTTGGTGGGCAGGGTTCACCTGCTCCACGCCAACCCTCAATATGCCTACGTTGAGTTCCCTGACGGCCGCCAAGATATTGTCTCACTCAGGGACCTGGCACCGTCAGGTTCCACCCCAACACCCCCCCCCCCCCAATGCACCCCCCACCCCACCACCCACCGCGCCGCCAATATTGACCCCACCAGACCACCCCCCCTCCCCTTTTCTGCACAAGAGGATGAAGAGGACTTTGGCACGCTCCCGGAGTTCCCCGATGACTGGCCAGCATCAGCACCACCGCCATCGGTGCCACCTCCACCACCGCCAGCACTGACTTCGCCGCCACCGTTATGCCGCTCCCAACGAAGCACCAAAGCACCAGACCGGCTGAACCTTTGACGGACTCCGGACCGTCAACATCGACTTTTCTTTCCCTACCACTGTACATAATTCCACTAATTGTATATAGTTTCACGTCACCCCCGCTGGACTCATTTTTAACAGGGGGTGAATGTGGTGAACCACTGTAATAGGAGATGTAAGGTAGGACCTGCACTACAGGTTCGCCGGTAGCTCCTGCCGGCTGGCTCCACCCACGGAGAACTGTATAAATATGTATGACCTCCAGTGCCCTGCCATTTCGCCAGCTGCAGCAGGAGGCCACACATGAAATGAAATGAAAATTGCTTATTGTCACAAGTAAGCTTCAATGAAGTTACTGTGAATAGCCCCAGGTCGCCACATTCTGGCACCTGTTCGGGGAGGCTGGTACGGGAATTGAACCATGCTGCTTGCCTGCTTGGTCTGCTTTAAAAGCCAGCAATTTAGCCCAGTGTGCTAAACCAGCTGACTGTAATAAAGCCACAGTTGTACCCAACTTTAGTCTTTGTGCAATTGATCGTGCATCAGATCCACCATGGAAAAGACCTTGTATTGTGCAATCTGATTTACCAGATCAGATATGCGGGGCAGAGGGTACGCGTCGAGCTGCGTATACCTGTTGATGGTCTGACTATGATCGATGACCATCCTATGCTTCTCCCCGGTCTTTACAACCACTACGTGAGCTCTCCAGGGACTGTTGCGAGCCTCAATAATACCTTCCTTCAGTAACCGCTGGACTTCCGACCAAATGAAGGTCCAGTCCTGGGCACTGTACCGTCTGCTCCTGGTGGCGACGGGTTTGCAATCCGGGGTGAGGTTCGCAAAAAGGGAAGACGGATCGACCTTGAGGGTCGCGAAGCTGCAGACAGTGATGGCTACGCCGATCAAATGACTGCTCATTTTATATTATAAAAACTCATCAATGGGCCTCATTCCCAGTCCTAATATGTGCCCGGTCTATGTTTCTGTGAAGCCAAAACGTCATTCTGCCTATCAGACAAACGAACAATGCGGTGTGTGAATTTCAGTGCCAGGGTGATGCCAAACATTTAGACCAATTGTTGGATTGTATCAAACAGAATTTGGATGTTTGCAATAAGCAGAATACTGATCATATTCAGCAGCCGGTGCTTGCAAAGCTGATGACATAGTATCCAACATTAGATGTTATTCTATAATTGGACAACACTTGCGAAGCAGTTCTGGTTATGCTAAGAATAGCGCTGACAAGTAATTTAAGAGTATCAGTTGGACTCTCGATCCAGCTCCTTTACACAAATTGGAAGCTGCATATATTCATACACATGCCCTGTCCTTTGGAAGCAGAAATGATGGGTGCAATCCTGCAATATTTTTTCAATGTGTCGGTTCTGGTGAGAAAATCAGAGAGAATAACACCATCAGCCCCAGTGGAAAATCACTCAGAATATTGAGACTCTTAAAAAAAAAGAATCACGTCGAGCTCATGGTTGCCTACTGCTGATTCGCTTGCCCTGGAAGAACTTAAACTCTGAAATCAATGGGCGTTCCATATAAATGCCACCCCTGGACATGTTCCAGATCCAGTTGGGGGGGATGGCTGCCAGGGAGCCAGCACCAAGATGCTGGGAGGGAGCCTTAACCGAACTCCTGGATGATATGCATCAGAGGCAGGATGTTCTATACCCGCATTCCCGCAGACGTCCTTCCACCAAAGTCACCATCCCTGCTTGGGATGCATTGGCAGCCTTAGTGAGTGCCAGCCCACTGCAGACATGGACAGGGCAACAGAACCATAAACAGATGAATGACCTTCTTCGTGTAGCCAGGGTAACTCTGCCTCTGCAAGTCTCACATTCCCTTCACATCTCCAAGGTCATCGCTCAGCCTGCCACCTCACAGGTTCCCAACACCAATCATGCAGTTTTTTCCCCACCCCACCCATCCACCAACCCATCCCCAGGCCCCATGTTCTCCCCAGTAGCTAATCTGCTCTTCATAGCCCCGCTCCCACTCAAGTCCCACGCACGCTAGACTTCATCATCATCTGAACTGGCAGGCCATCCGCCTATATTCTCCCCATCTGTCTCATTGCAGGGCAAACCCGAGCATAACAGGCGTGAGCGGGCACAGCCACCCGGAGTCATGCCCGAGCTCAGATACCTCACCCCCTTTGAGTAAAGAGCCCTTACATTGGCTGGCAAGGAGCAGCACCGCACATGTGCAGAGAGCAAAGTGGGAGAAACAGGCAAAAGTGAGAATCCTCAAGACATGCAGTTATAGTTCAAGCCTCACGTGAGTACAATTTGTCCCATAAGTTATCCTCCATGATGCGCTAATACCATCTCCTGTCCCTTGCAGAGTGATCAGTCGATCAGGCCGGATCATCCTTGTGTTCTCTAGAGACAACAGACCCAAGCAGCTCCCGGGGGGGGATAATTCGGAGACAAGCTTCGAGGAGGCGTCAAAGCTGTCAGCCGCTCCATTGACCAGTGGAGATAGTCATACCTCTGTGGGATTAACTAATAAACAGGCTTTTGGGTCACTTACTGGGGAACACTTCGCACCTGATGATCTACTGCAGGCGGAGGTACTGTTCCAGATCCAGTTGGGGACACACTAATGTCCCAAGCATCAGGCACTCAGAGGGATGCTGGAGTCCTGGGCTCTACTGAGCCCCAGAACGATGTGTTCCTGATGTGGTCGTTCCAGAGCTGCTGAAACTTCAAAGGCAGAGTTGTGAGCATCGGGAAGAAATGACAGCATCCTTCCTCAGACTGCAAGGCTGGCTGGAGGAGTCCAATTGCTTTCTGTCCGCGGAGATGGTTCTGTCATTCTGGCAAAACCTACCCGTATCTTCCATTTCATGGTGCCATGCTCTGCAAGCCCCTGTGCACACTTGGCACTTCATCACTGTGGAGTGTGAGAATGGCATCACTATGTCACTAACGACACAGTAAAGGAACGTTGCTGCTGACATGGATCCCCCAAGAATAAGTTTCCTCCCCCCAAGTCCCCCATCCATGGCAGGTAACATCCCTGCCCCCACAACACCAACGCTCATGCCTCTCTTGTCTGCCATTCAGCTCTGGTGATGAGGATGCCAAGGGCTGACGAAGTGTCAAAAGCCTGCCCACTTTGGATGTAAGGTGTATAACTACACCAGTACCCCTGACCTCGGAGGAGACCATGATGTGGAGATGCCGGCGTTGGACTGGGGTGAGCACAGTAAGAAGTCTTACAACACCAGGTTGAAGTCCAACAGGTTTGTTTCAAATCACTAGCTTCCGGAGCACTGCTCCTTCCTCAGGTGAATGAAGAGCTGTGTGCCAGAAACATATATATAGACAAAATCAAAGATGCAAGACAATGCTTTGAATGTGAGCATTTGCAGGTAATTAAGTCTTTACAGATCCAGAGATAGGGGTAACCCCAGGTTAAAGAGGTGCAAATTGTCTCAAGCCAGGACAGTTGGTAGGATTTCGGAAGCCCAGCCAGATGGTGGGGGATGAATGTAATGCAACATGAATCCAAGGTCCCGTTTGAGGCCGTACTCATGTGTGCGGAACTTGGCGATAAGTTTCTGCTCGGCGATTTTGCGTTGTCGCGCGTCCTGAAGGCCGCCTTGGAGAATGCTTACCCGGAGATCAGAGGCTGAATGCCTTTGACTGCTGAAGTGTTCCCCGACTGGAAGGGAACATTACTGCCTGGCGATTGTCGCACGATGTCTGTTCATCCGTTGTCGCAGCGTCTGCATGGTCTCGCCAATGTACCACATGCTCGCATTTAAAGCATTGTCTTGCATCTTTGACTTCGTCTATGTGTATGTTTCTGGAACATACCGCTTCATTCACCTGAGGAAGGAGCAGTGCTCCAAAAGCTAGTGATTTGAAACGAACCTGTTGGACTTTAACCTGGTGTTATAAGACTTCTTACTGTCCTCGGAGGAGACAGTAGGAGATGAGATTTGTCATTCGCATCTCTGAACCCCACGATAAGCCCGTTCATTGGAAGGGCTGGTTTAGCACAGGGCTAAATCACTGGCTTTGAAAGCAGACCAAGGCAGGCTAGCAGCACGATTCAATTCCCGTACCAGCCTCCCTGAACAGGCGCTGGAATGTGGCGACTAGGGGCTTTTCACAGTAACTTCATTTGAAGCCTACTTGTGACAATAAGCGATTTTCATTTTTCATTTTCAGGATGCCTTCACCTCTCTGTCTTGCAGGAGCCAGACATATCATTGAGGATGAGAGGAGCATTGCCCTGTCCACAATGCAAGTTATCATCATTCTCCTGCAGCAAGCGGCCAATCATTTTAGCACCCTGCACATGAACATAGGAACCAACAGAAAGACTTCCTGCAGGCATCACAGTAGTGAGTCGATGTCAGACCCCATGGTGGGAGAGCTCTTCATCCTTCACCCTGGCTGTCCCCAAACTGTGATGCCATAAGAGGATCCCTAGCCGTGCACTCTGAATATGCACTGGTCATCATATAAGGTCCTTCCTCCTCCTCTGCGGATTGACCCTTGTGTTGACACATGAGTCTCGTTATAGCGAATCTCAGCAGGTGCTTTAGCCTACACACTGACATCAGCAACCACCACCTGAATGAGTAACATTCCTCCCTGAGGAGCCATCTCTCCAGCCACTGCGCTCCCTCAAAAATGGCTGGGATCAACGAGCCCTGCAAGATGTAACTATCATGGATGCTCCCCGGGAAATGGGCACACACATGCAAGATGCGCATAGCGTGGTTACAGGTGATCTGAATATTGAGAGAGTGGTGTCCATGGAGCTGCATGCAACTATGGAAGCTGCAGAAGCAAATGGGTGCAGACAATGATGCCCTGCATCTGGGGCTTTCTCGTTAAATGACCATGTCCCTGCTGTCCTGAGCTTATCCGGTCCCGATCCAATTTGATGTATATGTGTGCCCAAGTGAATATTACATCTGTGACCACCCTTATCCATGGCTGACTGAGAGATGCCACACAGGCCCTGAAATGAGCTGCTGGCACAGATGTTCAGATTGACAGTGACTTTATGGGCCGCAGGCAATGGATGACCTCTCAGCCCATATGGTTTCAGTTCTTGCATAACCTGGCAAAGGTGGTTCACCATCTGCCTGGGCAGGCACAGTTTCCTCTGGCACTACAGCACTGGCATCTGAGGAAGTTTGACATCGGAAGACCCTTTGCTGATAGTGTTGACAAAACATTGAATTCTTTACCCGTCAGTCTGGCCTCAATAAAACACGAGATGGATTTGTAGGCATAGTATTATTTATTTTTAACTAACTTGCAAGTCTGTCTCGCTTCACAAAAACCCAGAACACAAGCTGCCTCTTGGGTCTTCCGAATCGAGTGCTATTGGAGACAAAGGAATCTCTACAAATACATTCACATGGCATCAAATTTCACATACACGATTCCCATTGGTCATCCTATACCCCTCCTGACCTGGCCATACATCCTAATTGACTCACTTCTCATTCCTTAACCCTGGGCCTCTTGTTACCCAGCATCCTTTTCTCCTCCACCACCAGACACCTCTCCCCCCTTCCTTGCCATGCTTTCTGAAATCCTTTGTCTGTGAACTCACTAGAATTAGACTGGCCTACATCTACATTACTGTAACTAATATATTTAAACTAACTATTTTATATCACATTCGTCAGTGTTGCCTTCAAGGCTCCTCCATCTGTGTTTCTGCTCCTGGAAAAGCCATGGGCCTGGCCTCCCCTCATCTGCAAGGTGCTGTCCCTAGCCGCATGCAGAGGCACGTCGCTGTTGCTGCTGCTGCTCAATCGTAATCAACTGAATAGCCAACTCGTCTGACTCCAAGATTCTCCAGAATCATAAACTGAAAGGAAGAGAATATCAAAGTGAGCAATGAGGATTCCTAATAGCGCAGTGACCTTCAACCCTCTATACTTCTGGGACATCCACCCTTGGTGAACACCTCTCCACTAAGCTTCACTCCCTCCCCTTTAATACAATAGCCACTTCCCCACAGATGTTCCTCCCAACTCCGCCCAAATGATTCTGTTGACCCTAACGAGTCTCAATGGTACCTAATCCTCAACCATTCCCCCCCCCGCCCCCCCCCCCCCCCCCCAGCCCCTGACCAATCACCCCCTCCCCAATCCAAGTGTTAGGTGATAGGGTGTTGAGTGTATGCAGTGGACCAGAGTTTTAATTTCACAGGGGTCCCCAACGATGCCCCCAGTCAGGACCTTGAATGGGGTCAGTGATGAGAGACTTTGTAATAATGCCTTGCATTGGAGTCCACTTCAGTGTAATCTCTCTAATGTAGACATTAGTGCAGGGTTTTTCAAAGTGCATGTCGTGACCCATGGGTGTGTCACAGGTGGTTATCGGGAGGGTCGTGGAGCGAAGTGGTAGCTGAAAATTTCCTTTTGAGGTTGAGACCTGAGTCAGATATTAGCTTACAGCTGACTGCAAATGAAAAGGCACTACTGTACCTGACCTGTGATATTAAAAACAGAAATGCTGAGACTGTCAGCATTCTGGTGTAGCATCTCCCAGGATTATCCAGTGCTGAGTAAAACAAGAGTTTTGCTGCTATTGCTCTTCACGACGACCTTCATGTACGAGGTTGGATTTTCCGTTCTCACAAAGATGAAGACGGCACAAAGGAACTTGTTGAATTCTGCACCTGATGTGCGCATTGCCCTCTCCTCCTGTGACTCTGTTTGGGGTGAAATTGTGAGTACCGAGCAGGCACCAGTCTTGCATTAAAGGTAAGAGAATGTGGTGGGTGTCACAGAGGTCGGTTGGTGTGGATCCCGAAGGTCAGTCGGTTGGCAAAAGTGGGTGCTATCACAGGTCTGAGGTCACAACTTCAAAAGAAAATTTTCACCCATCTCTTTGCTGGAAGGCTCTCTCGACACTCAGCTGTGACTGGTGGCTGGTATCAAAGAGAACATCCCTTCCGATGTGAATTCTTCAAGTGAAAATCAGGTCAAATAGAGTTGAAAGGGGAAGAGAAGAAAAAAATAAGACTAGCAAAGAGAGAATATGAGAATAGAATGGCAATTAACATAAAGGTGAACCCAAGATCTGAGGCCAGCATCTAAGTAGTGAGAGAATAATAAGAGGTGAGGTGAGACCTCATAGGGACAACAAGGTGATATATGCTTAGAGGTACAGGACAAAGCTGGAATGTTGAATGAGTATTTTGTATCTGCGTTTACGGAGGAGATACTGATAGCACACCAGTAGAAGCATGTGTAAATTGATCGGCAGGAAGTACAGGACAGAGCACTCATCCCAGGAATAAATAAATTGCTCAGCCCGGATAGCTTGCTTCTCAGGGTCCTGAAGGAAGCGGGAATAGAAATGGTGGTGGACGAAAGGGTTGACATCCAAAACATGGACTGTGCTCATATGTCAGATCACTGGGTAATGACCTGGAAATTGCTACCTTTATGAAGGAGTGATTTTAAAAGGAAATTAGATTGGGTTCTTCCCTAAATTTCAGAGTAAAATATACTGGGCATTGCAGATTTAATGTTAGAATGGCTGGGCTGCCTCCATATACTCCGCCCCCCACCCCCCACCCACCACCACCACACACACACACCACCTTCACCACGATTCTTAAAAATAACTTGTCCTCCTATGTCTGTAATCAATTTGTAATTAGACTTTGCAAAACTTATTCGATTGTAACTTCAAAGAAGACTGTTTTTCCAGCCAAATAGGAATAAGAACGATTCAGTGCTGATGAGCAAGTTGTTTATATCAAAGGAATCCCTTTAAGAGGACAGTGGGTGTATTTTAGTTTATTAAGAGGACAGTGGGGGCGGAGTTCATGTTAATGCTAACGGACTAATATTTACAGGTAGACAAGATTGAGATTGAAGCACCCCCCCCCCCCCCCCCTCCCCTTCAAAGGTAAATTGCTGCAGTTTTCGGGAAGAAGGTCAGTCGCTCTCAATCCTCCCGCTGTCACTAACATGCGGGATTACGATGAAATCACCGCTTTCCTCGGAGAATGGGGACCTTTTCAGAAAGTTATCTTCTTCACTTTGAGCCTCATCGTCTTTCCAACCGGTTTCTGTGGATTGTCCATAGTTTTTGTCGGGGATATTCCGGAGCATCGCTGTTTAATTCCCGGGAATCTCAATCTGAGTGAAGCGTGGCTGAATCGGACTATCCCTCTGGAACAAGGAAGAGGCAAACTCCAGCACAGCCAGTGCAGACGGTACCGTTTGGGTGTGATCAGGAATCTTTCAGCGACGTTTGCCGACCCAGATTCCATCAATATGTCTGAGGTGGAACAGGAGCCCTGTTTGGATGGTTGGGAGTACAGTAAGGATCAGTACATCTCCACCATCGTCAGCGAGGTAAGTGGCTAAAGGGATACAATTATTGCACTGGCACTAGTCAGTCTAAGAACAGATTGTGAAGGTAATTGATCTATTTCGATTTTTTTTAAAAGATGCAGGTGTCTTTTAATTCAAAATGATCAGATAAAGAGACCTGGATCGTTATCTTGCATAGCCTGGAACCAGGTATATTTGAATATTTAACTTTCGTGTTTTGGTTACTCCTGAGTATTAGAGATTTGAATTTGAACTCGTATCTTTAATTGCTTCTTCCTCTGTCATCAATCATGGTTTGTCCAGCAAATTAAAACCTGTGGAATAAATAGACTGGATGCAAAGGTACTGGAAGCGAGAGTAGTGGTGAACAGTTGTTTCATAACTTGTAACAGCTTGGCATAGTTTTAAATACAAGGAAATCCAGTTGGAAAATACTGGTTTGCAGATCAAAAAAAAACATTCAGCTGGAAAAAAAAGCAGCTTGATCATTCTGAAACTAAGACAGTTTCTTAATGTCAATTATTGGAGATAGAGGAGTTCTTTTTTTCTTCCATCATGGTTTTCCTCTTCAACCCGCCCATCCATCATCCCCTGAAGGTGGCCATTCTGCAGTTCAATGAGCGTTGTTCACCTGACAATATTTCAAAAAGACCATTAACCATGAGTAACAGTTACCAAGAACGGCACTGGATTAACCATTGTGGCTACAAGATCAGCATGGGCGGCATGGTAGCACAGTGGGTAACGCTGTTGCATCACAGCTGCAGGGTCCCAGGTTCGAATCCTGGCTTGGGTCACTGTGGTGAGTCTGCAAGTTCTCTCTGCGCCTGCGTGGGTTTCCTCCGGGTGCTCTGGTTTCCTCCCACAAGTCCCGAAAGACGTGCTTGTTAGGTGATTTGGACATTCTGACTTCTCCCTCTGTGTACCCAACCAGGCACCGGAATGTGGTGACTAGGGGCTTTTCACAGTAACTTCATTGCAGTGTTAATGTGAGCCTACTTGTAACAATAAAGATTATTATTATCAGGTCAGGGGCTAGAAATCCTATGGTGATAATTCATTTTCTGAATCCCACCATCTGCAAAGCACAAGTTGTTTTGTTATGCCCTTGTCGTACCATAAGCTGCTTCCTTGATGTGCACTCTGACAAAGGAAGGTTCAGACTTGGAGATAGCTTTAACACGTTTATTAAACTATTAACAATTCTCCTACTTGGATTCAACGCTACTGTTAATCCTGCAATAGCCACTCAGACTGACTAACCAGTCTGCTACAATCCACGTGGTGGGAGTGATGTGTTTCAATCAACCTGTCACTGTGCTGTGCTCACTGAGAGTCTCCACTGGAAGAGACTGAGCATGTGTGATGTGTCCTTTTATATGGGCTGGTGTAATGCCCTCCTGTGGTAGTGTCACCTCTGTCTGTATCGTGACTGCCCATTGGTCGTGTCCTATCTTTCTGACTTATTGGTTGACTACTTGTCTGTCATGTCTCTGGTGTTCCCTTTAGTGTCTAGCTAGGTGTAGCGTATGTACATTAACCCTTTGTGTACCTACAGTGATGTATATCACCACACAAGTCAGGAGTGTAATGGAATAGTCTCCCACTTGCCTGGATGAGTGCAGTGCCAACAACACGAAGCTTGACATTATCCAGGACAAAACAGCCAGCTTGATTGCTACCCCATCCTCAAACATTCACTGATGGACAATAGCAGCAGTGTGCACTATCTACACGATGCACTGCCAGAGCAGGCTCCGTGGACAGGACCTTCCAAACTCACGAACATCCAAAAGGACAAAGGCGGCAGCCTCATGGGGAAAACTGCCACCTGGAAGGAGGATAGTGAGAGATTGAAAGAGAAAAAAACAGGATGATGGAACAGACAGGCACACGATAGGTGTCATTTAATGCCCTAAACTCCAAACTAATATATTTTGGTAGCAGGAGAGGAAGCGATATAAGTGAAGAATTAAATGTTAAAGGGAATACAGGGGCTGATGAATATGGGGGTTAAATGTGTCAAAATCATTGGCCAGGGCAGGTTGAGAAAGTATAAGTGATCTTGGGTGGGATTCTCCCGCAATTGGCGGGATGGCCCGTACCGGTGCCAAGAACTGTGCGAATCACTCTGGCATCGGGCCGTCTGGACATTGAGGAATCCTCCGCACATCCGGAGGCTATGCCGGCGCTGGAGGGGTTGGCACCGCGCCAACCGGCGATGAAGGGCCGCCGCCAGCCGGCGCGAGTTGGCACATGCGCAGGACTGCTGGCGTGTTCTGGCGCATGCGCAGAAGCGCCGGCGTGTTTCCTGCACATGCGCAAGGGGTTTCTTCTCCCCGCCGGCCATGGCGGAGCCTTTAAGAGGCCGGCACGGGGGGAAAAAGTGCCCCCACGGCACAGGCCTGTCTGCAGATCGGTGGGCCCCGATCGCGGGCCAGGCCACCGTGGGGGCCCCCCGCAGGGCCGGATCCCCCCGCGCCCCCCTGAGGACCCCGCTAGACGGCCGACAAGCCAGGTCCCACCGGGATGGATCATGTCCATTTCACATCGGTGGACTGGCCGAAAATGGGCGGCCGCTCGGCCCATTGGGGCCCGGAGAATTGCGGGGCGGCCGCTGTCAACAGCCCCCGACCGGTGCAGCGCGATCCCTGCCCCCATCCAAAAACTGGCGCCGGAGAATTCAACAGCCGGCGTCGGAGCGGCGGGGCGGGATTCACGCCGCCCCCCCCCCCAGGTGATTCTCCGACCCGGCGGGGGGGGGGGGGTCAGAGAATCCCGCCCCTGGGCTTTGAAAATAGAAGAGAATAATAAAAAATAAGAGAATTATAACAAAGGTTTCCAAAATATTTGTTCAGCCAGATAGGGATTCTAACACGCTCACCGCCGCCCCACCCCCCACCCCGCCCCTCTTTATGATCTACATCTCTTTATAGATCTACATAAATAATTCACAAAGCCAATTTAGTAGTTTTTGACATTCTAGAATTTTGTTCAATTGTATTCAGGCAGGCAAAATCTTGGAAATGCAACATTCCTTCAATAGACTAAATCGGCTGGATTCTCCATTCCTCGGACAAAGTGTTGTCTCCGGGGCAGGATTCGTGGACTTCCACGACAGCAGAACTAGTGCTGCTCCTGGACCGATTCAGCTACTGTTCAAGGGTTAGCATTGTGCAAAGTGGAACACAATCGATTCCAATGAGAAACAGTGCCGGATTCGCGATTGACACTCAGGAGGCTGACAAGCTGCAGCCGCATAGACACACTGTACTCCTCACACACACCATCCCAGCCAACAAGATGGCAGCAAGGAGAGCGGCACCATGCTTCACAGATGCCGAGCTGGAGACCCTGCTGGATGCCGAGGAGGAGAGGTGGGCCACCTGTACCCCGGCCCGGGAAGGAAGCCGCCAGCCACTCCCGTTCGCTGTGTCTCGGGACAGGTGGCAGAGGTGGTTGGCGCCACCAGTAATACCTCTCGACTGGCCTGCAGTGCAGGAAGAAACTGCACCGCCTCCTCAGGGAGACCAGGGTGAGTACGCAACACTGTGCCCCTGGCACCAGCCCCTGGCCCACACACCCTTGACCCTTTCCCCCCCCCCCCCCCCCGGCCGCTGATTTCCCATCACAGCTGTCTCCAACATCCTCCACAGTCACAGAGACACTTACCTCGAATAGGTGCTTTAGTGAAGAGGCTCTTGTGCACTCCAAACAGCTGCTCTGGTACAACAGGTGGAGGCAGCAACTCTCTAGAGGGCAGGCATTAGGAGGGCTGGCCAAGCCCAGGCACTAGCTGCCCTCCAGCCAGGTTTTGGGCTTCTGAACGAACATTCCCATTTCTAGTGGAGATGCAGTCACAGAGTCAGGGGCTACATGAGGAGATGTCGGCAAGCATGCATCACCTGCAGGTGCAGTTGGAGCAGTCTAACCACGTGCAGGAGCAGCAGGTGGTGCCGAACATGCATGCCACCCAGGCCAACACCGCAAAGGTGTTTTGGCTAAGGATCAGCATATCCAAGGCCTGGGACATTCTGTGCAGGCGCTGGCCGAGAACCAGGACAGGGTTGCTGCCTCACAGGCAACCATGTGCCAGAGCCATATAGATATTGCAGCTGCGCTTCTGAGCCTGGCCCAGTCAAAGCGGGCTATGGCTAAGAATGTCAGAGGCATTGCCCGCACTAGCCAATGTGGTGCAGATAGAGGGAGATAGTCCAGTCCCAGAGGGAGATGGCGCAGTCACTGGCTGATATGGCACCGACCCAAAGGTGGTGGCACAGTCACAGCGTGATGTGATGCAGTTCCAGACGGACATGGTCTACTCCCTGTTCTCCATGGCTGCGAGCATGCAGCTCCTGGTCAAGGCCAGAGCAGACCTCCAGGACTGGCAGTGCCAGGTGGCAGGGTTGCCTCAGCGGATAGCTCCACTCCTACCCCCATCCCATGGAGTAACCCGGGGATCATCGGGCACCCCGAGGGAGGATTAGATTGGTTTATTGTCCCATGTACCGAGGTACAATGAAAAGTATTGTTCTGCGTGCAGCTCAAACAGGTCATTCTGTACATGAAAAGAAAATACATAGTAAGGCAAACATAAAATACACAATGTAAATACATAGACGCAGGCATCGGGGGGAGATGTGTGAATAGATCAGATCAGTCCATAACTCCCACAGGGAAAATGCCAGAACACAGCAGCACCTTGGACACCCCCACCCCCCGCTTCTGTTCCTGGTGCATCTGGTGGGCAGAACAGAGTGGTACCACACCACCTGGGACACCCGAGTAGGATGGGCCCTATAGCCCTGGAAGACGGCCGGCAACATGGAGAGGGAGCGGGGGGGAGGGGTGCGGAATCAAAGCAGCCCATCTCCACTCCTGATGTACTGTCTGGGGTTCCACGAAGATGTAGCGTTAGGGCCCTAATGGCCAGAAGGTTGGACACCAGTTAAGTTGGCACGGGCGCAGGGCCAGTGATAGAGGCTAGGGCACGTATATGGATATATTTGATCCCATGAAACACCTGCTCACCTGCCTCGGTGCACTGTCTGAGGGGTGGTCTGGGCTGGCCAAGGCAGCCAGGGTTGGGGAGGAGAAAGGGCGGATGTTGTTGGTGGGCTCCCCACCCCGTCCCCATCTCTGCCACCCCAGGAATCCGATGGCACCGTGTGATGGAATGGCCAGCTCGCATGCAATGACCACCCAGACGACGGTGGAAAGTGTTACCGTGGGCTGGAGTCAGACATTGTCAAACGATGCAGAGAACTAGAGCTCATTCTCCATCCATGGACCAGATCCACTGCTACTGCCAACCCAGGGCCCACACATCCGTAGTGCGGCAGTTAGGTATCACAGGGCGGGGGCGTGATCGGGTGGCTAGAGGTGGGATGTGATGGCCAGTTCCCCCCTCAACAGTTGGTGAACCTGGTGGTGATCAGCACACCCTGTGCGCGTTGGTGCACATGTTGTGCGGCCTCCTGTGCCTGCATGGGCCCCATGTGCTGTCAAACCCTCACCCTCCCTGCATCCTCTTTGTCGGATGAGGCCTGCCGTTTATCCTCCTCTAGCACGTCGCCCCTCTGCTGCGCAATGTTGTGGAGGATGCAGCAGGCCGCCACGATGCGGGCGACCCTCTCAGCATCATACTGGAGGGCCCCTCCAGAGCGGTCCAGGCACCTGAACTGCATCTTCAGGATGTCGAAGCATCGCTCGACAACACCCCTGGTCGCTGCATGGGTGTTGTTGTAGCGGATCTCCGCATCAGTCTGTGGCCTTTGCATAGGCGTCGTCAGCCATGACTGCAGCAGATAACCCCTGTCACCCAGGAGGTGTCTAGAAGAGGCCTGGAATCGTTGAGTGTGCCAGGATGAAGGCATCGTGCACACTGCCCGGTATCGGGCACAGATGCATGATGCACAGCTGATGATCACATATCAGCTGCACATTTCTCAAGTGGAACCCCTTTTGGTTTGTGTAGTGCGGCTTATCATCTGCACGTGCTCGTAGGGTGACATGCATCCCGTCGATCATCCCTTGGACCCCACTGCCCAGGCATCCTGGTGGGTTCGGTCTACATTGAAATGGATGTATTGTGCCGACCAGGCATATGGTGCCTCCGTGACGGTGCAGATGCACCTGTAAACCGAGCGCTGTGAGATTCCATATAGGTCCCCACTCAGTGCCTGAAAGGACCTTGTGGCATAGAGGTTCAGGGTGACCGTCACCAGTGTGTATTCTCCCCCATTCCCCACAGTGCCAGATGCTACATGATCTGGCAGATATGTCGCACTGTCCTCCTGCCCGGCCAGAGTCTTTGGCATGCCCGGTCCAGCGGGTCCTCAAATGACAGGTGCTGCCAGTACACACGAGGCCTCATGCGGCATCTCCATTGCACCTCCTCCTCCTCGTCCTGTTGGGCAGCTGGCTCTCTATCCTCACTAGCTGCCTCCTTTTTCCGCTGCTCCATGCTCTGCTGCTGCAGCTTCCTCCTCCTCCTCGAACAGCTCCACCTCGTACAGCCACAGGGCATGCCCCAGGGCTGCTGCAGTTAGCAGGAAGGCCACCATTGATGGTTGAATTCCAATATCCATTGTCCAATGAAAGGCCAACATGTTCGCATGATGTGTACCCCCGTGCCCAACCATGTCCGACATGGTGTCCCCCGGTTGGCGCTGCGGACTCTGCCCCTGTATGACCTCCTCCCCCAACGGTGCCTGTCAACATGGGGGCCTCTGGCCCTGGTGTCCATTCCTGCTGCCAGGAATATTGTCAGCTGGCACTACCCATGTCAGTGGTATGTTCCTTGGCACCCATCTGGTGCCCCCACAGGGGCTACAGTGGGCGTTGTCCTTGGGTGGACCACCTGAAACCGCGCCGGCAGTGGCAACTAGTTGGAGGGGGGGTGGGTATGGCAGAGGGGGGGGGGGGTGAGGGGGTCAGGCACCCATGTGGCCAGTGTCACTCTGCAGAGCCATGGTGGGTGTCAGTGGTGTGCGCAGCACGATGGCTGCTTTGCAGGTCGTGGCAATGACAGACTCCGCCCCAGTCCCATTGGGGGTTGCCCCGGCAACACAGCCTGTTCCCCACCCCCACCCGAGCCAATGTCCAGCCCGGCAGCCCACAGTCGCATGTCTCGGTGTCCTACCTCTTCTCTCTCCTTCATCAGCCACGACACCAATTTCACGATTTTTAAAAGCTCAAGTGAACCTCGCTGTCGGGACTTCGGCCCATTGGATGAGGAGAATCGCGTAGGCCCCGGAGAATACTGAGGCAGACATGCTAATAATATGCCGAAGGCGTTTATTGTATGTGCATTCTGGAACACATTGATGCTACTGTTGATGCAATGGAGAATTGCGATTTGGCCTGAAACCGGCATCGGAACTAATTCTCCATCCAATCGCGTCTCCCGATTGCAGCATCGGCCGATGGAGAATCCCATCCAATATATTTTGGAGATTCAACAATAATACCAATTGTACATTGTCTGTTAGAATTAGAGATAACTTGCATTTACACATCTTGTTATGCCCTTAGTTTGTCCTGAAGCACTTCCCTGCTAATGAATTACCTTTGGAATGTAAAGATTGTTCTAACAAGATAAATGTCAGGGCAGCTTTCCACAAACAGCAATAAAATGGACAACTTGATAATCTGCTTTCGTAATGTTTGTTGAGGAAAACCAATTGACTGAAAACAAATGTTCTATGCCTCTTCAGGGTGTCCAATGGAATGTTTTACAACCATCCAAGAGGGCAGATCTCATCTTAAACACAGCACTGAGTTGAACTGCAAATGTCAGCTCAGATTGTGCTCAAGGCCCTGCATAGGATTTGAACCTACCATTTTCTGAGATAGATGCATAAATACAGCTGAGACTAACCTATTCACAGGCTTGATGAACCAAATAGGTTCTTCCTCATATCCTATTTTGCCTGTTTTTGGGTCCAATGCAGTAAAAAGGCTTGTCTGTAATTGTTCCTTTACCCCATGTAACGAGTGTTTCATTTGTCTTTGTATTTCAGTGGGACTTGGTGTGTGATAATGACTGGAAAGGGCCATTTTCCATGTCAGCATTCTTTATCGGAGTGCTGATTGGTTCCATTATTTCTGGGCAGTTATCAGACAGGTGAGCTGTTATCTTCATCAAATTCTGTCAGAAAGAATGTTCAAACCTTGTCCCAGAGTTGCTTCCTCCTCCCCCAAGTGGAAGCTGTGGCTTACTTGTATTGTCACTGGATGAGTAATCCAGAGACACAGGGTAATGCTCTGGGGACCCGGGTTCAAATCTCACCATGCCAGAAGTGAAATTTGGATTCAATAAACATATGGATTAAAGGTGTAATGATGACCATGTTGCAAAAATCCATCTGGGTTACTGATGTCCTTCAGGGAAGGAAATCTGTGGTCCTTGCCCACAGTGGGTGACTCTTCATACAGTGGTTAGCACTGCTGCCTCACAGCTCCAGGGTCCAGTTTCAATTCCAGCCTCGGGTGACTGTCTGTGCGGAATCTGCACTTTCTCTTGGTGTCTGCATAGATTTCCTCCGGGTGCTCCGGTTTCCTCCCACAGTCCAAAGATCAAATCATAGAATTTGCAGTGCAGAAGGAGGCCATTCACCCTGATCGATCAAGTCCAATCAACGTCCGCCACCTTGATGGCAGGGCGTATCCTTACTGGCCATTTCGGCCTTTCCAAATAAGGAACGCAGGTGCTGTTGTGTCTGGTAGATAGGTGAAATTAACATGCAAGTCCTATGGCCCCGGGATGCCTGGAGATGTCCTCTTTCCTGTGTTTTGCTAGAATCTGGGTTGCAGCTTATTTCTTAGTGTTTATTTGAGCTGCAGTCTGCTTGTCCTGGAACTTGGCCAATTCTCCCAACATCCTTTGCAGGAGGCCATTTTAGATGGCCGTTTGGCCACAATGGCAACTGGCTCACTGCATGGGGATTTTGCCTTTATGTTTGCCTCGCTAGTACTTTGTCAGTGAGTGTCAGGTCAAGCGACGATGCTGCTTAATTACATGTCTGCTCTTTCTCACACCCTTCATACTGAGGCAGCTGAGGCTGGATAGGACTCAGTTTTTGGATGTCTGAAAGCAGGAAATCAGAAAGCGGAAGATTGGATTGACGGAAAGTGGATTAGTTCCCAGAAGGAAAAAAACAGTTCAGGCCAACATTCTTATCTTTCCGTTTTTACTGCTTTTTTCCCCCTTCTGGGTTGGAAAGCAAGAGATCCATGGTCATACCATCTGCTGTTTGAATTCATGCTGGATTGTAGAATGAGGTTCAGGTGGGAATAAGGCAGGAACACATTCTCATGTTCTCCGCAATGCTGATTTACAATGGCCCAATATTCTCATAAATGCTGATTACAGTGGCCCAATAATTTGCAACAAAATCTCCAAAGGGGCTCGCGAGACTCAGATACGCTAAGAATTCAACTGAACATGAGATCAAATCTCACCATGCTGGTGTTTGAAATAAGGTTTAAGTATATGGAAATAAATTGTAGCGGCACAGTGGTTAGCACTGATGCCTCATAGCTCCAGGGACCCGGGTTCGATTCCAGCCTTGGGTGACTGTGTGGAGTTTGCCAATTCTCCTCGTATCTGAGTGAGTTTCCTCCAGACACTCCAGTTTCCTCCCACAGTCCAAAGATGGGCAGGTTAGGTGGATTGGTCATGCTAAATTGCCTCTCCGTGTTCAGCTATGTGCCGGTTAGGTTATGGGAATAGGACGGGTGGGGGATTGAACCTGGGTAGAGTGCTCTTTCGGAGGGTTGGTATAGATTGGATGGGCTGAATAGCGTCCTTCTGCACTGTAGGGATTCTATGAAAAGCTGGTATCAGTGAACATGAAACTGTTAGATTATTATTAAACCATGCCTAATTCATGAATATTCTTTAGGGAAGGAGCCTTTCCACTCTTACCTTGTCTGGTTTTCCCCTGGCACCAGTCGTTCTTCTTTAGTGGTCTAACAAATCACTCAGTTGTATCAAGTTGTAATTCAGGATAATGAGGAATAGATAATAAATAATGAGGAATAGATAATGAATAATAGCAACACTGGGAGAAATAATTTTTTTACAAATAACCTTTGAGACACATGCCTGACAAGTTGCTGAAAGGTCCATTGGAGCAGTGACTGGCAATGGTCTATGCAAACATATTCCAGTTGTTGCTGCAGTCTCCTGCAGGCACTGAGCATTTTTTTTAATAAACATTTCATTGAGGTATTTTTTGGTATTATAACAACAACACAATAAACAATGTACATGAAACTATAAACATAGTGCAAAAACCATCTCCCTCCCTTACAGGTCCCACCTTTATTCATCTCTTACTCTGAGCTAAACTAACCCCCGCCCCCCCCCCCCCCCCCCCATCTGCTGACGACTAATTTTCCGCGAAGAACCCGAACAGTGACCCTCTCAAGGCGAACTTGATTTTTTCCAAACAGAGAAAGCTAACCATGTCCGATAGCCAGGTCTCCGACTTCGGGGGCTTTGAGTCCCTCCAAGCTAATAATATCCATTTCTGGGCTACCAGGGAAGCAAAGGCCAGACGTCTGCCTCTTTCTCTTCCTGGATTCCCAGGTCTTCTGACGCCCCGAAAATCGCCACCTCTGGACTCAACGCCACCCTTGTTTTTAACACCGTGGACATGACATCTGCAAACCCTGCCAGAATCCTCTAAGCTTCGGACATGCCCAGAACATGTGGACATGGTTCGCTGGTCCTCCCGCACATTTTGCACAACTGTCTTCCACCCCAAAGAATCTGCTCATCCGGGCCACTGTCATGTGAGCCCGGTGAACGACCTTAAATGAAATGAATGAAAATGAAATGAAAATTGCTTATTGTCATGAGTAGGCTTCAATGAAGTTACTGTAAAAAGCCCCTAGTCGCCACATTCCGGCGCCTGTTCGGGGAGGCTGGTACGGGAATTGAACCGTGCTGCTGGCCTGCCTTGGTCTGCTTTTTTAAAAGCCAGCGATTTAGCCCAGTGTGCTAAACCAGCAAATTGTATCAAGCTGAGCCTGGCACAGGTTGCGGATGCATTGACTCTACTCAACACGTCCGCCCATAGACCATCCTCTATCTCTCCTCCCAGCTCCTCCTCCCAGTTGCGCTTCAGCTCCTCGTTCTGCGTCTCCTCTGACCCCATAAGTTCCTTGTAAATGCCGAGACGCTCCCTTCTCCTACCCACCCTCTGGAAACTACTCTGTCCTGAATCCCTCTGAACCGTAGGAGCGGGAAGGTTGACACCTGTTTACGTAGGAAGTCCCGCACCTGCAGATACCCAAATTTGTTTCCCCTCGCCAACCCAAACTTCTCCTCCAGCGCCCTCATACTCAGAAAGCTCCCCTCTATAAACATATTCCCCAACCTCTCAATCCCTACTCTCCGCCATATCCGGATTCCCCATCCATACTTCTCGGGGCAAACCAGTGATTATTACAGATTGGTGACCAGACCGATGCTCCCACTGCTCCCACATGTCTCCTCCATTGCCCCCAGACTCTCAGGGCCGCCACCACAATGGGGCTGGTGGAGTACAGTGCTGGCGGGAATGGCAGAGGCGCAGTTACCAATGCCCCCAAACTGGTGCCCTTGCATGAAGCCGCCTCTATACGCTCTCATGCCGACTCCTCCCCCACCACCCACTTCCTGATCATGGCTATATTCGCCGTCCAGTAATAGTTACTAAAATTTGGCAGCACCAGCCCGCCCTCTCCCCGACTCCGCACAAGCATTACCTTCCTTACCGTGGGGTCTTGCCCGCCCAAACAAAGCCAGAGATCACTTTGTTGACCCGTTTAAAAAAGGACCGCAGAATCAAGATGGGGCGACATTGAAACACGAACAGGAATCTCAGGAGGAGAGTCATCTTCACAGTCTGCACCCTCCCAGCTAATGACAACGGGAGCACGTCCCATCTCCGAAAATCATCCTTTATTTGGTCTACTAGACAGGCCTGATTTAATTTATGCAGCCGGTCCCATTCCCGTGCCACTTGAATGCCTACTTACTGCCATGTGAGAGTACCTTTAAGAAATGGATGTTTAAGCAATGTACCTTTAAGAAATGGAGCTGATCATATTACTGAAGTGATGTCAGAGAGTGGGGGGAGCTGAGCTCACTTCTGCTTTTCTGAGTTTCAGTTTGATAAGGCAGCTGGGAGTGTCTGTGTGTTTTGCTGAGAGCTGCAGGAAGAAACACAGAGCTGGTCTGTTGATGTCTGCAAATCCAAACACTATAAATATATTAAATGTAACCTAATGTGTTATTATTTTTGAAGGTTTGAAGTCTTTTGGAAGTTTAAAGGAACAGTTTGAAGGATTATTTAGTGTTGTAGTCTTTTGGGGTTATCATTGAAGTAATGGGTGTTAAGATATTCAATGTTTGTTTTTAAAAGGTTAACTTGAGTTCATAGAATAAACATTGTTTTGTTTTAAAAACCATTTGTCCAGTTCTGAAGTATCACACATGAAGAGTGTGCCGTGTGCTTCCCGCACCACAATCTATTAAAAGTTGTGGGTCGGTTGAACTCCATGAAGCACTTTGGGGTTCTGTAAACCCGGACCCATAACAATTGGGGGCTCGAAGGGGATAAATGTCTATCGATTGGATTGGCTGAACAAACTTAAAGACAGTGAGGGGTGAGCATATTGTGGTTGCTTTTCAGGTGTGGTATTTTAGTTTAAGTGGGGAGTGTGTTGTGGACAATGGCTCTTTCTGAGGCTCAGAAGTTTTTGGGGTTGGACACGATAACACGCAATACCTTACGGACAGAGACTAAAAGCAGACTGTTAGATTTGGCAAAAGCATTGCAGTTAACATTGCCTGGCAAAATGCGGAAAGGTGAGGTACTTACCGCGGTAGCTGAGCATTTTATTTTGTCTGAGATACATTCTGACTCATTAGAAATGGCCAAGCACCAGTTGCAGATTAAGCAATTTGAACATGAAAAAGAATTCAAGCAGCTTGAATATGCAATGAGTGAAAAAGAAAAGGAGAGAGAAGAAAGAAACAAAGACAGAGATAGTGAGGAAAAAGAAAAGGAGAGAAAAGAAAGAAACAAAGAAAAAGAAAGAGATGGAGAGGAAAGGGAAAAAGAGAGAGTTTGAACTTCATAAAATGGCTATGAAACATGAAAATCAGTTAAAATTGGCAGACGCAACGGGAAACAAAGAGTTGGATGAGATTGATGAGTATAGTGAGACAGAGCGTCACAGTCGAAGATGCGGAGGGGATCTATTTAAATATGTCCAAGCATTGCCAAGGTTTGACGAGAAGGAGGTAGAAGTCTTTTTCATTTCATTTGAGAAGGTAGCTAAACAAACAAAATGGCCACAGGACATGTGGGCATTACTGATTCAAACACAGCTGGTAGGTAGAGCTAGTGAAGTGTTTGCATCACTACCGGAGGAGGTATCTGGGACGTATGAGGAGGTGAAAAAATCCATCTTAGGTGCATATGAGCTAGTGCCTGAAGCTTACAGACAAAGGTTTAGAAATTTAAGGAAAGAATTTGGTCAAACATACATGGAGTTTGAAAGGCTCAAACAGAGTAATTTTGATAGGTGGGTAAGGGCTTTGAAAATAGACCAAACGCATGAAGCTCTCAGAGAAATTATACTTTTGGAGGCGTTTAAAAATTCAATTCCTGATGTAGTGAGAACGCATGTGGAAGAGCAGAGGGTTAAAAGTGCAAGATTAGCAGCAGAAATGGCAGATGATTATGAATTAGTTCATTAATCAAGGCTTGGTTTCCGACATCAGTTTCAGCCGGTGAAGGATAGAAACTGGGGGCATGAGAAATACACAAGTGGTAAAGGTAAAGGTGATCTGATGGGAGACAATAAAGAGAGTGTACCGCAGATTAAAAAAAAAATCCAGGAGAGTGGAAGGGAAATGAAAAGTTTCAAATGTTTTCATTGTAATAAACTAGGCCATGTAAAGTCACAGTGTTGGTGGTTGAAGAAAAGCACTGGGAAGGCTGATGGGGTAAAACAGGATAAGACAGTGGGGTTTGTTAGAGTGGTAAAGGAAAGCCCAAGGGAAGTGAAGGAGCTGGAAACGATTGTACAGCCTGTTCAAGAAGTAATTGATAAGAAGGTGCCAGATGTCTGAAAAGTATTTACTTGTGTGGGTAAAGTTTACTCATGTGTATCAGGAGGAGCAGGTAAAGAAGTCACAATTTTAAGAGATACAGGAGCTAGTCAATCTTTAATGGTAAGAGATGAGGAATTATGTAGTTTGTGAAGAATGTTGCCAGAAAAGGTGGTAATATGTGGAATTCAGGGTGAGAGGAGTAGTGTTCCATTATATAAGGTAAGGTTGGAAAGTCCAGTGAAGAGTGGTGAAATGGTAGTGGGAGTAATAGGGAAACTATTTTGTCCAGGAATACAGTTTATCTTGGGTAATGGTATAGCTGGATCGCAGGGGGGAGTGATGCCTACTGTGGTTGATAAGCCAGTGGAAAATCAGACAACCGAAGTGTTGAAGGACGGATATCCTGGGATTTTTCCGGATTGTGTAGTAACAAGTCACAGGTTAAGACAAGAGGAGAAAGTAAAGAGTGAAGATGAACAACAAAGAACAAAGAAATGTACAGCACAGGAACAGGCCCTTCGGCCCTCCAAGCCCGTGCCGACCATGCTGCCCGACTAAACTACAATCTTCTACACTTCCTGGGTCCGTATCCCTCTATTCCCATCCTATTCATGTATTTGTCAAGATGCCCCTTAAATGTCACTATCGTCCCTGCTTCCACCACCTCCTCCGGTAGCGAGTTCCAGGCACCCACTACCCTCTGCGTAAAAAACTTGCCTCGTACATCTACTCTAAACCTTGCCCCTCTCACCTTAAACCTATGCCCCCTAGTAATTGACCCCTCTACCCTGGGGAAAAGCCTCTGACTATCCACTCTGTCTATGCCCCTCATAATTTTGTATACCTCTATCAGGTCTCCCCTCAACCTCCTTCGTTCCAGTGAGAACAAACCAAGTTTATTCAACCGCTCCTCATAGCTAATGCCCTCCATACCAGGCAACATTCTGGTAAATCTCTTCTGCACCCTCTCTAAAGCCTCCACATCCTTCTGGTAGTGTGGCGACCAGAATTGAACACTATACTCCAAGTGTGGCCTAACTAAGGTTCTATACAGCTGCAACATGACTTGCCAATTCTTATACTCAATGCCCCGGCCAATGAAGGCAAGCATGCCGTATGCCTTCTTGACTAGCTTCTCCACCTGTGTTGCCCCTTTCAATGACCTGTGGACCTGTACTCCTAGATCTCTTTGACTTTCAATACTCTTGAGGGTTCTACCATTCACTGTATATTCCCTACCTGCATTAGACCTTGCAAAATGCATTACCTCACATTTGTCCGGATTAAACTCCATCTACCATCTCTCCGCCCAAGTCTCCAAACAATCTAAATCCTGCTGTATCCTCCGACAGTCCTCATCGCTATCCGCAATTCCACCAACCTTTGTGTCGTCTGCAAACTTACTAGTCAGACCAGTTACATTTTCCTCCAAATCATTTATATATACTACAAAGAGCAAAGGTCCCAGCACTGATCCCTGTGGAACACCACTGGTCACAGCCCTCCAATTAGAAAAGCATCCTTCCATTGCTACTCTCTGCCTTCTATGGCCTAGCCAGTTCTGTATCCACCTTGCCAGCTCACCCCTGATCCCGTGTGACTTCACCTTTTGTACTAGTCTACCATGAGGGACCTTGTCAAAGGCCTTACTGAAGTCCATATAGACAACATCCACTGCCCTACCTGCATCAATCATCTTAGTGACCTCCTCGAAAAACTCTATCAAGTTAGTGAGACACGACCTTCCCTTCACAAAACCGTGCTGCCTCTCACTAATACGTCCATTTGCTTCCAAATGGGAGTAGATCCTGTCTCGAAGAATTCTCTCCAGTAATTTCCCTACCACTGAAGTAAGGCTCACCGGCCTGTAGTTCCCGGGATTATCCTTGCTACCCTTCTTAAACAGAGGAACAACATTGGCTATTCTCCATTCCTCCGGGACATCCCCTGAAGACAGCGAGGATCCAAAGATTTCTGTCAAGGCCTCAGCAATTTCCTCTCCAGCCTCCTTCAGTATTCTGGGGTAGATCCCATCAAGCCCTGGGGACTTATCTACCTTAATATTTTTTAAGACACCCAACACCTCGTCTTTTTGGATCTCAATGTGACCCAGGCTATCTACACACCCTTCTCCAGACTCAACATCTACCAATTTCTTCTCTTTGGTGAATACTGATGCAAAGAATTCATTTAGTACCTCACCCATTTCCTCTGGCTCCACACATAGATTCCCTTGCCTATCCTTCAGTGGGCCAATCCTTTCCCTGGCTACCCTCTTGCTTTTTATGTACGTGTAAAAAGCCTTGGGATTTTCCTTAACCCTATTTGCCAATGACTTTTCGTGACCCCTTCTAGCCCTCCTGACTCCTTGCTTAAGTTCCTTCCTACTTTCCTTATATTCCACGCAGGCTTCGTCTGTTCCCAGCCTTTTAGCCCTGACAAATGCCTCCTTTTTCTTTTTGACGAGGCCTACAATATCTCTCGTCATCCAAGGTTCCCGAAAATTGCCGTATTTATCCTTCTTCCTCACAGGAACATGCCGGTCCTGAATTCCTTTCAACTGCCACTTGAAAGCCTCCCACATGTCAGATGTTGATTTGCCCTCAAACATCCGCCCCCAATCTATGTTCTTCAGTTCCCGCCTAATATTGTTATAATTAGCCTTCCCCCAATTTAGCACATTCATCTTAGGACCACTCTTATCCTTGTCCACCAGTACGTTAAAACTTACTGAATTATGGTCACTGTTACCGAAATGCTCCCCTACTGAAACATCTACCACCTGGCCGGGCTCATTCCCCAATACCAGGTCCAGTACCGCCCCTTCCCTAGTTGGACTGTCTACATATTGTTTTAAGAAGCCCTCCTGGATGCTCCTCACAAACTCCGCCCCGTCTAAGCCCCTGGCACTAAGTGAGTCCCAGTCAATATTGGGGAAGTTGAAGTCTCCCATCACCACAACCCTGTTGTTTTTACTCTTTTCCAAAATCTGTCTACCTATCTGCTCCTCTATCTCCCGCTGGCTGTTGGGAGGCCTGTAGTAAACCCCCAACATTGTGACTGCACCCTTCTTATTCCTGATCTCTACCCATATAGCCTCAATGCCCTCTGAGGTGTCCTCCCGCAGTACAGCTGTGATATTCTCCCGAACCAGTAGCGCAACTCCACCTCCCCTTTTACATCCCCCTCTCTCCCGCCTGAAACATCTAAATCCTGGAACGTTTAGCTACCAATCCTGCCCTTCCCTCAACCAGGTCTCTGTAATGGCAACAACATCATAGTTCCAAGTACTAATCCAAGCTCTAAGTTCATCTGCCTTACCCGTAATACATCTTGCATTAAAACATATGCACTTCAGGCCACCAGACCCGCTGTGTTCAGCAACTTCTCCCTGTCTGCTCTGCCTCAGAGCCACACTGTCCCTATTCCCTAGTTCTCCCTCAATGCTCTCACCTTCTGACCTATTGCTCCCGTGCCCACAACCCTGCCATACTAGTTTAAACCCTCCCGTGTGACACTAGCAAACCTCGCGGCCAGGATATTTATGCCTCTCCGGTTTAGATGCAACCCGTCCTTCTTATACAGGTCACACCTGCCCCGGAAGAGCTCCCAGTGGTCCAGATAACGGAAACCCTCCCTCCTACACCAGCTGTTTAGCCACGTGTTTAGCTGCTCTATCTTCCTATTTCTAGCCTCACTGGCACGTGGCACAGGGAGTAATTCTGAGATTACAACCCTCGAGGTCCTGTCTTTTAACTTTCTGCCTAGCTCCCTGAACTCCTGCTGCAGGACCTCATGCCCCTTCCTGCCTATGTCGTTAGTACCAATATGTACAACGACCTCTGCCTGTTTGCCCTTCCCCTTCAGGATGCCCTCTACCCGTTCGGAGACATCCTGGACCCTGGCACCAGGGAGGCAACATACCATCCTGGAGTCTCTTTCACGTCCACAGAAGCGCCTATCTATGCCCCTGACTACAGAGTCCCCTATTACTATTACTCTTCTGCGCTTTGACCCTCCCTTCTGAACATCAAAGCCAGCCGTGGTGCCACTGCTCTGGCTGCTGCTGTTTTCCCCTGATAGGCTATCTCCCCCGACAGTATCCAAAGGAGTATACCTGTTCGAGAGGGGGACAACCACAGGGGATTCCTGCACTGACTGCCTGCCCTTTCTGGTGGTCACCCATTTCTCTGCCTGCACCTTGGGTGTGACCACATTTACATAACTGCGATCTATGACGCTTTCCGCCACCTGCATGCTCCTAAGTGCATCCAATTGCTGCTCCAACCGAACCATGCGGTCTGTGAGGAGCTCCAGTTGGGTGCACTTTCTGCAGATGAAGCCATCCGGGACGCTGGAAGCCTCCCGGACCTTCCACATCTCACAGTCAGAGCACTGCACCCCTCTAACTGACATTGCGTCAATTAATTAAAATTAAAATTAAAAAATAATTTTTTAAAAATATTTTTTTTTAAATTTCAAAGTTACTGTTAACTACCTGTTTCCTAGCACTAGATTTCTAATAGAAATGCAAAAGCTAAATATAGTACTCTCCAATCTCTGGCTTAGATATCCCTCTAAATTATAATTAAGTAATTATGTTTAATTAGTTACCAATGCTTAAATTTTTTAATTTAGTGTAGATTCCCAACCAGCCACTCAGGCCACAGCTTTTCTGTGATGTCACTTCAGTTTCCCCCCGACACACACAATTTGAAAAAGGTATAAAAGTAAAAATGAGTAAAAATCACTTACTTATCTTCTTACCCTCTGAGTGTCTTAGATGTTCTCAGGTTCTCTCCCTGACAGAGACTGCTTCTCCTCCTCCGAACGGCTCCCGAATCTAGGCCGCGATCTTTTAAAATCTCCGCTCCGACTCGCAGCTCCCGCGCTTTTTAAATCTCCCGCGCTGTTTTCACTGTCCCGGCTCACTCAGCCCCCGCGCTGTTTTCAAAGTCCCGGCTCACTCAGCTCTCGCGCTGTTTTCAGAGTCCCGGCTCACTCACCTCTCGCGCTGTTTTCAAAGTCCTGGCTCCCTCAGCTCCCGCGCTGTTTTCACTGTCCCGGCTCACTCACCTCTCGCGCTGTTTTCAAAGTCCTGGCTCACTCTCCTCTCGCGCTGTTTTCAGAGTCCAGGCTCACTCAGCTCCCGCGCTGTTTTCAAAGTCCCGGCTCACTCACCTCTCGCGCTGTTTTCAGAGTCCTGGCTCCCTCACCTCTCGCGCTGTTTTCAATGTCCTGGCTCACTCAGGTGAAGTGCAATTATCAGAAACGATTTTTGATCAGATGGTTGGAAAAGAACAGGTGGAGGATGAGGCGGATATTTTTAGTTCAGGAAAATTGGCGGAGTTACAACAAAACGATATAGAAATTAAACAGATGTATCAGAAAGCATACACGGAAGATGAATCTAAGTGTCTACCAGAGTGTTATTACCATAAAAGTGATGTCTTGATGAGAAAATGGAGACCTTTACATATGCAGGCGGATGAAAAGTGGGCAGAAGTTCATCAAGTAGTATTGCCAATAGGGTATAGAAAAGAGATGTTACGAGTTGCACATGAGGTACCAGTGGGAGGTCATTTGGGAATAAGGAAAACTCAAGCTAAAATCCAGAAACATTTTTATTGGCCTGGACTACATAAAAATGTGGTTAAATTTTGTCAATCATGTCACACATGTCAAGTGATAGGGAAACCTCAAGCAGTGATAAAACCAGCGCCCTTAATAACCATTCCAGCATTTGAAGAACCTTTTACAAGGGTCCTAATTGATTGTGTAGGACCGCTTCCGAAAACGAAAAGTGGGAATCAATATCTTTTGACTACAATGATGTGTCTACTAGGTTTCCAGAGGCCATTCCAGTTCGTAATATTACAGCTAAAAGGTTTGTGGAGGAGTTACTTAAATTCTTTACTAGATATGGACTACCCACAGAAATACAATCGGATCAAGGATCAAATTTTACCTCAAGATTATTCGAAGAAGTTATGGATAGTTTAGGAATAAAACAATTTAAATCAACTGCGGACCATCCGGAATTGCAGGTTGCGTTAGAAAGGTGGCATCAGACATTAAAGACACTGTTGAGAGCTTATTGTCATGATTATCCAGAGAATTGGGATAAAGGAATTTCATTCATACTGTTTGCAATTAGGGATGCACGTAATGAGTCAACCAAATTCAGTCCTTTTGAACTAATTTTTGGTCATGAGGTAAGAGGCCCACTTAAATTGATTAAGGAAAAATTGGTGAGTGAGAAGTCAGAACTTACATAATTGGATTACGTGTCAAATTTTAGGGAACAATTAAATAGAGCAGGTGAATTGGTTGGACAACATTTAAAAGTTGCACAAAATGTGATGAAACGGGTCGCGGACAAGAAATCCAAAGTTCGTAGTTTTGCCAGTGGAGATAAAGTTTTAGTATTGTTACCAGTGGTAGGTGAACCTTTAAAAGCAAGGTTTTGTGGACCTAATCAAATTGAAAGAAACTTAAGTGAGGTGAATTATGTGGTAAAAACGCCAGATAGAAGGAAGACTCACTGAGTGTGTCATGTGAATGCGCTTAAAAGGTACTTTGGAAGGGAAGGAGAGAAAAAGGAGGAGGTTTTAATGATTCTAACTCAAAGTGACGAACCAAATCCAGATGACTGTGAATTTGACATACCTCAAATTAAATTGGAAAACGAGGATGTTCTTAAAAATTGGGATAAATTGTTGAGTTATCGTACAGAGGAAAAACGGACTGACCTGAAAGAGTTATTGATATCACATGGGCAATTTGGGAAGTACTAAAATGGCTATATTATGTAGATGTGGGAAATGCTGTTCCGATCAAACAACATCCATATAGACTTAACCCTTTAAAATTGGCACAGGTTAACAAAGAGATTGAGAGTATGCTTAAAAATGGCATAATTGAAATGGGTTGCAGCAGCCAATGGAGCTCACCCATAGTGATGGTACCAAAACCAGACGGTACACAATGGTTGTGTGTGGACTATAGAAAGGTGAATGCAGTTACAAGAACGGACTCTTATCATATCCTACGTTTGGAGGATTGCATTGAGAAAGTGGGACGATCAGCTTTTATTTCTAAACTGGATTTACTGAAATGTCACTGGCACGTACCTTTATCCGAAAGGGCAAGGGAGATTTCAGCCTTGTGACTCCAGATGGTATATACCAATTCAAAGTTATGCCATTTGGCCTGAAAAACAGCCCAGCCACATTTCAACGGTTACCTAACAAAGTTGTTTCAGGATTACCCAATTGGGTGGTATACATTGACGATCTGGTAATTTTCAGCCAGACATGGAAAGAACACTTAAAACATCTGATGGAGTTATTCAATTGACTTCATGAGGCGGGTTTGGTGGTTAACCCAGTCAAAAGTGAATTTGGAAAAGCCCAAGTCACTTTCCTTGGCCATACAATCAGACAGGGTCGAGCGGTCACTCGGATGTGAAACCAACAGTTATTGAGAAGTTTTCAATACCCTCAAGACGAAGGGAAATAATGCGATTTCTTGGCATGAGTGGATTTGATCGAACATTTGTACAAAGGTTTTGTAGCGTGATTGCTCCACTGATGGACTTGCTGAAGAAACGTTGAAAATTTAAATGGACAGCGGAGTTTCAACAGGCATTTGACTGCCTGAAAGCTGTGACAACCAATGCTCCTGTGTTGGAGAATTACAAGGGACTCTGTGATCAGATTGAACTAAAGTATCTGACTTTAAAGAGAAATGCTGAGGCGTAGAGAAATGGACGGATCGTGCAGAGACCTTCTTGTTCAAAGAGAGTGTCAATCGAGATGGATTTCAGTTGGAGGAAGAAAAACGAAAAAAAGAAATGGACTATATTATTATACCTGTTTGTGTGTGTTGTTTTTTGAAACAAAAAAGTCGATTTACTGTGTACATTTATTAAAGAATGGTGATAAGGTAAAAAATTAAACCATCTTGAAGTTGATGGTTTGTTTGTTTTTTCTTGGGGGGAGGTGTCATGTGAGAGTACCTTTAGAAATTGGTGTTTAAGAAATGTACCTTTAAGAAATGGGTGTTTGTTAGTGATGTCAGAATGTGGGTGGAGCTGGGCTGTCTGTCAACTTTTTGACTTTCGGTTTAGGCTGTTTGCTGCAGCGTGTGTTTTAGTTTTGTTTTCAGTGTTGGAGCTGAAGCCAGACAGAGCAGGTGTACTGGTGATCTCTCTGCCATGAAAAGAATATCTCTTGATCATTGGTGAATTCAGAATTATAAATGTTCTCAGTAGTGAATGTAAACCTAATGTGCTTCTGTTAAAAGGTAATTCTTTTGTCTTCTGGGTGTTGTTTGGGAAGTTATTAAGGATTACTTAGTGTTGTATTCTTTGGAGGTTGTATTTGAATTCATGGTTGCTAAGATGTTCACCATATGTTTTAAAAAGGTTAACTTGAGTTCATAGAATAAACATTGTTTTGTTTTAAAAAATTACTTTTCCATTTCTGCTGTACCACACCTGTCGAGTGGGCCATGTGCTCTGCTCCCCATACCACAATCTATTAAAAGTTGTGGGTCAGGTGAACTCCATGATACACTTTGGGGTTCTCTAAACCCTGGCCCATAACAGTACTTAAAGCTTCCCCCTACTAATCTAAACGGCAGATCCCCCAATCGCCTCTCCTGTCCCCTCGCCTGGATCGCAAACATCTAACTTTTCCCCATATTTAGCTTATACCCTGAAAACCGGCCAAATTCCCCTAGAATCCTCATGATTTCTTCCATCCCCCTGATAGGTCCAATACATACAGAAGCAGGTCGTCTGCATAAAGCGATACACTGCGCACCCCCACGCCCCCCCCCCCCCCCCCCCCCCCCCCGGATCAGCCCCTTGAGGCTCTCAGAGCAATTGCCAACGGCTCTATAGCTGGAGCGAACAACAGTGGGGAGGCATCCCTGTCTCATCCCCCGGGCAGTCTAAAATAGTCCGATGTTGTCCTATTCATCCATACACTTGCCACTGGAGCCTGATACAGCAACCTGACACAGTGAATAAAGCCCCGCCCATATCCGAACCGTCCCAGTACCTCCCACTGATAATCCCATTCTGCCTGATCTAAAACCTTTTCTGCAACCATTGAGATCACTACCTCCACCTCCAAACCTTCCGGGGGCATCATGATCACATTTAACAGCCTTCTTACATTGGACACCAACTGCCTACACTTAACAAACCCCACCTGGTCCTCCCCAATAATATCCGGAACACAATCCTCAATCCTGGGGGCAAAATCTTGGCCAGCCGTTTGGCGTCCACATTCAACAGGGATATCGGCCTGTAGGACCCACACAGCTGTGGGTTCTTGTCCCGCTTCAGAATCAGCGAAATCGTGGCCTGGGACATCGTCGGGGGGAGCACCCCTCTTTCCCTTGCCTCATTGAACATCCTCATCAACATCGGCCCTAATATCCCAAAGAACTTTTTATAAAACTCCACTGGGTACCCGTCCGGCCCCGGGGCTTTACCCGACTGCATGGCCTTCAGACCCTTGTCTATCTCTTCCAACCCGATCGGGGCCCCCAGCCCTTCTACCAGCTCCCCGTCCACCATTTAGAAATTCAACCACCCCCAAGAAATGCCTCATCCCCTCCTGCCCCGTAGGGGGTTCCGACCTACACAACCTACTGTAGAAATCCCTAAATGCCGTATTCACCCCTGCTGAATCTCCAACCAGGTTCCCATCTCTGTCATTTACTTTCCCTATCTCCCTGGCTGCCTCCCTCTTTCGAAGCTGCTGTGCAAGCATTCTGCTAGCCTTCTCTCCATGCTCATAGATCGCCCCCCCTCGCCTTTCTCAACTGCTCCACCGCCCTCCCTGTGGTTAACAAGCCAAACTCCGCCTGTAGCCTCCGCCGTTCCCTCATAAGCCCTGCCTCTGGGGTCTCCGCATACCTCCTATCGATCTGTAGTATCTCCTCAACCAGTCGGTCCATCTCTGCCCTGTCAACCTTCTCCCTATGGGCCCGTATCGAGATCAGCTCGCCTCTGACCACCGTCTTCAGTGCTTCCCAGACCATCGCTGCTGAAATTTCCCCCATGTCGTTGACCTGCAGGTACTTCTGAATACATTTCCTGAGCCGCTCGCACACCCCTTTGTCAGCCAAAAGTCCCACATCTAACCTCCAGTGTGGGCGCTGTTTACTGTCCTTACTAACCTACAGGTCAACCCAGTGCGGAGCATGATCTGAGATTGTAATCGCCGAGTACCCCATGTCCACTACCCCAGCCAGCAAGGCCCTGATCAAAATGAAGAAATCGATCCGAGAGTACACTTTATGCACATGTGAGTAGAAGGAGAACTCCTTCACCCTCGGCTGCCCAAATCTCCATGAATCCACCCCCCCCATCTGCTCCATGAACCCTTTTAGTTCCTTTGCCATTGCTGGCACCCTGCCCGTTTTCGAGCTTGACCGGTCCAAGCCAGGGTCAATTACTGTGTTGAAGTCCCCTCCCATGACCAACCTGTGTGAGTCCAAGTCCAGTATCTTCCCCAGCATCCTCTTTATAAACTCCACATCATCCCAATTTGGCGCATACACATTTACTAATATCACCTGCACCCCCTCCAATTTCCCACTGACCATAATGTACCGACACATCCAAAACTATTCTACAAGCCTCAAACATCACCCACTTATTGATCAGGATCGCGACCCCCCTAATCTTCGAATCCAGTCCCGAGTGAAAGGCCTGACTGACCCAGCCTTTCCTCAATCTAATCTGGTCAGTTACTCTAAGGTGCGTCTCCTGCAACATTACCACGTCCACCTTCACTCCCCGAAGATGCGTGAACACACGTGCCCTCTTGACCGGCCCATTTAACCCTCGAACATTCCAGATGATCAGCCTAGTTGGGGGGCTCATTGCCCCCCCCCCCACCCCTTCGCCGATCATCCATCCCCTTTTTTGAGCCCGCCTCCAGCCCATGCTCCGTGCCTCCAATGGCCCGCCCCCAGGCAACCTCGGCCCCCAACCTCCTCTCTTTCCCTTGGCCCAAGTCCCTCCCTCATCAGTGTCATGATATGCAAACATGCAGATAATGATATACAGACAGGCAGCTGATGAACACAGAGAACAGGACATGACCAATGAGCAGGCAGGACACTCAGGAGTGGTATCTCACTATAAAAGGCATGAGGCACTCACACTCCGTCTCTTTCCAGTGATGAACATCTACAGAGTGAGTCAAGGTGTATGTACAGTATCACACCTCCAGCACGTGGCTAAGAGCTAGTCTGGTCCAGTCAGACAGAGTAACCACACTTAGGTTAGCAGAGAGTCAAACTCATAGAGAACTGTGCTAACTGTGGTACTGGTTCAGTAAATCAGATTGAACTAACTTTAAGGTCTGGAGTATCTTTTGGTCAAAGCTGCATCCAGTTGCAGCCTGTGTTATCCCAGAGTACATAACACATCATAGTACCAGAAACAGCTCACCTGCAAGGCCACGGATTGTGCTTCTGACATCTACCTCGAGGGCGACTCTACTGTCCACTGGCATGTCGGCGGCTCAGCTCCTGATGAATAGGGACCTGTGGACGATACTTCCAGCCATACACTTGCCCAACCTGGATCACCTCCCAGTGCTGCAGAAGGTGCAGCAGATCCGAAACCAGCAAAAGCAGGGCTATGATGCTCATGCCACCGATTTGCCCATGTTATCCCGGCAGACACCTTTGATAAGGTGCCTCACGGGAGACTGCTGAGTAAAGTAAGGGCCCATGGTATTCGAGGCAAGGTACTAACATGGATTGACGATTGGCTGTCAGGCAGAAGGCAGAGAGTTGGGATAAAAGGTTCTTTTTCGGAATGGCAACCGGTGACGAGTGGTGTCCCGCAGGGTTCAGTGTTGGGACCACAGCTGTTCTCTTTATATATTAACGATCTAGATAACAGGACTGAGGGCATTCTGGCTAAGTTTGCCGATGATACGAAGATAGGTGATGGGGCAGGTAGTATGGAGGAGGTGGGGAGGCTTCAGAAAGATTTAGACAGTTTCGGAGAGTGGTCCAAGAAATGGCTGATGAATTTCAACGTGGGCAAGTGCGAGGTCTTGCACTTTTGAAAAAAGAATAGAGCCGTGGACTATTTTCTAAACGGTGACAACATTCATAATGCTGAAGTGCAAAGGGACTTGGGAGTCCTAGTCCAGGATTCTCTAAAGGTAAACTTGCAGGTTGAGTCCGTAATTAAGAAAGCAAATGCAATGTTGTCATTCATCTCAAGAGGCTTGGAATATAAAAGCAGGGATGTACTTCTGAAGCTTTATAAAGCATTAGTTGGGCCCCATTTAGAATACTGTGAGCAACTTTGGGCCCCACACCTCAGGAAGGACATACTGGCACTGGAGCGGGTCCAGCGGAGATTCACACGGATGATCCCAGGAATGGTAGGCCTAACATACGATGAACGTCTGAGGATCCTGGGATTATATTCATTGGAGTTTAGGAGGTTGAGGGGAGATCTAATAGAAACTTACAAGATAATGAATGGCTTAGATAGGGTGGATGTAGGGAAGTTGTTTCCATTAGCAGGGGAGACTAGGACCCGGGGGCAAAGCCTTAGAATAAAAGGGAGTCACTTTAGAACAGAGATGAGGAGAAAGTTCTTCAGCCAGAGAGTGGTGGGTCTGTGGAATTCATTGCCACAGAGGGCGGTGGAGGCCGGGACGTTGAGTGTCTTTAAGACAGAAGTTGATAAATTCTTGATTTCTCGAGGAATTAAGGGCTATGGAGAGAGAGCGGGTAAATGGAGTTGAAATCAGCCATGATTGAATGGTGGAGTGGACTCGATGGGCCGAATGGCCTTACTTCCACTCCTATGTCTTATGGTCTTATGGACACTGTCTGGATCAAGATACCGGATGGTGGCTGGTCTGCTCCAGCTGTCGTTGTTCGATAGGCTGCGCCCCGCTTGTATGTTGTACGTATGGCTGATGCTTCTGTTGTGCGATGAAACAGACGGTCACTGCGCAAGGTTGCCTACCCGCAACCGCTTTCTTTTCCGTCCGTTCGTTTGTCACCTCCTGATACCTCGAACTACGAGGCCACCAGTCAGGCTTCCATCCCGCCTGTCAAGGCGCCGTCGTCCCCACCACTACCTCTCCGTCGGTCGACCAGGATCAGACGCAAGCCCCAGAGACTGGACTTATCAACATTTGTTTTGTTTTCTATGTTCTGTTTTCTCGCATTAGACAGCTGTCTTCACGTGTAAATACGTTCATATATGCCGCCGCTTGTACATATGTTAGTATATGCCACCACATGTAAATACATTCCCACGTGCCAACAGAACATACAAAAAAAAGGGGAGATGTCATGATATGCAAACATGCAGATAATGATATACAGACAGGCAGCTAATGAACACAGAGAACAGGACATGACCAATGAGCAGGCAGGACATTCAGGGGTGGTATCTCACTCTAAAAGGCATGAGGCACTCACACTCCGTTTCTTTCCACTAATGAACATCTACAGAGTGAGTCAGGGTGTATGTACAGTATCACACCTCCAGCACGTGGCTAAGAGCTAGTCTGGTCCAGTCAGACAGAGTAACCACACTTAGGTTAGCAGTGAGTCGAACTCATAGAGAACTGTGCTAACAGTCCTACTGGTTCAATAAATCAGATTGAACTAACTTCAAGGTCTGGAGTATCTTTTGATCAAAGCTGCATCCAGTTGCAGCCTGTGTTATCCCAGAGTACATAACACATCAGTCGGCATAACATTTACCCACCCCCCCAAGTAACAACACACTGTAACCCAACACCTTTGATAAACCAAACATATGCACCCCCCCCCCCCCCCACTGCGTTTCCGTGAGCTAGCCCGCCCAGCTAGCTTGGTGGTCCCCAACCCTGGTGCCGGATAGTCTACCACCTATTGTCCGTCCCCCCGTCCCCCCACCCTCCCCCCCGCTCATACAATCATACTGCAACATCAAACAATCCCCACACAATTGCCGGACAGAAAGACACCAAAATCTAAACCATCACACCTCCATCCCCCAACAGTGCAAATGAAAATCTTAACTCACTCAGCTCTGCCACTGGTCCCAAATCAATACAGAAGGCATTACAAACAGCTTCCACAAAACGAAAAACGAGAAACTTTTTTATAAAGAACAGAGAAACTAAAAGAAAAAAGTACATGAACGCTGCAGCAAAGTTCAAAAGTTCTCAGTCCACCCCAGTCCTTTCCTTTTCACCAAGTCCAGTGCGTCCTCAGGCGACTCAAAATAAAAGTGCTGTTCCTCGTACGTGACCCAGAGACGGGCTGGATACAACAGTCCGATCTTCACCTTTTTCTCAAAAAGGATCGACCTAATCTGGTTGATGCCTGCTCTTCTCCTGGCCATCTCCACACTCAGGTCTTGGTAGACCCACAGGATACTACTGTCCCACTTACAGCTCCGTGTCTGCTTGGCCCACTATAGAATGCACTCCTTATCCAAGTACCTGTGGAATCTCACCACCATTGCCCTCAGGCTGTCTCCCATTTGCGGCTTCCGCACGAGTTCTCTGTGAGCCCTGTCCACCTCCAAGGGTCGGGAGAATGCCCCATCCCCCAGTAGCTTCTCAAACATATCTGCGATGTATGCCTCAGCATCCGCTCCTTCGGACCCCTCCGGGAGCCCAACGATTCTCAAGTTCTGCTGGCGGGACCTATTCTCTAGGTCCTCCACCTTCTCCAGGAGCTTCTTTTGCTGGTCTCTCAGCATCCCCACCTCCAACTCCACCGCAGTTTGATGTTCCTCCTGCTCAGCCAGCGCCTTCTCCACCTTCTGGATCGCCTAATCTTGGGCGTCCAATCTAAGCTCCAGCCGCTCAATCAACTCTTTTATCGGGTCCAAGCAGTCCCGTTTCTGCTTAGCAAAGCCTTCTTGAATAACTTGCATCAGCTGCTCCGTTGACCGCTGGGTCGACAAACCAGAGGTCTGGTCCTCCGCCATGCTGTCTCCCACTGCAGCTTCAGCCCAAGCCTTCTCTGTCTTTAGCACAGGGCTAAATCGCTGGCTTTGAAAGCCGACCAAGGCAGGCCAGCAGCACGGTTCAATTCCCGTACCAGCCTCCCCGAACAGGCGCCGGAATGTGGCGACTAGGGGCTTTTCACAGTAACTTCATTTGAAGCCTACTTGTGACAATAAGCGATTTTCCTTTCATTTCATTTCATTTCTGTTTCTGCCTTTACGAGCACTTCTAGTCCTTCTCTCCATGCACCGATGTGGGAATTCAGTGCACAATTGCCTCTGTCTTCAATTTTACAGTTCAAGTCCGGTAGAAAATCGGGGGGAAAAGGTCCAAAAGTCCGACCCGAGCGGGAGTCACCAAATGTGCGACTTACTCCTTCATAGCCGCCACCGGAGGTCAGGCACTAAGCATTATTTAATGAAAATCCTTTCCCTCAGGGTGCAAGCCAAACACTCTCTCTCAGGTGATCCTCTATTAGGAACATAGGGACAAAGCAGCACAGAAAGTAGGAGCAGAAGTGGGCATTTCAGCCCCTCGAGCCTGCTCCGCCATTCAATCAGATCATGGCTGATCTGTTCCTGGTCTCAATCCGCCTCCCCATCTGTTCCCCATATCCCCTTAACTCATTTTCTATCAGAAATATATTTATCTCCTTCTTGAAACCATTGGAAGACGCCGATTCCACCGTACTATGGGGCAGCGAATTCCACAAATAAACCACCTTCTGCGAGAAGTAATTCCTCCTCATCTCAGTTCTAAATCTACCAACCTATATCTGTAACCTCTCATTCTAGATTGCACCACAAGGGGGAACATTTGGTCGACATTTACTTTTTCAATCCTTTTTAGTATTTTATATACCCCGATCACATCCTCTCTCATCCTTCTAAGCTCCAGCGAATATAAGCCCAAACTGTTTAATCTGTCCTCATACGTTAACCCTTTCATCCCCGGAATCAACCTGGTGAACCTCCTCTGAAATGTCTCCAATGCCGCCACATCCTTCCTCAAATAAGGAGACCAAAACTGGACACAATACTCCAGATGTGGTCTCACCAAAACCGTATACAATTGCAACAACACCTCTCTACTTTTGTACTCCAGTTCTTTTGCAATAAATGCTAACATTCCATTTGCCTTTTTAATTACATGTTGTACCTGCATACCGACTTTCTGGGATTCCTTTGCCCAGGCACATCTTGAATTTGCTTTCCATTTAGATAATCCATCTGTAAAATTTTTATCTCCTCTTCACTGCTTGCTTTCCGACCTATTTTAGTATCAACTGCAAATTTTGCTACGTTATACCTTGTCCCTGCTTGCAGACCATTATATAGATTTTAAATAGCTAAGGTCTAAGGACTGACCCCTGTGGCACCCCGCTATGCTAGTTACAGTTCACCAGCGAGAGAAGGACCCATTTATCCCAACCCTCTGCTTTCTGTCAGTCAGCCAATCCTGAATCCAATCAAGTACTCTACTCCCAATCCCTTGCGATCTCATTTTCTGCATCAGCCTTTTATGTGGCACCTTATCAAATGCCTTCTGGAAGTTGAGATCCCACATCCACAGGTTCTCCATTGTCCATCTTGCTGGTTACATCCTCAAAGAACACCAGCACGTTTGCCAAACATAAAACCATGCTGACAATGGCTCCAGAAAAATACTTTTCACTGTACCTCGGTACACGTGACAATAAACAAATCCAATCCAATCCAATCCAATCCAATGGTGGACTGAGCTTTGTCTTTCCAAGTGTTCAGTCATCTCCTCCTTAATGATTGCTTCCAGCAATGTCCCTGTGGTATTATAGGTATTACGGTACCTGATAGGTCGAAACTGTATGCTTCCTATTGGTTAGAATGTATGATAGCTCCGCCCTGCTATGCAGGTATAAGAACCAGTGCCGCCCCAGCAGCCTTCATTCTATACCTGAGCTGCTGGGGGAAACATCTAGCTTATTAAAGCCTTTAGTTGTACTACAACCTCGCTTTAGTGGTCATTGATCGTGCATCAATTTAATAAGCTAGTTTTTTTAAGAAGAAAGGATGGAGCTCCGAATCAAGCTGGAGTGTCTGCAACTGAGCCCCCACGCGGCGAACTCAGCCGCAATCTTTAAGCACTTGCTGGCGTGCTTTAAACGGTATCTCGGGACGGCCAAAAATGCACCCACGGGAGAGCAGAAACTGAACGTCCTGCACTCAAGGGTGAGCCCGGAGATTTACACCCTCATCGAGGACGCAGAAGACTTTGATGCAGCAATTGAGCTGCTAAAAGGACAATATATTCACCCGGTAAACCAGGTCTCCGCCCGGCACCTGCTTGCAACAAGGCGACAAACACCTGGGGAATCGCTGGAGGAATTCTACCGTGCACTCCTGGTGTTAGGAAGAAGCTGCAGCTGCCCGCAAGTTTCGGCGAGCGAACACACTGAACTCTTAGTCCAGGACGCTTTCGTGGCAGGTATGCTATCTTCACAAATCCACCAGCGTCTGTTAGAAAAGGACACCCTGGGTCTCAGGGAGGCACGGGCCCTTGCAGGCTCCCTGGACGTGGCCTCCAGGAACGCCCGCGCTTACGTTCCCGACCGCGCGGCAGACCCCTGGGCAGCGTGGAACCCCTCGGCGGCCGACCCCGAGTCTTCTCCCATTTCCCCACAGGCCTGCGCTGCAAGGCGGCCTGTCAACCCCAAGGGGCCCCGCTGCTACTTTTGCGGGCAGGCCAAGCACCCCCGCCAGCGCTGCCCGACCCGCGCATCCACCTGCAAGGGATGCGTCAAAAGGGCCATTTTGTGGGGGTATGCCAGGCCCGTGCGGTTGCCGCAGTCTCCGCGGCGAATGCGGACTGCAACCACAAACTTCTCCACGGGCCCCGTGCGGCCAAAGGTCGCCGCCATCTTCATATTCCAGGGCCACGTGCGGACCCTAGGTGCCACCATCTTGTTCCGCGGAAGCCACATTGGAGGGATGGGCGCCGCCATTTTGCGCACCCCCAGCCATGTGCGACCAATGGGAGTCGCCATCTTGGATGAACCCCCAGGACCCCAGCTCGGCTGACCAAACACTGCCCGAAGAGAACTCTCAACTGTTGCGATTAGCCTCGGTGACTCTGGATCAGTCTCGGCCTCGAACACTCTCAACTGCTACGACGACCGTATTCATCAACGGGCACGAGACGTCCTGCCTAATCGACTCGGAGAGCACGCAGAGCGTCCTACACCCTGACACGGTAAGGCGCTGTTCTCTCCTCATCTACCCCATTAATCAAAAAATCCTCCTGGCTTCCGGTTCCCACTCAGTGGAGATAAAGGGGTTTTGTGTAGCAAACCTCACAGTCCAGGGAAGGGAGTTCAAAAATTTCCGTCTCGACGTCCTTCCCCACCTCTGCGCGTCTACACTCCTGGGTTTAGACTTCCAGTGTAACCTTCAAAGTCTGACATTCAAATTCGGCGGCCCTATACCCCGCCTTACTGTCTGCAGCCTCGCGACCCTTAAGGTCGACCTGCCTTCCCTGTTTGCAAACCTCACCCCGGATTGCAAACCCGTCGCCACCAGGAGCAGACGCTACAGTGCCCAGGACTGGAGGTTTATTAGGTCAGAGGTCCAAAGGGGAAGGGGGTCATTGAAGCCAATAACAGCCCCTGGAGAGCACAAGTAGTGGTGGTAAAGACCGGGGAGAAGCATAGGATGGTCATCGACTACATTCAGACCATCAACAGGTTTACGCAGCTGGATGCGTACCCTCTGCCCGGCATATCCGACCTGGTAAACAGGATCGCGCATTATAAGGTCTTCTCCACGGTGGATCTCAAGTCCGCCTACCACCAGCTCCCCATCCGTACTAGTGACCGCAAATACACTGCCTTCGAGGCAGATGGGCGGATGAATGCGTGGCTCGTGAGATGGTGTAAGAGGGAGGGATTCATATTCCTGGGACATTGGAACCAGTTCTGGGGGAGGTGGCACCAGTACAAACCGGACGGTCTGCACCTGGGCAGGACTGGAACCGATGTCCTAGGGAGGGTGTTTGCTAGAGCTGTTTGGGAGAGTTTAAACTAATGTGGCAGGGGGATGGGAACCGATGCAGGAAGTTGGAAGGTAGTAAAACAGGGACAGAAATAAAAGGCAGTAAGGGGGAAAGTGTACGGCAGAGAATCCATAGTCAAAAATCAAAAAAGGCGACAGTACAAGGTACAGTGACCGAGGGGAGCTCAGTGAATAGGCCCAGTAATACTAAAAGGAATAAAACAGGAAGTGAAAACATTAATGGTAAGCGACGTGGCAGGTTGTTACATGAAGATATGGGTTCAATGACAAGGAAAATTAGGAGAAAGGTTAAGAGGAAATATAACTTAGGAGAGGTTACTGAGCGAGGTGTTAAGATTCAGAACAGAGGTAAAAAAGCCAACATAAGTGTACTTTACCTGAATGCTCGTAGTATTCGGAATAAGGTAAATGAGTTGATGGCGCAAATCATCGTGAATGACTATGATTTAGTGGCCATTACTGAAACGTGGTTAAAGGATGGTCATGACTGGGAGTTAAATATCCGAGGGTATCAAACTTTTCGGAAGGACAGAGTGGATGGTAAGGGAGGTGGTGTAGCTCTGTTATTTCAGGATGACATCCGGGCAACAGTAAAGGATGACATTGGTGCTATGGAGGATAAGGTTGAATCCATTTGGGTGGAAATCAGGAATAGTAAGGCGAAAACGTCACTGATAGGAGTAATCTATAGGCCACCAAATAGTAACATTATGGTGGGGCAGGCAATAAACAAAGAAATAACAGATGCATGTAGAAATGGTACAGCAGTTATCATGGGGGATTTTAATCTACATGTTGATTGGTTTAACCAGGTCGGTCAAGGCAGCCTTGAGGAGGAGTTTATAGAATGTATCCGCGATAGTTTCCTAGAACAGTATGTAATGGAACCTATGAGGGAACAAGCGGTCCTAGATCTGGTCCTGTGTAATGAGACAGGATTGATTCAGGATCTCATAGTTGGGGATCCTCTCGGAAGGAGCGATCACAATATGGTGGAATTTAAAATACAGATGGAGGGTGAGAAGGTAAAATCAAGCACTAGTGTTTTGTGCTTAAACAAAGGAGATTACAATGGGATGAGAGAAGGACTAGCTAAGGTAGACTGGGAGCAAAGACTTTATAGTGAAACAGTTGAGGAACAGTGGAGAACCTTCCAAGTGATTTTTCACAGTGCTCAGCAAAGGTTTGTACCAACAAAAAGGAAGGACGGTAAAAAGAGGGAAAATCGACCGTGGATATCTAAGGAAATAAGGGAGAGTATTAAATTGAAGGAAAAAACATACAAAGTAGCAAAGATCAGTGGGAGACTAGAGGACTGGGAAATCTTTAGGGGGCAACAGAAAGCTACTAAAAAAGCTATAAAGAAGAGTAAGATAGATTATGAGAGTAAACTTGCTCAGAATATAAAAATAGATAGTAAAAGTTTCTACAAATACATGAAACAAAAAAGAGTGGCTAAGGTAAATATTGGTCCTTTAGAGGATGAGAAGGGGGATTTAATAATGGGAGATGAGGAAATGGCTGAGAAACTGAACAGGTTTTTTGGGTCGGTCTTCACAGTGTTTGCTGATGACATTAAGATAAGTGGTAAAGCAAAAGGTGCAGAGGATACTGGAAGTCTGCAGAGGGATTTGGATAGGCTAAGTGAATGGGCTAGGGTCTGGCTGATGGAATACAATGTTGACAAATGTGAGGTTATCCATTTTGGTAGGAATAACAGCAAAAGGGATTATTATTTAAATGATAAAATATTAAAACATGCTGCGGTGCAGAGAGACGTGGGTGTGCTAGTGCATGAGTCGCAAAAAGTTGGTTTACAGGTGCAACAGGTGATTAAGAAGGCAAATGGAATTTTGTCCTTCATTGCTAGAGGGATGGAGTTTAAGACTAGGGAGGTTCTGCTGCAATTGTATAAGGTGTCAGTGAGGCCACACCTGGAGTATTGTGTTCAGTTTTGGTCTCCTTACTTGGGAAAGGACGTACTGGCGCTGGAGGGTGTGCAGAGGAGATTCACCCGGTTAATCCCAGAGCTGAAGGGGTTGGATTACGAGGAGAGGTTGAGTAGACTGGGACTGTCCTCATTGGAATTTAGAAGGATGAGGGGGGATCTTATAGAAACATATAAGATTATGAAGGGAATAGATAGGATAGATGTGGGCAGGTTGTTTCCACTGGCGGGTGAAAGCAGAACTAAGGGGCATAGCCTCAAAATAAGGGGAAGTAGGTTTAGGACTGAGTTTAGGAGGAACTTCTTCACCCAAAGGGTTGTGAATCTATGGAATTCCTTGCCCAGTGAAGCAGCAGAGGCTCCTTCATTAAATGTTTTTAAGATAAGGATAGATAGTTTTTTGAAGAATAAAGGGATTAAGGGTTATGGTGTTCGGGCCGGAAAGTGGAGCTGAGTCCACAAAAGATCAGCCATGATCTCATTGAATGGTGGAGCAGGATCGAGGGGCCAGATGGCCTACTCCTGCTCCTAGTTCTTATGTTTTTATGTTATGTTCTATCACTTCTTAAGGGTTCCCTTCGGTGTCACCAACGGGGTCTCGGTCTTCCAGCGCGAGATGGACCGAATGGTTGACCGGTACGGTTTACGGGCAACATTCCCGTATCTCGATAATGTCACCATCTGCGGCCATGACCAGCAGGACCACGACACCAACCTCCGATAATTTCTCCAGACCGCTAAAATCCTTAACCTTACATACAAGGATAAATGCGCGTTTAGCACCGACCGCCTAGCCATCCTCGGCTACGTAGTGCGAAATGGAGTTATAGGCCCCGACCCTGAATGCATGCGGCCCCCAATGGAGTTCCCCCTTCCTCACTGCTCCAAGGCCCTGAAACGTTGCCTCGGGTTTTTCAGCTACTACGTCCAGTGGATCCCCAACTATGCGGACAAGGCCCGTCCCCTGATCCAATCCACAGTTTTTCCCCTGTTGATAGAGGACCGCCAGGCCTTCAGCCGCATCAAAGCAGACATTGCAAAGGCCACGATGCACGCCATCGACGAGTCCCTCTCCTTCCAGGTTGAGAGCGATGCGGCCGACGTAGCTCTGGCGCCCACCCTCAACCAAGCGGGCAGACCCGTGGCCTTCTTCTCTCGTACCCTCCATGCTTCTGAAATCCGCAACTCTTCAGTCGAAAAGGAGGCCCAGGCCATAATAGAAGCTGTGCGACATTAGAGGCATTACCTGGCCGGCAGGAGATTTACTCTCCTCATGGACCAACGGTCGGTTGCTATCATGTTTGATAATGCACAGCGGGGCAAGATAAAAAACGACAAGATCTTGCGGTGGAGGATCGAACTCTCCACCTACAAATACGAGATCTTATATCGTCCCGGGAAGCTAAACGAGCCTCCTGACGCCCTGTCCCGCGGCACATGTGCCACTGCACAAGTGGACTACCTCCGAGCCCTCCATGAGGACCTCTGCCACCTGGGGTTCACTCACTTTTTCCATTTTGTCAAGACCCGCAACCTGTCCTACTGCATCGAGGAGGTCAGGACAGCCACCAGGGACTGCCAAATCAGCGCCGAGTGCAAACCGCACTTCCACCGACCGGAGAAAGCGCACCTGATAAAGGCTTCCCGTCCTTTTGAACGCCTCAGCATGAACTTCAAAGGACCCCTCCCCTCCACCAACTGCAAAACGTACTTCCTGAACATGATTGACGAGTACTCCCGGTGCCCATTCGCCATTCCCTGCCCCGACATGACCGCAACCACCGTCATCAAGGCCCTCCATAGCATCGTTGCACTGTTCGGGTTCCTGCTTACATACACAGTGATAGGGGTTCCTCCTTTATGAGCGACGAACTGCATCAATTCCTGCTCAGCAAGGGCATCGCCTCGAGCGGGACGACCAGTTACAACCACTGGTGTAACGGACAGGTAGAGAGGGAGAACGGAACGGTCTGGAAGACCGTCATACTGGCCCTACGGTCCAGGAACCTCTCAGTCTCCCACTGGCAAGAAGTCCTCCGGGATGCCCTCCACACTCTCTGGTCACTGCTTTGTACGACCACCAATCAGACACCTCACGAACGCCTCCTTGTCTTCCCTAGGAAGTCCTCCTCTGGGACCTCGCTCCCGACCTGGCTGGCAGCACCCGGACCCATTCTGCTCTGAAAACACGTGCGGGCGCACAAGGCGGACCTGTTGGTCGAGAGGGTCCATCTGCTCCATGCTAACACCGCGTACGCCTACGTGGCGTACCCTGACGGCTGACAAGATACGGTCTCCCTACGGGACCTGGCGCCCGCCGGAACCCCACGCACTTCCCAGCCACCAGTCCCACCCTCCCCTCCACCGCAGCACCTTACAGGAGGATCGGTCCTTCCGCCGGCCCCGTCTAGGCCCCCCCACCCACCGACGCCCTCCATAGGTGCTCCCTTGCCAGGTCAACCATTTTTCCCACCAGCGCCATCTAGGCGTGCCAAGGCTGCCATGGAGATCGAAGCCACGCTCCCGGAGTCACAGACGCCCGAGCCTCCACGGGAGTCACTACCAAAGCTCCGACGATCACAGAGGACGACCAGGGCCCCTGATCGACTGATTGCTTCATTTTAATTGTAAACTGTAAATATAAACCATCAAATGTACATAGCTATCAGAATTGTAAATAGTTGCTAAAGACTGTATGGAGGTATTACGGTACCTCCATAACTAATTATACCACGTTGCCATGTTTTGTAGATTCAGGCCACCACCCCCGCCGGACTCTTTTAAACAGGGGGTGAATGTGGTATTCTAGGTATTACGGTACCTGAAAGGCTAAAGCACCATTGGTGGAAACTGTATGCTTTCTATTGGTTAGAATGCATGATAGCTCCGCCCTGCTAGGGGTATTATAACCAGTGCTGCCCCAGCAGCCTTCATTCTGTACCTGAGCTGCTGGGGGAAACATCTAGCTCATTAAAACCTTCAGTTGGACTACAACCTCACTTTAGTGGTCATTGATCATGCATCAGTCCCCACCACAGAGGCCAAGCTAATTAGGAAATGGTAGGTTCCTCATTTTTGCCCCTCTCCCTTTTTGAATAGCGGCATCGCATTAGCTTGTTTCCAATCCACCGGGACGCTTCCAGAATCCAGGGAATTCTGAAGTATCCCGTTATTTGAGGAGTGATGTAGATTATCTCTGCTGCCACCTCCCTTAATATCCTAGGGTGCAGGCCATCAGGTCCCGGAGACTTATCTGCCTCTAACCCCATCAATTTATTCAATCCCTAGTGATGGTTGTGGCATCCAGTTCCTCTGTATTAACTGTAGATTTTGGACATTCTTTATTATCCTCTAGGTAGGTGTCCATGATCTCACCAAATATACCTTTACTGACCTTATGCTGGAGAAAAAGATGCCAAAAAATGTTCTAGGCCTCTGTTTGAACCTCTGATCAATCTTTTTACATGTCTCTGCATTTTCCAAGATTTATCCCAGTGATGGGAGGCTATCTTTGGTGCATGTTTGTTCAACACTCACCTGTATGCTAGCCCATTGATGTTTACATCTGAGTACTCTGCTGCAATATTTATCTTCCCACATGCCCTCTGGTAAATTGGGAAGCAAACCATTCTTTCAGCCTAGTGAGTCACATTGTTCACATCCCAACTACATAAGAATATAAGAACTCGGAGCAGGAGTAGGCAATTCAACTTCTTGAGCCTGCTGCGCCATTCAATATGATCATGGCTGATCTCTTTGCCTCAACTCCACTCTCCTGCTTGTTCTCCTCAACCCTTCAACTCATGACTGATTAAAAAATCTGTCTATCTTCTCCTCAAATTTACCCAATGTCCCCGCATCCACCGCACTCTGGGGTAGTGAATTCCATAGATTCAAAACCTTTTGCGAGAAATAATTTCTCCTGATCTCTGTTTTAAACCTACTAACCCTTATCCTAAAATTGTGACCTCTCATTCCAGATTTCCTCACAAGAAGAAGCATCCACTCCATGTCTTCTTTGTCAAAACCTTTTATCATCTTATATACCTGCATGACATCTCCTCTCATTCTTCAAAATGGGAGAGAGTTTAGGACTTAACTACTCAATCTCTCTTCATAAGACAAACCCCTCGGGCTGGAATATCCGCCAGTGGGATGCTCCATTTTGCCGGCAGCCTCGGGGTTTCGCAACGGCATGGAGCTGCCCCACAATGGGAAACCCCATAGACCAGCCGGCGTAACGGAGCATCCCGCCGGTGGGGTGAAACAGAAATGTGGCACGGCGGGATGGAGAATCCAGCCCCTCATCTCTGCAATCAATCCAGTGAACCTCCTCTGAACTGCCTCTAATACAACTACATCACTCCTCAAATAACGGGATCAAAACTGAACACAGTCCTCCATGTGTGGCTTCACCACTGCCTTGTCCAGTTGCAGCAAAGCTTCCCTGCATTTATACCCTATTCCTTTAGCCATAAAGGACAAAATTCCATTTGCCTTCCTTATTACTTGCTGTACCTGCATACTAGTTTTCTTATGCACAAGTGCACCCAGACCCCTCAGCACTCTGACTTTTCTCTCCATGTGAGTAATAAGTTCCCTTTCCATTTTTGCAACCACTTACCCACGTTAAACACCATCTGCCAAATTTTGGCCTACTCGCCTCACCTATCCATATCCATTTATAAATTTCTTATTTCCTCATTGCAACTTATTATCCCACCTATTTTGGTGTCACCTGCTAATTTGGCTACAGTACCTTCTATACCTGCATCCAAGTCACAACATATATTGTAGATATTTGGGACCTGAGGGCCGAACCCTGTGGCACCCCACGAGTTACATCTTGCCAACCAGAAAAAGACCCATTTATCCCAACTCTCTGCCTTCTGTCGGGTAGCTAGCCTTCTGTCCTATGTGACGAATGCAGGATTTTAGATATATTAGATTATAAACATTTGGCAAGCTAAGTGTTCAAAACCTGGGTTAGACTACGTTGGCTGCAGTTGTCATATTTCTAAGACCAGAAAACGTTTGGGAGCCAGAGGTGAAATTGACCAGAGTAAAAAGCCTGGGCTAATTCACTGTTGGTTGACTAGGGAGAGTCCATAGTGAGCTAACGGGCACGTTCTTCCTAAAAGGGAACAAGTCCCCGAGCAAGCGCGTTTAGCTGCATGTCTCACGGCACTCACAGTGCTGAGAAACACATGACTATTCAACTCAACTCGCTTTGAATAAGGGGCCTAAATGGAGATGGCATGGCTGAGGCTGCACAGAGCCATTTTTTACAATGGGGAGCTCCGCTCGCCGGAACTCCCCGTTGTAGCCATTTTTAAATGGTGTCCCGATATCCGAGGCCCTGAAAAAAAAACCCGACCTCCCCCCAGCCCGAACGCAAAATGTGAGTGGCCCCCGCCCCTGCCCCCCCAACTTTCCAACACCCATGACTGGCAACCCCTGCCCAATCGCACATGTGCAAAAGATGTCAGCTTGGCACCTTGGCAATGTCAACCTGGCACCCTGGCAGAGCCCCTGGGTATATTGCCACCTGGGCTCCTTGGCAGTGCCAGGCTGCACCCAGTTGGCACTGCCGGTGTTTCAAGCTGGCACTGCCAGGGTACCCAGATGGCACCAGCAGTACCAGGGCACCACTCTGCCCAAAGGGCATGCAGCTGGGGGTGTCTGATCCCCATGGAGACCACCATGAGTGCCGTTCCGTCTGGTCCCCATTTGTGGGACGAAACAACGCTAATCCAAGGTCTCTGAGGCGAAGGGATTGAATCCCAAAACCTCAGATACTGTGGGAATTTGCACATGAGAGTGAAGCTTGCTGCCTCGTTTTAATATGCAGATTTGCTGTAAAGTGACCCTGCCCATTGTTGGCGGGATTCACATCGCAACATCTCGCAAGATTGCGTTGATTCTTGCGAGGCATTGCAAGCCGGGTAGATCACCGGAGTGGGGTCTCCCGGCTTTCACTGGTCACAGTGCACCGCAGCAAGCTGCTTTTCCATCGCAGCATGGCCGGAAGACCGCGCCCAATGTGTTTTCAACTTGAGAAGATGATGTCATTGCTGAGTGGAGGTAGGGTATTCAGACTTTTTGAGAAAGCTGCTGAATTGAGCTCTAGAAGAGTTCACAAGGAAGGTCTTTTGTTTTCACAGTAGGATAGTTTAAAAAATAATAATATTATTTCAAGCAATGTAGACTTGAACAAGGAGGAAGTTGAAACCGCTTTTTGAAGACATCTAGCCAGAGTCTGCAGCAGTTCTAACAGGAGCCAAATCTGTTCTGGAGAGCTAGTATTAATCTTTTTTTAAATTTCTTATTGTTTCGTTAGGAATTGAGTAGAATTGTTTATAGGGTAATTGTAAGCTATTTTTGGGTGTGATGCTGAAGAGTTTAATATTGTGTTAATAAAATGTTATTTTTAAAATACCAAATCCCTGGGCTGGATTCTTCGGACTCGTCCACTGCAAGATCACTATGGACAGGACAGGGACCATGTAAAGGTCCGATGACCTTGAGTGGGAAATTCCGGTCACAGGGCAGGCGCAGCCAAAGAATCCCGCCCTCTATTTCATTGTGCAATCATTTCTGGAGCAAAGTATACTTTCTGCGCAGTCTTACAAACTAAACTAAAATATTGGGATTTCGGTCTAGTATTGAAGCCACTGTTGGTGTCTGGTCTGGGATCACTAATAAATTACACCTAATGCCATGTGATCTTACCTTCTGTATTAACCTTTTGTGCGGCACCTTCTCATAGGCTTTCTGGAAGCCCATTATCCACTCAGCTTATTACACTTTCAAAGAAATCCAGCAAATTAGTCAAACACTATTCACCCTTCATAAAACCATGCTGGCTCTGATGGATTGCGATTTGACTTTCGAAATGCCCTGTTATTACTTCCATAATAATGAATTCTAACAATTTCCCAATGACAGATGTTAAACTAACTGGTCTATAGTTTTCTACTTTCTGCCTCCCTCCTTTATTGAATAAGGGCATTGCGTTAGTTTTTTTTCCAATCCATTGGAACCTTTCCTGCATCCAGGAAACTTTGGAATATTATAATCAATGAATCCACTGTCTCCACTACCATTTCCTTTAATACCTGAGAATGTAGGCCATTAGGCCCTGGGGACTTGTCGGCCTTCAATCCCAATAGTTTGTTTAATACTTTTCCCCTATTCATTGTTCCAATTTCCTTCCTTTCTGTTACTTCTGCATGACCTGTTACTATTAAGGTGGCACTAGTGTCACCCACTGTGAAAACTGAGGCAAAATATTGATTTAGCAACTCCGCCATTTCTGGGTTCCCCACTATTAACTCCTGGACTCATCCGTCAGGGGGCTAATGTTCACTTTCGCCACTCTCTTTCCTTTTATCTACTTATCAAAGTTTTGCTATCCTTTTTAATATTTTCCGCTAATTTTCTATGCTCACCTCCAAGGTAAGTGCATTGTCACACTTTAATCTAGTGGCTGTGACTGTCTGACAAAGAGACAGTATTCATCAGTATTATGCTGCTGCTCTTGCTCTCAGGACTAGATGTGTGGGAACTCATGACCCCACCTCCTGCATATTCCAATAGTTTTTGTTTTTGGAAGCCAGCAGAGGTTGCTCTCCACAATCCCAGATATAAGATTGAGATTTTGCATATTCTGTGTCCTAACTTAATTTCTAACCCTTCTTGGGAACTGTTATCAAATTTATGCCAGTTGTGTGACAACAAGATCACAGATTTTTGATTCCCATGTGATTTGATGTTAATCTAGACATAAGTGGATATGTTTGTTCAATGTTTGACAGCTACATAACTGACAGAATATAAATACGGTACACATGTTTGCATGTGCCTTTTTGTACATTTACAATTATGTTAGTCGGTATGTAATAGATTGAGATGATACACTAGTTGCTTCTGCTTTGCAGGTTTGGAAGGAAGATAGTCCTGTTTGGAACCTTGGCTGTACAGACTGGATTTGGCATGCTTCAAGTCTTCTCTCCAAACTGGGAAATATTCTGCATTCTAAATTTCCTTATAGGTCTTGGACAGATTTCAAACTATGTGGCTGCCTTTATTCTTGGTAAGGCTCGACACCATTCAGTACTTTTATCAGTGCTTTTCTTGTTGCCTTTGCTGATTCTGGCACTCTCTGTGTGACATGAGGTTCTGATTATTGCATGTGGAACCCAGACGTCTGGAAGGAGACCCAAGGAATTCTGAGGCCTTGCTTTTTTCCCCCAATTTATTTCTCTGCACAATTGGCCAAAAAAGTGCTGAAATGTGACCAGAAGCAATGTTCCTGCTGGGAGTGTAAACCAGAGGATTACTGAATGGCAAAAAAAAAAGTAAAGCATGAGAAAAGATGCACAAAATTGGTTGACAAAGCAAAAACAATCCTAATGTTACAAATCAGACATCTAAAACCCTTGGGACATAAACACACCAGGTCCTCTCCTGGAACCAGAATTTCTAAACTTTTTGTCACTATCTTGTGAATACCTGGAGTTAAATATTTACTGTTTTGCTGCCATCCTCCAATGGTTTCAGATTTCACCTGTTATCTCACTGCCTCTTTGTTGTTTTTCCATGAAACAATTTACTCTTATTATCATTAGGCTCAGATACCAAACCTTTTTCCAGGTCTGTTTAAGCCTCTGATGATTCATTTAACATATCTTAGAATTTCCCAATATTTATCCCAGTGTTTGTTTGTTTCTTTCTTATTGTCACATGTACTGCGGTACAGTGAAAAGTATTTTTCTGCAAGCAACTCATTTAGTACATGAAAAGAAAAGAAAATACGTAAAAGGGCAGCACAAGGTACTCAATGTTAATACATAGACATTGGCATCGGGTGAAGCATACAGGAGTGTAGTATTAATCAGGTCAGTCCATAAGAGGGTCGTTTAGGAGTCTGGTAACAGTGGGGAAGAAGCTGTTTTCAGACTTTCGTATCTCCTGCCCGATGGAAGAAGTTGGGAGAGTGAGTAAGCTGGGTGGGAGGGGCCTTTGATTATGCTGCCCACTTTCCCAAGGCAGTAGGTGTTAGCTTCAGACTGTTGTTGAGTAAAGAGTCAAGAGTTCTGTTCCTTTTCCCAAACACCTTTATTTTTCTTTGAACACACTCAGCACCAAACTCTATCATCACATCACATGTCCCCAAGGCCACCTGTAGCCACTTTACTTATTAGTGCCAATTATTGGATCAATGAGACATCTAATTGGAATGGTTCTCAACCCATTCCTGAACAGCGGGAGGTGTAGATAGAGTCAATGGATGGGAGGCAGGTTTGTGTGATGGACTGGGCTGTGTTCACGACTCTCTGAAGTTTCTTGCAGTCTTGGGCTGAGCAGTTGCCATACCAGGCTGTGATGCAGCCAGATAGCATGCTTTCTATGGTGCATCTGTAAATGTTGGTAAGTGTTAGCGTGGATGATGGGAGATGAGGGAGCTGGGAGGCTATCTTGCTGGACAGCCAATGCACTTTGGCATGCATGTCAGTTCAGCACTTTGCTGTATGTCAGCTGATTAATGGTTACAGGTGAACCCTCTGCTGTAAAAGTTGTTTTCCCACATGCCCTCTGGTGAGGTGGCAAGAAATCTCTGGTGAGCTGCGAAGAAACCATTCTTTCAGGCTGGTGACGGGCCATGTTCAGATCTCAACACTGTGCTCACCTCCAAAGGTAAGTGCAGTGTCACTTTTTAATCTCCTGACTGTGACTGTCTGTCTGATTTAAGAGGTGTCTTTTCATTGCTGCTAGGCTGTTGCACTTGTCTCCTCTTACTGGGTGTGCTCGGCTGCACAGACAACACGTCTTGGACACTTGGACACAGTCCAAAGATGTGCAGATTAGGTGGATTGGCCATGATAAATTGCCCTTAGTGTCCAAAATTGCCCTTAGTGTTGGGTGGGGTTACTGGGTTATGGGGATAGGGTGGAGGTGTGGACTTGGGTAGGGTGCTCTTTCCAAGAGCCGGTGCAGACTCGATGGGCCGAATGGCCTCCTTCTGCACTGTAAATTCTATGATAATCTATGAAAGCAGGAGCTCAGGAGAAGGTTGGTATGAGAGGAGGAGTGTTGGCTGAAGAAAGAGGTCAATGGTTACATACTTCAGCTACTCGCTCATCACACCAAATGACAGGATAAAGATGTACTGGGAATTACAAAAGGGTATAATGCAGGAATATACACCATTCTCAATGTTCTGCGCGTCTTTGGATTCTGTGGGCTCCGTTGCAACCGTAACGGGAACCATTTTCTTTGTAGGACTTGAAATGCAGGTAAATGTTACCCTCACTACCTTTATTCTGCTTCCTTCTGTGGCATAGCATCTTCTCCTGCAAGAGAGAGCAAAATGTCAGTGATTTGAGTAGCAGTGTGTTTAGGTGATGCACCTGCCTTGGCTGAATAACTGGACATACATAGAAGCAGTGAGCGTTGGGTGTGAGGTTTGCAATATTGGCACGTGTGAGGTGGTGAGGTGGAGAATTTGAATGTTAGGCTTGATCCTGAGTGCCAGGAAGTGCTATTAAGTGAGTGATGGCGATGTGATGAATTGAGCAGGATAAGAGGCTGGTGGAGCGGTGAGAACGTCATGTTACGCAGATGCATTCACTGATCTTGACCACCTATTTGAGATAATGTTCAGATGGAAGACGTCTGGCCACCTGCTCCCATTTCCTTCTGTAATGGCGTCTTGGATAGTCTCCTGGTCCCTGTGGAACAATGGTGTCTCTCCTTATTCTCACCTACTCCACCAATGCTTCCAATGTCATGCCTGCCAGTCTGGATCCCTCTGTCTCTGCTGATGTACGGTTTGCAAAAAGTTCCCTTGAAGCAACATTTTTGTCCCACTGCCCTTGAAAAGGCAGCCAGCAGAGCTGTCAGCAACATTGAGAATAAGTGCTGGAGGTACAGAAACGCCCCCAAAATCATTCCAGTAAAGTGGGTTAACAAATGTTGTGTCTTAACCACCTCAATATGAATGGGTGTGGGCACACCACAAATCATGGCCCATTCCTAAGGCATTTGAATTTGCCAAGGACTTAGTATTTTCAACTCCCAGACTACGCTAAAGTTGATTTTTCTGCAGGGAGTGTGTCATCCATATGTTGTACATTTTATGAATCATTAATGAATAGCAGATTAAGATAAGAATTCTTGTTTGTGGTCTCATTAACAGATTGGATCAATAAGCAATTGCCAACACTGCATTTGCCAACTCTGGCTCTCTAACCACTTTAACTTTCCCAGTTTATATTTGGTTTATTAAAAGGCCCCACTAAAATTATAGTTCTGTTCTCACCTACCTGAAATAGTGGTGGAATCAGCTAGAAAAAGGCAAGCGGGCATGTATTTGATGGGAATTAATTTTCAGGGATATAGGGAGACCGTTAAGGTGTGGGACCAAATTCAGCAGTTCTTTCAAAGAGCTGACACAGATGTGATGGATCGAAAGACCCTCTTTTTATGCAATGACATTCTCCACCTTATAGTTTCAGTGAGAAAACTGTCCCCCTTATTTCATCACATGGTTGATTGAATACCATTCATGTTAAGCTTCTGGGTACGAAATTCATTTCGGACATCAGTACCAAAGGAATACAGAATGGCTGCCCGCAATCAGGTGCTGCCGATCCAATACTTTTGGGCAGCACGGTAGCATGGTGGTTAGCACAATTGCTTCACAGCTCCAGGGTCCCAGGTTCGATTCCCGGCTTGGGTCACTGTCTGTGCGGAGTCTGCACGTTCTCCCCGTGTGTGCGTGGGTTTCCTCCGGGTGCTCCGGTTTCCTCCCACAGTCCAAAGATGTGCAGGTTAGGTGGATTGGCCATGATAAATTGCCCTTAGTGTCTAAAATTGCCCTTAGTGTTGGGTGGGGTTACTGGGTTATGGGGATAGGGTAGAGGTGTGGGCTTGGGTAGGGTGCTCTTTCAGAGAGCCGGTGCAGACTCGATGGGCCGAATGGCCTCCTACTGCACTGTAAATTCTATAATTCTATAATACTGTTTATCGTGTGTTACCACCTGTATCCAAATTCTATTCCAAGATGCCTAATCTTTTCATTTTATCACTTTCCACCTGTCACAGGATCAACGTTTAACCTCCAAGTATCCATTACACTGTGATAGCATTTTCTCCCACCCTCCTCCTATCTGTGTACTCCAAAGGAACATCCAGTGCTGCCTTAATGTCCACTCAACACTCTTTTTGCCTCTACTCTTATTCTGAAAGCATTGTGTTATTTAGGATGTTCATGCACACCGTGCTACATCTATCACTTATATCGGTGTTCATTTATCTCTATTCTTTGTATGAACTCTCCAGCTTACCCAAATATTACATGAATTCCACAAAACATTCCAGTGCATCCTCTGGAAGACGAGTTATGTTTTTTGTGACTTTTCAGGCCTCTGTCGGCCTGGATTTTGTGCTCCATAGTGGACATAAAATACACTCACTGCTTTCCTTTTCACCTCAGAAGTGTGGATTTCCCCTTTCCTGATGTCAGATTAAATCTGGCAAAAAGCCAATGAGGGTTCCACATTTCACTAATAAACATTGACTCCAGCCATTTGTGCCAGTTTCAGAGGAGTGATGCCAGTAAACAATAAGTTTTCCCATTATTACCACCTCAATGTCCTTGCTCTGCAATTGTCCCCCATACATGTTCTATTGCTATGTGTGGGATTCTCCACCGACCAATGCCGAAATTGGGAAAGGCGATTGGGTGGCGAATCGGTCTTGACGCTAAGCAGTAAAGGAATTAAGAGTTATGGTGAGCAGGCGGGTAAGTGGAGCTGAATCCAGAAAAAGATCAGCCAAGATCTTATTGAATGGCGGAGCAGACCCGAGGGGCCAGGTGGCCTACTCCTGCTCCTGGTGCTTATGAAATCGTGGCTGGCACCGGGTTCACGCCAAATCGCAATCCGCCTACGCCTCGACAGCAGCGTCAATGAGATCTACTCCGCACGTACCGTAAATGACCTTTGCATACCATTAGTCGGCCTGACTCGGTATTGTCCAGGGCCTCCGCGATGCTCTGCCTCCACCAGTGGGAATTCCTGATGGCGAGATTCATTTGTGCTTTTAAAAATCGTGGAAACAGGTGGCGTGGCTAATGAGGGATGCAGCCGACGCGCTCAGCCATGGCCCGCTGTTACTGTGCCACGCTCTGAGTGCCGCTGCAACGTCCAGGTAGCTCTGGTACATGGTTGTCTGTGATAGGGCAGCCCTATCCTGGGCCTCGGCCAAAGCCCATGGCCAAAACCTTTGCCCCCAAGGCCTCCATCACAGATGCCACCCATGCGGTGTTGGCCTGGGTGACACACATGGTCAGTATGACCTTCTACTCCTGGACACGGTTGGACTCCTCCAGCTGTACCTGCAGGTTCTGAATGCTTGGCGACAACCTCTTATGCAGTCCCTGGCTCTGTGACTGGATCTTAACAATCGATGGGACCATATGTTCCAGAAACCCGTCTGGACGGCAGCTAGTCCGTGGTGTTGGCCCGCTCTCCAACTGTCCGCCTCCTCAGGAAATCCTACCTCCACCTGCTGTACCAGAACATGTGTGTGGTGAGCACCAAATTGTGTCCCAGGAGCCTCTTCACTAAAGTGCCCAACCGAGGTGAGTGTCTCTGGGATGGTGGAGGGTCTTGGAGACAGCTGTGATGGGAAATCGTTGTCATACCAGACTCGAGTTCCAGGATGCGAGTTGATAGCTTCCGTCCATGTTGGTGTCATCGTCGTCACTGGTCATCAGCTGAGGTTATGGTTGTGGCAGGGTACGGGGGACACCAGAAGGACCTGTGCCATTATCAACTCCTGCACAAGACAAGAGGCATGATTGTATCACGACCCGGGGGGGTAGTGGTTGGGGGGAGGCGGTGGGGGGGGTGACATATTGGGAACTGCAACTCAGTGGGGTCTCACTTCCACACCCAATGCTGACCTCCGCCCCGGTGACAGCCCTTTCTTCAGGCCCTCAACCACGTCCAATGCCCTCTGTTCTGCTGCGGTGGAGGGCTGCAGGTCCGGCGGACCTCCTCCAGTCTTCTCCCACTCTTGACGGATGTGAGCGGCCTGCTCCTAGAGGGGTGGTCGGGGGGGAGGAAACAAGAAAACGGACAGTGTTACATAGTCCTCATTCAGCCCAGGGGGTGGGTGGATGGTGGCCGGTATGGGTGCCGGCATGTGGTGCAGGGTAGGGGTTCGGCCGTCCTCCAGAGTGGGGGGAGGGGGGGAGGAGGGGGGTGTTGTGGTGGTGTTACAGGTGTGTGGGACAGGGTTGGTGCTAGGGACACAGTGCTCGTAGCGCCATGTGCAACACTGTCAGGACCAGCCAGCAGTGCCGAAAGAAACTGTCATGATATGCACTCACGTACATAATGAGATACAGACAGGCAGTGACAGACACCCAGTACAGCCAATCAACACACAGGACAGAAGACAACCAATCACCAGGCAGAACACTAGAGGGTGGTCTCCCACTATAAAACACACAAGGCATCAACACTCTGACTCTTTCCACTGGTGACAACTGTAGTGACAGTCAGGGTGTAAATGTCAGTTAGCACCTTCTACACGTGGCTCAGGGCTAGTCTGGTCTAGTTAGTTAGAACAAGCACGCTTGGAATAGTAGAGTGTCAAACCCACAGCGAACTGTGTGCACTGCTTAACAAGTTCAATAAAGCGTATTGAACCAACATCACAGTTTGGACTCTTACTTTCAAGGACAACTGCATCCAGTTGCAGTCCGTGTTACCCCAGGGCGATTAACATGGTACCACTTTCTCTAAGTGGCTTACCTCGAGTGATTCCGTGACGACCAGCAAGTGCCTTCCAGCGGCATGGAGAAGATCCAGACCCCTCCACATCTCCGGTAATCTCAGCGCCAACTGGCGGGTCTTCAAGCAAATGTTCCTTCTCTACATTGAGGCCTCAGCCCTCGAGGATGCGTCCAACGCCAGAAAAATTGCGCTGCTCCAATCAACTGTGGGGGACCAAGACATCCAGATTTTCAACTCGCTTAATTTTACCGACGGCCAGGACAAGACCAAATTCAAGACCGTTTTGGCGCAGTTCAACAGTTCACCGTGAAGTCGAAACAAACGAGAGCTTTGAGCGCTATATCTTCCAGCAATGCCTTCAGGGTAAGGATGAACCTTTCCAATCCTTTCTAACTCATCTCCGTATATTAGCGGTCCTGCAATTAGAACAAAGAACAAAGAAAAGTACAGCACAGGAACAGGCCCTTCGGCCCTCGAAGCCCGTGCCGACCATGCTGCCCGACTAAACTACAATCTTCTGCACTTCCTGGGTCCGTATCCCTCTATTCCCATCCTATTCATGTATTTGGCAAGATGCCCCCCAAATGTCACCATCGTCCCTGCTTCCACCACCTCCTCCGGTAACGAGTTCCAGGCACCCACCACCCTCTGTGTAAAAAACTTGCCTCGCACATCTACTCTAAACCTTGCCCCTCGCACCTTAAACCTATGCCTCCTAGTAATTGACCCCTCTACGCTGGGGAAAAGCCGTAAGACCATAAGACATAGGAGCGGAAGTAAGGCCATTCGGCCTATCGAGTCCACTCCACCATTCAATCATGGCTGATTTCAACTCCATTTACCCGCTCTCTCTCCATAGCCCTTAATTCCTCGAGAAATCAAGAATTTATCAACTTCTGTCTTAAAGACACTCAACGTCCCGGCCTCCACCGCCCTCTGTGGCAATGAATTCCACAGACCCACCACTCTCTGGCTGAAGAAATTTCTCCTCATCTCTGTTCTAAAGTGACTCCCTTTTAGTCTAAGGCTGTGCCCCCGGGTCCTAGTCTCCCCTGCTAATAGAACATAGAACATAGAACAATACAGCGCAGTACAGGCCCTTCGGCCCACGATGTTGCACCGAAACAAAAGCCATCTAACCTACACTATGCCATTATCATCCATATGTTTATCCAATAAACTTGTAAATGCCCTCAATGTTGGCGAGTTCACTACTGTAGCAGGTAGGGCATTCCACGGCCTCACTACTCTTTGCGTAAAGAACCTACCTCTGACCTCTGTCCTATATCTATTACCCCTCAGTTTAAAGTTATGTCCCCTCGTGCCAGCCATTTCCATCCGCGGGAGAAGGCTCTCACTGTCCACCCTATCCAACCCCCTGATCATTTTGTATGCCTCTATTAAGTCTCCTCTTAACCTTCTTCTCTCTAACGAAAACAACCTCAAGTCCATCAGCCTTTCCTCATAAGATTTTCCCTCCATACCAGGCAACATCCTGGTAAATCTCCTCTGCACCCGCTCCAAAGCCTCCACATCCTTCCTGTAATGCGGTGACCAGAACTGTACGCAATACTCCAAATGCGGCCGTACCAGAGTTCTGTACAGCTGCAACATGACCTCCCGACTCCGGAACTCAATCCCTCTACCAATAAAGGCCAACACTCCATAGGCCTTCTTCACAACCCTATCAACCTGGGTGGCAACTTTCAGGGATCTATGTACATGGACACCTAGATCCCTCTGCTCATCCACACTTTCAAGAACTTTACCATTAGCCAAATATTCCGCATTCCTGTTATTCCTTCCAAAGTGAGTCACCTCACACTTCTCTACATTAAACTCCATTTGCCACCTCTCAGCCCAGCTCTGCAGCTTATCTATATCCCTCTGTAACCTGCTACATCCTTCCACACTATCGACAACACCACCGACTTTAGTATCGTCTGCAAATTCACTCATCCACCCTTCTGCGCCTTCCTCTAGGTCATTGATAAAAATGACAAACATCAACGGCCCCAGAACAGATCCTTGTGGTACTCCACTTGTGACTGTACTCCATTCTGAACATTTCCCATCAACCACCACCCTCTGTCTTCTTTCAGCTAGCCAATTTCTGATCCACATCTCTAAATCACCCTCAATCCCCAGCCTCCATATTTTCTGCAATAGCCTACCGTGGGGAACCTTATCAAACGCTTTGCTGAAATCCATATACACCACATCAACTGCTCTACCCTCATCTACCTGTTCAGTCACCTTCTCAAAGAACTCAATAAGGTTTGTGAGGCATGACCTACCCTTCACAAAGCCATGCTGACTATCCCTGATCATATTATTCCTGTCTAGATGATTATAAATCTTGTCTCTGATAATCCCCTCCAAGACTTTACCCACTACAGACGCGAGGCTCACCGGTCTATAGTTGCCGGGGTTGTCTCTGCTCCCCTTTTTGAACAAAGGGACCACATTTGCTGTCCTCCAGTCCTCTGGCACTATTCCTGTAGCCAATGATGACATAAAAATCAAAGCCAAAGGTCCAGCAATCTCTTCCCTGGCCTCCCAGAGAATCCTAGGATAAATCCCATCAGGTCCCGGGGACTTATCTATTTTCAGCCTGTCCAGAATTGCCAACACCTCTTCCCTACGTACCTCAATGCCATCTATTCTATTAGCCTGGGGCTCAGCATTCTCCTCCACAACATTATCTTTTTCCTGAGTGAATACTGACGAAAAATATTCATTTAGTATCTCGCCTATCTCTTCAGACTCCACACACAATTTCCCATCCCTGTCCTTGACTGGTCCTACTCTTTCCCTCGTCATTCGCTTATTCCTGACATACCTATAGAAAGCTTTTGGGTTTTCCTTGATCCTTCCTGCCAAATACTTCTCATGTCCCCTCCTTGCTCGTCTTAGCTCTCTCTTTAGATCCTTCCTCGCTACCTTGTAACTCTCCATCGCCCCAACCGAAACTTCACACCTCATCTTCACATGGGCCTCCTTCTTCCTCTTAACAAGAGATTCCACTTCCTTGGTAAACCACGGTTCCATCGCTCGACGCCTTCCTCCCTGCCTGACCGGTACATACTTATCAAGAACACGCAGTAGCTGATCCTTGAACAAGCCCCACTTGTCCAGTGTGCCCAAAACTTGCAGCCTACTTCTCCACCTTATCCCCCCCAAGTCACGTCTAATGGCATCATAATTGCCCTTCCCCCAGCTATAACTCTTGCCCTGTATACTTATCCCTTTCCATCATTAACGTAAACGTCACCGAATTGTGGTCACTGTCCCCAAAGTGCTCTCCTACCTCCAAATCCAACACCTGGCCTGGTTCATTACCCAAAACCAAATCCAACGTGGCCTCGCCTCTTGTTGGCCTGTCAACAAATTGTTTCAGGAAACCCTCCTGCACACACTGTACAAAAAACGACCCATCTATTGGACTCGAACTATATCTTTTCCAGTCAATATTTGGAAAGTTAAAGTCTCCCATAATAACTACCCTGTTACTTTCGCTCTTATCCAGAATCATCTTCGCCATCCTTTCCTCTACATCCCTAGAACTATTAGGAGGCCTATAAAAAACTCCCAACAGGGTGACCTCTCCTTTCCTGTTTCTAACTTCAGCCCATACTACCTCGGAAGAAGAGTCCCCATCTAGCATCCTCTCCGCCACCGTAATACTGCTCTTGACTAGCAGCGCCACACCTCCCCCTCTTTTGCCTCCTTCTCTGAGCTTACTAAAACACCTAAACCCCGGAACCTGCAACATCCATTCCTGTCCCTGCTCTATCCATGTCTCCGAAATGGCCACAACATCGAAGTCCCAGGTACCAACCCATGCTGCCAGTTCCCCTACCTTGTTTCGTATACTCCTGGCATTGAAGTAGACACACTTCAAACCACCTACCTGAACACTGGCCCCCTCCTGCGACGTCAAATCTGTGATCCTGACCTCTCTACTCTCATTCTCCCTTACCCTAAAACTACAATCCAGGTTCCCATGCCCCTGCTGCATTAGTTTAAACCCCCCCCCCAAAGAGCACTAACAAATCTCCCCCCCAGGATGGAAACAACTTCCCTACATCCACCCTATCTAAGCCATTCATTATCTTGTAAGTTTCTATTAAATCTCCCCTCAACCTCCTAAACTCCAATGAATATAATCCCAGGATCCTCAGACTTTCATCGTATGTTAGGCCTACCATTCCTGGGATCATCCGTGTGAATCTCCGCTGGACACGCTCCAGTGCCAGTATGTCCTTCCTGAGGTGTGGGGCCCAAAATTGCTCACAGTATTCTAAATGGGGCCTAACTAATGCTTTATAAAGCTTCAGAATTACATCCCTGCTTTTATATTCCAAGCCTCTTGAGAAGAATGACAACATTGCATTTGCTTTCTTAATTACGGACTCAACCTGCAAGTTTACCTTTAGAGAATCCTGGACTAGGACTCCCAAGTCCCTTTGCACTTCAGCATTATGAATTTTGTCACCGTTTAGAAAATAGTCCATGCCTCTATTCTTTTTTCCAAAGTGCAAGACCTCGCACTTGCCCACGTTGAATTTCATCAGCCATTTCTTGGACCACTCTCCTAAACTGTCTAAATCTTTCTGCAGCCTCCCCACCTCCTCCATACTACCTGCCCCACCACCTATCTTTGTATCATCGGCAAACTTAGCCAGAATGCCCCCAGTCCCATCATCTAGATCGTTAATATATAAAGAGAACAGTTGTGGCCCCAACACTGAACCCTGCGGGACACCACTCGTCACCGGTTGCCATTCCGAAAAAGAACCTTTTATCCCAACTCTCTGCCTTCTGCCTGACAGCCAATCGTCAATCCATGTTAGACCTTGCCTCGAATACCATGGGCCCTTATTTTACTCAGCAGTCTCCCGTGAGGCACCTTATCAAAGGCCTTTTGGAAGTCAAGATAGATAACATCCATTGGCTCTCCTTGGTCTAACCTATTTGTTAACTCTTCAAAGAACTCTAACAGGTTTGTCAGGCAAGACCTCCCCTTACTAAATCCATGCTGACTTGTCCTAATCTGACCCTGCACTTCCAAGAATTTAGAAATCTCATCCTTAACAATGGATTCTAGAATCTTGCCAACAACCGAGGTTAGGCTAATTGGCCTATAATTTTCCATCTTTTTCCTTGTTCCCTTCTTGAACAGGGGGGTTACAACAGCGATTTTCCAATCATCTGGGACTTTCCCTGACTCCAGTGACTTTTGAAAGATCATAACTAACGCCTCCACTATTTCTTCAGCTATCTCCTTTAGAACTCTAGGATGTAGTCCATCTGGGCCCGGAGATTTATCAATTTTTAGACCTCTTAGTTTCTCTAGCACTTTCTCCTTTGTGATGGCTACCATATTCAACTCTGCCCCCTGACTCTCCGGAATTGTTGGGATATTACTCATGTCTTCTACTGTGAAGACTGACGCAAAGTACTTATTCAGTTCCTCAGCTATTTCCTTGTCTCTCATCACAAAATTACCAGCGTCATTTTGGAGCGGCCCAATGTCAACTTTTGCCTCCTGTTTGTTTTTAATGTATTTAAAGAAACTTTTACTATCATTCCTAATGTTACTGGCTTGCCTACCTTCATATTTGATCCTCTCTCTCCTTATTTCTCTCTTTGTTATCCTCTGTTTGTTTTTGTAGCCTTCCCAATCTTCTGACTTCCCACTACTCTTTGCCACATTATAGGCTTTCTCTTTTGCTTTGATGCATTCCCTAACTTCCTTTGTCAGCCATGGCTGCCTAATCCCACCTCTGATAACCTTTCTTTTCTTTGGGATGAACCTCTGTACTGTGTCCTCAATTACTCCCAGAAACTCCTGCCATTGCTGTTCTACTGACTTTCCCACTAGGCTTTGCTCCCAGTCGATTTTCGTCAGTTCCTCCCTCATGCTCCTGTAGTTACCTTTATTTAACTGTAACACCTTTACATCTGATTCTACCTTCTTTCTTTCAAATTGGAGATTGAATTCTACCATATTATGATCACTGCCTCCTAAGTGCTCCCTTACTTTAAGATCTTTAATCAAGTCTGGCTCATTACATAACACTAAGTCCAGAATGGCCTGTTCCCTCGTGGGCTCCATCACAAGCTGTTCCAAAAAGCCCTCCTGTAAACATTCAATGAATTCCCTTTCCTTGGGTCCACTGGCAGCATTATTTACCCAGTCCACCTGCATATTGAAGTCCCCCATGATCACTGTGACCTTGCCTTTCTGACATGCACTTTCTATTTCGTGGTGCATTTTGTGCCCCCGGTCCTGACCACTGTTAGGAGGCCTGTACATAACTCCCATTATGGTTTTTTTGCCTTTGTGGTTCCTCAATTCTACCCACACAAACTCCACATCATCTGACCCTATGTCATTTAGTGCTATTGATTTAATTTCATTCCTAATTAACAAGGCAACCCCGCCCCCTTTGCCCACCTCCCTGTCTTTTCGATAGGTTATGAATCCCTGGATGTTTAAATGACAGTCCTGAACCCCCTGCAACCATGTCTCTGTGACGCCTACCACATCATACCTGCCAGTCACAATCTGGGCCACAAGCTCATCTACTTTGTTCCATACACTGCACGCAATTAAATATAGCACCTTTAATTCTCTATTGACCGTCCCTTTTTGTTTTCTTAGTGTGGTGGACCTTGGTTTACTGAGCCTTTCCATACACTGTGTCATATTTTGTGGGATGGGGACTATCGTAACCTCTCCTGAGTTTTGTCTTTTCGTGCTTTTTTGTATTCCTAAGCAGCTACGCTTCCCACTGATTACTTCACCTCTTGGTTCCCTGACTTTCCCTTCCCCCCCAATCTTTAGTTTAAAGTCCTATTGACCACCCTATTTATTCTTTTCGCCAGAACACTGGTCCCAGCTCGGTTCAGGTGGAGACCATCCCAACGGTATAGGTCCCCCCTGTCCCAAAACTGATGCCAGTGTCCCATGAAAAGGAACCCCTCTTTCCCACACCACTCTTTCAGCCACGTGTTAACTTCCCTTATTCTTGCCTCCCTATGCCAATTTGCACGTGGCTCGGGCAGTAATCCGGAGATTATGACCCTTGCGGACCTGTTTTTTAATTTGAATCCTAGCTCTTTATATAATCTCTAAACAGGTCCTCTTTCCTAGACTTGCCTATGTTGTTGGTACCGACATGGACCACAACAACTGGATCCTCCCCCTCCCTCTCCAGTATCCTTTCAAGCCGGTCAGAGATGTCCCGCACCCTAGCACCGGGCAGGCAACATACCATGCGGGACTCTTTATCCTGCTCACAAAGGATACTATCTATTCCCCTGATAATAGAATCCCCTAAAACTACAACTTGCCTATTTACTCCATCCCATTGAATGGCCTGCTGAACCATGGTGCCTTGGTCAGCTGACTCATCCTTCCTGCAGCCCTGTTCGCCATCCACACAGGGAGCAAGTGCCTCATACCTGTTGGACAGAGTCAAGGGCTGAGGCTCCTGAGTTCCTGACTGCTGGTTCCCTTTACCTGCCTGACTTGCAGTCACACCCTGCTGTCCCTGGCCACTGGCAGGATTTAAACTACTTACTCTGACAGGTGTGACTGCCTCCTGAAACACAGTGTCCAGGTAAGTCTCCCCCTCCCGGATGTGCTTCAGTGTTTGAAGCTCAGACTCCAGCTCATCAACTCTGAGCCGGAGCTCTTCGAGCAGCCAACACTTACTGCAGATGTGGTCGCGGCAGCTCGCAATGGGATCTGCCAGCTCCCACATCAAGCAGCTCAAGCACATCACCTGACCAGCCATCACTAATTAATTAATTAGTTTAATTTAGGTTTATGAGTTTAGCTGTGTTTTTTTTTTAAATTTGGGGCAGATTTGCTATCAACCAATCAGATCACAGCTTCCCTCTGACGTCACTTTTGGAGAAAAAAAACTGGAAAACAGGAAGTTACCGTTAGGTTTTTATACTCAGAGACTGCTCCTCCTCCTCCGAACGGCTCCCGAAATTAGGCCCGAAGAAAGAGAAGAGAACAAAACAGTAGGGAAAAAGCACCTTCTCCCACTCGTCACCGAATTACCTCACTGCACCAAATTACCAAATTCTCACTCGGTCTGTATCTCTCTCACTCAGGCTGTGTCTCCTTGACCTGCGCAATGCTTACTAATGTGCGCTTTCTGTCTGTCTTTTATACAGACTTTAGGATGACTCACACTAAAACTTCAAAGAGAAGAATACAATGTGTACCTTTGTGCCCCTTAACAGGCCTCAGGTGACTGCCAGATAACTGCCTCTCAGCAATTAGGGTGGGGGCAGCTTCAGCCAATCAGACACTAAGAGCAGTATTACGGTGGCGGAGAGGATGCTAGATGGGGACTCTTCTTCCGAGGTAGTATGGGCTGAAGTTAGAAACAGGAAAGGAGAGGTCACCCTGTTGGGAGTTTTTTATAGGCCTCCTAATAGTTCTAGGGATGTAGAGGAAAGGATGGCGAAGATGATTCTGGATAAGAGCGAAAGTAACAGGGTATTTATTATGGGAGACTTTAACTTTCCAAATATTGACTGGAAAAGATATAGTTCGAGTGCAATAGATGGGTCGTTTTTTGTACAGTGTGTGCAGGAGGGTTTCCTGAAACAATATGTTGACAGGCCAACAAGAGGCGAGGCCACGTTGGATTTGGTTTTGGGTAATGAACCAGGCCAGGTGTTGGATTTGGAGGTAGGAGAGCACTTTGGGGACAGTGACCACAATTCGGTGACGTTTACGTTAATGATGGAAAGGGATAAGTATACACCGCAGGGCAAGAGTTATAGCTGGGGGAAGGGCAATTATGATGCCATTAGACGTGACTTGGGGGGGATAAGGTGGAGAAGTAGGCTGCAAGTGCTGGGCACACTGGATAAGTGGGGCTTGTTCAAGGATCAGCTACTGCGTGTTCTTGATAAGTATGTACCGGTCAGGCAGGGAGGAAGGCGTCGAGCGAGGGAACCGTGGTTTACCAAGGAAGTGGAATCTCTTGTTAAGAGGAAGAAGGAGGCCTATGTGAAGATGAGGTGTGAAGTTTCAGTTGGGGCGATGGATAGTTACAAGGTAGCGAGGAAGGATCTAAAGAGAGAGCTAAGACGAGCAAGGAGGGGACATGAGAAGTATTTGGCAGGAAGGATCAAGGAAAACCCAAAAGCTTTCTATAGGTATGTCAGGAATAAGCGAATGACTAGGGAAAGAGGAGGACCAGTCAAGGACCGGGATGGGAAATTGTGTGTGGCGTCTGAAGAGATAGGCGAGATACTAAATGAATATTTTTCGTCAGTATTCACTCAGGAAAAAGATAATGTTGTGGAGGAGAATGCTGAGCCCCAGGCTAATAGAATAGATGGCATTGAGGTACGTAGGGAGGAGGTGTTGGCAATTCTGGACAGGCTTAAAATAGATAAGTCCCCGGGACCTGATGGGATTTATCCTAGGATTCTCTGGGAGGCCAGGGAAGAGATTGCTGGACCTTTGGCTTTGATTTTTATGTCATCATTGGCTACAGGAATAGTGCCAGAGGACTGGAGGACAGCAAATGTGGTCCCTTTGTTCAAAAAGGGGAGCAGAGACAACCCCGGCAACTGTAGACCGGTGAGCCTCATGTCTGTAGTGGGTAAAGTCTTGGAGGGGATTATAAGAGACAAGATTTATAATCATCTAGATAGGAATAATATGATCAGGGATAGTCAGCATGGCTTTGTGAAGGGTAGGTCATGCCTCACAAACCTTATTGAGTTCTTTGAGAAGGTGACTGAACAGGTAGATGAGGGTAGAGCAGTTGATGTGGTGTATATGGATTTCAGCAAAGCGTTTGATAAGGTTCCCCACGGTAGGCTATTGCAGAAAATACGGAGGCTGGGGATTGAGGGTGATTTAGAGATGTGGATCAGAAATTGGCTAGCTGAAAGAAGACAGAGGGTGGTGGTTGATGGGAAATGTTCAGAATGGAGTACAGTCACAAGTGGAGTACCACAAGGATCTGTTCTGGGGCCGTTGATGTTTGTCATTTTTATCAATGACCTAGAGGAAGGCGCAGAAGGGTGGATGAGTAAATTTGCAGACGATACTAAAGTCGGTGGTGTTGTCGATAGTGTGGAAGGATGTAGCAGGTTACAGAGGGATATAGATAAGCTGCAGAGCTGGGCTGAGAGGTGGCAAATGGAGTTTAATGTAGAGAAGTGTGAGGTGATTCACTTTGGAAGGAATAACAGGAATGCAGAATATTTGGCTAATGGTAAAGTTCTTGAAAGTGTGGATGAGCAGAGGGATCTAGGTGTCCATGTACATAGATCCCTGAAAGTTGCCACCCAGGTTGATAGGATGGTGAAGAAGGCCTATGGAGTGTTGGCCTTTATTGGTAGAGGGATTGAGTTCCGGAGTCGGGAGGTCATGTTGCAGCTGTACAGAACTCTGGTCCGGCCGCATTTGGAGTATTGCGTACAGTTCTGGTCACCGCATTACAGGAAGGACGTGGAGGCTTTGGAGCGGGTGCAGAGGAGATTTACCAGGATGTTGCCTGGTATGGAGGGAAAATGTTATGAGGAAAGGCTGATGGACTTGAGGTTATTTTCGTTGGAGAGAAGAAGGTTAAGAGGAGACTTAATAAAGGCATACAAAATGATCAGGGGGTTGGATAGGGTGGACAGTGAGAGCCTTCTCCCGTGGATGGAAATGGCTGGCACGAGGGGACATAACTTTAAACTGAGGGGTAATAGATATAGGACAGAGGTCAGAGGTAGGTTCTTTACGCAAAGAGTAGTGAGGCCGTGGAATGCCCTACCTGCTACAGTAGTGAACTCGCCAACATTGAGGGCATTTAAAAGTTTATTGGATAAACATATGGATGATAATGGCATAGTGTAGGTTAGATGGCTTTTGTTTCGGTGCAACATCGTGGGCCGAAGGGCCTGTACTGCACTGTATTGTTCTATGTTCTATGTAATCTACACTGCACTTTTAACTGAAAAACAGCAAAATTAGATTAACCACTTACCTTTCCTGGTTAACTCACTGCACCAAATTACCAAATTCTCACTCGGTCTGTATCTCTCTCACTCAGGCTGTGTCTCCTTGACCTGCACAATGCTTCTGACTATCCACTCTGTCTATGCCTCTCATAATTTTGTAGACCTCTATCAGGTCTGTTCAGAACAACCTCGGTCGTTCCAGTGAGAACAAACATAGTTTATTCAACCGCTCCTCATAGCTAATGCCCTCCATACCAGGCAACATTCTGGTAACTCTCTTCTGCACCCTCTCTAAAGCCTCCACATCCTTCTGGTAGTGTGGCGACCAGAATTGAACACTATACTCCAAGTGTGGCCTAACTAAGGTTCTATACAGCTGCAACATGACTTGCCAATTCTTATACTCAATGCCCCGACCAATGAAGGCAAGCATGCCGTATGCCTTCTTGACTACCTTCTCCACCTGTGTTGCCTCTTTCAGTGACCTGTGGACCTGTACACCTAGATCTCTCTGACTTTCAATACTCTTGATGGTTCTACCATTCACTGTATATTCCCTACCTGCATTAGACCTTCCAAAATGCATTACCTCACATTTGTCCGGATTAAACTCCATCTGCCATCTCTCCGCCCAAGTTTCCAAACAATCTAAATCCTGCTGTATCCTCTGACAGTCCTCATCGCTATCCGCAATTCCATCAACCTTTGTGTCGTCTGCAAACTTACTAATCAGACCAGTTACATTTTCCTCCAAATCATTTATATATACTACAAACAGCAAAGGTCCCAGCACTGATCCCTGCGGAACACCACTAGTCACAGCCCTCCAATTAGAAAAGCATCCTTCCATTGCTACTCTCTGCCTTCTATGATCTAGCCAGTTCTGTATCCACCTTGCCAGCTCACCCCTGATCCCGTGTGACTTCACCTTCTGTACTCGTCAACCATGAGGGACCTTGTCAAAGGCCTTACTGAAGTCCATATAGACAACATCCACTGCCCTACCTGCATCAATCATCTTTGTGACCTCCTCGAAAAACTCTATCAAGTTAGTGAGACAAGACCTCTCCTTCACAAAACCATGCTGCCTCTCACTAATACCCCCATTTGCTTCCAAATGGGAGTAGATCCTGTCTCAAAGAATTCTCTCCAGTAATTTCCCAACCACTGATGTAAGGCTCACCGGCCTGTAGTTCCCTGGATTATCCTTGCTACCCTTCTTAAACAGAGGAACAACATTGGCTATTCTCCAGTCCTCCGGGACATCACCTGAAGACAGTGAGGATCCAAAGATTTTTGTCAAGGCCTCAACAATTTCCTCTCCAACCTCCTTCAGTATTCTGTGGTAGATCCCATCAGGCCCTGGGGACTTACCTACCTTAATATTTTTCAAGACGCCCAACACCTCATCTTTTTGGATCTCAATGTGACCCAGGCTATCTACACACCCTTCTCCAGACTCAACATCTACCAATTCCTTCTCTTTGGTGAATACTGATGCAAAGTATTCATTTAGTACCTCGCCCATTTCCTCTGGCTCCACACATAGATTCCCTTGCCTATCCTTCAGTGGGCCAACCCTTTCCCTGGCTACTCTCTTGCTTTTTATGTACGTGTAAAAAGCCTTGGGATTTTCCTTAACCCTATTTGCCAATGACTTTTCGTGACACCTTCTCGCCTTCCTGACTCCTTGCTTAAGTTTCTTCCTACTTTCCTTATATTCCACACTGGCTTCGGCTGTTCCCAGCCTTTTGGCTCTGACAAATGCCTCCTTTTTCTTTTTGACGAGGCCTACAATATCTCTCGTTCTCTCAGGTTCCCGAAAATTGCCGTATTTATCCTTCTTCCTCACAGGAACATGCCGTTCCTGAATTCCTTTCAACTGACACTTGAAAGCCTCACACATGTCAGATGTTGATTTACCCTCAAACATCTGCCCCCAATCTAGGTTCTTCGGTTTCCGCCGAATATTGTTATAATTAGCCTTCCCCCAATTTAGCACAACTATGGTGACACTGCTGATTACATGATTAGGGATCAGATCATGTTTGGGGTGCATTCCGATTCCTTGCGGCAGCAACTCCTCAAAATTAAGCACGTGACCCTGCCAGTCGCAATCGAGACGTGTATAGTGCATGAGCATGCGAGAAATCGGACTCCCATCTCAAATCGGCAGAATACGAAAAACTATCCTCCCACGAAGCACAGAGTATACAGGCCATCGCCCAGATGCAGCGCCTCAGTATCGATGATAGCGGCCATTTTGCGCGCTTTTCCCGGGGCACCATGCATGGGCAACACAAACGGGAGAACGAAGCGGCCGAAAACCAAACTGTGCAGGTGCGAACATCGGCTGACCACACTACGCATGTGCGACGACGCACGGAGCGTAACGACGTCAACATCATGACGTGCCCGAACTGCGGTACCGCCCACTTAAAGCGGCAATGCCCTGCAAAAGGCAGGCGATGCTTAAATTGCGGGAAGCCTGGACATTATGCAGTCTTGTGCAGGTCTGCACCACCAGTCAAGGGCCAGCGATCCCAATTCCAACGGAAGCGCGTTCGATGTGTACAGCAAGGTTTACTGGTTTCTGATCCTGGTAGCACTACGGATACAGAGGATGACTGCCTGGAGTCCCCCTATCATGTGGGCATCATCACTACATGTGAGTATGCCTCCTCAAATTCAGCAAGACGCCTATTTATCCTCAATGTGGATTCCGCGGGCGAATGGCGTGCTGTCATACACGTAAATCAATGCAGCATACAGTTCAAGCTGGACACTAGTGCTTTTGCCAATCTCATCTCTCAAGCTGATTTTAACCGCATTAAAAAGCAACCCAAAATTCTTCCGCTAGCCTGCCAGCTCCTCGATTATAATGGCAATGCCATAACTGCACTAGGATCTTGTCATCTATTCGGCTCCAACAAGACCATCAATGTCACACTGCGATTCAAAATCGTCAAGCCTGACAAGGCATCCCTGCTCGGTGCCCATGCATGCAAGCTACTCAATCGCGTACAGCGAGTCCATGCCATGTCTTCTTCCAATGTGGATCTTCAAGCTGACATTGATAACATCCTTGCTCAATATCCGGATGTGTTTGATGGAATGGGCATTCTGCCATACTGCTACAAGATCCTACTCAGGCCTGATACCACGCCTGTAATCCATGCACCACGCCGGGTGCTGGCTCCTCTGAAGGAACGTTTAAAGGCACAGCTAAAGGAGCTCCAAGGACAGGGCATCATCTCCAAAGTGACGGAACCGACTGACTGGGTCAGCGCAATGGTCTGTGTGAAGAAGCCCTCAGGAGAGTTGTGGATATACATAGATCCTAAAGATCTCAACCAGACCATTATCCGATCCCGAAGCGGGAGGAACTGTCCAGTGAGATGGCACACGCCAAATTCTTCACGAAGCTAGATGCATCGCATGGTTTCTGGTAGATACAACTGGACGAGTCCAGCAGGAAGCTCTGCACGTTCAACACACCATTTGGCAGGTACTGTTATAACCGTATGCCGTTCGGCATTGTCTCAGCTTTTGAAATCTTCCACAGGTTCATGGAGCAGATGATGGAGGGCATTGAGGGTGTGCGTGGCTACGTAGATGATGTGATCATATGGTCCACGACCCCCGAGGAACACATATCTCGTCTCAACCAAGTCCTTTGCGTGTCCATGCAAACAGCCTCAAGCTGAACAAGGCCAAGTGCTCCTTTGGCATGTCATCCATCAAGTTCTTGGACGACCAGATATCCGAGCAGGATGTGCGGCCAGATTCGGACAAGTTCAAGGCCATTAACGCCATGAAGATCCCGGAAGACAAAAAGGCGGTACTACGCTTCCTCGGAATGGTGAACTTCTTGGGAAAATTCATTCCCTCACACACCACGGCTCTCAGGCATCTGGTGAAGAAGTCTACTGCATTCCAGTGGCTCCCCACACATCAAGCAAAGTGGCTTGAGCTCAAAGCAAAGCTCACCACTGCTCCAGTACGAGCGTTTTTTGACCCGGACAGGGAAACAAAAATCTCCACGGACGCAAGCCAGGACGGCATTGGTGCGGTGCTCCTCCAGAGGGATGACTCCTCGTCCTGGGTTTCAGTTGCTTATGCGTCAAGGGCCATGACTCCTACTGAACAGAGGTACGCCCAAATAGAAAAAGAGTGCCTGGGCCTCCTAACCGGCATTGTAAAGTTCCATGATTACGTCTACGGCCTACCAACCTTCACAGTGGAGACTGACCACAGACCCTTGGTCCATATCATTCATAAGAACTTGAATGACATGGCGCCCAGGCTTCAGCGCATTCTCCTTCGACTCCGAAGGTACGATTTTGAGTTAGTATACACACCAGGCAAGGAGCTGATAATTGCGGATGCCCTGTCCCGCTCCAACACCTCGCCCTGTGAACAGGTTGACTTCATCCGCCAGATTGAGGCACAATGCAGCTGTGTGCCAGCAACCTCCCGGCCTCAGATGAAAGAGTGATCAGCATTCGTGAAGAGACTGCCAAAGACCCTCTTCTGCAGCGTGTAATGCACCCCCTTGCAAATGGCTGGCAAAAAGGGCAATGCCCCCAGTTCTTTAATGTGAAGGACGACGTGAGAGTCGTCGAGGGGATCCTCCTCAAGCAAGATCGTATCGTTATTCCTTACAGTCTGCAGAGCTTAGTGCTCAAACAAATCCACGAGGGACACCTAGGTGTCAAAAAGTGTAGGCACAGGGCCCAGCAGGCTGTCTATTGGCCTGGAATCAGCCAGGACATATCCAACATGGTCCTCAATTGTGCGACCTGCCAGCATTTCCAGCCTGCTCAACCAAAAGAAACACGAGATCATGACCTCTCCATGGTCCAAGATGGGAATCAACCTTTTTCCCGCCAATGGGCGTGACTATGTGCTCATCATAGATTACTTCTCAAATTACCCGGAAGTTGTGAAGCTGTCAGACCTCACATCAAGGACAGTCATCAAGGCCTGCAAGGAGACATTTGCCAGGCATGGTATTCCACTCACTGTCATGAGTGACAATGGTCCCTGCTTCCACAGCCAAGAGTGGTCCAATTTCGCCAAGTCGTACCAATTCAACCACATCACCTCAAGCCCACACTACCACAGTATAACGGGAAGGTTGAGAAAGGGGTCCATATAGTGAAGCAACTGTTCTGCAAGGCTGCGGACTCTGCTTCTGACTTCAACCTTGCGCTGTATGTTTCCGGCTCAACTCCTCATGAATAGAGACCTGCGAATGACTGTTCCGGCCATGCACTTACCAGACCTGGATCACCTCCCAGTGCGGCAAAAGATGCAGCAACTCAGGAACCGGCAAAACCTGACGTACGATGCTCATGCTACCGATTTGCCTGTGCTATCTCCGGAAGATGCTGCTCGGATCAAGCTACCTGGCGGAGGCTGGTTAGCTCCAGCTGTTGTTGTTCGACAGCTGCTCCCAGATCATTTGTAGTTCGTATGACTGATGGCTCCATTGTCAGGCGAAACAGAAGGGCACTGTGCAAAGTTGCCTGCCCACCACCAGATTCTACTTTTTCATATGTTGTTATGCCTCCTCCGGACACCTCGCACCACATGGCCACCAATCTGGCAGCAATCCCGCCTGTCAAGGTGCCGCCGTCCCCACCTCCACCTCTCAGGCTGTCGACAAGGATCAGACGCAAGCCCCGAAGATTGGACTTACAGACATTTATCTTGTAAATTTTGTTCTGTATCTGCACGCTCGACACCTCTCATGTATATATTCATCCACTCGCCATTTAATGTAAATAATCATACATGTAAATACAGTCGCATATGCTCCAAGCAACCAACATTTTTTTTTTAAAAGGGGGGATGTCATGATATGCACTCATGTACATAATGAGATACAGACAGGCAGTGACAGACACCCAGTACAGTCAATCAACACACAGGGCAGAACACAACCAATCACCAGGCAGAACACTAGAGGGTGGTCTCCCACTATAAAACACACGAGGCATCAGCACTCTGTCTCTTTCCACTGATGACAACTGTAGTGACAGTCAGGGTGTATATATCAATTAGCACCTTCTACACGTGGCTTAGAGCTAGTCTGGTCTCGTTAGTTATAACAAGCACGCTATATAAATTCTGAGATTAGACAAACATATAACAGAGACAGTGTAGTTTTAATGAGGGGATTGCAAATTTCATGTAGATTGGGATTTGCACACTATCAAAAAATGTCATACGTTTCCTGAATATACTTGGAACAGTTTCACATCCAGGAACCATATTAAATTTAGCAGTGAGTAATGTTGCAGCCTCATGATGTTTGCACATGGATCTAATGGCATTCATAATATGATTGAGTTCGATGTAGTGTTTGATAGGGAGAAATGTGAAACAACTATTCAGTTTCTTGATTAATCCTTTACAGCTCATCAATAACTTTTGAAGTGTAGTCACTATTGTAACGTAAGAAACACAGCAGCTAATTGCGCTTGGCAAACTTGATAACGATCAGATAAAATAACAGATGATCAGTGTTCAAAACGTAATTTAATGTGATACAGAACCAGTTTATACTCCCAAAGGGAAAATGTTCTATTTGCCTAAAGGGAAAACCATGAACTAAAGAGATGAGAGCCAATTTAAGACTCAAAGGAAAAGCATACACCCAAACCTATGTAAATGGGAAAGATACAAGAGGAGAAAAAAGGTTGACAAAGCAGACAGTGGTTGGAATTCTATGTGGGGGACTACGTTCTTACGCTGGAGAAGGATCGCCTCACGCTGGCAGTAGTCTAGACAGAGACAGTGGGTAAAAAAAAAAATCACTGCTTTTAAAGTCACCTGCGCAATAACCTGCTGGCTCAGGCAAAGAAAGCAGCGCCTGTATATTCCTGGGTAAACCACATCAGCTGGGTATAAACCCCTAAGGTTAGCACGGCTGCCTCACGGCATTGAGGACCCAGGTTCGATTCCGCCCCTTGGTCGCCGTCTATGTGGAGTTTGCACATTCTCCCCGTGATAGCGTGGGTCTCATCCTCACAACCCAAAGATGTGCAGGGGTGGATTGTCCATGCTAAATTGCCTCTTAGTTGGAATTTTTTTTAAAAAAAGCATCTCACCAAAATCCCGTTGCCTATGCGGAGGCTTCATGAAGCAGGATCCTCAGTAATCCTCAGTGTACTCATGGCAATATGCCTGCAGTGTAATAAGAGATCTCTGGGAGGACATTCATTGCTCAGTGGTTCTCATCTTGATGTCTGAATTTAATTTTAATCCGTACTGCATATTTTCGCACCTATAATCGTTCATGCAACACAAGTCTTCAAGCTTCATTAACATACTGAGTCCCCAGCTGTGGCATGTGTCATCCCAGAAATGCTGACACTCCACCTCAGCTTTAACCACTCTAATCTTTGATAATAAAGAGCACACATTAGAGCTTTAAAATTTTGCTGTCATCCTATTCCAGGTCTCCACATTTTCATTTCACCAGTCTGCCTCATCCAAAATGAAACAGTTACCCTGATGCCATTGTAACTAGCACATAAATCACCTTAAATGACCAGTTTAGCTCAGTTGGCTGGATGGCTGGTTCATGATGCAGAGCGAGGCCTACAGTGTGGGTTCAATTCCTGTAGCGGCTGAGGTTATTCATTCTCAACCTTGCCCCTCGCCTGAGGTGCAGTGATCCTCAGGCTAAATCACCACCAGTCAGCTCTCCCCCTCAAAGAGGAAAGCAACCTATGGTCATCTGGGAGTATGATGACTTTACCTTACCTCATGTAGAATGACCACCTGAGAGCTGGCACAGGGTTACTGTAATGAATACCAGCACAGCATCCTCTACCTGGTCCAGTGGTAGCATCCTGCCAGCTGAAAATCCAGGATGTGAGGCCTTTACACACACTCCATACCTCACATAGTCTATCCATCCAGCGTGAAAAACACGGCTCAACATGTGTCAACGAGGTCCTTATCTCTGCAGCTTGGAAGTGGGAAGGTGGGAACTGACACTGGGGTGATCTTTTAGGTGTAAAGGCATACATTAGATAACACTGCAGACCCCACTGCCAGGAGAGTATAAGAGCCCTGGGTTCTAGTTCATAAGTAAAACACACTCCAATCTGATAGACATTACAGGTAGGCCAATGAAAGATTCATTGACAAGAGGTTGACTGCAATGCATGTTGACATTTAAACCTCTGCAGTTCACGTTGAGCACTCTTCAATGCAGTAGTATCAAGAGACTCATGTTATGATTCCAGACCAGACCCCAACAGTTGCTGGGATACTGGATAGAAATTCCAATTTTCTATTTTATTTTATTTATAAGGCTGTGAGGAAAGGATACCTCACTCCAGGAGTGACTCCAGGCACAAATAGGGATATGGGCCGGGATTCTCCCGGAATTGGCGGGGCGGCCCGTCGCGGCACCAAAGAGCGGCGTGAACCACTCTGGCGTTGGGCCGCCCAGAAGTTGCGGGGGCTCGGCCGACGCTGGAGGGGTTGGCACCACGCGTGTTTACTGCGCATGCAGCAACTCTAGGGGGTTTCTTCTCTGCGCCGGCTATCACGGAGCCTTACAGAGGCCGGCGTGGAGGGAAAGCATGTCCCCCACGGCACAGGCCCGCCTGCAGATCGGTGGACCCCGATCGCGGGCCAGGCCACCGTGGGGGCCCCCCCAGTGGCCAGATACCCCCACGTCCCCCCGAGGACTCCGCTAACTGCACTCCAAGCCAGGTCCTGCCGGGATGGACCATGTCCATTTCACGCCGGCGGGACTTGCCAGAAACGGGCGGCCGCTTGACCCATCGAGGCCCGGACAATTTCCGGGGAGACCGCTTTCAACGGCCCCCGACCGGCGCGGCGCAACCCCCTCTTTCGTGGACCAAAGAGAAAATGCTGGAAAATCTCAGCAGGTCTGGCAGCATCTGTAGGGAGAGAAAAGAGCTAATGTTTTGAGTCCAGGTGACCCTTTGTCAAGGCCTTGGTCATCTCGACTCGAAACGTTACCTCTTTTCTCTACCTACAGATGCTGCCAGACCTGCTGAGATTTTCCAGCATTTTCTCTTTGGTTTCAGACTCCAGCATCCACAGAAATTTGCTTTTACTCCTTAGGGGAATTACCCCCAAAGTCCATCTACTGTTTGCACCCCCCCCCATTTAACAGACCTCCTCCCCCCTCCCCCAGGGACCTCTGTAATAGAGGACCCTCCCAGGAACCCCTGTAAAAGAGAGACCCCTCCCCCAGAGATCCCTGCAGTAGGGATAAGCCTCGCCCCCAGGATTCCTGTGATAGGAGATTTCTCCAGGGATCCCTGAAATAGGGAAACCCCCACTGGGACTCCTGGAATAAGGGACCCCCCCCACCCCACCAGGGACCCCTGGAATAGGGAACTCCCCCCAAGGGACCCCTGTAGGGAGACCCACCCCACAGGGACCTTGTCGTGTGGAGCCCCCCCTAGGGACCACTGTCATAAGGGGACCCCGTCAGGGAATTTTGTAATATTGAAGTCCCCCCCCTCCCAGGGACCCCTATAATAGGGAGCTCCCGGCAAGGGACCCCTTGGGAGAGCCATCCTAAAAACCGAGGCCCTATCTCTATTGCAGATTTTCTTTTCACTGTTCAACATTGCTTTGTGTTTAATCATTTTTCAAGTGCATTCCTCTCCTCTTCCCTCTCTGTCCCTAATTTCTATTTTAGCTGTGCTCAATTACTAACACCGTATTCAACTAATTTCAACATCATAAAATATGTAGCTTTTAATTAACAGTTATTTGTATAATACGTATATGAGAGGTAACACGGTAAGGCTCCTGTACTACAGGTACGGGGGTAGATCCCTGCCTGCTGGCTCCGCCCAGTAGGCGGAGTATAAATGTGTCTGCTCACCGAGCTGCAGCCATTTCGGCAGCAGCTGCAGGAGGCAACACATCTCTGCTTAATAAAGCCTTGATTGTCATAATATACATCTATGTATATAATGGAGTGCAGTCAGGCAGTGATTGACACACAGGATGACCAGTAAGCACACAGAACAGAGCGGCCAATCACCAGACAGGACACGACCACTGTAAAGCCAGAGGGCACCAGTTTTCCCGCTCTCTCAGGACCCAGCCTCTGAGACAGTCAGAATTAGTGAGCTGGCCAGTGTAAACACCATGTGGTAGCTAGTAAGTCTGGTTAGGCTAGTATCAGGAGCGTCATTCTCCGACCCCCCAGCGGGTCGGAGAATGGCCATTGGCCGCCGTGAATCCCGCCCCCGCTGGTTGCCGAAGTCTCCGGTACCGGATATTGGGCGGGGCGGGAATCGGGCCGCGCCGGTTGGCGGGCCCCCCCGCTCAATTCTCCGGCCCGGATGGGCTGAAGTCCCGCCGAGAAATTGCCTGTCCCACCGGCGTAAATTAAAGTAGGTATTTATTGGCGGGACAAGGCGGCGTGGGCGGGCTCCGGGGTCCTGGGGGGGGCGCGGGGCGATCTGACCCCAGGGGGTGCCCTCACGGTGGCCTGGCCCGCGATCGGGGCCCACCGATCCGCGGGCGGGCCTGTGCCGTGGGGGCACTCTTTCCCTTCCGCCTCCGCAACGGCCTCCACCATGGCGGAGGCGGAAGAGACTCTCCCCACTGCGCATGCGCGGGAAACTGTCAGCGGCCGCTGACTCTCCCGCGCATGCGCCGCCCGGGGATGTCATTTCCGCGCCAGCTGGTGGGGCAACAAACGCCGTTTCCGCCAGCTGGCGGGGCGGAAATCCCTCCGGCGCCGGCCTAGCCCCTCAATGTCGGGGCTCGGCCCCCAAAGATGCGGAGCATTCCGCACCTTTGGGGCGGCGCGATGCCCGTCTGATTGGCGCCGTTTTGGGCGCCAGTCGGCGGACATCGCGCCGTTGGGGGAGAATTTTGCCTCAGGTCTCCAATCAAGTCAGCATAGTGTCAACCCACAGTTGAACATGTATAATAGTTTAGATGTTAAATAAAATCGTGTTGCATCTTATCAAGCGTTGGAGGTCTGTCAAGTGCAGTCCACATTGACCCAGCCTACCCAACACATCATGGTACTAATGAGTGATGCTGAAAATTGATGGACCTACCTTGAGTGAATCAGCGTTGACCAGCAAACAGCCATCCGGTGACATGGAAAGCGTCCGCCCTCCTCCGCAGCTCCGCATCGCTGGCAACCTCGGTGCAAATTGGAAGATCTTCAAACAAAAGTTCCAACTCTATCCAGAAGCCACCGACCTCGAGGCCGCATCGGACGCCAGGAAGATCGCACTATTCCTCTCCACAGCCGGGGACCATGCCATCCACATCTACAACTCCCTTACATTCGCTGAAGGCGAAGACAAGACAAAATTTAAAACGGTCCAACCGAGGTTCGACAGCCACTGCGACATTGAGGTGAATGAGAGCTTTGAACGGTACGTTTTCCAGCAGAGGCTTCAGGGTAAGGATGAACCTTTTCAATCTTTTCTGACCCATCTCCGCATCCTCGAGCAGTCATGTAACTATGACTCGACCACTGATTCCATGATCCAGGATCAGATCATTTTCGGGGCCCACTCCGATTCCCTTCACATTCATAATATCCATGAACATGCTAACAATCGGTACTCCCACATTAGGGCGGCAGAAACGGCAAAGCTAACCTCCCACGAGGCAGAACGGGTGCAGGGCATCGCACAAATGCAGGACTAAGTATCGACGAGAGTGGCTATTCTGCTCGCTTTTCCCGGGCCCCTGCGCATGCGTGCCACGATCGAGGGGACGGCGAGACCGACGACCAGACTGCGCAGGTGCATACGTCGTTCGACCGCACTGCGCAAACGCATGCGTGATGGCGCACTGAACGCGCTGACGTTGGCGTCATGACTTGTCCGAATTGTGGCTCAGCCCATTTAAAGCGGCAATGTCCGGCAAAATCACGACGGTGTCTAGTGTGGCAAGCTTGGCCACTACGCAGACCTTTGCAGATCTGCTCCACTGCCCAGCATCCAGCGATCCCAGCCGCGGCGCAGAAGCATCCATTCAATGCAGCAGGCCATGCCAGACTCCGACCCCGACAGCCCAACGGATCCTGATGCTGCGTGCCTCAAATTTCCATACCGGGTGGACAACATTACGAAGCATGCGCTGCCTTTCTCCAAGACAGCGAAGCACTTCCCGATCCTCAGCGTTGATCCCGACGATGGGTGGTGTGCTGTCCTCACAGTCAACAAGGCTCGCATCCAGTTCAAACTGGACACCGGCGCATCGGCGACCCTCATCTCCAAACCCGATCTCGACACCATCCGCGTCAGACCAAGCATTCTTCCAGCGGCCTGCCAGCTCCTTGACTACAATCGCAAAGCCATATCTGCCAATGGCTCATGCCAACTCAGAGTTTCCAATAAGTAATTTAAGGCGACACTGCGATTTGAGATTGTGGGACCTGACAGAGCATCCCTGCTCGGTGCTGGGGCCTGCAAACTCCTGAACTTGGTTCAGTGAGTCCACACCATGTCATCCTCACAGGCGATGGCCTCACCTGATGAGAACTTCCAGACTGAAATTGATGACATCATCACGTAATACCCAGCGTGGTCGACGGAATGGGCACACTCCCATACCAATACAAATTCCTGCTCAAACCAAACGCCACCCCTGTGATCCACGCACCACGTCGGGTGCCGGCACCCCTCAAGGACCACCTCAAGCAGCAGTTACAGGACCTCCAGGACCAGGGCACCATATCAAAGGTCACAGAACCCACAAACTGGGTCAGCTCCATGGTCTGCGCCAAGAAGCCGTCAGGGGAGCTTCGAATCTGTATCGACACCAAGGATTTAAATCGCAACATCATGAGGGAACATTACCCGATAACAAAACAAGAGGAGTTGACCAGCTAGATGACTCATGCCAAACTCTTTACGAAGCTGGACGCCTCCAAGGGGTTCTGGCAAATCCACCTGGATGCACCCAGTTGCAAGCTGTGCACATTCAATACCCCGTTCGGTCGCTACTGCTACAACCGGATGCCTTTTGGCATCATCTCTGCCTCAGAGGTATTTCACCGCATCATGGAACAGATGATGGAGGGTATCACGTGGGTGTGCGCGTGTATGTTGACGATGGCATAATCTGGTCCACAACTCTCTCAAGAACACATTGATAGCCTCAAGCAGGTATTCCACAGAATCCATGAGCATGGCCTCCGACTCAACAGGGCCAAGTGCTCGTTCGGTCAATCAGAAATCAAATTCCTTGGTGACCACATCTCACAGCAAGGCTTGCGGCCAGATGCTGACAAGGTCTCGGCGATCAACGTCACGAAGGCCCCAGAGGACAAGAAGGCAGTCCTCCACTTTCTAGGGATGTTCAACTTCCTTGGGAAATTCATTCCCAACATGGCGGCACACACCACTGCCCTCCGCCATCTCGTCGAAAAGTCGATGGAATTCCAGTGGCTGCCCGCTCATGAGAATGAATGGCGTGAGCTGAGGGCAAAACTCACCACAGACCCGGTTCTGGCGTTCTTTGACCCTACTAAAGAGACCAAAATATCCACTGTCACGAGCCAGGACGGTATTGGGGCGGTGCTCCTCCAACGGGCTGACTCCTCCTCATGGGCCCCAGTTGCGTATGCCTCCAGAGCCATGACGCCCACTGAGCAACGGTACGCTCAGATCGAGAAGGAATGCCTGGGCCTCCTAACGGGAATCGACAAATTTCACGACTATGTGTATGGCCTCCCAAAATTCACGGTTGAGACGGACCACAGGCCACTAGTCCCCATAATCCAGAAGGGTTTGATTGACATGACGCCTCGGTTACAACAAATCCTTCTCAAGCTACGCCGCTATGACTTTGATTTTTCATGCCACGGATCTCCCCAAGCTGGTCCCAACTGATCATATTCATATGCAGTTGCCTGACGGCGGCTGGGCCGCCACAGATATGGTGGTCAAGCAAGTGGCCCCAAGATCGTTCCTCGTCCGCATGGCTGATGGCTCCTTCCTATGACGCAACAGACGGGCGCTGCGCAGAGTTCCACGCCCGCCACCTAACCATGATGTCCTGCCTCACACAATGCTTCCACCGGACGTGCCCTACCACGAGGCCACCGATCTACCAGCAATCCTGCCAACCTCTGCGACCACCGCATTGGTGGCGGTCCCGCCTATCCAAGAGCAGGCGGCCCCTGATCCACCCTTGAGGTGGTCAACCAGAATTTGTCGCCTGCCGCAGAGACTAAACTTATAGACTGAACTTTTGCACAACTGTGTTACCTTATCGTTTTGACCTCTGTAAATATCATTGTTACCGTTTCATCTACCCTATATCTGCACTAGTGACACCTTCCTGTGTACATAAGGTCATTTTAGCACATTCTGTATATAGTCACGCACATATACACATCCACACGCACATGCACCTGAATATTTATTATCTCAACACACACAATACAGAACAAAAAATAAAAGGGGGAGATGTCATAATATACATCTATGTATACAATGGAGTGCAGCCAGGCAGTGATTTACACACAGGATGACCAGTAACCACACAGAACAGGATGTGGAGATGCCAGCGTTGGACTGGGGTGAGCGCAGTACGAAGTCTTACAACACCAGGTTAAAGTCCAACAGGTTTGTTTCGATGTCACTAGCTTTCGGAGCACTGCTCCTTCCTCAGGTGAATGAAGAGGTATGTTCCAGAAACATATATATAGACTAATTCAAAGATGCCAGACAATGCTTGGAATGCGACCATTAGCAGGTGATTAAATCTTTACAGATCCAGAGATGAGAACAGAACAGATGACACACAGAACAGAGCAGCCAATCACCAGACAGGATGTTGACTGCCCTGGACAGAGCGTCGGCTATGATCAGGTCTTTGTCCGGGGTTTATACGAGCTGGAAGTCGTATCGCCGGAGTTTGAGCAGAATGCGCTGGAGCGAGGTGTCATGTCGTTCAAGTCTTTTTGTATTATATTGACCAGCGGGCGATGGTCGGTCTCGACGGTGAATTGGGGAAGGCCGTACACATAATCATGAAACTTGACGACACCGGTCAAAAGGCCCAGGCACTCCTTTTCTATCTGCGTGTAGCGCTGTTCCGTGGGGGTCATGGCGTGTGACGCATATGCAACGGGGGCCCATGATGAGGCATTATCGCGTTGCAGGAGCACTGCCCCAATGCCAGATTGGCTGGCATCGGTCGAAATCTTTATCTCTTTCGCTGGATCAAAAAAGGCCAATACCAGGGCCGTGGTAAGTTTGGTTTTAGGTTCTGTCCATTCGCGCTCGTGGGCAGGAAGCCATTGGAAGTCTGTCGTCTTCCTGACCAGGTTCCTGAGAGCTGTGGTATGAGAGACGAGGTTAGGGATGAACTTCCCTCGGAAGTTGACCATGCCCAGAAATCGGAGGGCCGCCTTCTTGTCTTCTGGCTTTTTCATGGCTGTGATGGCAGCCACCTTGTCCGCATCCGGCCGCACACCCAACTGGGAGATGTGGTCCCCTAGGAACTTGAGTTCCGTCTGGCCGAAGGAGCATTTGGCTCTGTTGAGGCGTAGGCCCTGCTCCCGTATGCGTTTGAACACGCGCTGGAGGCGACTCATATGCTCCTGCGGGGTGGTGGACCAAATGATTATGTCGTCGACATAGACGCAAACACCTTCAATGCCTTCCATCATTTGTTCCATGATCCTGTGGAACACTTCTGATGCCGATATGATCCCAAACAGCATCCTGTTGTAACAATATCTGCCGAAAGGGGTGTTAAAGGGGTGGGCAGCACGGTAGCATTGTGGATAGCACAATTGCTTCACAGCTCCAGGGTCCCAGGTTAAATTCCGGCTTGGGTCACTGTCTGTGCGGAGTCTGCACATCCTCCCCGTGTGTACGTGGGTTTCCTCGGGGTGCTCCGGTTTCCTCCCACAGTCCAAAGATGTGCAGGTTAGGTGGATTTGCCATGATAAATTGCCCTTAGTGTCCAAAATTGCTCTTAGTGTTGGGTGGGGTTACTGGGTTATGGGGATAGGGTGGAGGTGTGGACCTTGGGTGGGGTGCTCATTCCAGGAGCCGGTGCAAACCCGATGGGCCGAATGGCCTCCTTCTGCACTGTAAATTCTATGATAATCTATGATTAAAGGTACACAGTTTCCTGCTGGATCTGTCGAGTTGAATTTGCCAGAATCCTTTCGAGGCGTCAAGTTTGGTGAAGAGCTTGGCGCGAGCCATCTCGCATGTGATCTCTTCGCGCTTGGGGATTGGGTAATGCTCCCTCATTATGTTGCGATTCGGATCCTTTGGATCAATGCAGGTTCCGGACTAGCCGGAAGGCTTTTTTACGCACACCATGGAACTGACCCAGTCGGTTGGTTCCGTAACTCTGGAGATCACTCCTTGTTCTTGGAGGTCCTGCAGCTGCTGCTTGAGGCGGTCCTTGAGGGGTGCTGGGACTCTGCGAGGTGCATGCACCACAGGCGTGGCGTTCTGTTTGAGTAGGATCTTGTAAGTATATGGGAGCGTGCCCATGTCTTCGAAGACGTTACGGTACTGGACAATCATGGCGTTGAGTTGCGCCCTGAAGTCAGCATCCTGGAAGGCAGGCGTGTCATCAGGAGAGAGAGAGTGAACTCTTTGAACGAGGCTTTGCAGCTTGCACGCCTGTGCGCCAAGCAGCGAGTCCTTCGAGGAGCCCACGATCTCGAAAGGAAGGATGGCTTTTCGTGACTTGTGCGTCACTTCGAGTTGGCATGAGCTGGTAGCAGGAATGATGTTGCCATTGTAGTCCAATAGCTGGCAGGCTGATGGAAGAATGGTTGGTTCGACACAAAGGCTTTGGAAAGCAGACCACGCCATGAGATTGGTGGAGGCACCAGTGTCCAGGCGGAATCGTATTTGGGACCGGTTGACCGTCAGGGTGGCACACCATTCAGCGTCTGGATCGATGCTGTATACCGACAGCCGCTGGTGTCTTTGCTTCGGGGACAGCCTGTTTTTTGTTATGACACCGACTCAAAAAGGCACCTTCGGGTCCTCGGTGTCACTGCTTGTGCGAGAGGTCGGAATCGGACTCGATGACCGTGGGTTGAATTGCCCGAACATTCCTGCGAGGCTGGCTGAAGCGATATGAATTGGCAGGCTGAGCTGCTCGACAGAAGGCAGCATAGTGGCCAAGTCTTCCACATCGTAGGCATTGTCGAGATTTTGCAGGGCATTGCCACTTTAAATGGGTGGAGCCACAGTTGCCGCACGTCGTGACGTCAGCACGTTTGCTGCGCCACCGCACATGCGCGGTGCGGTCATGCGTGGTGCGCGCCTGCGCATTACGTTCCTGCACATCGCCGTCCCCTCGTTTGGTGCGTACAAGCGCGGGAGTCCGCGAAAAGCGTGCAAAATGGCCACCCTCATCCAGGCTGAGGCCCTGGAGGTGCTCAATCACTTGGATCGTTCCGCCTCATGGGACCTTGCCGCGCTGTTTCAGCCGCTTGTATATGGGAGTACTGACTGGTGGCATTTTCATGTAGGACACAGTTCTCGATGGCAGTCGCTAGGGTGAGTTGCTTTACTTTGAGGAGCTGCTGACGTAGGGGGTCTGACTGAACACCGAAAATGATCTGGTCGCGTATCATGGAGTCGGAGGTGGGCCCATAGCTGCAAGATTGCGCAGGGATGCGGAGGTGCATTAGAAAGGATTGGAAAGATTCGTCCTTACCCTGAAAATGCTGCTGGAACACGTAGCGCTCAAAACTTTCATTCACCTCTATGTTGCAGTGAGTGTCAAATTTGAGGAGAACCGTCTTGAACTTCATCTTGTCTTCGTCATCTGAAAAGGTGAGAGAGTTGAAAATGTGGATGGCATGGTCCCCGGCCGTGGAGAGGAGAAGAGCAATCTTTCTGGTGTGCGAGGCGCCCTCCCTGTCCGTGTCTTTGAGGAAGAGCTGGAAGCGCTGTTTGAAAATCTTCCAGTTGTACCCGAGGTTGCCGGGGATGCGGAGTGGCGGCAGCGGGCTGCTGTTGTCCATGTTGAAGGATGACGGAATGCTGGCGGAAGAGGCAGATCACTTGCAGGTAGGTCTAAGAAGTGCTAGTATGCAACCACACCTGGTATCATGATGTGTTGGGTGTTCTGGATCACATACAGGTCACCAACACTTGAAGTAGTGCAACACTACTTTATTAAAAGGTTAACTACTTAAACATACTTGAACTGTGGGTAAATACAATACCAGCTTTAACTAAATACCTTTGCCTTGTCCTAACCAGTTGATGCACTCAGCACATGGTGAATGTCTGTGTTGCAGGCTGTGAGCTCTGTGCTCCGAGCTAAATGCTACTCGAATCAACGGGAACTCTGATGCCCCCTGTCTTTATAGTGTGTGTGCTCTCACTGGTGATTGGCTGCGGTGTTGTGTATGCTGGTTGGTCCCACTGTGTGTCCATCAGTGTGTGTCTGCACCATAATATACTGGTGTGTATTATGACAAGGAAGAAATTGCTCACATCCATTGGTGTGAGGTAAGTACCATATTTTATTATTATTATTTTTCAAAAAATTTAATTTAGTTGTTAGCCAGATCTTGGTAGAAAGTTAGAGGGATGGCAGGGAAGGGAGTGCAATGTTCCTCCTGCAGGATGTTTGAGGTGAGGGATGCCGTTAGTGTCCCTGCTGATTTTACCTGCAGGAAGTGCTGCCATCTCCAGCTCCTCCAAGACCGAGTTAGGGAACTGGAGCTGGAGTTGGAAGAACTTCGGATCATTCGGGAGGCAGAGGGGGTCATAGATAGCAGCTTCAGGGAATTAGTTACACCAAAGATTGGAGATAGATGGGTAACTGTAAGAGGGACTGGCAAGAAGCAGTCAGTGCAGGGATCCCCTGCGGTCGTTCCCCTGAGAAACAAGTATACCGCTTTGGATACTTGTGGGGGGGGGGACTTACCAGGGGTAAGCCATGGGGTACGGGCCTCTGGCACGGAGTCTGTCCCTGTTGCTCAGAAGGGAAGGGGGGGGAGGAGCAGAGCATTAGTAATTGGGGACTCGATAGTCAGGGGCACAGATAGGAGATTTTGTGGGAGCGTGAGAGACTCACGTTTGGTATGTTGCCTCCCAGGTGCAAGGGTACGTGATGTCTCGGATCGTGTTTTCCGGGTCCTTAGGGGAGGGGGGGGAGCAGCCCCAAGTCGTGGTCCACATTGGCACTAACGACATAGGTAGGAAAGGGGACAAGGATGTCAGGCAGGCTTTCAGGGAGCTAGGATGGAAGCTCAGAACTAGAACAAACAGAGTTGTTATCTCTGGGTTGTTGCCCGTGCCACGTGATAGTGAGATGAGGAATAGGGAGAGAGAGCAATTAAACACGTGGCTACAGGGATGGTGCAGGCGGGAGGGATTCAGATTTCTGGATAACTGGGTCTCTTTCTGGGGAAGGTGGGACCTCTACAGACAGGATGGTCTACATCTGAACCTGAGGGGCACAAATATCCTGGGGGGGAGATTTGTTAGTGCTCTTTGGGGGGGTTTAAACTAATGCAGCAGGGGCATGGGAACCTGGATTGTAGTTTTAGGGTAAGGGAGAATGAGAGTATAGCGGTCAGGAGCACAGATTTGATGTCGCAGGAGGGGGCCAGTGTTCAGGTAGGTGGTTTGAAGTGTGTCTACTTCAATGCCAGGAGTATACAAAATAAGGTAGGGGAACTGGCAGCATGAGTTGGTACCTGGGACTTCGATGTTGTGGCCGTTTCGGAGACATGGATAGAGCAGGGACAGGAATGGATGTTGCAGGTTCCGGGGTTTAGGTGTTTTAGTAAGCTCAGAGAAGGAGGCAAAAGAGGGGGAGGTGTGGCGCTGCTAGTCAAGAGCAGTATTACGGTGGCGGAGAGGATGCTAGATGGGGACTCATCTTCCGAGGTAGTATGGGCTGAGGTTAGAAACATGAAAGGAGAGGTCACCCTATTGGGAGTCTTCTATAGGCCTCCTAATAGTTCTAGGGATGTAGAGGAAAGGATGGCGAGAATGATCCTGGATAAGAGCGAAAGTAACAGGGTAGTTATTATGGGAGACTTTAACTTTCCAAATATTGACTGGAAAAGATATAGTTCGAGTACATTAGATGGGTCGTTTTTTGTACAGTGTGCAGGAGGGTTTCCTGACACAATATGTTGACAGGCCAACAAGAGGCGAGGCCACGTTGGATTTGGTTTTGGGTAATGAACCAGGCCAGGTGTTGGATTTGGAGGTAGGAGAGCACTTTGGGGACAGTGACCACAATCCGGTGACGTTTACGTTAATGATGGAAAGGGATAAGTATACACCGCAGGGCAGGAGTTATAGCTGGGGGAAGGGCAATTATGATGCCATTAGGCTTGACTTGGGGGGGATAAGGTGGAGAAGTAGGCTGCAAGTGTTGGGCACACTGGATAAGTGGAGCTTGTTCAAGGATCAGCTACTGCGTGTTCTTGATAAGTATGTACCGGTCAGGCAGGGAGGAAGGCGTCGAGCGAGGGAACCGTGGTTTACCAAAGAAGTGGAATCTCTTATTAAGAGGAAGAAGGAGGCCTATGTGAAGATGAGGTGTGAAGTTTCAGTTGGGGCGATGGATAGTTACAAAGTAGCGAGGAAGGGTCTAAAGAGAGAGCTAAGACGAGCAAGGAGGGGACATGAGAAGTATTTGGCAGGTAGGATCAAGGAAAACCCAAAAGCTATCTATAGGTATGTCAGGAATAAGCGAATGACTAGGGAAAGAGTAGGACCAGTCAAGGACAGGGATGGGAAGTTGTGTGTGGAGTCTGAAGAGATGGGCGAGATACTAAATGAATATTTTTCGTCAGTATTCACTCAGGAAACAGATAATGTTGTGGAGGCGAATGCTGAGCCCCAGGCTAATAGAATAGATGGCATTGAGGTACATAGGGAAGAGGTGTTGGCAATTCTGGACAGGCTGAAAATAGATAAGTCCCTGGGGCCTGATGGGATTTATCCTAGGATTCTCTGGGAGGCCAGGGAAGAGATTGCTGGACCTTTGGCTTTGATTTTTATGTCATCATTGGCTACAGGAATAGTGCCAGAGGACTGGAGGATAGCAAATGTGGTCCCTTTGTTCAAAAAGGGAAGCAGAGACAACCCCGGCAACTATAGACCGGTGAGCCTCACGTCTGTAGTGGGTAAGGTCTTGGAGGGGATTATAAGAGGCAAGATTTATAATCATCTAGATAGGAATAATATGATCAGGGATAGTCAGCATGGCTTTGTGAAGGGTAGGTCATGCCTCACAAACCTTATCGAGTTCTTTGAGAAGGTGACTGAACAGGTAGACGAGGGTAGAGCAGTTGATGTGGTGTATATGGATTTCAGCAAAGCGTTTGACAAGGTTCCCCACGGTAGGCTATTGCAGAAAATACGGAGGCTGGGGATTGAGGGTGATTTAGAGATGTGGATCAGAAATTGGATAGCTGAAAGAAGACAGAGGGTGGTGGTTGATGGGAAATGTTCAGAATGGAGTTCAGTCACAAGTGGAGTACCACAAGGATCTGTTCTGGGGCCGTTGCTGTTTGTCATTTTTATCAATGACCTAGAGGAAGGCGCAGAAGGGTGGGTGAGTAAATTTGCAGACGATACTAAAGTCGGTGGTGTTGTCGATAGTGTGGAAGGATGTAGCAGGTTACGGAGGGATATAGATAAGCTGCAGAGCTGGGCTGAGAGGTGGCAAATGGAGTTTAATGTAGAGAAGTGTGAGGTGATTCACTTTGGAAGGAATAACAGGAATGCGGAATATTTGGCTAATGGTAAAGTTCTTGGAAGTGTGGATGAGCAGAGGGATCTAGGTGTCCATGTACATAGATCCCTGAAAGTTGCCACCCAGGTTGATAGGGTCGTGAAGAAGGCCTATGGAGTGTTGGCCTTTATTGGTACAGGGATTGAGTTCCGGAGTCAGGAGGTCATGTTGCAGCTGTACAGAACTCTGGTACGGCCGCATTTGGAGTATTGCGTACAGTTCTGGTCACCGCATTATAAGAAGGACGTGGAGGCTTTGGAGCGGGTGCAGAGGAGATTTACCAGGATGTTGCCTGGTATGGAGGGAAAATCTTATGAGGAAAGGCTGATGGACTTGAGGTTGTTTTCGTTGGAGAGAAGGTTAAGAGGAGACTTAATAGAGGCATACAAAATGATCAGGGGGTTAGATAGGGTGGACAGTGAGAGCCTTCTCCCGCGGATGGAAATGGCTGGCACGCGGGGACATAACTTTAAACTGAGGGGTAATAGATATAGGACAGAGGTCAGAGGTAGGTTCTTTACGCAAAGAGTAGTGAGGCCGTGGAATGCCCTACCTGCTACAGTAGTGAACTCGCCAACATTGAGGGCATTTAAAAGTTTATTGGATAAACATATGGATGATAATGGCATAGTGTAGGTTAGATGGCTTTTGTTTCGGTGCAACATCGTGGGCCGAAGGGCCTGTACTGCGCTGTATCGTTCTATGTTCTATGTTCTATAATTTTTGTTCTTAAACTCATTATTCTCTTTTTACAGGGTTAGAACTCCTTGGAAAATCCATTCGGATTACATACTCCACACTGGGAGTTTGCTGTTCTTATGCATCTGGCTATATGTTCCTGCCTCTGGTTGCATACTTCATACGAAACTGGCAGTTCTTGCTTTTCACACTGTCTCTAATTGGCCTGCTGTACATCCCTTTGTGGTGGTAGGTAGGCTCGCAAACCTTATTGTTTGTCATTAATAGGTAAGTTATTGCCTTAAATTTCTTCTACTGATTTCAATTATGATCTTAAAAAAATGAGAGGCCTTCTTGAATGGGAGTAGGGTTGGGGATTCTCATTTCTACCCTCAATATCTGGAATAGAATTGTACCTCGATCCAATTCTCAGAACATTTGTGGAAATGGATAAGCTTATTAACCCATCTCCTCGGTATAATTGCTTTGACGAATTAAATTTACTGACGATTTACCTTCTGTTTGCAGGAAATTTTCAGAGAAGCAGGAATGGGAAATGTTAACCATTGGGGTAGTTCCATGTTGAAGAGATAGGCGAATGGCTAGCAGGAATATATCATCAAATATGTTTACCATCATTAATGTCTTAACAATCCTGGCGGTGGGAACAACCTGGTGTCGAAGGGAACACCAACAGCAGCACGTTCCCCTCCAAGTCACACCCAGTCCTGACTTGAACCAGATCATAGCTTCTTCATCGTCACTTGGTCGCAATCCTGACACCCTCTCCTGAATAACATGTATAAAGAACAAAGAAAAGTACAGCACAAGAACAGGCCCTTCGGCCCTCCAAGCCCGTGCCGACCATGCTGCCCGACTAAACTACAATCTTCTACACTTCCTGGGTCCGTATCCCTCTATTCCCATCCTATTCATGTATTTGTCAAGATGCCCCTTAAATGTCACTATCGTCCCTGCTTCCATCACCTCCTCCGGCAGCGAGTTCCAGGCACCCACTCCCCTCTGTGTAAAAAACTTGCCTCGTACATCTACTCTAAACATTGCCCCTCACACCTTAAACCTATGCCCCCTAGTAATTGACCCCACACCCTGGGGAAAAGCCTCTGACTATCCACTCTGTCTATGCCCCTCATAATTTTGTAGACCTCTATCAGGTCGCCCCTCAACCTCCGTCGTTCCAGTGAGAACAAACCGAGTTTATTCAACCACTCCTCATATCTAAGGCCCACCATACCAGGCAACATCCTGGTAAATCTCTTCTGCACCCTCTCTAAAGCCTCCACATCCTTCTGGTAGTGTGGTGACCAGAATTGAATACTATACTCCAAGTGTGACCTAACTAAGATTCTATACAGCTGCAACATGACTTTCCAATTCTTATACTCAATGCCCCGGCCAATGAAGGCAATCATGCCGTATGCCTTCTTGACTACCTTCTCCACCTGTGTTGCATCTTTCAGTGACCTGTGGACCTGTACACCTAGATCTCTCTGACTTTCAATACTCTTGAGGGTTCTACCATTCACTGTTTATTCCCTACCTGCATTCAACCTTCCAAAATTCATTACCTCACATATGTCCGGATTAAAATCCATCTGCCATCACTCTGCCCAAGTCTCCAAACGATCTAAATCCTGCTGTATCCTCTGACAGTCCTCATCGCTATCCGCAATTCCACCAACCTTTGTGTCGTCTGCAAACTTACTAATCAGACCAGTTACATTTTCCTCCAAATCATTTATATATACTACGAACAGCAAAGGTCCCAGCACTGATCCCTGCGGAACACCACTAGTCACAGCCCTCCAATTAGAAAAGCACCCTTCCATTGCTCCTCTCTGCCTTCTATGACCTAGCCAGTTCTGTATCCACCTTGCCAGCTCACCCCTGATCCCGTGTGACTTCACCTTTTGTACCAGTCTACCATGAGGGATCTTGTCAAAGGCCTTACTGAAGTCCATATAGACAACATCCACTGCCCTACCTGCATCAATCATCTTTGTGACCTCTTCGAAAAAGTCGATCAAGTTAGTGAGACACGACCTCCCCTTCACAAAACCAAGCTGCCTCTCATTAATACGTCCATTTGCTTCCAAATGGGAGTAGATCGTATCTCGAATAATTCTCTCCAGTAATGTCCCTACCACTGACGCAAGGCTCACCGGCCTGTAGTTCCCTAGATTATCCCTGCTACCCTTCTTAAACAAAGGGACAGCATTGGCTATTCTCCAGTCCTCCGGGACATCACCTGAAGACAGTGAGGATCCAAAGATTTCTGTCAAGGCCTCAGCAATTTCCTCTCTAGCCTCCTTCAGTATTCTGGGGTAGATGCCATCAGCCCCTGGGGACTTATCTACCTTAATATTTTTCAAGACGCCCAACACCTCGTCTTTTTGGATCTCAATGTGATCCAGGCTATCTACACACCCTTCTCCAGACTCAAAATCCACCAATTCCTTCTCTTTGGTGAATACTGATGCAAAGTATTCATTTAGTACCTCGCCCATTTCCTCTGGCTCCACACATAGGTTCCCTTGCCTATCCTTCAGTGGGCCAACCTACATGTACTTACACCACATTGAATGCAGCAGTTGAAGAAGGTGGCTCACTTCTACCTTTTTAGGGTCAATTAAGGATTGTCAATAATTCTTGGCCATGCCCAGATCCCATGAAGAAATATTTTAAAAAGCTGCATTGACTTTTAAAATGGTTTGAAAGTATTAACTCGACCAGTTAAAACAAAAAATCCTCCCAATCAGATTGAATGTCCATTGTCCTCGGGAACTTATTTTAAAACCAACGAGAAGGATTTTCACCATTGCTGCAGAGATATTGAAGATTGCCTGTGCAGAATGTAGAAAGAGGTTATTGCATATTGGTAACAGAACCCATCTGATTTTCCTTGCACTAAACTAATGGAATTTGACAGGCTGACAAGAAACGTCCATATTGTGTGTACCATTAGGAAAGATCTGCTCATTTTGGACAGTGTCTTGCCCTGATGGTGTTTAGTGCATGGAAACCTAAAGAGAAAGAACTAATTGCGATAGATTTTTGTCTTCATCAACCACACTCTAATTAGCATCAGTTGAATGAAAAATCGAGCGAAAAGAATTACTTGCATAACACACTGAATTTTAATTTAATTAATTGCCACTTCCGAATCCACTCCTTTTGTATTAATTAGATGTCAAGATTCACCATTAAGATGGATTTAAATATTAGCTGTGAAGCAACTGTGCTAACCACTATGCTACCGTGCTGCCCACTTTATGTGACTTCAGTACTCCTTATTTAAAAAAAATAATTTAATTCCAGGTTTATTCCTGAATCTCCACGCTGGCTGATGTTAAATGGAAGGGTACAGGAGGCTGAAGCAATACTCAGATACATTGCAAAGAAAAATGGAATGACTCCACCAGCAGTGCTTTTCAATGATCTTGAGGTACCGGCACAGAATTTTGCATTTATTCTCATGTGATCATTCAGCCCTTTAGTATAGACCTGCTCTTTAATTGTCAATTGTCTCATGCTCCTTCCCTATTGAAGGCATTGACTCTTTATTATGCTTTGGTTCCATTGGTGTCAGTCACCTCCCTTGTCCTACTAACTAATTTTTCATATCTGACTTTAAGGATCTCAGACAGGTCCTATTCTACTTTCAGCCAAAAGCAAATACAAATTTACCAAGATTCACAGCATAGCAATGGGGCATGAGGATCTTAGAATCAGAGAATTCACAGTGCAGAAGGAGGCCATTCGGCCCATTCGGCCCTTGGAAAGAGCACCCTATTTAAGCCTACACCAGTAACCCAACCTAACCTTTTTGGACACTAAGGGGCAATTTAGCATGGCCAATCCACCTAACCTGCACATCTTTGGACTTGGGGGAAACCCACACAGACACGGGAGAAAGTGCAAGCTCCATACAGGCAGTCACCCGAGGCCGGAATTGAACCCTGGTCCCTGGTGCTGTGAGGCAGCAGTGCTTACCCTGTGCCACCGTGCCACCCCCACCTAGCTGATTTTTCTGTTTTGCTTCAATCCCTGTAAATGCCAATCTCATTTTAGAGGGATGGAATTTCCAGTGACCAATGTAAAGAATCACATGACAGGATTTCCCTTTTTAAGAGTTTTACTGTGACAAATAAATCAAAATCAACTTTGACGAAACACTACTTAGTCGGCAACTAAAATACTGAACTACAGAAAATTTGCAACACAACCAAAAACCCCATGCCATGTTTATACATTAGACCACACTCTCACTCTTCTGTTTAAATTCCTAAGCTCCTCCCAGCTTTAACAGGATTCTTCTTCCTCCTGGTGCATCCCCCCCACTCCCCCCACAGCCCAAACCCAACCCCTCCAGGTGTGGCGGAAGTGGCTCACCAACATAATCGGAAACCCCACCGTCTATATATTAAATTAATCTTTTTCTGTATTTTTTCTTTTTACAGGTGTAATTATTTTTGTGAGTTTAATGTCTGTATGTATGGAGTGATCTGCCAGGGCTATACACAGATAATACTTTTCATTGTACCTTTTCAATAAACAATTAATTGCCACTGAGATCCCAAACCCGTTGAAATCGATGGCAATTTCCATTCATCACCCGTGCCACCTTTGGGGACCACCATGGGGGGGGAGGGGGGGGGGGGGGGGACTGTGATGGGGCAAGTAGGTCTCGCTGACGGGAAGGACTGAAGAATCATGTACAGAGTCTGCTTCACTCCAACCTCTGAGCTTCCAGTAGCAAGGCATCCTCCAGTAACTTCTTGGCCTTTTAGTCTCCATGAGCTTTCATTCTTTGAACCAAAGATGCTTCAGGCAATAAAAATGCAGAGGGAATTTAAGGGAATTTGGGTACGTGAATAATGAAATGGTTATAAGCAAAAACAACAATGGGGGAAGATTTAAAGATATTGAACAAAATGAGTTGAGTGGTATTCCAAACATTCCTGTGTGTGTGGCGGAGGGGGTTGAAATTCCATGGGCGGTCTCACATTATCCCACTCTAAATTTAGTCAAATAGCAGAAGCACCCACAGAAGAATATTACCACATATTGATAAAAAATATAGCTACGGTGAGAGATGGTGAAGATGTCTGTGGCATTTCAGGGCTTATATATATGCACACAAATAATGTAGGTAGACTTACATACCTAGTATCAGACTGGTATTGAACTTTATATACCACATTATTCATTTATGTGATAGAATATCTCTTTAATCCCTGCAGAATTCTCAACTGGTACGCCAAGGAAGGGGGGGGGGTTTCATTTGATGGCTCATTTTCAAATGTGAAATCACAAAATGCATAAAATTAATTGGCCGTATGCTGAGCGAATTGATACACCCAGTTTTGGCCAAGTTTTCCACAACCCCTGCCTGAACACGATCATTAGCTCTTTGTCCTTTTTAACTCCAACACACACACGCACACGCGCTGTGACACATACCAAAATCAACTGCAAATGTGACAGCTTGTACTACGTTCTTTTCAAATAGGTTTTTTGCATCATCCATCCTCAACTTGAACTCAGAATAATAGATAATAAAACAGATGATAATCCATGATAACATGATTTCTCTCTATTTTCCTTCCAGCTCGAAGACATGAAGGCTAAAAGCAAACAATCTCATTCGATTATTCACTTGGTTAAAATCCGTAAAGTTCGAGCCATCACTATCATAAACTTTCTAATGTGGTGAGTATTTCACCGAATCATAGAATAATATATCAGCGAAGGAGGCCATTCAGCCCATCAACTCTGCACCATATCTTTTGACGACCAATCCAGTTAGTCCTACTCCCCTGCTCTTTGCTCATCCCCTGTAAAAATGTTCTCCTTCAAGTATTCAACTCATTCTATTTGAATGACTTATTCTATGACTTAATCTGTATCTGCCACCCTCTTAGTCAGTGCATTTCAAATCTTAACCAAGCATTGCATAAAAAAGTTTTCACTCATGCCATTTCCAGATTTCCAATCACCTTACATCTGTGCCTCCTAGTTATTGACTCTACAGCCATCGGGGAAAGTTTCTCTTTATTTACTACATCTAAAGCTGTCCTGATTTTTCTAAACCACTCTCTGATCTCCTCCCGCGCTTCTATGGTTTCTTGGTGGGGGACAACCCTAACTTCCGCACTTTGTGCACGTAACTACAAACGCAAAAGTGGCATGAAAATGCTTTTCACATTGTGAGTAGTTAACATCCGGAATGCAGTGTCTGAGAGTTCAGAGGCAGCTCACGTCGAGGCATTCAAAAAGGAATTAGGCTATTTTCTGAAAGGGTTATGGGGAGAACAGGGGAAATGCACAAATGGAGTCGCTCCTTTGGAGAGCTGGCATGGACAGAATGGCCTCCTTCTACATTGTAACAATTCTGTGATTCCTGGAAACGTTCCAGACAATCTCTTCTGTACCTTTTCCAATCTCTTCATATTCTTCCTGAGGGGTGGTGACAATACCGGGTTTGGGACTGAACTAGTATTTTATTCAAGTTCTATATGAGCATAACTTCTGGATTTTTGTCCTCTTTGGACTGAATCACAGAAAACACATTGCAGAAGAGGCCCTTCGGCTTATCAAGTCTGCACCATCACGTGAAAGACACCCGATCTATCTACCTAACCCCTTTTCACAGCACTTGGCCCATAGCCTTGAAAGTTATGACCTGCCAAGTGCTCATCTAGATACTTTTTAAAGGATGTGAGGCAACCCATCTCTACTGCCCTCCCAGACAGTGCATTCCAGACGGTCACCACCTGCTGGGTAAGAACGTTTTTTTCTCACATCCCCCCCTAAACCTCCTGCCCCTCACCTTGAACTGTGTCCTCTTGTGACTGACTCTTCAACTAAGGGAAACAGCTGCTCCCTGTCCACCCTGTCCATGCCCTCATTATCTTGTGCATCTCAAACTCGTCGCCCCTCAGTCTTCTCTGCTCCAATGAAACCAACCCAAACCCTCTCATAATTTCAATGTTCCATCCCAGGCAACATCCTGGTGAATCTCCTCTGCACCCCTCCCAGTGTAATCACATCCTTCCTATAATGTGGCGACCAGAATTGCACACAGTGTCCCATCTGCTTTTTTCACCACCCTATTAACCCGCCCTTCTGCCTTCAGAGATCTATGGACAAACACACCAAGGTCTCTTTGTTCCTCCGAACTTCCCAGTTTTGTGCCCTTCGTTGAATACTTCTTTGTCAAATTTCTACTTCCAAAGTGTATCACCTCACACTTTTCAGGGTTAAATTCCATCTGCCCATTTGACCATCTCGGCTATATCTCCCTGTAATCCAAGTACTCAACCTTGCTGTTAACCACCCGACCAATCTTTCTGTCATCTGCAAATTTACTAATCCTACCCCCCACGTAGTCATCTATGTCGTTTATGTAGATGCCGAATAGTAGGCGACTCAGCACAAACCCTTATAGTATGCCACTGGACACTGGGTTCTAGCACTGAAGCAGCTATCTGTCAGCACACTCTGTCTCCTCCAGCCAATTTTGAATCCACCTTATCAAATTACCCTGTATTCCATGTTGGACCTTGTCAAAGGCTGTGCTGAAATCCGTATAAACTACAAAAACTGCACTATCCTCATTCTAATCTCCTTCTAATCTCATTTTATTACAATATTTAGATCTGTTCTGTGTGTGTGATTAGTTAAGTCTACATATAGTTAATGAAAAAAGATCTAAACTGAGATGAGCTTCTGTAAACTTGAGAAAGCAGGCATTGTAAATAATACATAGAAATTGGTGTATTATCTCTGACGCCTAAAGCACAACAATGAGGATAATGAGGAATAGTTTAATGCTACCAGTAATATACACATGAACGAGATGACTTAGTACCAGCAACAATCTCTGCGCTGAGAAGAGTACCAGTAGCCATGAAGCAGAAAGGGGTCAATGAGCTGCATTGGATGATGACACCAGGGCCGGGATTCTTCCCCAAACGGCGGGGCAGGCCGTACCGGCCCCAAAGAGTGGCGTGAGCCACTCCAGCGTTGGGCCGCCCAGAAGGTGCGGAATCCTCCAGCGGGCTAGGCCGGCGCTGGAGTGGTTGGCGCCGCGTCAACCAGCGCGAAAGGGCCTCCGCCGGCCGGCGGGAGTTGGCGCATGCGCAGGAGCGCCAGTGTGTTCTATCACATGCGCAGAACCGCTGGCGTGATCCCTGCGCATGCGCAGGGGGTTTCTTCTCCGCGCCAGCCATCGCGGAGCTTAACACAGGCCGGCGCGGAGGAAAAGAGTGCCCCCACGGCACAGGCCCGCCCACAGATCGTTGGGCCCCGATGGCGGGCCAGGCCACCGTGGGGCTCCCCTCCCTGGGGCCGGATCCCCCGTGTGTCCCCGAGGAGTCCGCAGGCCGCCTTCAGAGCCAGGTCCCGCCGGTATGGACCTTGTCCATTTCACGCCGGCGGGACTGGCCGAAAACAGGTGGCTGCTCGGCCCATCGGGGCTCGGAGAATCGCCGGGGTGGGGGGCCCACTGCCAACGGCCCCCGACTGGCGCGTCGTGATCCCCGCCAAAATGCCAGCGCTGGAGAATTTGCCAGCCGGCGCTGGAGCGGGGGGGGGGCAGGATTCACGCCGCCCCCCGGTTATTCACGGTCGGAGAAGCCCGCCCCTGGTGTCATAACTCATATAGATGTCAAAGTTACACCACCCTGCCATCACCCATGTGAAAATGTATGTCACAACAGAGGTATCAGGAAATGTGATTGGAACTATAAACGCATTATGCAGTGAAGGAAGAAAACAATCAATCGCCTATCATTAAAAAAATATATATTTTTTCCAATTGAGGAGCAATTTAGTGTGGCCAATCCACCTACCCTGCACATCTTTGGATTGTGGGGTGAAACCCATGCAGACACGGGGAGAATGTGCAATATCCACATGCTAAGTGACCCGGAGCCGGGATCGAACCCGGGTCCTCACGCCGTGAGGTAGTAATGCCACTGTTCTCTCCTAGAGAGAAGGTGGCATTGCCTGCATCTATTCTTGTGAATATTGCCATATGTGTCTCAATGCTGAACGTTTACTGCAATTGTAGGAGCAGGGGTCCTAATTTGAGGATAAGGGATAAACCTTTTAGGACTGAGGTGAGGAGATATTTCTTCACCCGAATAGTAGTGAATCTGTGGAATTCGCTACCACAAAGTTGTCAAGGCCAAAACGTTGTGTAATTTTAAGATAGCTCTTGGGTTTAAAGGGATTAAGGAATATGGGGGGAGGGCAGGATCAGGGTATTGAACTTGATGATCAGCAATGATCATAATGAATGGCAGAGCAGGCTCAAAGGGCCGAATGGCCTCATCCTGCTTTTATTTTCTATGTTCTAAATTTCATTCTCTACCTGATTACCAAATGCTGACTACATTATTAGTCACATCATCATCATTAGTACAACTTTGAGATTGGGATTTTTAAAAAATAAATATTTTTATTTTCCTCCTTTTTCACATTTTCTCCCAAATTTACACCCGCCAACAATAAACAATAATCAGTAACGAATATGTCAATCACCATATCAATAACAACGATCCCATCCTCCCACCAAACCCCAAACATTAGCCCGCATGTTCACATAAACAAATGACAAAAAGGAATTAGGGATCACCCATAGTCACCATTAACACACACAGCCCCCCCCCAACCCTCCCAACCACCCCCCCCCCCCCAACTAATGTTCGATGTTATCCAGTTCTTGAAAGTGCATGATGATTAATGCCCATGAATTGTAGAACCCCTCCATCCTTCCCCTCAGTTCAAACTTAACCTTCTCAAGAGTCAAGAATTCCAACAGGTCCCCTCGCCATGCCAGGGCACAGGGTGGAGAGGTTGCTCTCCAACCTATCAGGATCCGCCTTCGGGCGATCAACGAGGCGGAGGCTACAATATCTGCCTCCACACGCGTTTCCAACCCCGGCTGGTCCGACACCCCGAACATGGCCTCCCGAGGGCCTGGGTCCAGTTTCACGTGCACCACTTTAGAGATTACCCTAAAAACGGCCTTCCAGTTATCCTCCAGCTTTTGACAGGACCAAAACATATGAGCGTGATTTGCGCCCCCCCCACTCCCCCCCCCCGCAACATTCACACACACCTTCTATCCCTTCAAAGAATCGTCTCATCCTCGCCCTCGTGAGGTGTGCTCTATATACTACCTTCAGCTGTATCAGCCCCAACCTCGCGCACGAGGTGGAGGCATTCACTCTCCAGGGCACCTCACACCAGAACCCTCCTCCATATCCTCTCCCAACTCTTCCTTCCACTTTGCTTTGATCCCTTTCAGTGGTGCCTTCTCCTCTTCCAAAGTAGCTCTGTAAACTGCCGACACTACCCCCTTCTCCAGTCCCCCTGTCGTCAGCACCTCCTCCAGCAATGTGGAGACCGGCTCCACCCAGAAGCTCTGTATCTCCTTTCTGGCAAAATCTCGAACCTGCATGTATCTAAATATTTCTCCCTTTTGCAGCCCATACGTCGCTTCCAGCTCCTTCAATCCTGTAATACGACCCCCAAGGAACAAATCTTTTAGTGTCTTAATCTCCTTCTCCCATTTCTGAAAATTTCCATCCCACTTCCCTGGCTCAAATGTGTGGTTCCCCCAAATCGGCATTTCCCTTGACCCTGCCCCCAACCTGAAGTGTTGGGGAAACTGCCTCCAAATTCTCAATGAAGCTATTATTACCGGACTCCCTGAGTACTTACCCGGGGCCATCGGGAGCGGCGCTGTTGCTAGCGCCTTCAATCCTGACCCCCTGCACAAACTCTCCTCCATTCTGACCCACGAGGAATCAACCTCTCTGACCCAGCTCCGCACCTTCTCCACATTTCCAGCCCAGTAATAATACATCAGGTTCGGAAGACCCAAACCCCCTGCCTGCCTTATCCTCTGTAGTAGCAACCTTTCTAACTCTGGCCACCTTCCCTCCCCATATGAACGAGGTAATCATTCCTTCAATCTCTCTGAAGAATGCCTTTGGCAGGAAAATCGGCAGGCATTGGAAAATAAACAGAAATCACGGCAACACGTTCATTTTAACCGCCTGTACCCGACCCGCCAGTGACAGCGGGAGACCATCCCACCTCGCCAGATCAGCTTTCACTCTCCCCACCAAACTAGAAATGTTGTACCTGCGGAGCCCCCCCCCACCCCCCTCCAATGCGATAGCCAACAGCTCAATTGTGAGTGCAAACAGCAAGGGGGACATAGGACATGCCTGCCTAGTCGCACGGTGGAGAGAAAAGTGTCTCGAGCTGATGTTGTTCGTGCGGACACGCGCCCTCGGCTCCTTATATAGTAGCTTTACCCAGTCCACAAATCTTGATCCAATCCCAAACCACTCCTGAACTGACAGCAAGTATCCATTCTATCCGGTCAAACGCCTTCTCAGCGTCCAATGCCACAACCACCTCTGTTTCCTTCCCCTCTGCCGGTGCCATAACCACGTTCAATACCCTTCTAATGTTTGAAAAGAGCTGCCTCCCTCTCACGAACCCCGCCTGATCTTCACCTATCACCTTCGGGAGGCACTCCTCCAGCCCACCTGCCAGTACCTTCACCAATACTTTTGTGTCCACGTTTAAGAGTGATATGGACCTATACGACCCACACTCCGTCGGGTCCTTATCTTTTTTAAGCAACAGGGAAATCGATGCCTGCCCCAAGGTTTGTGGCAACATCCCCTTCCCTATCGCCTCTTCAAACACCATCAGTGTGCCAGCTTATTCTTGAATTGTTTACAATATTCCACTGGAAACCCATCCGGCCCTGCCACCTTCCCCGAATGTATCCTCCCAATCGCATCTTTAACTCCTGCTCCACTATCGCTCCTTCTAACGTAGCCCTGTCCCCCTCCTCTAACCTTGGGTACTCCAACCCATCTCCAAATTCCTGCACCTCCCGGTCTCCCCCAGGTGGCTCTGACCTGTACAACCTCTCATAGAATTCCTCAAAGACCTTGTTTATCAGATCCGGAGACACCACCAACTTCCCTGCCCTGTCCCTCATCTGAACAATTTCCCTACCCACTGCCTCCCTCCGAAGCTTTCTCTCCATGCTCGTAAACTGCACCCCTTGCTCACCTCAGTTGGCGCACCATCTTCCTGGTAGATAGTCGGTCAAAGTTCGCCTGTAGTTCGTTCCTCTTTTCCAACTTTGCTGGGTCCCCATCTTCTGCATAACTCCTATCTACTTCCAACATCTCATCTATTACCCTCTGTCGCTCCAACCTCTCCTCTTTGTCCACCCTGGCCTAAAACAAGATCGCCTCACCCATCACCACTGCCTTTTGAGCCTCCCAGACAACTGCCTTCGACACCTCACCCATACAGTTGAAACCTACATATTACCTTTTCAATTTTGTCACAGAACTCTCGGTCCCCCAACAGTCGCATATCTAATTTCCATCCCGGCCTCTGCGCTACCCCCTTCTCCAGTACCACATCCACCCAATGCGGAGCATGATCTGATACTGAAATTGCCGAGTATTCTGACCCCTTAACCCCAGCCAGCAAAACCTTCCCCACCACAAAAATGTCGATCCGCGAATATACCTTATGGACTGCCGAGAAAAACGAGTACTCCCGCTCCCTCGGGTGCAGGAACCTCCAAGGGCCCTGTGGGAAACCACTGTTGTACTTGTATTAGAGGATGTACTGTAGAACCTGCACTACAGGTTCGCCTGTGGCCCCTGCCTGCTGGCTCCGCCCAGGAGGCAGGGTATAAATATGAGTGTCCTCCAGCTCGCAGCCATTTCACCAGCTGCTGTTGGAGGCCACACATCTGATACCAATAAAGCCTCAGTTTGGATTCAACTTTCATCTTTGGTCAAATTGATTGTGCCTCAATTTATTGGTATCAGTTTCGAAGGATGGACCTCTGTATTAAACCAGATAGCCTGCAGCTGGATCCGCACTCAAGCGACGCCAGAAAGGACTTCCAGCACTGGCTAGCTTGCTTTGAAGCGTATATCAACACGGCACCAACCCCTGTTCCGGAGGCTCAGAAGATCCAGATCTTATATTCCAGGCTCAGCTCCAAAGTCTTCAGCGCCAAACTACGCCGAAGCCATGACTCGACTCAAGGACAATTACGAGCAAAATACAAACACGCTCTTCACCAGGCACGCGCTCGCAACTCGTTCTCAACTACCGGGTGAGTCCATAGAAGACTTCTGGAGGGCCCTAATCCCACTAGTCCGGGACTGTGACTGCGAGGACATTACAGCTAAGGAACACTCAGACCTCCTTGTGAGGGACGCCTTTGTGACTGGAATTGGGTCAGAAATCATATGCCAGCTGCTCCTAGAAGGGGCCACGTGCAACCTCGCAGAGACTAAAACGCTAGCGCTCTCCATGATGGTCTCCCTGCGCAACATCCAGTCCTACGCCCCCAACCGTGCGGCCCAACCCTCCTATGGCTCATGGACTTCACAGGCAGACGCCCAACGAGGGCACTGCCCACCCAATACGCCTGCGCCATACGCCAGCCAGCAAACCCTGGGGGGCCCCGATGCTACTTTTGGCGGACAGCAAAAGCACTCCCGTCAACGCTGCCCGGCCCGCGCTGCCCTTTGTAAAGCCTGCGGGAAGAAGGGCCACTTTGGCGCGGTGTGCCAGGCCCACTCAGTGGCCGCGATCCCCCCCACCCCCCCAGTCACGGACAATGGGCGTCGCCATCTTCTCCTCCCCCCAGACCATGTGCGATCAGTGGGTGCCGCCATCTTCCCCTCCGCGCAACACGTGCATTTCATGGGGGCCGCCATCTTGCTCCACCCCCGCAATGAGCGTTCCATGGGCGCTGCCATTTTGTAACCCGCAAGATCTCCGGGCGCCGCCATCTTGTCTACCCCTCAGCACATGGACACCACCAGCGTTCCAAGATCTGAACTCAACGGCCGCCCCATTAACCGAAGACCAACCAAGGCTTGCCTCCATGTCACTCGACCAGTCTCGCCCGCATAACCCGACCAACGCATCCACCAGCGTGAAAGTCGACGGCCATGTGACCTCTTGCCTGCTGGAGCACCGAGAGCTTTATACACCCAGGCTGCAGACTTCCTTCAATGATGGGTAGAGCATCTCAGGATGGTGGAGAATATCGTGTCCGAGCTGCTAATGATATTAAAATCCTTATAACTGATGGTTTTGCATGGATCCGCCTGTGCGGGGCGTAAACATCGATATCGCCACCAGCGAGGGACAAGAGCATGGTGTCGGAGTTGATGTCAGGCACAAACTTCAATTTTTCAATTTTGTGTGATTCTCTGCCCGTTCGCGATTCGTCCTTCCGCTTCGAGGAGCAGGGAATTCAGCTCACCATATCCTATTTTGTTTTATCTTGGTGGAGTTGCCCTTTTTTTCATCCAGCTCTTTCCTTCTTGTATATTTATCAATGCTGTTTCTTTGTTAGTCATTTTAAAGTAACATTTCATGACAAAATAAAATATAAATTTGATGCTGAGCATTCTAGCACATCATTCACAAACCACAAAGAGCTGTCACAGCATGACCCAGTAAGATCTCCCCTGATGATATCAACATAACCTACTTGCATTGTTTGCCCATTTAACTAAGACACCGCAATGTTATTGCTCAGCAACATCTCCCATTCACTGCAGCGGAACCAGAGATTCCCGCTGCCATGAACGGATGGAAAATCCCGCTCATAATATTAGAATGGAATCAAATATACAGATATCGTGCAGAAAATTTGATTTCGTACTGTGCTCACCCCAGTCCAACGCCGGCATCTCCACATCGTTTCTTATTGCAGGTAGGGGGGTGGATACATAGAAGAGGCAAGTTAGCTGCAGGGAATGTTCCAGTTCATATTTTAACATTTGACATTAATGCAGAGTGTGGAGAGCAGGTCTGCTGCCTGCAACAGCACCTTTGGTGGACAATGACAGGTAGAGCAAGCAGCACAAGTGAGAGAGGAAGGAAGTCCTAATAAAACTATATGGAAGTGGAGAGATGTAGGAGGATAGGACAAAAAAACAATTTGTAAAAATGTTTTACTATTCTGTTAACAGGATGATTCTGTCAGGTGTATACTTTGGGCTGTCTTTAAACACATCCAATCTCCATGGTGATGACTATCTGAACTGTTTTTTGTCTGCTGCTATCGAAGTTCCGGCCTATGGAGCAGCTTGGCTTTTTCTCCGGAGGTTTCCCCGAAGGTTCAGCCTTTCAGGTTCATTTTCCCTTGCTGGAATTGTCCTCTTCTCCATCCAGCTCATACCTTCAAGTAAGTTTTTATAGTGTAACAAAAATAATCATAATCTGTTTTCGTTGAATATTTTAAAATAGCATTTCAGGATAAATTGAAATATGCATGCTGTCGTTCAGAGATTTTAGCATTCTGGCTCACTGTTCCACAAACTGAAAAACCATCGCAGTTTTACTGATCTTAGCTGTGTTGTAAGGATGAGTTGCTGGGAGGAGAAGATGAGGGAGGCAAAATTGGTGGGTGTCAAACCTTAGTTCGGTTGTGTGCACCTCATACTTCACTTAATACATGCATTGGCAGATAAGCTGATATGTCAAACCACCTTTTATCGAGGGAGAATTAACCCCCACACATAGGGCAGCAGGGTGGCAAGCACTGCTGCCTCACAACGCCAGGGACCCAGGTTTGATTCTGACCTCGGGTGACTGTCTGTGCGGAGTTTGCACATTCTCCCTGTGGAGAATCTATCTCCCATAGGTTTCCTCTGGGTGCCCCAGTTTCCTCCCAAAGATGTGCAGGTTAGGTGGCTTGGCCGTGCTAAATTGCCCCTTAGTGTCCAAAGATTAGTTGGGGTTCCGGGGATCGGGAGGGGGATTGGGCCGACATAGGGTGCATTTTTGGAGGGTCAGTGCAGACTCGGTGGGTCGAATGGCCTCCTTCTGCACTGCAGGAATGCAATGATAATATACATAATATGTTTCTATTGAGTTTCAGAGTCCCAGTACAGATACTGCCATGGTTCACATGCTTCAAATATATCATAAATTCACACATAGCGACTAAGAGCTGATCACCTCGCTTTGCTGCCAGGCACCCATGATAGCTTTGATGTAAATGAGTCCGACTCACTCAGGACTCTTCCTCTTTCCTTCAAAATCACCATCATAATTCCCTTCCTTAAAAATATTCGCAATTAAATTTGCGCCTTGTGGTAATCCCCACTGTTGTATATATTAGGAGATATGTGGTAAGGCCCTGTACTACAGGTACAGGGGTAGTCCCTGCCGGCTGACTCCACCCAGTAGGCGGAGTATAAATATGTGTGCTCCCCGTACAGCAGCCATTTCGCCAGCTACTGTAGGAGGCCACACATCTTAGTGTAATAAAGCCTCAGTTGTATTCAACTCTCGTCTTTGTGCAATTGATCGCGCCTCAATTTATTACACTAAAGTTTTCAGAAGATGGACCTCCGCATCAAGCTGGATCGCCTGCAGCTGGATCCGCAATCAAGCAACGCCAAAAAGGACTTTGAACATTGGCTGGCTTGTTTCCAGCTTTCAACAGGTCTGCACCAGACCCAATTCCAGAAGCTCAGAAGGTCCAGATCCTCTACTCGCGGCTGAGCTCCAACGTTTTTCCACTTATCCAGGACGCACCGACCTATGATGAAGCCATGACGCTACTGAAAGAGAACTACGCCCAGCGGACGAACACGCTCTTCGCCAGACACATATTCTCTACTCGTCGTCAGCTCCCTGGTGAGTCCGTAGAAGATTTATGCCATGCTTTCATTCCCCTGGTCAGAGACTGTGACTGCCAGGCTGTCACGGCCACGGAACAGTCAAACCTCCTCATGCGGGACGCTTTCGTCATGGGGATAGGGTCAGAACACATCCGGCAGCGACGTTTAGAGGAGGCAATGCTCGACCTCGCGGAAACCAAAAAGCTGGTGCTATCGATGACAATCGCCTCGCTTAATATCCAGGCCTACACCCCCAGCCGCGCGACCCACTCCTCCTACGCATCGTGGAGTCTGCAGATGGCCACCCCACCGGGGACCCCACTCAGCCAATCCTACGTCTGTGCCACGCTCCAGCCAGCCAACCCCGGGGGCCCCAGATGTTACTTCTGTGGGCAGCAAAAACACCCCAGCCAACGCTGCCTGGCCCGCACCCCCTTTTTCAAGGCCTGCGGCAAGAAGGGGCACTTCGCCACGGTGTGCCAAGCCCGCTCAGTCACCGCGATCGCCCCGAACCCCCCTACATACGGACAGTGGGCGCTGCCATCTTCCCCTCCTCGGACCATGCACGGCCAGTGGGCGCCGCCATCTTTTTCAACCCTCGCCACGTGCGGCCCGTGGGCACCGCCATCTTGTCCACCTCAGGATCTTCAGGCACCGCCATCTTGTCTCCCCCACGGCACATGGGCACCACCATCGTACCAGGACCCGTGTCCCCTGGGCACCCCATTGTCCGACACCAGCGACGATCAGCCGCGACTCGCCTCAGTCACGATTGACCAGTCTCGCCCGCACAACCTAGCCACCGCCTCTACAAGTGTGCAGATCGATGGACACGCGATCTCCTGTCTGCTGGACTCCGGGAGCACCAAAAGCTTCATTCATCCCAATACGGTAAGGCGCTGCTCCCTCGCGGTACACCCCACCAGTCAGAGAATCTCCCTGGCCTTCGGGTCCCACTTCGTGATGGTCCGGGGGTACTGTATAGCCACGCTCACGATCCAGGGCGTAGAATTCAGCGGCTTCCGCCTCTACGTCCTCCCCAACCTCTGCACTGCCTTCTACTCGGCCTGGACTTCCAGTGTAACCTCCAGAGCCTAACATTGAAATTCAGCGGGCCTCTACTACCCCTTACTGTGTGCGGCCTCGCGACCCTAAAGGTCGATCCACCTTTCCTATTCGCAAACCTAAACCCGGATTGCAAACCTGTCGCCACCAGGAGCAGACGGTACAGCGCCCAGGACAGGACCTTCATCAGGTCCGAGGTCCAGCGGCTGCTTCGGGAAGGTATCATCGAGGCCAGCAACAGCCCCTGGAGAGCCTAAGTGGAAGTGGTGAAAACTGGGGAGAAACACCAAATGGTCGTGGACGACAGCCAGACCATCAATCGGTGCACGCAGCTTGACGCCTACCCCCTCCCATGCATATCTGATATGGTCAATCAGATTGCACAATACCGGGTCTTCTCAACTGTAGAACTAAAATCCGCCTACCACCAGCTCCCCAACCGTAAGGCGGACCGCCCATATACTGCCTTCGAGGCAGATGGCTGCCTCTACCATTTTCTTAGGGCTCCCTTCGGCGTCACCAACGGGATCTCAGTCTTCCAAAGGGAGATGGACCAAATGGTCGACTGGTACGAGCTGCGGGCCACTTTCCCGTACCTAGACAATGTCACCATCTGCGGCCACGATCAGCAGGACCATGATGCCAACCTTGCCAAATTTCCCCACACCGCCACTCTCCTAAACCTCACTGAGAACAAGGAGTAGTGCGTATTCAGCACGAACCGCTGAGCCATCCTCAGCTATGTGGTCCAGAACGGAGTTCTGGGGCCCAACCCCAACTGCATGCACCCCCTTATGGAACTCCCCCTTCCCCACTGCCCCAAGACCCTCAAACGCTGCCTGGGGTTCTTTTTTTACTGCGCCCAGTGGGTCTCAAACTATGCGGACAAGGCCCGCCCACTCATCCAGTCCACTCTTTTCCCCCTGACGGCTGAGGCTCAACAGGCCTTCAACAGTATTAGGGCCGACATCGCCAAGGCATCGATGCACACATTCGACGAGACGTTACCTTTTCAAGTGGAGAACGACGCATCAGACGTCGCTCTGGCCGGCACCCTCAACCAGGCAGGCAGACCTATGGCATTCTTTTCACGAACCCTTCATGCCTCCAAAATTCGACACTCCTCCGTCGAAGAAGAGGCCCAGGCCATCGTTGAAGCCGTGCGGCATTGGAGGCATTACCTGGCCGGCAGGAGATTCACTCTCCTCACTGACCAACGGTCGGTTGCCTTTATGTTTAACAACACACAGCGGGGCAAGATCAAATACGATAAAATCTTGCGGTGGAGGATCAAGCTCTCCACCTACAACTATGAGATTTTGTATCGCCCCGGTAAGCTCAACAAGCCCCCGATGCCCTATCCCGAGGTACATGTGCCAGGGCACAGGTGGACCATCTCCGGACCTGCACGACAACTTTTGTCACCCGGGAGTCACACGGCTGTACCACTTCATCAAGGCCCGCAATCTGCTCTACTCCGTCGAGGAAGTACGGACAATCATCAGGGACTGCCATGTCAGTGCGGAGTGCAAACCGCACTTCTACCAGCCAGATCGCGCACGCCTGGTGAAGACCACCCGCCCCTTTGAACGCCTTAGTGTTGATTTCAATGGGCCCCTCCCCTCCACTGACCGTAACACGTATTTCCTCCGTATGGTCGATGAGTACTCCAGATTCCCCTTCGCCATTCCATGCCCCGACATGACATCTGCCACCGTCATCAAAGCCCTCAACACCATCTTCGCTCTGTTCGGCTTCCCCGCCTACATCCACAGCGACAGGGGATCCTCATTCATGAGTGATGAGCTGTGTCAGTTCCTGCTCAGCAGGGGTATCGCCTCCAGCAGGACAACCAGCCCTAACCCCCGGGGAAACGGGCAGGTGGAGAGGGAGAACGGGACGGTCTGGAGGGCCGTCCAGCTGGCCCTACGGTCCAGAAATCTCCCGGCCTCCCGCTGGCAGGAGGTCCTCCCCAATGCACTGCACTCCATTCGGTCGCTCCTATGCACTGCGACTAACGACACACCCCATGAACGTCTCTTCGCCTTCCCCAGGAAGTCCACATCCGGGGTGCCGCTCCCGACTTGGCTCGCAGCTCCAGGACCCGTACTCCTCCGTAAGCACGTACGGCTCCACAAGGCGGACCTGTTGGTTGAAAGGGTGCAGTTACTCCACGCTAACCCCCAGTATGCCTACGTAGCATACCCCGACGGCCGCCAGGATACTGTCTCCCTCAGGGACCTGGCACCAGCAGGTTCCCCACACACAGCCCCCTCTGGCCCAGCGCCACCCTCCCCTACCCGGCGCACCCAGCAGCAACCCCTTCCGGGACCATCAGTCCTCCCCCTGCCCATGCCCGAGGATAGCTTTGATGTAAATGAGTCCGACTCACTCTGGCCTCTTCCTCTTCCCTTCAAAATCACCATCATAATTCCCTTCCTTAAAAATATTCGCAATCAAATTTGCGCCTTGTGGTAATCCCCACTGTTGTATATATTAGGAGATGTGTGGTAAGGCCCTGTACTACAGGTACGGGGATAGACCCTGCCTGCTGGCTCCGCCCAGTAGGCAGAGTATAAATATGTGTGTTCCCCGTACAGCAGCCATTTCGCCAGCTGCTGTAGGAGACCGCACATCTCAGTGTAATAAAGCCTCAGTTGTATTTAACTCTCGACTTTGTGCAATTGATCATGCATCACGCCTAGTTTTCAATGTCTCAACCTCAACAAGACACAAGTTAGACCCCAGCTGGAATATCATGCACAGTTCTGGGCGCCATGCTATCGAAAAGATGTGAATGCATTTGAGAGAGTGCTGAAGAGTTTAGAAGAATGGTTCCAGGGGTGAGAAACTTCTGTTACAGAGAATAGGTTGGAGAAATTGGGACTCCTTGAACAGAAGGCGGCTAAGAGGATATTTGATAGAGGTGCTCAAAATCATCAGGGGGCTGGACAGGGTAGATAGGGAGAAACTGTTCTTACTTGTGGAAGGGCTGAGAATAAGAGGGCACAGATTTAAAGTGATTTGCAAAAGAAGCAAATGTTATGTGAGAAAACACCGAGCGAAATTCTCCGCCTCGCGATGCCGCAAATGCAAACTGCGACTAGGTGTCCGACCAAAACCAAATTCCATGCCCAGCGCCAATTCAGATGCCATACTGTAGTCCCTCGCTGGTGGCGATAATGAGATTTGCGCCCGGCGTCAGCGCCAGCAAGCAAAACCGGCATTTGCATGCACTTAAATGTGATTAGCTGGTTGAACACACTACGGTTCGCCTTTCCACGATGCTCCGCTCCTCTCATGTGGGTGTGTTAGATGTGGACTGGGTGCCATGGCGGCGGGAGGGGAGCGGAGGCTATAAAAACATTGGAAAACTGTTGACAACTGTCAGGCTTGCTGGGGGGTGGCTGCCCCGGCCAGTAACAGTCATGGGTAGTGGTTTGGTGCCTGGTCCCTGGACTTGGGGTGTCCCCCTCGGGATCAGGGTGGCTGGTCTCAGACTGCCATTGCTGCAGTCTGTGTTTTAAACGCAACCCTTTGGTGCTACTTACAGACTCCTGGCTGCTCACACTGCTGAGTGCTGCCTCTGTCCTTTAAATGGTCAGAAGGTATCTGGTCACCTGGGAGCCCACGCAGGCGGCCCCTCTGGAAACCCTCACTCCCCAGCTGTATTGTCAAAGCTGAAGCTCAATCAGGTGCCCACCAGGTGTTGGCACTCCTCAAAATGCTGCCCCATTGCAGAGGAAGCAAGGAATCAGCAGAGCCCACCCCAACCAGAGGACACCCACACTGTGGCTTACAGAACCCTCCTTGATTCTCTGCCACTCTCATGACAGAGGACTCACCAGTGACCCCCAGCCCTCCGGATCACCAGCTGTCTCCTCCTGGTGATGCTGGCAGCGCTGACTGTCTCAGACACCACCTCCCAGGCAGTGTTCAGGAGTGCAGGCTTTAATCTGCACCCCATGCTGGGGAAGAGGGTGCCCTCTGCTCCTCTCTGGCATGGAGCTGGGGTCCACCTCAGACTCCTGACCTCGGAGGGGCAGGTCTTCTCTGAGCCATCTTCGTGGCTGCAGTGAGCCTGTGGTAAGTGGGACGCTTAAAAACAGCTCCAGTTGCCAGACTCTTCGGTGCTAACTCCAGCCCCAGCAGTTAGAACGCCCGCTGGGCAGTGAATAGCTCACAATTTGCATCAGCAGAATGATGGTCCAACAGCATGTCCTGAATTGCTCCCCGAATAGCGCCCCTTACTGGAACGCAAACTGCTCGCAATTCAGTCCCAGCGTCAATACTTACTCAAACGGAGAATTTCACCCACGCTTCACACACAAGCGGTTCGCATTAGGAATCCACTGCCTGGAAGTGTGGTGGAGGGAGGTTCAATCGAGACATTCAAGAGAGCATTAGATGATTACTTAAATAGAAACAATATGCAGGGCTCTGGGGAAATGACACTCGGTCATAATGTTTGTTTGGAGAGCCAATACGGATGCAATGGGCCAAATGGCCTCCTTCTGCACCGTAACAATTCTGTGATTCTGTTTATTTCTCCCCCCAAATGTTTGAATTTTTTCTGCCCATCTCTCCTTCAATTTTGCGTTTAAATCCCTGGTGTAGGATCAAAACTGCCTTTATCAAGGTCATGACCAGTGTTCACTGTAAATGTGTCTGTGGTGCATTATCCTTCCTCATCCTCCTTAACCATATGCAGCATTTGTCAGTAGAATCCCTACAATGTAGAAGGAGGCCATTCAGCACATCAAGTCTGAGCCAATCCTCAGACTGAGCACTCTACCTAGGCCCACTCCCCCACCCTGTCCCCATAACCCTGCACATTAATAATGGCCAATCCACCTAACCTGCACATCTTTGGACTATGGGAGGAAACCGGAGAACCCAAAGGAAACCCATGCAGATATGTGGAGAAGGTACAAACTCCACACAGACAATCACCCAAAGCTGGGATCGAACCTGGGTCCCTGGCGCCTTGAGGGAGCTGTGATAACCCACTGTGCCACCGTGCTATCTTTAATCACATATCCTTTATCAAATAGGCCAATAGGATGTTAACCAAAATGATTATACCATCAAATTAAGACATGACAAGAGATTTATACAAAAAAACACCTTTTTGTTAATAAGAAATATGAAGCATCAGCAAAGTAGCATTACAACAAAAGCAGAAAGAAAACATTACATAGAACATAGAACATAGAACAATACAGCGCAGTACAGGCCCTTCGGCCCACGATGTTGCACCGAAACAAAAGCCATCTAACCTACACTATGCCATTATCATCCATATGTTTATCCAATAAACTTTTAAATGCCCTCAATGTTGGCGAGTTCACTACTGTAGCAGGTAGGGCATTCCACGGCCTCACTACTCTTTGCGTAAAGAACCTACCTCTGACCTCTGTCCTATATCTATTACCCCTCAGTTTAAAGTTATGTCCCCTCCTGCCAGCCATATCCATCCGCGGGAGAAGGCTCGCACTGTCCACCCTATCCAACCCCCTGATCATTTTGTATGCCTCTATTAAGTCTCCTCTTAACCTTCTTCTCTCCAACGAAAACAACCTCAAGTCCATCAGCCTTTCCTCATAAGATTTTCCCTCCATACCAGGCAACATCCTGGTAAATCTCCTCTGCACCCGCTCCAAAGCCTCCACGTCCTTCCTATAATGCGGTGACCAGAACTGTACGCAATACTCCAAATGCGGCCGGACCAGAGTTCTGTACAGCTGCAACATGACCTCCCGACTCCGGAACTCAATCCCTCTACCAATAAAGGCCAACACTCCATAGGCCTTCTTCACAACCCTATCAACCTGGGTGGCAACTTTCAGGGATCTATGTACATGGACACCTAGATCCCTCTGCTCAGCCACACTTTCAAGAACTTTACCATTAGCCAAATATTCCGCATTCCTGTTATTCCTTCCAAAGTGAATCACCTCACACTTCTCTACATTAAACTCCATTTGCCACCTCTCAGCCCAGCTCTGCAGCTTATCTATATCCCTCTGTAACCTGCTACATCCTTCCACACTATCGACAACACCACCGACTTTAGTATCGTCTGCAAATTTACTCACCCACCCTTCTGCGCCTTCCTCTAGGTCATTGATAAAAATGACAAACAGCAACGGCCCCAGAACAGATCCTTGTGGTACTCCACTTGTGACTGTACTCCATTCTGAACATTTCCCATCAACCACCACCCTCTGTCCTCTTTCAGCTAGCCAATTTCTGATCCACATCTCTAAATCACCCTCAATCCCCAGCCTCCGTATTTTTTGCAATAGCCTACCGTGGGGAACCGTATCAAACGCTTTGCTGAAATCCATATACACCACATCAACTGCTCTACCCTCGTCTACCTGTTCAGTCACCTTCTCAAAGAACTCAATAAGGTTTGTGAGGCATGACCTACCCTTCACAAAGCCATGCTGACTATCCCTGATCATATTATTCCTATCTAGATGATTATAAATCTTGTCCCTTATAATCCCCTCCAAGACTTTACCCACTACAGACGTGAGGCTCACCGGTCTATAGTTGCCGGGGTTGTCTCTGCTCCCCTTTTTGAACAAAGGGACCACATTTGCTGTCCTCCAGTCCTCTGGCACTATTCCTGTAGCCAATGATGACATAAAAATCAAAGCCAAAGGTCCAGCAATCTCTTCCCTGGCCTCCCATAGAATCCTAGGATAAATCCCATCAGGTCCCGGGGACTTATCTATTTTCAGCCTGTCCAGAATTGCCAACACCTCTTCCCTACGTACCTCAATGCCATCTATTCTATTAGCCTGGGGCTCAGCATTCTCCTCCACAACATTATCTTTTTCCTGAGTGAATACTGACGAAAAATATTCATTTAGTATCTCGCCTATCTCTTCAGACTCCACACACAATTTCCCATCCCTGTCCTTGACTGGTCCTACTCTTTCCCTAGTCATTCGCTTATTCCTGACATACCTATAGAAAGCTTTTGTGTTTTCCTTGATCCTTCCTGCCAAATACTTCTCATGTCCCCTCCTTGCTCGTCTTAGCTCTCTCTTTAGATCCTTCACTCATGCCAGACTCAGCCTTCTCTGTTTAATCGGCACTATATTTTGTGTAAAAACTTTTCTAAGTGGGAGACTGACATGGCGCATTGCCCATCTGGGACCTGAATGAACAAGTGTGTATAAGGATTTGGAAATGAACCATTGTTAGGTCTAAATAAGAAATTGTAAGTTAGAATGATGAATTTTCTTATAGAAACCATTAAAACTGGTAACTTCAGATGGTTCCATTTGGGTTATGCAAATAGTTCCAAGAACAGTAGAAAAATTAAAAGCTCCTCTAACTTCTTTGTAAATTTTAGAAAGCTCCCCCGATTTCTCCCCCTCTCATCCCCCCTGATTTCTTCCCCCCATCCCCGCCAACCCCAAGGGACCCACCCCATACTCTTGACACCCCAGGGGATTCCCCCCCACTCCTGGCCATGCACCACCCCCTCCTCCCCCCCCCCACTCCCACCATCCTGAATCCCTAAGTATCCAACCTGTGGACCCGAACTGACTCCTCCCCCCACCCTTGCCTCACAACCCGTGGACACGACCTGATCAGACCCCCTTCCCACCTGACCCGAGTCCTCCAACCACCAGCCACCCTCTGTTACCTCCGAACCCTCCATCTCATGATCTCTTATCGCCCACCCTGCCATCCTTGCCTCCCCCTTCCCCACCGATCCCTCAATCCATCCGTCTTCAAGGCTCCAACCCCACTCATCTCATCCATTCGGAGTATATAATTGGAAAATGTGGATCATGCATTTCCGTCCATTAATTTTAATGGATAGGGGGCATCGTTATCAAGTTCCAGAATGTACTACCAGTTGACGGAGAGGAGTTGTTGGAACCACTCAATTGGAAAATCAGCCCAGGTGTTGAGTGTGTGATGGTATTATACAGCCAGGCACCTATAAAGCAAAACACATTCCACTAAGTTTACTGGTACACATGTTTCTTCCAGATCTTTCAGTAATTTCCACTGTGCTGGTGATGATTGGAAAATTTGGGATCGCAAGTGCCTTCGCCATAGTTTATGTCTACTGTGCTGAGCTGTATGCAACCACGATAAGAAACATGGGTGTCGGAATGAGCACAACAGCCTCCAGGGTGGGCAGCATCATCTCACCTTACATTTTTTATCTTGGTAAGTTATTGGTTTAACTTCTGTCTGGAGGTAAAATTCTTGCACTATCCTGAAACATTCCTGAATCCACACCATTCATGTACACATGGTGTAAATGAAGAATGAGGCAGTGATTATTGATATGATCCCCATGGTGACCAAGAACTTGAATGAGATGCGGTGCCGGTATACACGAGGCCTCATGCAGCGCCTCCTTTGCACCTCCTCCTCCTCCTCGGCCTGTTAGGCGGCCGGCTTCTCAATCCTCAGTGGCTGCCTTCTGTTCCTCTGGGGCAGGCTGCAAATGCTGGTGCTTCCTCCTCCTTGGGCAGTTCCAATTCATACAGCCTCAGAGCATCCCCCAGGGCTGTGGCTACTACGAGAAAGGCCACAATTTCTGGTTGAATTCCAATATCTATTATCTGCAGGGAGTGAAAGATCAACATGTTAGCATAGTGTGTACCCTTGCTCCCAACCAGGTCCATCAGGCTACAACATAGCCACAGTTGGCACTGTGGACTCCCGACCCATTGGTGCCCGGCACCATGTGGGCTTCTGGCCCTGACGCTCATCCCTGCTGGCAGGGGTACCATCGGCTGGAGCTGCCATTGTCAGCGGTACGCCCCGCCAACACCGTCTGGCGGCCCCCTGTAGGGGCTACTGTGGACGTGGCCATTGGGTGGGCCGCGTGATGCTCCGCCAGCGGGTGGCAGACTGTTGGGTGTGGGGGGGGGGAGGTATGGCAGAGGGTGGGGTGGAGAGTGGGGGCTGGGGTGCGGGTGTGTTGGTGGGCACCCATACGACCAGTGTCACTCTGCAGAACCAGGGGCCAAGGTGGGTGGTCAGCGGGGTGTGCCAGTACCGGCAGCCCACTGTCGGGCCTCTGCGTGTCCCACCTCCTCTCTCTCCCTCATCAGCTACGGCGCCTGTTACTCAATTTTTAAAAGCATAAGTGAACCTAGCCGGGTGGAATTCCCCCAGTGAAGCCCCGGAGAATACCGGTCAGGCCCGCGAATGATAAGTCAACAGCGTTTACTGTACTTGCGGTGTGGAACGCATTGACACCACTGTCGAGGCACCGGAGAATTGTGATTTGGCATGAAACCGGTGTCTGCCACGATTTTGCTGCCAAAGTCGATTCTCTGCCCAATCGCATTTCCCGAACCCGGCATCAGCCGACAGAAAATCTCACCCCAAAGGAATGATTTTGGCAATCATTCTACTCAGCCTAATTTTTCCAGAAAATGATTACCACCAGTAAGGTACAACTTGATGGGCGGGATTCTCCGCTGGTGGGATTCTCCGTTTTGCTGGCGCCCGGGGGTTTCCCGACGGCGTGGGGCTGCCCCACAATGGGGAACCCCATCGACTGGCCGGTGTAACGGAGCATCCCGCCGGGGTGGTGAGGCAGAAATGTGACGCTGCGGGACGGAGAATCCCGCCTGATAACTCCCTTTCCTTAAATGTTCAAGAGTTCCACCTGTTCTATTCATTTTCTTTCATAAAACGAAACTCTCACCAGCATCTTGTTTGGTTGTTAACACAAAAATAGTGCCCACAGATTTCCTCCAGCAGCTTCTTTGTCTTTGCATCTCAAGTGGCAGCTTTCTTTTTCCAGTCAAATACTGTGAAATGGTGTTTAAACTGTTCCCACCCATTCACTGCAGTTTGGATTGAATTCCTGCCCCCCCCCCCGCAAGATTGGCACTCAAGGTGGCATTTTTTGTGCACGTGCAATTGGTCTGGGGGGTGTCAGAGATCGCTTTGAGGACCTTGGAGATCGGAACGCCATTTAAACATGGCACCCCGATCTCTCGCGACACTGGGGAGTTCCAGTGACGTAGCTCCCCACTGCACAAAACGGGGCTATGTGCAGCCTCGGCCGCGCGTTCACCACTGAAGTCCCTTATACAACGCAAGTCGTGTTGTATAGCCATGCGTTTCACGGCACTGCGAGTGCTGGGAAACACGTGGTTAAACGTGCTCACTATGGGACTGTGTTCCCAATTAGTGGAGTGAATCGCGTCCATAGTTTCTCCTCAACTCCATTTTAAATTTGCTACGTCTTATCGTAAGGCTATATGACCTCTCGTTCTACAATGCCCCACAAGAGGAAGCATCCGTTCCATGTCTACTTTATCCAAAGCTTTTATCATCTTGTATACCTCAATTTGATCTCCCCTCAATCTTCTAAACTCCACGGGGTTTGGTCTAAAATATTTAATCTCTTCATACAATAAACTCCTCGTCTCTGGAATAAATCTAATGAACCTCCTCTGAACTGCCTCCAATGCCACTCCATCTTTCCTCAAATAAGGGGTCCGAAACTGTGCCCAATACACTTAGTGCGGTCTCACCAATGCCTTGTTTAGTTGCAACAACACTTCCTTACCTTTATACTCAATTTCTTTAGCTATAAATGCCAACATTCCATTCACTTTCTTTATTATCTGCTGTACCTCCATGCTAGTTTCTGCAACTCACGAATGAGGACCCCCAGATCCCTCTGCAATGGAGAACCCTGAAGTCTCTCCCCATTTAGATAATTAGTTGCCTTCCTACTTTTCTGACCAAAATGCATGACTTCACACTTATCCACGGTAAGCTCCATCTTCCAGATTTGGGCCACTCTCAGAACCTATTTATATTAGTATGGGCCAGGGTTTAGAGAACACCAAAGTATATCATGGAGTTCACCTGATCCACAAATTTTAATAGATTTTGGTTATGAAGAGCACAAGGGCACACTTTCTAGGTGTGATGCAACAGAGATCTTGGCCGGGATTCTCCGCTATCCGGTGGGGCGGGCCGTACCGTTGCCGAGGAGAGGCGTGAACTACTCCAACGTCAGGCCACCCGGAAGGTGCGGAATCCGCCGCACCTTCAGGGGCTAGGATGGCGGCAGAGTGTTTGGCGCTGCGCCAGCTGGCGTGGAAGGGCTTGGCGCCACGCCAACCGGTGCCGAAGGGCCTCCACCGGCCAGCGTGATTTGGTGCAGGCGTGGGAGTGCCAGCGTGTGCTGGCGTCATCCCAGCGCATGCGCAGGGGGCTTCTCTGCACCGGCCATGGCGGAGGATGACAGCGTCTGGTGTGGATGGAAAGAGTGCCCCCATAGCACAGGCCCTCCCGCGGATCGGTGGGCCCTGATCGTGTGCCAGGCCACTGTGGGGGCACCCCACGGGACCAGATCCCCCCACGCTCCCCCAAGGACTCTGCAGGCCGCCCATGGAGCCAGCTCCCGCCGGTAAGGACCTGTTATGATTTACGCCGGCGGAACCCGCCAAAAACGGGTGGCCACTCGGCCCATCGCGATCCAGAGAATCGCCACGGGGGCTGCTGCCAGCGGCCGTCGACCGGCGCGGCATGGTTCCCGCCCGCGCCAAAACCCCGGCGCTGGAGAATCCTGCAGCCTGCTGGGGCGGGATTCATGCCGGCCCCCGGCGATTCTCCGTCCCGGCGGGGGGTCGGAGAATCCCGCCCAATGTTTATTCTATGAATCCAGTTAACATTTTATCAACTACCAACACCGATACCCCATAAAGATACAGTACTCTATAGGTAACCCTTAGTAACTTTCCGAACAACATCCATAAGCCAAACACCCTTTTTTCTTACAAAAAACAGTAGGTTTGCATTCCTTACAGAAACAGATGTTACTTTGAAATTATCAAGTGATCTGGAGACATTCTTTAGCATGCAGAGAGAGAGACCAAAAATACACTTTCTTGGTTTGGATGCAGCTCCCCAACTGAAAACCGAAAGTAAAACTGAGAGCCCAAAACAGCTTCCAGCTCAAAACGAAAGTAAAAAAGAGAGCCAAAACCCAGCTCCACCCACACAATGACATCACTGCAGCCACTTGAGAAGACAAACATTTCTGAAAGTGACATTCCCATGACACCTGCCCCCAAGAAAAAAAAAATCATCAACTTTAAGATGGTTTCATTTTTCACCTTTTCACTTTCTTTTCAGGAAAATTGACAATAAATATACCCTTTTTGTGAACAAAAACAAAACACGCATACATTTACAATAACATAGTCCATTCTAATTCTTCTTCTTCCACCAAACCTGCTTCTCTTCATCACATTCGTAACAAAGCATCGGCTATCACGTTTTCTCATCCTGCCACATGTATTATTTTCAAATGAAATGTCTGTAACAATAAACTCCATCGAAACAGTCTGGCATTGTTATTCTGGAATCGCTCCAAAAACGTCAATGGATTATGATCAGTACATATAATTGTTTCAGACGAATTGCTGGTAATATAAATTTGAAAATGTTGCAAAGCCAGCACTTCTCAATCGTTGAATACTTCTTCTGGTGCTTATTTAATTTCGTTGAAAAATAACCAATCGGCCACTCTAGTCCTTCATCGTCTTCTTGTAAAAGCACCGCACCTACGCCCATATCACTGGTTTTGTGTAATTTGGGATGGCCAACACAGGAGCAGTAGTTAACACAGCCTTCAGGCTGTCAAATGCCTGTTGACACTCCGCTGTCCACTGAAATTTGCTATGCTACTTTAGCAAGTCCGTCAGTGGAGCGACCACACTGCTAAAATTTGGCACAAATGTCCGGTAAAATCCACTCATGCCAAGAAATCGCATTATTTCCCAGTGTCGAGGGTATTGGAAACTCCCCAATAACATTTGTTTCCACATCCCGTGGGACCATTCAACCCTGTCCAATTGTATGGCCAAGGAAAGTGAATTGGGCTTAACCAAATTCACTTTTGGCTAGGTTTACCACCAAACCCGCCTCCTGAAGTTGATCGAATAACTCCATCAGATGCTTCAAATGTTCTTTCCATGTCTGACTAAAAATTACCAGATCGCCGATATATGCCGTACAATTGGGTAATCCTGAAACAACTTTGTTAGTTAACCGTTGAAATGTGACTGAGGCGTTTTTCATGCCAAATGGCATAACTTTGAATTGGTATATACCATCTGGAGTCACAAAAGCTGAAATCTCCCTCGCCCTTTCGGATAAAGGTACCTGCCAGTAACCTTTAAGTAAATCCAGTTTGAAATAAAAGCTGATTGTCCCACCTTCTCAATGCAGTCCTCCAAGCGTGGGATAGGATAAGAGTCCGTTCTTGTAACTGCATTAACCTTTCTATAGTCCACTCACAACCGTTGTGTACTCTCCGGTTTCGGTACCATCACTATGGGTAAGCTCCATTGGCTGCAACCCATTTTTAAGCATACTCTCAATTACTTTGTTAACCTGTGCCAATTTCAAAGGGTTAAGTCGATATGGATGTTGTTTAATTGGAACAGCATTTCCCACATCGACATCATGTATAGCTATTTTAGTACTTCCCAACTTATCTCCACAAACTTGCCCATGTGACATCAATAACTCTTTCAGGTCAGTTTGCTTTTTCTCTGGAAGGTAACTCAACAATTTATCCCAATTTTTAACAACATCCTCATTTTCCAATGTAATTTGCGGAATGTCAAATTCAAAGTCATCTGGATTCGGTTCTTCACTTTGAGTTAGAATCATTACAAACTCCTCCTTTTGCTCTCCTCTTTCAAAGTACCTTTTAAGCACATTCACATGACACACTCGGTGAGTTTTCCTTCTATCTGGCGTTCATACCACATAATTCACCTCACTTAATTTCCTTTCAATCTGATAAGGTCCACAAAACCTTGCTTTTAAAAGTTCACCTACTACTGGTAACAATACTAAAACTTTATCTCCACTGGCAAAACTACGAACTTTTGCTTTCCTTCCACTACCTGTTTCATCACATGTTGTGCAACTTTTAAATGTTGTCCAGCCAATTCCCCTGCTCTATTTAATCGCTCCCTAAATTTTGACACATAATCCAATAATGTAAGTTCCGACTGCTCACTCACCAATTTTTCCTTAATCAGTTTAAGTGGTCCGCTTAATCATGACCAAAATGAGTTCTAAAGGACTGAATTTGGTTGACTCATTAGGTGCATCCCTAATTGCAAACAGTACGAATGGAATTCCTTTATCCCAATGCTCTGGATAATCTTGACAATAAGTCCTCAACATTGTCTTTAATGTCTGATGCCACCTTTCTAACGCTCCCTGTGATTCTGGATGGTACGCAGTTGATTTAAATTGTTTTATTCCTAAACTATCCATAACTTCTTTGAATAACTTGAGGTAAAATTTGATCCTTGATCCGATTGTATTTCTGTGGGTAGTCCATATCCAGTAAAGAATTTCAGACACTCCTCCACAATCTTTCTAGCTGCAATATTACGTACTGGAATGGCCTCTGGAAACCTAGTAGACACATCCATTATAGTCAAAAGATATTGATTCCCACTTTTTGTTTTAGGAAGCGGTCCTACTCAATCATTTGAGACCCTTGTAAAAGGTTCCTCAGATGCTGAAATTGGTATTAAGGGTGCTGGTTTTATCATTGCTTGAGGTTTCCCTATCACTTGACATGTGTGACACGATTGACAAAATTTAACTCCATCTTTATGTAGTCCAGGCCAATAAAAATGTTTTTGTCTTTACTCCCAAATGACCGCCCACTGGTACCTCATGTGCTACTCGCAACACCTCCTTTCTATACCTTACCGGCAACACTACTTGGTGATCTTCTACCCACTTTTCATCCGCCTGCATATGTAAAGGTCTCCATTTTCTCATCAAGACACCATTTTTACAGCAATAACACCTGGTACTCACTCTGATTCCTCTTCCGTGTATTATTTCTGACACATCTGTTTTATTTCTCGATCTTTCTGTTGTAACTCCGAAAATTTTCCTGAACTAAAAATATCTGCCTCATCCTCCAGCTGTTCTTGTTCTTTTCCAACCAGAGAATCAAAAAATGGTTTCTGATAATTGAACTTCAACTTTATCTTCACTCTTTGATTTCTCCTCTTGTCTTAACCTGTGGCTTCGCGACCTTGTTACTACACAATCCGGAAAAATCCCAGGATATTCGTCCTTCAACCCTACATGCTTTCCTTTACCACTTTAACAAATCCCACTCTCTTATCCTATTTTGTCACATCAGCCTTCCCAGAGCTTTTCTTCAACCACCAACACTGTGACTTTACGTGGCCTAGTTTATTACAGTGAAAACATTTGAAACTTTTAATTTCTCTTACACCCGCCTGGATTTATTTTTTAATCTGAGGTACACTCTCCTTATTATCTCCCATCAGATCTCCTTTACTTCTCCCATTTGAGTGTATCTCTTTTCCCCAGTTTCTATCCCTCACAGGTTGAAACTGATATCGGAAACCAAATTTTGATTTATGAACTAATTCATAATCATCTGCCATTTCTGCTGCTAACCTTGCAGTTTTAACCCTCTGCTCTTCCACATGAGTTCTTACTACATCAGGAATTGAATTTTTAAACTCCTCCAAAAGTATAATTTCTCTGAGAGCTTCATACATTTGGTCTATTTTGAAAGCCCTTATCCACCTAACAAAATTACTCTGTTTGATCCTTTCAAACTCCATGTATATTTGACCAGGTACTTTCCTTAAATTTCTAAACCTTTGTCTGTAGGCTTCAGGCACTAGTTCATATGCACCTAAGATAGATTTTTTCACCTCCTCATACGTCCCAGATACCTCCTCTGATAGTGACGCAAACACTTAATTAGCCCTACCAACCAGCTTTGTTTGAATCAGTAATGCCCACATGTCCTGTGGACATTTCATTTGTTTAGCTACCTTCTCAAATTAAATGAAAAAGGTGTCTACTCCTTCTCATCAAACCTAGGAAATGCTTGGACATATTTAAATCGATCCCCACCAAGCCTTCAACTATGACGCTCTTTCTCTTTATCCTCATCACGATCCTCAGACTGTACGTTCCCTTTACATTCGTCAATTTTAACTGACTGTTATGTTTCATGGTCATTTTCTGAAGTTCAAACTCTCTCCCTTTTTCTTTTTCCCTGATCTGTACCTCCCTTTCTCTTTATTGCTGATCTGCTGACGCTATTCTTTCTTTTTCCCTCATTTCGTATTCAAGCTGCTTTAATTCTTTTTCATATTCAAGTTGCTTAACCTGTATCTGAATTTTTGCCATTTCTAATGAGTCGGACTGTATCTCAGGCAATTTGAAATGCTCAGCTACTGCCATAAGTACCTCTTCTTTTTGTATGCTGTCAGATAATGTTAACTGCAATGTTTTTGTCAAATCTAAAAGCATTTTTTCAGTCTCTGTTCGTAAGATGTAACCTTCTTCACCCCCAAAAACTTCCCAGCCTCTGAAAGAGCTATTGTTCATAACACACTCCCTACTGAAACTGGAATACCACACCTGAAAAGCAAACACAAATATGCTCACCCCTCACTGTCTTTAGGTTCACCAAACCAACCCAATCACGAAAGATAGAATTTTACCCCACGAGCCCCCAATTTATAATAGGCCAGGGTTTAGAGAACAACAAAGTATATCATGGAGTTCACCTGACCTACAACTGTTAATAGATTTTGGTTATGAGGAGCACAAGGGCCCACTTTCCAGGTGTGATGCAACAGAGATCTTAAGTATTTTTAAACAAAACAATGTTTATTCTATGAATCCAATTAATATTTAATAAACACACAGTAAACATCCTATCAACTACCAACACTGATACCCCCCCCCCCCCAAAGATACAGTACTCTATAGCTAACCCTTAGTAACTTTCCTAACAACATCCATATGCCAAACACCCTTTTTTCCTACAAAAAACAGTAGGTTTGCATTCCTTACAAAAACAGGTATTACTTTGAAATTATCAAGTGATCTGGAGACATTCGTTAGCATGCACAGGGAGAGATCTTGGTTTGGATGCAGCTCCCCAACTGAAAACCGAAAGTAAAACTCAGAGCCAAAAACATATTCCCATGACAATATCCATTTGTAAGGTTCTTATTTCCTCCTTGCAACTTACTGTCCCACCTATTCTTAGCCATCTGCAAATTTGGCTATAGAACCTTTTATCCCTGTACCCAAGTCGTTTATATAGATTGTAAATAGCTGGGGCCCAAGGACCGAATCCTGTGGAACCCTACTAGTTACATCTTGCCATCCATAAAAAGTCCCATAAATCGATATTAGGGCAGATGGCCAAAATACTAGGTCAATGAGGCAGGCTAGGAGGGGCATCTTAAAGGACGAAAGAGCATGGGTTAGCGAGAGAGTTTCCGAACTGTAGCCCTGGCAGCTAAAAGCACAATCACCAATAGTGAAGCAATTAAAATCGGAGCTTCTCAATAGCCAGAATTAAGGAAAGAAGATACCTGAGGCTGGAAGAGATTAAGAGATGGGGCAGGTGGGGGAGATCATGGAGAGATTATGAAAACAAGGATGCAACTTTTAAAGTTGTGCTGTTGTTTGACTGGGAGTTAATATGGATCAGTGAATACACAGGCGATGGCTAAATAGGACTTGGCACAAGTAAGGAAACGAGCAAAGTTGTTTACAGGACTTAAAGTTTATGGATGATAGAAAATGGAGGGCCAGCAGGAGAGCATGCAGGCAGTCAGTCTGGAGGTAGAAAAGGCTTGGTTAAGCCTGGGTTCGCAGTAGATGAGTCAAGGCAGGGCAGAGTCAGGCGATGTTACGTAGGTGGAAGTAGATAGTCTTAATGAAGGGGTGGTCATGTCGTTGGAACCTCCGATCATAGTCAAACATGACACCAAGGTTGTGAACAGTCTGATTCATCCTGAAAGAGTTTCTTCGAGAAGAATGGAGTTGACGGCGAGGGAACAGAGATTATGGTGGAGTTTGAAGACAATGTTTAATAAAGAAAATTTCTACTTGCACAGTACTGGATGTGAGACAAGCCATGTGATAATTTAACAACAATGCAAGATTCAGTGGTGGTGAGGTAAAGCCGGACATCATCGATGTTCATGTATAACCTAACACCATGATTTTGGATGGTGTCACTGTAGGTAAATATGCACATGGGAAACAGGAAGGGGCCATTGGTAGATCAGTGGGGGGAACCAGATGTAATAGTGATGTGGGAAGAGAAGATATTGTAGGTGATTCTCTGCTATGAATAGTGTGATGTTCTTTGATTTGTGGATGATGATGGCTTTGAAGTGCAGTGTCTTACAAAGAACATCAAGTTATGTTTCCAGCAAAGCTTATTTATTAAAACTATAACTAAACTAGATTCGAACCAATTACTAAGATACAAATATTACAAAATAAACTCAGACTATTATTCTATCTACAGGGCTTCTGAAAATATGTCTACTCTGGATCCCACTTACTCACCTGTTCCCAGAATCAAGGCATCGAGTGATTCACGTGTGTGCTCTTGATCACCATCTAGTGGTTGGAAGCATTCACATCAAATTGTTAACCCTTCATTTACTGTACATATTGTCACAAGTAGAACCAAGCAATTCAGTCCCACCCAACTTGCCATCAGTGGAGAATCTTTGGAAAAGGGTGTTGTGTACTGTGCAAAATGCTGCAGACCAGTTGAGGAAGGCAAGGAATTGTAGTTTACCTTTGTCACAGTAACATAGGAAGCCATATTTCACTTTGACCACACCATTTCAGTACCATGGCAGTTGGGGAAACCTGACTGAAGGGATTCAAACATGGTGTGCCAAAAGGATGGGCACAGATTGGAGTGTGGGTGGTGAGAACTATGGTTGGAGACGGATTATAATTTGTAAGGATGGTGGTATTGTTTTATTTTGAGGAGAAGGGCCATGACAATACCTCTTCAGTAGGTTTGAAGCGGAAAAGGACAGTCCTGAGAGGGATAAGTGTTAACAATGTTGTGTTATGTAATTTGGAACAACACAAGCTGCCTCTTTTGATGCAGTTTTGAGTAAAAGATGCTCCAGACTTTGAAGTGAGTTCAATGTGTTTTATTGAACTATTAGCACAGTTCTTAATGAGTTTGACTCTCTGCTAATCTAAATGTAGTAACTCTGTCTAACTGAACCAGCCTTGCTCTAAGCCACATGCTGGGGTGTGATGCTGAAGATACACCCTGTCTCGCTCTGTAGATGTTGGTCTGTGGAAAGAGGCAGGGTGTGAGTGCCTCATCCCTTTGCTCGTGAGATACCACCCCTGAATGTCCTGACTGCTCATTGATGTGTCCTATTCTATGTGTTCATTCGCTGCATGTCTGCATATCATGTCATCTCCCTTTTTTTGTGTTTTGTTGGCGTATGTGAATGTATTTACATGTGAATGAGTCGGTCTAACGTGACTGACGGAGGACATCAGAACAGAGCAAACAAATCAAACGTTCACAAGTCCAGTCTCTGAGGCTTGCGTCTGATCCTGGTCGATCGCTGGAGAGGTGGCGGAGGGGACGACGGCGCCTTGGCTGGCGGGATGGAAGCATGACTGGTGGCCTCGTAGTGTGAGGTATCAGGAGGTGGCAATTCAACATATGGAAATGGAGGAGAAAGTGGTTGCGGGCAGGCAGCTTTGTGCAGTGCCCGTCGATTCCTTCGCACGATGGAGCCATCAGCCATACGTAAAACATAAGAGCGGGACGCGGCCTGTCGAACAACGACAGCCGGGGCAGACCACCCACCATCCGGTATCTTGATCCTGACAATGTCTGCCGGGGATAGCACGGCCAGATCGGTGGCATGGGCATCATAGCCCTGCTTTTGACAGTCTCCGAGCTGCTGTATCTTCTGCAGCACCGGGAGGTGATCCAGATTGGGCAGGTGTATGGCTGGAAGCGTTGTCCACAGGTCCCTGTTCATCAGGAGTTGAGCCGGTGACATGCCAGTGGACAATGGAGTCGCCCTGTATGCGGGCAGTGCAAGGTGTATGTCGGAAGCAGAGTCCGCGGCCTTGCAGATGAGCTGTTTCACAATGTGCACCCCTTTCTCAACTTTTCCATTCAACTGCGAATAGTGCGGACTGGAGGTGACATGCTGGAAATTGTATGACCTGGCAAAGGTGGACCATTCTCGACTCCTAAAGCACAGGCCATTGTCGTTCATGGCGGTGATTGGGTTGCCGTGCCTTGAGAACGTCTCCTTACAGGCTTCGATGACGATCCGAGAGGTGAGGTCCGGGAGCTTCAGCATCTCAGGGTAATTCGAGAAATAGTCGATGATCAATACATAGTCGCGACCATTCGCATGAAAGAGGTCAATGCCAATCTTGGACCACGGAGAGGTCACTATGTCATGCTGTTGGAGCGTCTCCTTGCTCTGCGCTGGCTGGAACCGCTGCAGGTAGCACAGTTCAGAACCATGTTCATAATGTCCTGGCTGATGCCGGGCCAGTAGACAGCTTGCCGGGCCCTGCGTCTGCACTTCTCGACGCCCAGTTGTCCCTCATGAATCTGGCGCAGCATCAAGCTCTGGAGACTGAGTGGAATGACAATCCTGTCCAGCTTGAGGAGGATACCATCAATCATTGTCAGGTCATCCTTCATATCGTAAAATTGTGGGCACTGCCCTTTCTGCCAGCCATTTGTGAGGTTGTGGATGACGTGCCGCAAGAGGGGGTCTTTGGCTGTCTCATCACGGATGAGAACTACCTTCTCCTCTGTCGCCGGGACAGTGCTAGTACACAGCTGCACCTGCGATTCGATGTGCTGGATGATCTCCAGCGGCTCACTGGGCGAGTTTACGAGTGGGACAATGTATCAGCGATGATGAGCTCCTTGTCAGGTGTGTACACCAAGTTGAAGTCATATCTCCTAAGTTTAGGCGGGATTCTCTGCAACCAAGGCGTCATGTCTTTCAGGTCCTTGTGGATGATGTGGATCAGAGGCCTATGATCCGTCTACACAGTGAATGTCAGCAGGCCGTAGACATAATCATGAAATTTGAGGATGCTGGTGAGAAGACCTAAGCACTACTTCTCAATCTGTGCATATCTGGTTTCAGTGGGCGTCATCGTCCGCGATACATAGGCTACTGGTGCCCAGGATGACGTGTCATCTCGTTGAAGCAACACCGCACCGATGCCATCCGGACTCGCATCTGTGGATATGTTTGTCTCCCGGTCCGGGTCGAAGAATGCCAGGACTAGTGCAGTGGTGAGCTTGGCTTTCAGCGCCAGCCACTCTGTCTGGTGTGCCGCCTTCCATTCAAAGGCAGTTGACTTTTTCACCAGGTTGCGTAGGGCCGTGGTGTGCGTGGCCATGTTTGGAATGAACTTGCCCAGAAAATGGACCATACCCAAGAAGCACAGCACTGCCTTTTTGTCCTCGGGGACCTTCATCGCCTCGGTGGCCTTGATTTTGTCTGTGTCCGGGCGCACACCATGCTGTGAGATCTGGTCGCCTAGGTACTTGAGTGTCGATGTGCCAAAACAACATTTGGATGTGTTTAACTTTAGGCCGTTGGCATGTACACGGCGGAATACCTTCTGGAGATGGGACACATGTTCTTCAGGGGTTGTGGACCATATGATGATGTCGTCCACGTACACACAAACCCCTTCAATGCCTTCCATCATCTGCTCCATGATGCGATGGAATATCTCCGATGCCGAGATGATGCCAAATGGCATGCGATTGTAGCAGTATCTGCCAAAAGGTGCAGAGCCTTCTGTTGGACTCTTCCAGCTGGATTTGCCAAAATCCCTGTGATGCATCCAATTTGGTGAAGAAGCGCGCGTGTGCCATCTCACTCGTGAGTTCCTCCCGCTTCGGGATGGGGTGGTATTCCCACATGATATTCTTATTGAGATCCTTGGGATCAATGCAGATGCGCAGGTTCCCTGAAGGCTTCTTTACGCACACCATCGAGCTGACACAGTCAGTCGGTTCGGTGACCTTGGATATGATGCCCTTTTGCTGAAGATCCTTGAGCTGTGCTTTCAGGCGCTCTCTCAGTAGAGCAGGGACTCGTCGTGGTGCGTGGAACACTGGCTTGGCATCAGGTCGTAGCAGAATCTTGTATCGATATGGCAGCGTGCCCATCCCGTTGAACACATCTGGATACTGGACGAGGATGTCGTCGATGCCGGCCTGAAGATGCACATGGGAGGATGTCATGATGTAAACCCTTTGAATGAGGTTCAGCTGCTTACAGATGTGCGCACCTAGTAGGGATGCCCTGTCCAGCTTAATAATTTCAAAGCGTAACCGTGCTTGTGTGTGTCGGTTGGATATGTGCAGATGGCAGGAACCCAGTGTCGTGATGACATTCCCATTGTAATCCAGGAGCTTGCAGCCAGCTGGAAGGACCGTGGGGGGCTTCTTAATGCGTTTGAAGTCGGCCTGTGAGAGAAGGTTTGCAGAGGCACCTGTGTCCAGCTTGAACTGGATGGGGCAGCGGATGACCTTCATCACTGCTCGCCATTCGTCCTCTGAATCCACAGCTAGGATTGACTGGACTTGCGATGTGTCTGGTGTGGCATATTCACACGTTGTAATAATGCCCACACGGTAGGCGTTGTCCAGGCATTCATCATCTGGATCCGTTGCACTGCCGGATCAGAATCCTGTAGGCGTTGTTGCACACTCCTGATACGCCGTCATCGGATTTGGGAGCGCTGGCTCCTGACTGGTGGTGCAGATCTGCACAGGGCTGCATAGTGGCCTGGCTTCTCGCAGTTTAAACAGAGTCTGCCTCTTGCAGGGCAGTGTTTCTTTAAATGGCCGGTGCCACAGTTCGAACACGTCATGACGTCGGCGTCCTGACGCTCCGTGCATCGTTGCACATGCGCAGTGCGGTTCTCAGATGTCTGCACCTGTGCAGTGCGGGTTTCGGCTGCTTTGTTATCCCGTTCGCATCGCGCATCCCGGGAAGAGCACGCGAAATGGCCGCTTTCGTCAATGTTGAGGCGCTGCATCCGGGAGATGGCCTGCACATTCTCTGCCTCATGGGGGGCAGGTCTATTATTTTCTGCCGTTATGTACTGGGAATAGCGAGTTTTAGTGTGCTCCTGCACTGTGCATGTTTCAATTGCCACTGGCAGGGCCATATGCTTCAGTAACTGCTCTCTCAGAGGATCAGAGTGAACTCCAAAAACGATTGGGTCTCTGATCATGGAGTCAGTGATATCACCAAAGTTGCAGGATTGCTCTAGCAGTCTAAGGTTGGTTAAATATGAGGTGAAGGATTCGTCTTTACCTTGCAATCACTGCTTGAATATGTAGTGCTCGAAGATTTCATTGGTGTGCACTCACAGTGGCTGTCAAACTTGTCCAGTGTTGCCTTTCTTTTTCTATACTCTTTTCTCTGTCCTTTCTGTGGCTCTGTTCCAATTATGGCAATCAGTGAATTTGTCCTTCTTTCTATGTTATCTATGTCCTAATGCTTAGAGTCGCCGGGTATCAAATGATACCACCACAAGTTTCGACAGGCTATCGATCAAAGAGCCAAACACCAGTTACTTAGTTCAAGGTCAAAGGTATTTTATTTACACACAATTAATCATGCAACATAAACACTGCTAGTTTACTACACCTATCGACTAAGACAACCTGTACTTAACTTCGGGCACCCGGCTTAGGTCAGAGAAACAGTGGCCACTGTTTGATTCTGGATCTTCTCGGGCCCGGAGGAGTAACTGCTGCTCAGCTAGGCTCATCCGTCTGGTAGCGAGCGTTGAACTCGAACTTGCTTCTGGTGGTGCTGCAGTTGGAAATGGCCGTGACCGGGGTACCAAGGACCAAGAGAGAGTGAACATATGGCGAACTCTTTTTATACTTGGGGGTTTTCGCGCTCTTTTGGGCGGTCCTCCGGTTTGGGCCTTACTAATTGGGTGATGCCTGATCACTCCGTTCGATTTCTAACCAATAAGTGGGTGGGGATCTGGATGGCTGGCCGTGTCCCAAACGGTCACTGACCCAGTTGTTTGCATTTCCCTTGAACAGGGAGTGGCACCGAAATATCTGGGACTGTCCCGGTTGCTCGAGTACCAGTCCTTTGTCTTGGTGAAGATGGGCCCTCAAATGCTAATCGGCCCCATTAAAATGCTAATTGGACGGAGTTTCGATACCGTCTGGACTTCCTGCTTACAAATATACATTTCAGGCTCTGAGCCTGCCTGAGTCTTGACTTGTCCATTTTACCCGCTAGGCTTTGCGAGTTTCTCTGTACCTCGTTGGAAGTGGCCATCCCAGATGGCTACACCAGGATGTCTAAAACTTTGTCTTGTCCTGGTCTTCGGCAAAGTGAAAGGAGGTGAATATTTCCAAGGCGTGATCACCCGCTGTGGTGAGGAAATGAGCTATCTTCCGTGCATCAGGCGCACCATTGAGGTCTGATGCTTCGACGTAAAGCTGAAATTTCTGCTTGAATGTCCGCCAGTTGGCACTGAGATTGCCGGAGGTCCTGAGCTGGTGAGGAGCCTGAATCTTTTCAATTGTGCCGGTACACATTCGCTGGTTGTCACGGATCTTGAACTAACTAGATTGAACAGACTCCTGTATCACGGTGTGTTATGTAATTTGGAATAACACAAGCTGCCACTTGATGCAGTTTTGAGTAAAAGATGCTCCAGACTTTGAAGTGAGGTCAATGTGTTTTATTGAACTATTAGCACAGTTCTCAATGCGTTCGACTCTCTGCTAATCTAAATGTAGTAACTCAGTCTAACTGAACCAGGCTTGCTCTGAGCCACGTGCTGGGGTGTGATGCTGAAGATACACCCTGTCTCACTCTGGAGATGTTGGTCTGTGGAAAAAGGCGGGGTGTAAGTGCCTCATCCCTTTTAGAGTGAGATACCACCCCTGAGTGTCCTGACTGCTCATTGGTCGTGTCCTATTCTATGTGTTCATTAGCTGCATGTTTGCATATCATGACAAACAATATCATCTAATGCGAGCAGGAAGGGAATTTGGGTGGTCAGCAGTTGATTGGGGATAGAGTAAAGGGAATAGGAGAAGGCACGAGTCGCGATAGGAAAGAAACTAGAGAAAGATGTACGTTCGGTCTGGGACAGTGGGGAACTTTCAAGGAAGCGCAGTGCAATGTGCTTGTGAAATATTGAGAGGGAGGGGAAACTGATCAGATGGTCTCTGTTTTAGTGACAAAGAAATCCATCAGGTGCAAGCAATGCAGCAATCCCTTCACTTTTTACTCAGTTACAACCATCCTTGATTTCAGAAGCTTGGTTAGGAAGGGAAGAATGTAGTGAATGGAGTATGTGGCTATGGTGGATGTGGTGAGATAACTTGTCACGATAGAGAATTGACTGCTTATGCTACGTCTCTCCACAGAAATGTGAACGTGATGTCTCTTCTAAATGTAGCCACTGGGATATTTTTAGTACTGTAGATTGAACATATGTTCTGAGTATACATTCATGGTTAGAAACGTAGGTCCTTGATCCTGTTCAGGGAGATTAGCAAAAATGATCAATCTCAGTATTAAAATTAACAACTGACCTAACATCAATTACCATTTTTAAAAACATTCATTTGCAGGATGTGATCGCCGTTGACTAGGCCAGCATTTATTACCTATCCTTAATTGCCCTTAGCGATGATGCCTTCTGTCATGTGAGCTGCCCTCTTGAATCGCTGCAGTCCCTGTGGTGTTGGTCCATGCACAGTGCTGTTCGGGAAGGATTTTGACCCAGTGACACTGAAGCAATTGCGATGTATTTTCAAGTCAAGGTGGTGGGTGCCTTGGAGGGGAATTTCCAGGAGGTGGAACATGTTCCCATGTATCTGCTCTACTTGTCCTTTTAGTCATGGATTTGGAAGATGCTGCCAAAGGAGCCTTAGTGAGTTTCTGCGGTGCAGAAGTGAGTTCCAAACTGCTGCCAGTCTTTGCATGTAGAAGCGTTTCCTAATTTCAATCTTGAGAAGGTTTGACTGGAATATATAAAAATGCCACCTAGTTCTAAACCTCCCAATCAGTGCAAGTAGTTTCTCTCTGTCTGTCTCTTCCTCTTCATGCCTTAATAACTTTGATCAAATCATCTTTTATACTTCAAAATTCCAGGAATACAACATTAGTTTGTTACATATTCCTTACAATCTAATCCTTGACGTTGAGGTATTATTCTGGTAAATCTGCATAGCAACCCATCCAAGGCCAATATCGACTTCCTACGGTGTAGTGCCCAGATCTGGGCGAGATCCAGATTAACATATTTAAATCAGCCATCAGGGGGATCTCGCCATGGCGCTATTTAGTACTGGTCCATGCAAACGTGGACCAGACTTAATGGCACCTGAGGGGGTTGCCCAAGCCATTGGGGGCAGTCGGGCTGTGGGCAGAGTGGCATCCTGGCACTCCTGCAGACACCCGGGTACCTTGGCACTGCCATCTGTGCATCCTGGCAGTGCCATCCAGGCTGCCAGTGCCAAGGTGCTCGGGTGTCATGTTGCCCATTCCAGGGAGCGTGCCCAGGGGTGTCCTTCCCTTAAGGCGGTGAGGGGGTGGGGCTCGAGGACCCCCACGAGGTAAATTGGGGCAGTGAGGGGGGGGGGGTGCGTCCGGAGGCCACGGAGAGGATTCCAAGCGAGGGGTTGGAAGATCAAGGCGGCATTTAAAAATGGCGGCCCAATCTCTTCCTGCATGGATGAGCCAATGAAGTAAGTGCAGCCTCGGCGGGGCATTCCTCGCCAAGGCCGAAAAAAAAGTAAAGTGCCATTAGAAAGCAGTGTTGTTCTCGGCGCCCAAAATAGCACTCTGTTTTCGTGTATTAAATCCCGCCTATGGTTTCTATCCCTAAGTAAATAGTAAATACAGTGACTAGTTGAGGTCCCAACATGAATGCTTCCAGGACACCAGAGTCGGATTCTGGCAAATGGTGACTCTTTCTATTATTTGTTCATGGGATGTGGGTGTCACATGCAAAGCCATCATTAATTGGCCATCCTTATTGCCTTTGGAAAAGCATCAACACCGTGCTGTTGTGGGAGACATTCCAGGATTAGGATTCCAGCGACAGTGAAGGAACAGGAACAGAGGGCAGAACTGGGCTAAATAGCTGGCTTGTAATGCAGAACAAGGCAGCAACGCAGGTTCAATTCCCGTACCAGCCTCCCCGAACAGGTGCCGGAATGTGACGACTAGGGGCTTTTCACAGTAACTTCATTTGAAGCCTACTTGTGACAATAAGCGATTTTCATTTCATTTCACTGTCCATCTATGAGACTAAGTACAGTGGCGGGTTGTACCAGGGGTGCCTTAACCGTGGACTAGATTGGTGGGATCTCACGCCAGATTCTGCACTTGGAAGCTCACTAATTGCGCAGGTGAGTTTGTTTCTGAATCACCTGCTGGACCAGCAGTTGATTCATCTGCCTAACAATTACTGCCAAGTTTGAAAGTCCTGGCACAATATTTAAACACCAGTCCAGCGCACTCATATTCCCCTGTCTAGCCCAACTGCCTTAAGGAGATCCTCCAACATGTCAGGAAGCCAGATGCAAAAGGCAAGTAGTCTCAAGAAGACGGCAGCACCTCCTTACACTACCAGGGCTTTCAAGGCCCTTATCCAAGGAGTCCAGGCCCACAGGCATCAACACTTACTTTTTCAACAAGACGTTCACAACACCACCATCTCCCATTCCATCTGTCCAGTTCCGAACACTCCATTCTCTGCCCTCCTGGCAGGGGCACACCACATATAGGGGACATGCACTTCACCCAAACTCTGCTCCATCCCTCTTTCCTTTGTCTCTCCGCCAAACGTGCATACAACTAATATGAGCAACACAAACTGGGGGTGGAACTGCAGAGATACTTGCCTTCAGAGAGTTCAAGGAGGCTGCTACAGAGTTCAGGGAGGAAAGGGATCACTCCTGTGGCAACACAAAGCTTGGCCTCTCCCAACAACCTAGTACGGATATCAGCTCCATCACTTCACCAATCCTGCAATTCACACTGTGTGCAATGTACTTTGAATTAGCTTCAGCTTATCCACCAAAACTGACTTTTTTATTTTTTAGATACCAGCAAACTGTAGCCAGCTAATCAGCTGAGCTGCACCCAGAACAAGGCTGAGGCTGAGGGGGCTCAGGAAGAACTGCAATAGCGTTCATCCCCACCCTCCACCAATGCAGAGACACACACCTCGGTGGAGCATAATTCAAGTTTAGACTCGGTCATTTTCAGGGGGAAACCTCACAGATACGTCCCCGCAACAGTCGGAGGCAGGAACAGTCCAGGTCTCAGGCACTCGGAGGACTGTTGGAGGCCAACCACTTGATCAGTCGCACACAGATGATGACCCTTTGGAAGTGGCTGCCAGCTGGTGGAGATGCAAAGGGAAGCAGCGGAACATCAGGCAGAGATTCGACAGCCAATTAGCAGACCAGAGAGCGTGATGGAGGCGGTCTGTCCACATTCAGTCTGATGTTCTGGCTCCGACATGTGAGCGCCTCGAGGCCCTCATTGGAAGTTGGCGTCCACCATGGAGACCTCGGTCCAGCAGGTTTTGATGGATTTTCACGTGGCCATGCACTCCATGGTCACACACTCTTGTGGGAACCAACAGGATGTAGACCAAATGGGGACAAAGCAGCTTGACTTCCCTCCAGGTGCTCATCACATGCAGGAGCCATTGTTGGGATCCTCTGACACCTACAGGGAGGGTGAGCATCAGCCATACACCCTGGGGGCCTCCATTCAGGACACGCCAAGGGTGTGCAGCCGCTCATAGTCGCCTCTGCCTGTGCCCCCGCCAACTCCATCAGCACAAGCTGCCGAGGGTGCTTCTGCCCCTGAGCAGGAGACCCTTGTGAGACTGGGCCCTCCGGGGCTTGGACCACGAAAATCTCTGCCAAGGTCATCACAGACATCAGGATGCAGCAGCCAGCAGGCTGTCTCCACCCCAGTTGCGGGTGTCGGGGCTGAACCAAGGCTAGCGGTAGGGATAGGAAAGTTATAAAGTTTTGATGCCACCTCAGGGTCACAGGTGCTCAATCACTGGGAATAAATTGCACTTTTTGAAAACCATTCCATGGGTATTTGAATGTTATAGTCAAATGAAAGCGCTTTGATATGGATCTTTGCAATCCTCTTACCCTGAAGTTCAGCCTTCCTCACATCCTGAGTGTCCACTTTTAAGATTAACATTAATTCAATGTCAACCACAGTCCAACTTGTTTCCGGACCCATGCATGTTGTCAGGATGAAGTGTTTAATGGATGAGTTCTCAAACTTTAGTGCTCACGTGATGGCAATGGCTGAGGGAGGCTCATCAGCAATGTGACTCCCTGGGCATATGAGTTTCCAAACTGATAGCTTCCCAAACCAAGACATGAACTATAGGATGAGAGCTCTACACTTCTCTACATTTCCTTGGGGAGGGGTGTTTGCATCCTTACGTAGGAAGTATCTACCTCGACTCGCATAGCTATTCACCCTTGCTGGACTTTAAGTTGGCAGAATGAGCACGTTAGTAGGACACTGATGACCACAGCTAAGATTTAATCCCAGTGAGTCATGATCTCTACAAGTCCAAATATGAATGCAAGACTCATCCTCTCAGTGATGGTTTGGCTATTCCCTCACAAGTCACAAAATGGCTTGGAGGGCTGGAAGAGATGTTTGCTGATGATTGGATTTAGTTTTATTGCTCCAGGAAGCTGTCAGCTATGAGGGTATCTGATGCATGAACAATTGTACAAAGACGCAGTTTGGATACAACTGTGGCTTTATTGCAGTAAGATGTGTGGCCTCCCACAGTAGCTGGCGAAATAGTTGCTGAATAGAGGACATGCATATTTTTACTCCTACTGGGCGGAGCCAGCAGGCAGGGACTACCGGCAAACCTGTAGTACAGGTCGTACCTTACATCACCTAATACAGGTGCAACAGTGGTTTACCTTAGTTAGGCCACACTTGGAGTATAGTGTTCAATTCAATAGTGTTCAATTCTGGTCGCCACACTACCAGAAGGATGTGGAGGCTTTAGAGAGGGTGCAGAAGAGATTTACCAGAATGTTGCCTGGTATGGAGGGCATAAGCTATGAGGAGCGATTGAATAAACTCGGTTTGTTCTCACTGGAACGAAGGAGGTTGAGGGGCGACCTGATAGAGGTATACAAAATTATGAGGGGCATAGACAGAGTGGATAGTCAGAGGCTTTTCCCCAGGGTAGAGGGGCCAATTACTAGGGGGCATAGGTTTAAGGTGAGAGGGGCAAGGTTTAGAGTAGATGTACGAGGCAAGTTTTTTACGCAGAGGGTAGTGGGTGCCTGGAACTCGCTAGCGGAGGAGGTAGTGGAAGCAGGGACGATAGGGACATTTAAGGGGCATCTTGACAAATATATGAATAGGATGGGAATAGAAGGATACGGACCCAGGAAGTGTAGAAGATTGTAGTTTAGTCGGGCAGTATGGTCGGCACGGGCTTGGAGGGCCGAAGGGCCTGTTCCTGTGCTGTACATTTCTTTGTTCTTTGTTCTTTACCACAGTATCACAATCACACCTTCCACATCTTCCCTTCTTCATGTCATCAGCATGTTCATGTTGCCTCTCAGCAGCCCCTGGCTTCCTACACCTCCTCACCTTCAACGTCTGAGGAGGGCTGCTTGACTTCCAGGTCACCCTCTGGCAGGCACTCACCTCTCTGCATAGCCAGACCTGTGAAGGGCACAGCAAACTGCGATCGTGCGGCAAATACCCACTGCTGCGTATTGCAGAGAGCCACTTGAACAGTCCAAGCACTTGAGTCACATCTTCAAACGTTTTCTGGTTTGCTCTACGAGAGAGTGTGTGCCTGTTAGCATTGTTACATTATCCAGTTACATTATCTATCCACATTGGCATGAGGGTGCCGAATATGAATTAGAACAGATCTCCCACTGAATGCACCTGGCGAGCAGAGCTCACCAGAGGAGTTCAGATGGGCTCATCCCTCGGGGGAGAGCCTCCTGCCCAGTCAGTACCTGGACACCAGGCATTGCCTCCGAGGACTATCTGCACATTGCTCCTGGCACCACCTTTTGGCACGGCATGGGCACTGAATCCTGGCACTGTCCTGCCCAGGCTGTGCCAGGGATCAGTGGCATGGTGCAGTGTCCAGGTGGTTGTTGCATGGGGGTTGGTGTTGCATGGGGGTTGGTGTTGCATGGTGGGTGGTGTTGCATAGGGGGGTTGTTTGTGTGTATCGGGACAGGTGTTGGGGGGGGGGTGTGCATGGAGGGGGGTGTTTGCAGGGGGGGGGTGCTGGTGTTTGGAGGAGGATGTTCCATTTTTACATTTTTGTGTTGGCAATCCTTTTTGAAGGCTGCCCTGTTCTTTCAAAAACTACATTGCCAGTGGGGTGGGTTCTCTGCTCTTGAAGATTTTTCTGTCATGCTAAGGATATGGCGGAGAAAGCCGCTGTGGAGACTGGCAGCTTCGTTGCTACTTTTCCCACCTGCTGTGACATTCTGCAGAAAGGTCCAAATATTCTGCCCTTTATCAATCGGGTTTTAGACCGATGTCATTCCCACTGACATAACACAATTGGAAGGCCTCACAGGATTCCAGCAGCCAGCTGTTTTAATGAATATTCATGAGGGGAAAATGGTGTTCACACCATTAATCCACCCTTGGGAGAATGTCAGTATGTTTTTACACCAGCAGATTTCCAACATTTTGGCTTCCGTTGAATCCTCCAGCCCCGCCCGCCACCAAACCCTTCATGGGCGGGATGGGTGGATTCCGTCTATAGTTCCAAGTCAGGATAATGTGTAACTAGGAGGGGGGCTTGGATGTGTGGTATTGCCATATTCTGGCTGCAATTGGGCAGGTGGCAGACATTGCCGTTTTGGAGGAACAAGGGGCGAAATTCTCTGGAAACGGCGCGATGTCCGCCGACTGGCGCCCAAAACGGCGCAAATCAGACGGGCATCGCGCCGCCCCAAAGGTGCGGAATGCTCCGCATCTTTGGGGGCCGAGCCCCAACATTGAGGGGCTAGGCCGGCGCCGGACGAATTTCCACCGCGCCAGCTGGCGGAAAAGGCCTTTGGTGCCCCGCCAGCTGCCGCGGAAATGACATCTCCGGGCGGCGCATGCGCGGGAGCGTCAGCGGCCGCTGACAGCATTCCCGCGCATGCGCAGTGGAGGGAGTCTCTTCCGCCTCCCCCATGGAGACCGTGGCGGAGGCAGAAGGGAAAGAGTGCCCCCACGGCACAGGCCCGCCCGCGGATCGGTGGGCCACAATCGCGGGCCAGGCCACTGTGGGGGCACCCCCCGGGGCTAGATCGCCCCGCGACCCCCCCAGGACCCCGGAGCCCGCCCACGCCGCCTTGTCCCACCGGTAAGGTAGGTGATTTAATTTACGCTGGCGGCACAGGCATTTTAGTGGCGGGACTTCGGCCCATCCGGGCCGGAGAATCGGCCGGGGGGGCCCGCCAACCGGCGCGGCGCGATTCCCGCCCCCGCTGAATATCCGGTGCTGGAGACTTCGGCAACCGGCGGGGGCGGGATTCACGCCAGCCCCTGGCGATTCTCCGACCCGGCGGGGGGTCGGAGAATTTCGCCCAAGGTTTTCATTCAGAGGGTACTGAATATTTGGAGCTCTCCAGAGGAAATGATTGTGGATTGTACCGATCAATACATTTCTGGGCACTAAGGACATGGGAATATCTTTAATGAAGTTTGAAGCCAAGCAGTCCTGGCGGAACCCAAATTATGAATTGGTGAGCATGTTCTTGTTGAGTAAGACCCGTCGACATCACCTTTCATCATTTTGCTGAAGTTGAGGGTAAACTGGTAATTAGTTGGACTGGCTTTGTCCTGGTTTTTAAGGACAGAACATATCAGCGTAATTTTCTACAATTAAGTTGATGTCTGTGCTGTAGATATACTGGAGACGTGAGGGGGGAAGCACTCTCGGGATGTTGTCAAGGCCCATAGCCTTTGCTGGATTCAGTGTCTTCTGTCATTATTTGACATCACACGAGGATGAGGTCAGAGGGCAACTAAGGATGGGCAATAAATGCTGTCCCAGCCAGCGACGCCCACAACCCGTAAATTATTATTTTTTAAACATAGATTTTTGCCTGTAGTTGGCTCTCTCTTCCCACCAGGTGAGGTAGACCTGGGTGACGTCAATATAGATGTGGGATCAGACTTTTAACTTCAGGATGATACTTACTTTGTTCCAAAAGTGAAATCAAGAGTAGGACTTGATGTGAGTTAGGATACTTGAACTTTGTCCTGGTATACATGACATTCTGTAATAAACACACAAAATATCTGACATCCTGGGCCGGATTTCCCAGCCAGTGGGATCTTCCGGTACGGAGAAGTCAACGGGTTTTTGGCTGACCTGTCGCATCTGCCGTGCCAGAGCCGGACAGTCCCAGCCCATAGCACCATATGTTGCTGTCTCACTGCGCTGCATCATGGAATGATAGATCAGGATTTTGTACTCATGCAATAAATTCTTAATTGAGACATGTCAGGGTGGTGATTAGACACTAGACCTGTGATCCATGTGCAGTCTCTGGTTTTATGTTGATGTTGTTAATGACCGTTTATTTTTCACATATATTATTATTTTCACAGATACTTATCATGAATTCCTGCCGTTCATTCTGATGGGGAGTTTGGCAATGTCGTCAGCAATTGGAGTCTTGTTTCTGCCTGAAACTGTGAATGTTCCTCTCCCAGACACCATTGACCAGATGCAGACAATGAATGGGTAAGTGTATTTAGTCTTTCCAATTCTAAAACTGAAATTCTGCTCTAAACTGCAACTAACACTTGTATGTTCAATGTAGAACATGTCGCAAGGTGTTTCACTGAGGAGAAAAGAAGCAAAGTCCTTTGTGAGAGAGTTAGAAGAGGTGATCAGAAGCCTGACTGAAGAAGTGTGTATGAAATAGAGGGCGAGGGATGGAGAACTGGAGATGTTTGGATATATCCAAAGAACACTCCTACAGTAACTGAAGGTTCTGCCATGGAAGATAGAATGAAGTGTGTGTGGAAATGGTGATGAGGCCAGGTTCAGGGAGAAGGGAAAGAACAATTGTCGAGGTGACAAGAAATTAGATTGTGAAGCATTTTGCAGCAAGAATGAGAATTTTAAGTCAATGGGGGATAAGAACTCAGCTGGGATGGGAGGTGCTAGCTGAATGTAACATATTGGAGAATGGAATGAAAATGGCAGAGCTTAAGATGATTTGAAGTTCATGGAAGACTAACAAGAAGGGCATTGAAAGAGATGGATGTACAGAAGATATAATTATATTGGTGTAATTTGGGTGAAAGCAAGCAATAATGTAATAGTTGAAATATATATGGAAATAAAAAAGTCGACAGTATGGAAAGAAGATTACCTGCCCTATGCTAGCATTGATGCTGCACATCAATCCTCGCCCTCTAATCCTTTCAGAATCTTCTTCCATTCCTTTCTCCCTCATGTGCTTCCCTCCCATCCACTTAAATGGATTCATGCTATTCACTTCAGCTACTCCTTGTGGTTGTGAAGTCCACATTTTTCCCACTCTTTGAGTAAAGAGGTTTATCCTGCAGTGATAATGGGCAGCTTATATTATTTGAAACTTGGACCTGTATTTTACATCCTGAGGTCGGGCATCCACTCGACCCAGTCAAAAGTAAAACAGCATCAAAAGACCTTGGGTGTGCGTCCCAGGGTTATCCCGCACATGTGCAATATTGAGGTCAGCGCGTGCAGGTCTGACTCGCATGCACGCATGCTGAAAATTAAAGGGCCAATTAAGGCCATCAACAAGCCTATTAGAAGCAATCTGACATTGCCCATGCGATTTTTCGCTCGTTGCAGGGGCAAAACGGATGGACGACCAACATATTTTCATCAACTTCTCACCCAAGGGCATCCTGGTCCACAAGCACATTCAGTCTCACAGCAAGTTGGTTGCTGTCTCAGTTCAGAATTGTGCCGGATTTCCTTTTGATTGCTGTTGCCTTTTAAGCCTGCCGAGCTGCATTTGTGGACCTCAACTTCGCTGGAAGATTTGCTGGAGGATTTCAGCGCTGTGCACCCTTAGTTATAAGGCATAAGTCATTGTGCATCTCATCTAAGGGGGATAGTATACTCAGCTGGTGGGACCTCCTCTAAAGAGGAAGAGAGCGACAAGAGGGAGAGGATGCCAGGTGACCGCCGGCAACATCCCAGCGACCTTTGGGAAGAGGGGCCTGGGCTCAGTTATTGCAGGGCCAGCAGAGAGGTGTGCAGAAGGTACCATTACTCTGCAACAGGCAGCAGTCCAACTACTGTAAGGGTCCTTCATGTTTATTCCCTTAGTTCGCCTTTCTTTTCTTTTATCATTAGAATTTTTGATCCATGGGTGATTAATGGACATGTATATTTAAGTAAACAGCAAAGAGAATGAGGAACTCAGTAGTTGTAGGAGAGAAACTCTGTTAGTTTGAACAGGTGCTTCAGACCTCTCAACACCAGAGAGGGAAATAGGCTGGGACACAGTTTGATTGATTGTCTGGGGGAGCAATCAATTGACCCAAAAGGCCCGACTGTGCCTGGTAGCAGGTGGTGATTAGATCCTGTCCCAGTGGAATGATTTTCAGAGTCCCAAAGAGTTTCAGATTGACTCCTGGAAGCGCAGGAACAAGAACTTTCTCTCTCTCTTCCATGTTTTCTCTAGAAAGGCTGTATGTATATCTAAAACTGCAGAGAACCTGAATGAATAAATCTACAGGAAAACCATGACAGGTTGAAAACAAAGACCAGGACCCTCTCTCTCCAGAAAGGCTGTGAGTGCTTTATTTCTGAAACTACCAAGGCCTGAATGAATCGACAGGGGTAGTAAGATGCAAAAGAACCACCATCTGAAATGAAGACTTTTATTTTCTTCTACTTATGTTTTTTTTTACCCCTTTCTTCCCCTCTGTATTTGTCTGTCTTGTGTGTTAGTATAGAGGGTTGAGGGTGGGAGCAAGTTAAAGCAGGGAATTAGGAATTAAACAGTAGTTGACCAGTTGTGTTTGCTGCAAGTTTCATTATATTTATTGTTATAAATAAACAGTAATTGTGTTTAAACTTATCCAAATCTGGGGACTGTAATTATTAGGCAGCCAAGGGGCAAAGATTTGGGTATTTTTCTAAGAACCAGAACTATTGATTAATTCACTTGTGTTGTGACTCAGGATTAGGTGGGCCTGGAATTGACTTTGCACGAGTGCAGGATGTCATAACACAAACTCAAAATGTCCATGGTCCAGGAAGCTCTGCAGATCCACACAGTGAAAGCAATATTCTAGATGATTGGCTTCCACAAAATGAATGGGCAGATCATCTGTGGCAACAAGATACATATTCTGCAAATTTGCTCCCATTACCCTGGTAGCTCACATGATGCTTACATCTTGCAGCACTCACAGGTACCAAGATGGTTTGTGGCTCCTACATGACTGGATGGATGGCTCCTGGTGACAAGTGCTATCCCTTGAAAAGTTGACTTATGACCCTGCTTCGGAACCCAAAGCAGAGGTGGAGGAGAGATACAACAGGGCTCATGCCTCCAAAAGGGCAGTGGCAGAGATAACCATCGGGCTGCTGTTACAACATCCTGGACAAGTGTGCGGTCAATTCCAGCCCCAATCGTCCCGGAGTCACAGCACAAGTGAATCAACCAATAATTCTTATGAAAATGCTTGTGAGTTTTGGCTCTTGGCTGCCCAATAATTGCACTCATCAGGCTTGTACGTTTAAGCACGATGACCGTTTATTTATAACTAGAACAAGTATTAAATATGTAGTGAAACCAGTTGGTTAACCCCCCCCCGGCAGCAAGATTCTCCGTTCCTGCAGCCGGCCAATGGGGTTTTCCATTGTGGGCCACCCCGTGCCTTGGGAAACATGCAGGAGTGGGTACGCAGCCAGAGGGGCAGAAGATCCAGCGGAGGGAGTGCCCCACAGCAGATCTTTGAGAGAGAGTTAGTACTCCTCCATCCAGCTTGCAAAATTGAAAGTGAAACGATCAAACCAGCCTTGAGAAACATGCCAGAAGGGCCAAAACCAGTCACCACTGGCTACCGGGCATTTGAGCCAATTCATTGGCGACCAGACAAGTCCATCAAAGTGAGTTATCACAATGTCTCCTGCTGCTGAAATCCTCCATTTGAATTTAAAGGCACAGGCTTCCTACAGGCTGCTTTGCCTTAAAGAAACAGGCTGGATTAAAGTCACAGGTCCATTAATTATCCATGGATTAAAATGGCAAATGCAAAAAATATAAAATAAAACAGAAATACGGTAATAAACAAGAATCAAACAGGAGGGACCTTTACACTGCTCAAGATGTCCTTTAGGAGGGCAGCATAGTGGCACAGTGGTTAGCACTGCTGTCTCACGGCGCCGAGGTCCCAGTTTCGATCCCGGCTCTGGGTCACTGTCCATGTGGAGTTTGCACATTCTTCCCGTGTTTGCATGGGTTTCTTCCCCACAACACAAAGATGTGCAGGGTAGGTGGATAGGCCACACTATATTGCCCCTTAATTGAAAAAAAAATAATTGGGTACACTAAGTTTTTTAAAAAAGATGTCCTTTAGGAGCCTGAACAAAATCAGGGGGAAAATTGTAGTATCCTTCAGAGCATGTCTCCCTCATAGCCATGGCATGCTGCACCCTGCGCACTCTGGCTCTGGCTCCTGCAGGGGGGATCCCAGTGGAGGCTGAGGAAAGAGAGGCACAGGATGAGAATGTGAGGGCAGATGACAGGAGCCTTCAGGAGGCGGAATACCAGGGATGCTTTGATCTTGTAAACCTTCAGCTTGGGCTCTACGGCATTGATGTTTCCTTGTGCAAGGTCACTGTCTCCTTTAAATTCTACTTTTCTATGTTTACAAACAGTTTGATATACTAACCCAACCCAAATCAGCAGCATGAAACAATGCCATACAGTTACAAGCTTGTGCTACATCCGGCATCTATTGCATTCATCCAACCAACTCAGCCGTTCAAGCAAAATAAATGTTTACGTTATTGTAAATGAACTAACAAAGAACATACAATGTTGATAAATCAAACACAAATTTCAAAATTCAGAATGCAAAAAATGTGAGCCATGACATTCCTCTGATTCAGGTGGATTGGCCATGGTAAATTGCCTCTTAATTCTAAAAAAAGACAATTGCGTAATTTGAATTTGTAAAAAAAAATGTTTGCACATCCATGCACACATAAAAACTCAAAACACATACACACACAGAAATACAGAATTCAAGGTGGGGAAGGATTAGTTGGCTAACTAGAGACCATTAAAAGTAAAAGATTACGCAGTCTGTAGTTTGTTGACTTGGCTGAATCCAATGCTCTTGATTTTTCCGACTTAAAGGTGTATTCAGCTGAGTTGGTTGTTCTTCAGGAGATGGCTGATACAAACTGGGGTTAGACATCTTGGGCTGTGAGTGAAAACCACTTTTGTCTCCATGTTTAAAAAAAGTCTTTTTGAAGCATTTGTTCATATTTTGGATTAAAAATCATTATTTGGCATAAAGAACATCTTCATGGCACCTCCACACCACACAAAATGAAATGTAACAATAGTAAACTTTCATTACAAGGATGTAATTAAAAGAAAATATGTGCATTCATCATCACAAACTCACACCTCAACTTTATTCTGCTATAGCAAAGTTCTGTTTGAACTTTTGTAACAAGATGGTTCTATGCAGAGTTAAACTCTGGATAAAGCATCAGCTACACATTGCTTTTACAACCTTACCCCAAAAGAGTATCCAGATTTCAAAGAAAAATTAACTCCTTTGAAATAGCTTTGCATTCTGGTTTTGAATTTCTCTACAAATGTCAAAAAGTGGGTCCTTCATGAACTAAGAAATGAAAATGAAAAAAATGAAAATCACTTATTGTCACAAGTAGGCTTCAAATGAAGTTACTGTGAAAAGCCCCTAGTCGCCACATTCCGGCGCCTGTTCGGGGAGACTGGTACGGGAATTGAACCGTGCTGCTGGCCTGCCTTGGCCTGCTTTAAAAGCCAGCTCTTTAACCCTGTGCTAAACCAGCCCCTCTATATCTCTATATCTAATTTGGACATATATTCAAAATATTTTGAGAACCAGTAATAGTCCTAGAGTTTCCTTCTTCAGCAGGGTATCTTCTTCGGTGTCTGTTTAAATTTCAGGAGAAATACCTAACTGGTCTCTCGATCACTTGTCCATCATCTTGGAGCACAGCACCTACCATTATGACATCAATGGCTCCTTCAAATAGTTTGGTAAAGTTTGACGCTGCAGCATTGGTTCAGTGCTAACATGGCTTCCAACCTCTTAAAAACTGTTTGGCATCCGCCCAACCACATTACCTTTGCTTTTTACTGTAACATATCTTTCAGTGGGGCAGCGATAGAGCTAAAGTTTGGGACACTCTTGCGGCAGGACCTACACATGGCCAGAAGTTGCATTATTTCCTGCTTAGTCATGGGGACGGGAAAATACATCAATGCCTGAATATTTACTGCTCTGGGGGCCAGTTTAGCTCAGTTGGCTGTACAGCTGGTTTGTGATGTAGAGCGAGGCCAACAGCGGGGTTTCAATACCCCTCCCAGCTGAGGCTATTTATGATGGCCTCGCCTTCTCAATCTTGCCCTCTGCCTGAGGTGTGGTGATCCTCATGTTAAACACCGCCAGTCAGCTCTCCCCCTCAAAGGGGAAAGCTGTCTATGGTCATTGTTATAACCTGCCTACTTACGATTGGCTGGGGACTAATGACTATCCCACAATCCTATGGGAGTATGAACTTCCCCAATGAGGGGGGCGGAGAAACTCCTAGTATAAATAAGCTGGCCAGTTCAGGAACCAGCAGGAAGGCGAAGGTAGCAAGGGAAATTACTGCTACTGTTATGTATATATTGTTATAGTAAATAAACGTTATTATTTTGTATCCTTAAAACTCGTGCTGGATTCTTCGTGGCCCTTACAAAACTGGCGACGAAGGTTAAAGTGATTAGCTGTCTACACTGCTGAAGCCACCTCCCTGGATTTTTGTTGGATACAGGTTGGAAGTTGTTTTCTATTATACCATGCCTCTGTACGGACGTTTGGATGTTTTTGATGCTGCGCTGGAAAGCTGGAACCAGTACACACAACGGATGCGTTACTATTTCCGGGCAAACAATATCACTGAAAACGAGCGCCAGGTGGTCATATTGCTCACCGCCTGCGGGCCGCATACATTTGGGGTGATTAGGAGCCTTACGTACCCAGCTGCGCCGGACACCAAAACGTTTGACGAACTTGTGAATATAGTGGGGCAACACTTTAACCCAACCCCATCCACGATAGTCCAGTGTTACCGGTTTAATACCGCTGAGAGGACCCCTGGAGAATCCCTTGCCGATTTTTTATCCAGGCTACGCGGGATTGCGGAATACTGTGACTATGGTGAGACCTTGTCAGAAATGTTACACGACCGTTTGGTTTGCGGTATTAACAATGCAGCCACGCAGAGAAAGTTGTTAGCAGAGCCAACATTGACTTTTCAACAGGCAATACAAATAGTCTTGTCCCAAGAGAGCGCAGAGCGAGGAGTGCAGGAGCTACAGGGAATGGAAGTGCATGCCTTGGGGCGCAACCCTTTCTGCCCAAAAACGTCCCCCCGCACTCCTGCGGTACATTGGGCGAGGCAACGACCGGACCGACGCCAGTGGCCATCGGACATTCCTCCCCGAAGGGAGCCTTCTCCAGAGCCAATGGATGAGGAGCCATGTCCGTGTCAGACTTGTAGGCGCCGACCCCGTCGCGGACGGCGGTCCTGGGGACGCCAGAGGCGCCGTCGTTCCGACCGAAACTGGGACCAGCCCAGGGGCCGTAACTGGGACCAGCCCAGAGGCCGTACCTTCCATGTGGATGAACCTGCAGCGACCACTCCTGAGGACGTGGAGACGGAGGACGACTGCCTGCAGCTGCATTGTGTGGCAGCTCCCCGTGTGGCCCCCATTAAGGTGACAGTACGGGTGAATGGCCACCCGCTGGAGATGGAGTTGGATACTGGTGCAGCGGTCTCCGTGATCGCCCAGAGGACATTCGACCGCATCAAGCAGGGTATACAGACCCTTACATTAACTGACTCACAGGCCAAGTTGGCCACCTACACGGGGGAACCACTGGACATTGCAGGAACTACAATGACCCCTGTTGTCTATGGACGCCAGGAGGGGCGTTTCCCACTTATTGTAGTGCGTGGCCATGGGCCCAGCCTGTTGGGTCGGGACTGGTTGCGCCATTTGCGGTTGCAATGGCAGCACATCCTCCAAACAGTTTCTGGAGGGTTGACTGAGGTGCTAGGACGATACCCAGAGGTATTCCAGCCTTGGTTGGGGAAAATAAAAGGGGCCGTAGCCCGTATCCAAGTTGAACCAGGAGCCACGCCGTGCTATTTCCGGGCGCGCTCAGTGCCTTACGCTTTGCTCGAGAAGGTAGAAGGGGAGCTCACTCGTTTGGAGAGTTTGGGTATTATCAGGCCCGTCCGTTTTGCTAACTGGGCAGCACCAATTGTACCAGTAATGAAGCCAGATGCCACAGTTCGCTTGTGTAGCGACTATAAACTTACAGTGAATACAGTTTCCCGACTCGACCGATACCCAATGCCTCGCATAGAGGATCTCTACGCGAAACTTGCAGGTGGACTCTCATTCACAAAATTAGATATGAGTCACGCCTACCTGCAGTTGGAGCTGGACCCTGCCTCCCGACCATATGTAACAATTAACACACACCGGGGCCTGTATGAATATACACGGTTGCCCTTTGGAGTATCCTCTGCCTGTGCAATTTTTCAACATGTTATGGAGGGCATTTTGAGAGGTTTACCACGTGTGGCTGTCTACCTAGATGACGTGTTGATTACAGGGACGTCGGAGCAAGAGCATTTGGAAAATCTGGAGGCTGTCCTTAGACGCCTTTCGGAGACTGGAGTCCGTTTACGTCACACAACGTGCGTATTTCAGGCAAAAGAAGTAGTCTCCCTAGGTTATCGGGTGGACCGCGAGGGTCTGCACCCCGTCGCAGAGAAGGTGCGTGCAATTCAACATGCCCCCACCCCGACTGACACTTCGCATCTTCGTTCTTTTCTCGGTCTCGTAAACTATTACGGGACGTTCCTCCCCAATCTGGCAACTACGCTGGCCCCCTTGCACCTGCTACTAAAGAAAAATCACACCTGGGTTTGGGGTCAGCCGCAAGAAACCGCTTTCCGGCGGGTAAAGCAACAATTGTCGTCGTCTGGGTTACTAACCCACTATGATCCGGGAAAGCCTTTGCTCGTCACATGTGATGCATCCCCGTATGGTATTGGGGCTGTCCTGTCCCACAAGATGGAGAACGGGGCCGAGCGACCGATAGCTTTCGCCTCCCGCACATTGACCGCAGCGGAGAAAAAGTACGCGCAGATCGAGGAGGGCCTGGCAGTGGTTTTCGCGGTGAAACGCTTCCACCAGTATGTGTACGGCCGCCATTTCACTATCGTGACTGATCATAAGCCCCTGCTGGGACTCTTCAGAGAGGATAAGCCAATACCGCCCATTGCTTCTGCACGGATCCAGCGCTGGGCTTTGTTGCTTGCTGCATATGAGTATTCTCTGGAGCACAAACCAGGTACACAGATAGCAAATGCCGACGCACTGAGCCGATTGCCTTTATCGACCGGCCCCATGTCGACCCCCACGACCAGCGAGGTGGTTGCAACCCTAAATTTTATGGACACGTTGCCTGTCACGGCATCACAGATCCGTGAGTGGACCCAGACGGAGCCAGTCTTGTCAAAGGTGGGCAGCATAGACAGCTCCCAGGCGAGTTGCGGGCATTTTCCTCCAAGCTGTCAGAGTTCAGCGTGGAAAACGGCATCCTCTTGTGGGGGACACGTGTGATTGTCCCAGAAAAAGGCCAGGAGCTGATATTATCAGACTTGCACAATGGGCATCCGGGCGTGACCAAGATGAAAATGTTGGCCCGGAGTTATGTCTGGTGGCCAGGCCTCGACACCGACATTGAGAAGGTGGCCCAAAACTGCTCCATTTGCCAGGAGCATCAGAAGCTTCCGCCGGCCGCGCCCCTACATCACTGGGAATGGCCAGGGCGGCCTTGGGCACACTTACATGCAGATTTTGCAGGCCCTTTTCAGGGATCCATGTTCTTTCTCCTAATTGACGCCCAGTCCAAATGGCTGGAGGTGCATAAGATGCCTGGGACAACGTCCTGCGCAACAATTGAAAAGATGCGTTTATCATTTAGTACGCATGGCCTCCCCGAGGTGCTGGTCACGGATAATGGCACTCCATTCACGAGTGAGGAGTTCGCTAGGTTTACAAAGATGAACGGCATCCGCCATATCCGCACTGCCCCTTACCACCCGGCTTCAAATGGGTTGGCTGAGCGTGCAGTGCAAACATTCAAAAGAGGCCTAAAGAAGCAGTCTTCCGGATCAATGGACACGAGACTGGCTCGCTTTTTGTTTACGTACAGGACCACCCCCCATGCAGTGACTGGGGTAGCTCCCGCAGAACTCCTAATGGGCCGAAGACTTCGCACCCGCCTTAGTATGGTCTTCCCGGACATTGGCGCAAAAGTACGCCGCACACAAGAACGGCAGGGACAGGGATTGTCTCGGCATCGTCCGATTCGGCAGTTTGCGCCCGGTGACCCAGTATTCATGCGGAATTTTGCTGGTGGTGCCCAATGGGTTCCTGGTGTAATCTTTCGCCAAACGGGCCCTATATCTTACCAAGTGCAAGCCCAGGGTCGTCTCCAGCGAAAACATGTAGACCACGTCCAGAAGATCATCCCCTCAAAAGATTCCCCGCCCCCGGAGCTCATTTCAACAGCCGCAAAGACCAGAGACAAGGGAAGGTAGTCCTCAAAATCTTCCACTGGTGCCTCACTCGAAGCCTGCGCAGGTCGTTACGTGACCGAATGGAGTTAGAGACGCTGACATGACGGAGGCAGCAGACTCTAACTCCGAGATGGAGACACAGGATACATCAGAGGGGGAATCCTCGGGTCCACAGGCCGTGGATGTACAACGGCGCCGTTCATCACGGAAGCGCGCGGTCTCCGTCTCGTTACACGCCGCCTGATCCAGCGCCGCGTGCAAATGGCGTCCGGCCTGCGGCCAAACGAGTTTGACGCCTTCCTTCGCCAGGGTCTTCGGTGGATTCCTTGGACTTTGGGGGGGAGGGATGTTATAACCTGCCTACTTACGATTGGCTGGGGACTAATGACTATCCCACAATCCTATGGGAGTATGAACTTCCCCAATGAGGGGGGCGGAGAAACTCCTAGTATAAATAAGCTGGCCAGTTCAAGAACCAGCAGGAAGGAGAAGGTAGCAAGGGAAGTTACTGCTACTGTTATGTATATATTGTTATAGTAAATAAACTTTATTATTTTGTATCCTTAAAACTGGTGCTGGATTCTTTGTGGCCCTTACAAAATTCATCTGGAACTGTGGTGACTTTACTTACTTACTTGCTGGGTAACACTCACCCCACAACATACTCTAGGTTAATACTGTGGTTACCAGGACAGGTCAAAGGCTAGAAATCTACGGCATGTAACTCCCTCCTGACCCCCTGTAATGACTTAGACCAGGCCTTTGAGATTGGCCAATTGGAATACGAGTTCCCTGATTAGTGGGCCAATCAAGGAACCCCTTTCTTAGTATATAACAGTGAGTGTCAATTCCTCTGCACTCCCAGTGTAGGCAGCAAGTGGAATGCACCCTGTTGTACTGCTGTTGGTTTTGTTAATAAAAGGGATTTTGGTGATGGAACCTCTGCCTCCAGTGATGATGAGGAAAAATGAATGACCCGAAGGAACCTTCTCATTATCAGCAGCCACATATTGAGGGTAAGCTTCTGACAGGCAAAATGCCCTTATTTGGGAAGTTGGGTTCTTTTGACCCTGCAGTGGAAGACTGGGCCCAATATGTAGAGCGGATGAAGTACTTTTTCAGGGAGAATGATAATAGTTCCGGATGAACAGCAACAGGTCATTCTGCTCACCGTGTGTGGGCCGATGGCTTTTGCCATTTTGAGCAGCCTCACTTTTCTGGAGGTACTGGACAGGAAAACCAGGTCTAAGTAAAAGAGTACTCTGACCCTAAGCCAACTCTGATCCTGCGAAGGTACTGGTTTTACTCCGCATTCTGAGACACTGGGGAGTAATTCTCTAATTTATAAGAAGATTAAGGCGATCAGCAAAGGCTTGCAAATTTGGCCTGATGCTAAATGCGATGCTCTGAGACTGGTTGGTGTGCAGAATAAACAATTTAGCAATACAAAAATATCTGCTAGCAAAGGCCGAGCTGTATTGCAAACAGACACTGCAGCTGGCTTTGTCCTTGGAAAAAGCAGCCAGCGGAGCACATGAGTTACAAGGTACTCTGATGGAGGTAGATGCCCACACTAGTGCAACTGAGTTAAGGGACTACTGCTGGGGGATAGACAACTGCATAGCCATCCTCAGAAATGACTTGGAAACTAAGGAACCCAGGCCCACTCGCAGAACCTCTCCCAAGCAAGGAAATATTAGGACCAGACAGACAGCAGCCCCTGCAGACTTCTGCCCGGCAAGAAATTGTAGTTGTTGCCAGATTTCGGAGCCAGTGAAGAAAAATAGAAGTCCAAAACTAACACTTCGGACAAGGACAAGTAGGCTGGGGTACAGCAGAATGCACACCTTGAAAGCCCCACCTACTTCTGATGAGGAACAACTAAATTGTGTAACAATGGTTAAATCAAGACCCATTAAATTAACCATAAGGCTGAACGGACGTCCAACATTAATGGAGGTCGACACTGGAGCAGCTGTATCAATGATAGGGGAAACAGTATTTAATATTCGCACTGGATTCCAACCCTTGTATCTAACTAGGACCTCGGCAAAACTGAGGAGATACACAGGGGAACCACTGAGTGTTAGGCACGACACATGTACCTGTGGCTTATGAAGAGCAACTGCTTAGGCTGCCTTTAATGGTAGTGGAAGGTTCGGGACCAAGCTTATTGGGACAAAACAGGCTAAAAGAGATCCACCTGGATTGGGTATACATTTTCCAGCTGGAAAATGGTCGCCTGAGTACTTTAGATGGGTCTGTTTTTGTCCAATGTGTGCAGGAGGGTTTCATGACACAGTATGTAGATAGACCAACGAGAGGCGAGGCCATTTTGGATTTGGTACTGGGTAATGAACCAGGACAGGTGTTCGATTTGGAGGTAGGTGAGCACTTTGGTGATAGTGAGCACAATTCGATTACGTTTACTTTAGTGATGGAAAGGGATAGGTATATACCGCAGGGCAAGAGTTCTATCTGGGGGAAAGGCAATTATGATGCGATGAGGCAAGACTTGGGATGCATCGGATGGAGAGGAAAACTGCAGGGGATGGGCACGATGGAAATGTGGAACTTGTTCAAGGAACAGCTACTGCGTGTCCTTGATAAGTATGTACCTGTCAGGCAGGGAGGAAGTGATTGAGCAAGGGAACCGTGGTTTACTAAAGCAGTGGAAACACTTGTCAAGAGGAAGAAGGAGGCTTATGTAAAGATGAGACATGAAGGTTCAGTTAGGGTGCTCGAGAGTTACAAGTTAGCTAGGAAGGACCTAAAGAGAGAGCTAAGAAGAGCCAGTAGGGGACATGAGACATCTTTGGCAGGTAGGATCAAGGATAACCCTAAAGCTTTCTATAGATATGTCAGGAATAAAAGAATGACTCGGGTAAGAGTAGGGCCAGTCAAGGACAGTAGCGGGAAGTTGTGTGTGGAGTCCGAGGAGATAGGAGAGGTGCTAAATGAATATTTTTCGTCAGTATTCACACAGGAAAAAGATAGTGTTGGCGAGGAGAATACTGAAATTCAGGATACTAGACTAGAAGGGCTTGAGGTTCATAAGGAGGAGGTGTTAGCAATTCTGGAAAGTGTAAAAATGGATAAGTCCCCTGGGCCGGATGGGATTTATCCTAGGATTCTCTGAAGCTAGGGAGGAGATTGCTGAGCCTTAGGCTTTGATCTTAAAGTCATCTTTGTCCACAGGAATAGTGCCAGAAGACTGGAGGTTAGCAAATGTTGTCCCCTTGTTCAAGAAGGGAAGTAGAGACAACCCCGGTAACTATAGACCAGTGAGCCTTACTTCTGTTGTGGGCAAAACCTTGGTAAGGTTTATAAGAGATAGGATGTATAATCATCTGGAAAGGAATAATTTAATTAGACATAGTCAACATGGTTTTGTGAAGGGTGGGTCGTGCCTCACAAACCTTATTGAGTTCTTTGAGAAGGTGACCAAACAGGTGGATGAGGGTAAAGCAGTTGATGTGGTGTATATGGATTTCAGTAAAGCGTTTGATAAGGTTCCCCATGGTAGGCTACTGCAGGAAATGCGGAGGCATGGGATTCAGGGTGATTTAGCAGTTTGGATCAGAAATTGGCTAGCTGGAAGATGACAAAGGGTGATGGTTGATGGGAAATGTTCAGACTGGAAGTCCAGTTACTAGTGGTGTACCACAAGGATCTGTTTTGGGGCCACTCCTGTTTGTCATTTTTATAAATGACCTGGAGGAGGATGTAGAAGGATGAGTGAATAAATTTGCAGATGGCACTAAAATCGGTGGAGTTGTGGACAGTGCGGAAGGATGTTACAGAGGGACATAGATAAGCTGCAGCACTGGGCTGAGAGGTGGCAAATGGAGTTTAATGTAGAGAAGTGTGAGGTGATTCATTTTGGAAGGAATAACAGGAAGACAGAGTACTGGGCTAATGGTAAGTGGATGGGCAGAGAGGTCTCACTGTCCATGTACATTGATCCCTGAAAGTTGCCACCCAGGTTGAGAGGGTTGTTAAGAAGGCGTATAGTGTGTTAGCTTTTATTGGTAGAGGGATTGAGTTTCGGAGCCATGAGGTCATGCTGCATCTGTACAAAACTCTGGTGCGGCCGTATTTGGAGTATTGCGTGCAATTCTGGTCGCCACATTACAGGAAGGATGTGGAAGCATTGGAAAGGGTGCAGAGGAGATTTACCAGAATGTTGCCTGGTATGGAGGGAAAATCTTATGAGGAAAGGCTGAGGGACTTGAGGCTGTTTTCGTTAGAGAGAAGAAGGTTAAGAGGTGACTTAATTGAGGCATACAAAATGATCAGAGGATTGGATAAGGTGGACAGTGAGAGCCTTTTTCCTCAGATGGTGATGTCTAGCACAAGGGGACATAGCTTTAAATTGAGGGGAGATAGATATCGGACAGATGTCAGAGGTAGTAAGGGCGTGGAATGCCCTGCCTGCAACAGTAGTGGACTCGCGCACACACTAAGGGCATTCAAATGGTCATTGGATAGACATATGGATGATAAGAGAATAGTGTAGATGGGCTTTAGAGTGATTTCACAGGTCGGCGAACATCGAGGGCCGAAGGGCCTGTACTGCGCTGTAATGTTCTATGTTCTAGATACCCAATGGTTTTCCGTGAAGGGCTCCAAACAATAAAGGGAGCAAAGGTGACATTACATGGAGATCCAGAGGCAGTCCCAAAATTCTACAAAGCCCAACCGGTACCCTTGGCATTAGGGAGAGTCTGAAATCAAGAGATTGGAGTGTGAAGGAATAATAAAACCAGTTTGCAGAATGGGTGGCACCGAGGTGCCTATTCTTAAGCCGGATGGCTTGGTCCTCCTTTGTGGAGACTTCAAACAAATGATTAATCGCTGATCACAACTGGACAAATACCTAATTCCCCGGATTGAGGACTTGTATGCAAAACTGTTAGGAGACTTATTCTCAACTGGACATGATCCACGCTTACCTACAGCTAAAGCTGGATGAAGAGTCACAAAAATTCTCAAAGATCAACACACTGTCGGGCCTTATTCAGAACACAAGATGACCCTTTGGTATCGTCAGCCTGTGCGATATTCCAGAGGATGATGGTGAATATATTACAAGGGTTACCACAGCTCGCCATTTCCCTGGACGACGTCCTCATTATGGGAAAAACAAGGACAGAACACCTGCAAATTCTGACTTAAGTCCTTAGGGGTTTTCAGCAGCAGGCATGCTGAAATGAGGGAGAAATGTGTTTTTCTAGCACCTCAAATAACTTATCTGGGATACAACGTTGACAAGTCAAGGCTACACCCTTTGGAGGATCGGGTGAGGGCGATAAAAGATGCCCCGGCCCTCACCACAATCCAGGAGTTAAGATCATTTTTAGGACTGGTGACATACTAAGGAAAGTTCATACAGAACAGGGCTTCCATCTTGGACCCCTATACCAATTACTAAAATAGGGGTAAGCCTGGGAATGGTCCGCCTGCCAGGACAGGGCTTTCAAGAAGGCTTTCAAACACCACCTCTCCTCCGAAAATGTCTTGGCACACTATGACCCCAGGAAAGTGTTGGTGCTCACTTGCGACGCCTCTCCATATGGCAGTTCTGGCACACAGGGCAAAATGGACAGGACCGGCCTTTGGGGTTAACCTCTAGGACTTTGGCAACAGCAGAGAGAAAGTGCGCCCAAATTGGGGAAAAAAGGGTTGGCTCTAATCTTCGCGGTGCAGAAATTTCACCAGTACTTGTATGGGCGGAAATTCACGATAATCACAGACCTCAAGCCATCGTTGGGCTTGATGAAAGAAGACAAAGCAGTGCCACCGATAGCTTCAGCCCAGATCCAACGCTGGGCCCTACTACTGGCAGCGTACCGATATCAACTGAGGACCAGCCGGGACCCGGGTGGCAAACGCCGACTCACTAAGCAGGCTGCCATTACCGGACATCCCAGAATAGGTGATGACACTACATTTCCTGGACATCCTTCCGGTGGCCGCACTAAATATTCGTTTGTGGCCACAAAGGGACCCAGTTTTAGCAAAAATAAAATACATGGTGCTAACAGTTGATGGAAAGGCCAGTCCAGGTGGAATTCCACCCACACTGGAGCAGAAGAGAGCAGACGGGATACTGCTATGGGGAGCATGAGTAATAGTTCCAAGTCAGGGCCGTTGAGTAATACTAGCCGAACTACATCATGGGCACCTGGAGGCTCAACAATGAAGACGCTGGTGAGGAGCTGTGGCTGGGCCTGGACACAGACATAATGGCATTGGTAGGTCGGTGCCAAGAATGCCAACAAGGGCAGAAGGTGCCACCGGCAGCTCTGCTGCACCCATGGGAATGGCCGGGTAGACCATGGTCGTGACTTCATGTCAATTATGCGGGCCCGTTTATGGATTCCATGTTTTTTGTGATAGTAGACACCCATTCCAAATGGCTGACTGTCTACAAAATGCACTCGGCAAATACAAAAGCAACCATCAAAAAACATTGCACCTCATTTGCAACACATGGTATCCCGCAAGTGTTCGTTTCAGACAATGGATCGTTTTCACCAACCAGGGGTTCACAAAATTCATGAAGTTGAACAGCATTTGGCACATAAGGACGGCACCATACCACCCGGCATCAAATGGGTTGGCGGAGAGAACCTTCTAGAGTCGTGGTGAAAAAGCAGTCAACAGCATCAGTAGACACTAAACTATCGCGCTGGCTACTCAACTATAGGACAATCCCACACACCACAACGGGAATAGCACCGGAGGAGCTACTCGTGGACTACTCTGAACCCGTCGGAGCCTACTATTCCCATATTTAGGCGGAAGAGTAGAACGGCACCAAGAGGTCCAATGCAGGGCCCATAACAATCGCCGAGAAAGACCGTTCAGCACGGGTGTAAAGGTATGGGTCAGAAATTATGCAAATGGCCCCACATGGGTAGCAGGAATGGTCAAAGCCAGGACAGGACCTGTGTTGTAGCAGATGTGTGGGAGAACAAGTAGTAAAAAAGCATCTGGATCAGGTGCGGGCCTCGGATTCGTTTTCTCCCCCGGAGCTGACTCAGACCAGTATAACGAGGACCATGGTGAGTCCTCCCATACAGCCTAGTTCACGCCTCTCCGGCACCACTGGTGAGGACATCGGACTCTGATATGGACATCATGGATGAAGTCGCGGCTGTCCCCTGCCGCCGGAGGAAGAGGGCAAACCGCCCCTCAGGCGTTCTCATTGGAAAAGAAGGGTGCCTGGCTGTTATACTTCCCCCCCCCCCCCGTGTCGGAGGCTGAAGTGGAGGATCCGGACCCAGCGCAGAAACTAAGAAAGAGACCCGTGAGTCACGAGAGCCACTGGGGTTCCTCTGACTTTGGGGAAGGGGGTGTAATGACTTTGACATTGGCCAATTGGAGTACAAGTTCCCTGATTAGTCGGCCAATCAGGGAACCCCTTCTTTGTATATAACAGGGAGTGTCAGATCCTGTGCACTCCCAGTGTAGACAGGAAGCTGAATGCACATGGTCATACTGCTGTTGGCTTTGTTAATGAAAGAGATTCTGGTGAAGGGATTTCTGCCTACGTGGACTTATTATACCCCCCCGGCAAAGCCTGTCCATCTACAAAGCAAAAGTCCGGAGTGTAATGGAATACTCTCCACTTGCCTGAATGAGTGCAGCTCCAACAACACTCCAGAAGCTCAGCACCATTCAGGACAAAGTAGGTGGCTTTATTGCTCCTCCTGCCACAAACATTCACACCCTCCACCACCGACGAACCATGGCAGCAGTGTGTACCATCTGCACTGCAGTAACTCATCAGAGTTCCTTAGACAACACCTTCCAAATCCATGACCACTACCATCTAGAAGTACAAGAGCAGCAGGTACCTGGGCACCCCACCACCCTCCAATTCTCTCACCACCCTGACTTGGAAATATATCGCTGTTCCTTCAATGTCGCCGGGGCAACATCCTGGAACAGCACATTGGGTATACCTACACCAGAAGGACTGCAGTGGTTCAAGATGGGAACTCACCACCGCCTACTGAAGGGCAACTAAGGATGGGCAATAAATGCTGGCCTAACCAGCAATGCCCACATCCCCGTTAATGATTTTTTTTAAAAGGTGGACCTAACCTGTTCTTTGTGAGATTGACCACTACATCAACCAACTGTAACCTTCAGAAAAGGTTTTTCTAGCAGGTCTAGGTGATCCTTCCCAATGTTGTTGTATATTAACATGTCATCTAGGCACATTACACAGTTTGTAGGCCAGTCACTGTCTTTGGAAGGTGGTAGCATGAGAATAAGCTGTCTAGGGTGCTGAAAGCACATTAAGGGAACCTGCCAGTATGCTTTTAACAACTTTTTTTGTTATAGAAGTAACATTTCCTATTCCATTGATACAATCTTCCAGGCAAGGAATTGGATAGAAGTCAGCTCTGGTCACTGCATTACGCCTTCTGTAGTCAATGCAGAGCCTTGGGCCACTGGGTGGAGCAAGCACACTGGAGAGCACTGGCTGCTTTGACTGGCTTCAATCACCTTGTGCTCCAGTATGTACTGAATTTCTTCCCAAACCTGGGTTAGTTTCTATGGACATAGGCAGGAGGGATTTTGTCACCTCCACGTACACATTGTGTACAGCTAGGGTTGTGCACCCTGGTTTGTCCCTACAGACCTGTTTAAACACTGACTAGGTATTAGCGGGTCTCCCCTCTGTTCTGAGTTGAAATAGGAGAACATGGTGTCTAATTGCCCTAAAGTTTAAGCTAACCGGACAGTAAGGGGTTTGTTTCACAAATTGTCCATGCCTCCCTCGACCTTGAACTCAGCTGTCTCGTTCACCCTCCTTTGTCCTGACTGCTTGTGCTTCTTTGTCCTCTTCTGGGCCATGACACTGCTTCAACATATTGATACATTAAAAATGTACCTCACCAATTCTCTTTTCCACTCTGCACAGGTCACTTAACCGGGCCTCCAGTGGTTCATCCTGCATTGTTTGTAACATTACCACATGGTCTGTGGGCTGAAATATTCTGGCTTTGGCATGTTTATCTGCCTGCTTTTTCATCGCTGTGTGGGAGATTTCCAGGTACTCCTGAGCCACAACACCGGTCTGATGAGATGCTCCTGGAACATAGATGTGCAGTGTAGCATGGAGGATATTTTCTTTTACTCTTGAATCCTCTGCTTGATCTTTATAAAGGGACCCCTACTATTGTGTCCATAAACTAAATGATGGAGGTTGAAGCTGGTGGATTCAATGGATGAGTCTCGTGGCAAACGGGGGAACTTCCTGCATTGGGCAGGAGATCCAAAAGTCTGAGAACACACACGAACAGTTCAGAAACAGCTTCTTCCCCACTGTTACCAGACTCCTAAATGACCCTCTTATTGATTGACCAGATTAATACTACGTCCCTGTATGCTTCACCTGATGTTGGTGTTCTGTAGTTACCTTGTGTTGCCCTATTATGTATTTTCTTTTCTTTTCATGTACTTAATCTGTTGAGCTGTTCGCAGAAAAATACTTTTCACTGTACCTCGGTACACGTGACAAACAAAATCCAAGTCCAACTCTCAGCCCTTTATACTTGTCATGGGGTATTCATAAGACGTAGGCCCTGATCATTCTCTTTAGGATCTGTACCATTCTAAAGCCCCTTATGACTGTGGTAATTGGCGGATGGGTTATGCCCAGATTTTCCATGATCCTTAAAGAGACAATACATTTAAAGTGTCAATGCACAAAGTGGCAACCACAAGAAGAACCAAATGGAAATGGACAGGAAAATTAGAGAAGATCCCCAGATAGACAGCATCTCTGTGATAGAGAGCAATGAAGACCTCAAAGAGGAGGCAACAGAAGATCCCAGAAGGAGGGAAATGAAAGACCCCCGAAGGATGGCAATGAAAGATCGCACAAGAAGGGCAACCAAAATTGCAGAATGGAAACACTTCGTCAGAGACAGACCTGACAATGTGAAGTCAAAAGGGTTTGGCTGAAGTTAAGACCAGTAGAAATGAATGTTCCAGCTGTGAAATGAATGTGACCAGTAAGAACAGGACGGATTCCTCTCGGAGGAAATGCAAAACCAAAATATGTCAAAAAAGACTAGGAAATATTGAACATGAAAAGAATTCAGCAAAATGAATTAAGGCTCTAGAGAAGACACTAAAACAACGAGCTGAAATGGCTGACCGCAACTTAAAAACAGTTGCAAAAATTATAAAATGAAGTTAAGACTCCGAATCTTCATTGTCGGGTATCGACACTCAGGTCCCCCATAGTCTGAGTTCCCTTGTCAGATATGGTTGCAACAGGCATCAAGGACGTTGTCTCTGCTGAAATTGTCTCGGCCGGAGTGGATTTCCTGATTCTCAGGTGGTCCAGGTTTTTTTCTTGCGGCCTTCCCTTGGACTTTGACTTTGTAAGAAACCAGGCCAGTCTTTTACAGTATGGCTCCTGGGGTCCATTGGATGCCATCTCCAAAGTTTTTTGCACATAGACGGCATCTCCTGTTCTGAAGGTCCTAGACCATAAGACCATAAGACATAGGAGTGGAAGTAAGGCCATTCGGCCCATCGAGTCCACTCCACCATTCAATCATGGCTGATTTCAACTCCATTTACCCGCTCTCTCTCCATAGCCCTTAATTCCTCTAAATCAAGAATTTATCAACTTCTGTCTTAAAGACACTCAACGTCCTGGCCTCCACCGCCCTCTGTGGCAATGAATTCCACAGACCCACCACTCTCTGGCTGAAGAAATTTCTCCTCATCTCTGTTCTAAAATGACTCCCTTTTATTCTAAGGCTGTGCCCCCGGGTCCTAGTCTCCCCTGTTAATGGAAACAACTTCCCTACATCCACCCTATCTAAGCCATTCATTATCTCCTATCGGGTATTCTGGTGTTGTAGTTCCTTTTTTGGATATCCGGCTTTGACTCCAACTTTCCCCTCAAGTTGGGAAACAGCAGGCTGAGCCTGGTGCATTGCCATCGTCCTATTAACAATTCTGCTGGTGTGACTCGCATCATTGTGTGTGGCGTGGTTCTATGATCAAAGCGGAACTTGGGCGCGTTTGTATCCAGGGAACCAGCAGGCTGTTTTTACATTCCGGTTTTGAATGTTGAACTGCCCGTTCGGCCAAGCTGATATGTTGGATGGTATGGCGCCGTTCAGATGTGCTTAAAGGCATTCAACGTCATGAGTGCTTGAAACTCTCCACTGGTAAAGGGGATACCAATATCGGATACGAGGACCTCTGGTATGTCATGGGTGCATATACTTTGCTGACGTTTTTCTATTGTTGAATGAAAAGTGGTGGAGGACATTCAATGTACTTCTAGCTATTTTGATTGGGTGTAGACCAGTTGTCAGCACGGTAGCATAGTGGTTAGCACAGTTGCCTCACAGCTCCAGGGTCCCAGGTTCGATTCCCGGCTTGGGTCACTGTTTGTGTGGAGTCTGCATGTTCTCCCCGTGTGTGCATGGGTTTCCTCTGGGTGCTCTGGTTTCCTCCCACAGTCCAAAGATGTGCGGGTTAGCTGGATTGGCCATGCTAAATTGCCCTTGGTGTCCAAAAAAGGGTTGATTGCGGTTGCTGGGTTGGGGGATGGGGTGGAGGAGGTGTGTGCTTGAGTGCTCTTTCCAAGGGCCGGTGCAGACTCGATGGGCCGAGTGGCCTCCTTCTGCACTGTAAATTCTATGGTTCTACACCAGGTACATTCATTCCAAGAACGGGCCAATGAAGTCCACATGCACCCGTACCCATGGTTGTTCTGGCCATTCCCACACATGCAAAGAGGATGAAGGTGGAATTTCTGGTTTTCCTTGCACAAGAAGCACTGCTTCAACAGATTCCCAGTGTCTGTATCGAGCCCGAACCACAGGCCGTAGCTCCTTGCAAGTATTTTCATCTTGGAAACCCCAGGGTATCCATTGTGTTATTTCAACAGGATTGGGTGCCGACCTGGGCAAGGGCAACTAGTCAGGTTCCCAACAGGAAGATGCCATCTTCTACACTTGTTTAGTGAGGATGGGCTTCAGGTCAGCTGTGGGATGTCCTCAGATTCCGTCACTGAGGATCATAAGGCCCACTTTTGCCAGTGTGGGATCCTTCTGGGTCCATGCTTGAACCTGCTTTGCGGATACTGGCAAGGTATCCAGGAAGTTCAAGGTCATGAAGACATCTTCCAATACTGGCGGAGGGGCCAAGCTTGTGCGTAGTGGGAGGCGACGTTGGGCATTCACGTTGGCAGAGTGTTCCTGTGCGGTGCTCAAGAGAGTATTCATAACAATAATGCCCAACGTTGGGTCCGAATCGAGTAGATGTGGGGAATCACTTTGTCCTCTTTGAAAAGGGTCGTTACGACTGTGAAAAGTCAGCTGTAGACATATATGGCGGAACCTCCACCTCAAAAATAGCCAATCCTTTCTTTTTTTTATCTTTCCGCGTCTGCCCAAAGTTCTGGATGCATATGCTATGAATCTCTGTGTACCATTCTCCCATCAATGGGAATGGACTGCCCCTCCTCCGTATGGAGAGGCAAGTAATGTTAATTCCAGTTCTCTTCTGGGGTTGTAATGAGCCATGTTTTTGATGGTAGTAACTGGTGCTTCACCTTTGTGAAAGTGTCATCCTGCGGCATCTGCCACAACCTCTGGTGGTTTTTTTTAAAGAGTGTGTGCAGGGGTGACAAAGTGGGCAAATTTGAGAAATTTCCCATTGTAGTTTACAAGGCCTAGGAAGGATTTTAATTTGGTTGTATTTTGCGGTATCGGTGCCTCTTTGATGGCCTTAACTTTATCCTTAACAGGGTATAGGCCTTTATCATCATGTCAGTAACCTAGGTGGATCACTTCACCTGCCTATACACACATTTTTCTCATTTGAGATGGACAACAAGTCAGAAAATTGGCTTGAAACCTACTCCAGGTTTTCTAAGTGCTCTTTTCCGTGGCCTCTGATTGGTCTGTAATTGGTTCTAATCCAGGTAGACTGCCACCTTGGGTAGCTCTTGGAGAATATCCTCCATCATGCATTAAAATGTGGCGCATGGCAACGAGCCTCCGAAAGGCAGGCATGTATATCCATATCAACCCTTATGGTTGTTAATCGTCACGTACTTCCTGGATGGCTGGTCTAGTTCTAGCTGCAGGTAGGCATGGCTCATATCCAGTTTGGTGAAGGGTTGACCCCCTGCCAAATTGGTATATAGATTTCCTATGTGAGGCATGGGGTACCTATCTAAATGTGAAGCTTTATTAAACATTAGTTTATAGTCCTCAGACTGACTTGTTGGGCTTGAGGATGTGGATGACTGGTGCAGCCTACTATGCAAAATATACTGGTCGTATTATCGGAGGTTCTCTAACCGCTTGAGTTCGGTCCCTAATTTGGTAAGTAAAGCGCATGGAACTGGCCATGCCCTGAAGTATTTGGTACGGTGTTGGATCTGCTGTCCATGGGGTCGTAGTGGTCTCCAATCTTCCAAGATTATAGGAGGTCAACCTGGCCCTGGTGTCTCTCAGGCCCAGGGGCAAGATGCCCATCCGGAGACGATAGAGATGGCAGCTCCCGTATCCACCTCCATTTCCAGGGAATGGCCGTTCACCAAGAGTGTTATCTTTATCGGGGCAACCTTAGGGGTGATTAAACAGTTTAGTTGCATCATTTCATCTGCTACGGGCTGGCCACGGTTTGAGGTAGCTTTGACTTTGGACCTCGGTGGCGCACACGCTGCTGATTCTGGCAGCCTTGCCTGAGTCGTTGTCTTTGGCCACAGTCACAGCAGCTTTGCGGCTGACACTTGTCGTCCTCCAGGGAAACTTTCTGGGATATCTGGCAGTCTTTTGAGATGTCAATGTCTTGGCTGAATGTTGAGTTAGTGGTGGGTGAGGCAACGGTGCATGTTGGAGCCTCCCCTTGGAATTCTGGCTTTTCTGAAAGTGGGATCCCCCCACTCCCCAGCTTGAGAAAGCTACTGTCCATCATCCCTTGGAGTTCTTTGGCCCCTTTCTCGGCATTTTCCAAGGAGAGTGCTAATTCTATAGCCCTTTCAAGATCTCGTGTGCGTTCTGCCGGAAAAATCTTTTTGATATTGCGACATCAATGATCCCACACACTGGTCAGTCGCGTAGCATCTTAGTCAGGGATGGGTCAAGCTCACTGTATTCGGCCAGCTTCCTTAATCTAGCCTGGAATTTTTTTAAACATTTAAAGTGCCCAATTCTTTTTTCCAATTAAGAGGCCAATCCACCTACCCTGCACATCTTTGGGTTGTGGGGTGAGACCCACGCAGACACTGGGAGAATGTGCAAACTCCACACGGACAGTGACCCGAGGTTGGGGTCGAACCTGGGACCACGGCGGCGTGAGGCAGCAGTACGAACCACTGCGCCACCGTGCTGCCCCATCTAGCCAGGAATTCTGTCACTGGTTGCCCAGTGGTCCTCCCCCAGTTATGTTGAATTGGTAACGCTGGAGGATTACAACGGCTTTCAATCGTAATTGTTCTTTGTTTTAGTGTCAGGTTCTACGGGATAAGTTAAACACTGAATAATGTTGAAAGTCAGGGTCCCGCATGCTGTCAGAAGGATTACTTCATGTCTGTCATCCCCTTCTATGTCATTGGTGCAGAAGAAGTAGCGCATGCGTTCGGCAGACTGGGGCCAATCCTCCACATTCACGTCAAAAGGTTCAAGCTTCCCAAACAAGGCCATTTATAGGATTTTCTTTTTGCTTTGTTTCTTACTGGAGTTGTCATTTGGGGAGTTCCGAAAAGGCTGCTCAGAATCCTGGGCGAAATTCTCCCCCAACGGCGCGACTGGCGCCAAAAACGGCGCCAATCAGACTGGCATCGTGCCGGCCCAAAGGTGTGGAATGCTCCGCATCTTTGGGGGCCGAGCCCCAACATTGAGGGGCTAGGCCGGCGCCGAAGGGATTTCCGCCCCGCCAGCTGGCGGAAATGGCGTTTGTTGCCCCGCCAGCTGGCGCGGAAATGCGGCGCATGCGCGGGAGCGTCAGCGGCGGCCGACGGTTTCCCGCGCATGCGCAGTGGGGAGAGTCTCTTCCGCCTCCGCCATGGTGGAGGTCGTGGCGGAGGCGGAAGGGAAAGAGTGCCCCCACGGCACAGGCCCGCCCGCGGATTGGTGGGCCCCGATCGCGGGCCAGGCCACCGTGGGGGCACCCCCCGGGGTCAGATCGCCCCGCGCCCCCCATCCCCCCCCAGGACCCCGGAGCCCGCCCACGCCACCTGGTCCCGCTGGTAAATACCAGCTTTGATTTACGCCGGCGGGACAGGCAATTTCTGGGCGGGACTTCGGCCCATCCGGGCCGGAGAATTGAGCGGGGGGTCCTGCCAACCGGAGCGGCCTGATTCCCGCCCCATCTCCGGTACCAGAGACTTCGGTGGGGGTGGGGGCGGAATTCACGGCGGCCAACGGCCATTCTCCGACCCGGCGGGGGGTCGGAGAATGACGCCCCTGGTGTTTGATCCTCATCACCATTGTGTTGGGTGTTCTGGATCACATACAGGTCACCAACACTTTAAGTAGTGCAACACTATTTTATTAAAAGGTTAACTACTTAAACATACTTGAACTGCGGGTAAATATGATACCAGCTTTAACTAAAGACCTTTGCCTTGTCCTAACCAGTTGATGCACTCAGCACATGGTGAATGTCTGTGTTGCAGGTTGTGAGCTCTGTGCTCCTAGCTAGCTGCTACTCGAATGAGCGGGAACTCTCCTGTCCCCTGTCTTTATAGTGCGTGTGCTCTCACTGGTGATTGGCTGCGGTGTTGTGTATGTTGATTGGTCCCACTGTGTGTCCATCAGTGTGTGTCTGCACCATGATATACTGGTGTATATTATGACATCCCCCCCCCTTTTAGATTAAAAAAAAAATGTGTCTGCGTGACAATAAATAGTGTGTGGTGAATGTCCCTGACTACGTGTGCAAATATTTACAGGACCATGTACATAAAACTAAGCTATTTACATGGGAAGGTGCCTGGTGCAGAAAAAACAGGGTGTCACACAAATGGCGAGATGAACACTATAAACAAACCACTTGAACGATTAAACGGAAGAACAGACAGACCAGAGAGTCCATTAGTGCAAAGTTAACAAATCAAGTCTCTGAGGTGGGCGACGAATTCTGGTTGACCATCAGGGTAGCACACCACTCATCGTCTGGATCGATGCTGTATCCCAACAGCGGCTGGTGTCTTTGCTTCGGGGACAGCCTGTTTTTCGTTACGATACTGACTCGAAGGCGCCTTCGGGTCCTCGGTGTCACTGCTGTGTGGGAGGTTGGAATCGGACTTGATGACCGTGGGTTGAATTGCCCGAACATTCCTGCGAGGCTGGCTGAAGCGATATGAATTGGAAGGCTGAGCTGCTCGACAGCAGGCAGCATAGTGGCCAAGTCTTCCACATCGTAGGCATTGTCGAGATTTTGCGGGGCATTGCAGCTTTAAATGGGCGGAGCCACAGTTGCCGCACGTCGTGACGTCAGCACGTTTGCTGCACCACCGCGCGGCGTGGTGCGCGCCTGCACATTACGTTCCTCCATGTCGCCATCCCCTCGTTTGGTGCGTACAAGCGCGGGAGTCCGCGAAAAGCACGCAAAATGGCCGACCTCATCCAGGCTGAGGCCCTGGAGGTGTTCAATCACTTGGACCCGTTCCGCCTCATGGGGCCTTGCCAAGCCATTTCAGCCGCTTGTATATGGGAGTACCGACTGGTGGCATTTTCATTTAGGACACAGGTCTCGATGGCGGTCGCTCGGGTGAGTTGCTTTACTTTGAGGAGCTGCTGACGTAGGGGGTCTGACTGAACACCGAAAACGATCTGTTCGCGTATCATGGAGTCGGAGGCGGGCCCATAGCTGCAAGATTGCGCAAGGATGCAGAGGTGCATTAAAAAGGATTGGAAAGGTTAGTCCTTGCCCTGAAAACGCTGATGGAACACGTAGCGTTCGAAACTTTCATTCACCTCTACGCTGCAGTGAGTGTCAAATTTGAGGAGAACTGTCTTGAACTTCGTCTTGTCTTCGTCATCTGCAAATGTGAGAGTTGAAAATATGGATGGCATGGTCCCCGGCCGTGGAGAGGGGAAGAGCAATCTTTCTGGTGTCTGAGGCGCCCTCCCTGTCTGTGGCTTCGAGGTAGAGCTGGAAGCGCTGTTTGAAAATCATCCAGTTGGCCCCGAGGTTGCCGGCGATGCGGAGCGGCGGCTGCGGGCTGATGTTGTCCATGTTGCAGAATGACGGAATGCTGGCGGAAGGCAGATCACTTGCAGGTAGGTCTAAGAAGTGCTAGTATGCAACCACACCTGGTATCATGAGGTGTTGGGTGTTCTGGATCACATATAGGTCACCAACACTTGAAGTAGTGCAACACTATTTTATTAAAAGGTTAACTATTTAAACATACTTGAACTGTGGGTAAATACGATACCAGCTTTAACTAAAGACCTTTGCCTTGTCCTAACCAGTCGATGCACTCAGCACATGGTGAATGTCTGTGTTGCAGGTTGTGAGCTCTGTGCTCCTAGCTAGCTGCTACTCGAATGAGCAGGAACTCTCCTGTCCCCTGTCTTTATAGTGCATGTGCTCTCACTGGTGATTGGCTGCGGCGTTGTGTGTGTTGATTGGTCCCACTGTGTCCATCAGTGTGTGTCTGCACCATGATACACTGGTGTATATTATGACAACCATCACCATATGCCTAACACATTTTCCACTCCACCTGTCCATTGATTGTTGAATGTAAGTAGTTTTGCTTGTGTCCCCTGCCCACTTGAGTTGAGATTGACTTCCCTGATCAACCCGAGATTGATTGAAAGATATAAATTTCACAGATACAAATTTAACAGCACCAGCTTCAGTGACATCCCAGCTGATACCAAACATCTTTGAATTATGGAAATAAAAGCAATCTGGTATGAAATAAACAAATGTATCTATCCAGTGAAATGTGTCTGGGAATAATGACACTGATTTTGATTTGGTTGCAGGTTCAAATGTAGAAGCAATGACAGAAATCACAATCAATTCAACATCAATGAAACGAGTGGAGAAGCAAATGTGGTGGTCAGTATAAAGGAGGAAATTTAACCCAGCCTTGGCCCCAGATCAGCAGCATTGAAGAAATGGACAGGATATTGTTTATGTAACAGACTAACATTATGTTCTATTGAAATATACTTGGCAATCGAGGTACTCGGGGGTTACTGTCAAGTACTTAGATAAATCGGATGCTGCACTATTTTAGGTTTCCTACATATTCTCACTTCCGTTCGGAATCAAGAATGTGTTCTCGTGTAACACACTACACAGTGCCACAGTTTGGACAACAAATGTATTATGGGTTGGATTTTATCTTTGGACAACAGACCAGGCAGGCAGGCTGACCGATCACCCGAGGTGCTGACCTCAATAACATCCAGCAGCTACTGTGAAGAACACAAAAGGTGTTCTGATGCTGTTCATCAGCTTAGTCTCCCATTAATGGGCTGCCCTGTCCACTAGCAAGGTCCTGGGAGTTGGGCCAGAATCACACCATATGCTGTCCCGTGGCAGCAACAGCTCATTAGTTCAGTCAAACTGGGAGGAGTTTTCCTACTGCTTGGTATTTAACAAAAATAATAAAGACTTAACTTGGCTGGAACTCATTGGTTCCCATCTGCATTGAACTGTCTGTGCACAGCACATACTCTGGCCAGTTGCAACCTAAAATGGTACTCATGGTCCGATGAAACCCGAATTTCATTTTAAGTGAAACATACCACCTAAAATAGGAGGACGTTTGGCACCCAATACTAGGCTTTTATCCAAATGTCACAAATCTCCAACCAACTTATTTGGACCCGTGAGCAGGAATCGCCAGCAAACATGCAGCCATCATCCGGCTGGAGAATATATTATCATAAAGGCAGGAGATTTGTCAGACAATGAGGAACAGCAGCACTCATCTCACAGCGAGCCACATCATCATCCTCCGTCCTGTGGATAAGCCCACTGATACTGCCAACCCAGGGCCAACACCCTGTGGTGATGCTGCTGTGACACTCTGAGTGGGAGCTGTGGTAGTGGGATGGGCAATAGGCTAGGGGAAGGTGGAGTGAATGACTAAGGGAGAGAATGGGCAGATGGACTAGGGGACAGAGAAGGGGTGGATGAAATAAGTAAGAGGGGAGGGGTGGATGGATTAAGGGAGGGAGGAGGGGTAGATGGACTAAGGGGGAGAGAGAGGGGTAGATGGACTAAGGGGGAGAGAGAGGGTTGAGAGTCTCGGGGGAAGGTGGATTTTGTGTAGGAATGGTGGGGTTTGAAATGGGGGGAGGGGGTGAGGAGAGGTGGGACAGGGCAGTGGAGCTGCTGCTGGCCAGGTCTCCTAATTGGTAAATTGAGAGGTGATGAGGTTGTCCCAGGTGCGCGGCCCTGAACTCCACATTGGGCAGCCTGCCGAGCCAGTTCAGGCTCCATGGTCGGGTCTTCCTGGAGACTATCCTTGCCCTCCTCATCAGAGAAGGCCTGGCGTTCTTCCTCCTCCTGCACATCGACCCGTTGCTGCACCATGTTATGAAAGATGCAGCAGGCCACCATGATGCTTGAGACCCACTGGGGGCTATATTGGATTTCCCCCCAGAATGGTCCAGGCATCGGAAGCGCATCTTGAGCATGCTGATGCACCGTTCGATGATGCTCCTGTTTGCTTTGTGAGCATCATTATAATGGGTCTCCGGCTTGGTCATACCGCCCGGCAACTCCTTGAAGAACTGACTCCGACGATATACACGTGGCCTGATGCATGCCTCCTTCACACCTCTTCCTCGGCCTCTTGGATAGCCAGCACTGAGCCGCACTGGTTGGACCTGCTCCCCTGAGGCAGGCTCCTCTTGTGTAGGATCCTCCCTGGGCTGAGCCTGGTGCTCATTGCCGGCTATAATCCGAAATCGGGGGGCGGGGCGGGGGGGGGGGGGGGGGGGGGGGGAAGGAAGAGAAACAGAAACAGAGAATGTCAGCAAGACAAGTATTCCCTCGACCATCCAGTGCCACCAGGTTACCCGGTCATCCTGAGTTATACTACTGCGCCGCCCTTTCGACATGATGTAGTCCGCCCTGCGCAACCCTCTCCCCATTAGTGACTGGCACCGTGCCTGTGATGTGGGGAGCCTCTACCTTCACCATCCGTCCCTGCCAACAGGGGTACCAATGGCTGCTACAACAGGTCTTAGCAATAGGCTTTGCTGCCCCGGTCCTGTTTCTCCTAATGGGGTCTACTGTGGGTATTCTCACTGGGTGAGCCTTCTGCTACCCTGCCAGGAGGGTGGCAACTGGTTTTGTGGTGGACACGTTCATACTGTGGAGCCATTCACCTCCATCCTAAGAGCCTGGTATATGGGCAGGTCCTCCAGATGGGGGTGAGCGAGGGATATGTGCTTTTGCTGGGACCTTAGCTACAGTGTGTGGTATTAGAGGTATTACGGTACCTGATAGGCTGGAGCACCATTGGTGGAAACTGTATGCTTTCTATTGGTTAGGATGTATGGTGGCTCTGCCCTGCTAGGCGGGATATAAGTGCCCGTGCCGCCCCAGCAGCCTTCATTCTGTACCTGAGCTGCTGGGGGAAACATCTAGCTTATTAAAGCCTTCAGTTGGACTACAACCTCGCTTTAGTGGTCACTGATCGTGCATCACAGTATTATGTGGGTCTTGGGTTTTGAGCACAAGTTGTGACAGGGAGCTGGTCAGGTTTTCTGGCTGGCATGGGATGGATGGGATCAGGGGTGCGGTGGACAGACAGGGGTTGGAGATATCTTGTGATCCTCAGGGGTGGGCTTGCTGACAGTGTCACTGGTGAGACGTTTACTCTGAGAGGGGCTATGTGCCAGTGTGGGTTCCAATGGCCACAATGTATGTGTCCTTTGTTTGGGGTGAGCTCTGCTAATCTCCTGCTTGCTTGACTGGCTCATTGCTGGTTTAGCACACTGGGCTAAATCACTGGCTTTTAAATCAGACCAGCAGCACGGTTCAATTCCCGTACCAGCCTTCCTGAACAGGCGCCGGAATGTGGCGACTAGGGGCTTTTCACAGTAACTTCATTGAAGCCTACTTGTGACAATAAGCGATTTTCATTTCATTTCACTTTCTGTGGACTGTAATTCTGAAAAGTGCATTGAGCAATGGCAACACCTGGTGGGCTGGCGATTGAGCCTGATCACACCCATCCCCTTGATGATATTGTTAGGGTTTCCAGAAGGGCAGCCTGGTTGTGGATCAGAGCATTTGCAGGATACTGTCAACAGTCAGCTGTTTCAACAGCCAGGAGCCTGTAAATTGAAGCTACAGGGGCGGTTTAAATGATTTGGGGCAGCGATGAGGGTCTCGACCAGGGCACCCCGTTTCCAAGGGGAAACCCCAAATTAACGCCCTTGCCACCAAGCTATTCCCCAGTGGAGATTCCGGCTTCCAGCCCATTAATCATATGCAATTTGATGAAAATCACCTATTTGCATGGTGCCACCGGCACTGAGCATGTAACTCACTGCTTCCCCCGGCGGGAGACTGAAGCATCGGAACGGGATTGGCACCCGGCACTGATCCCGTTTTTCAGCCGACACTCTACTTTCCGCCTTATCGGATACCGACATCGGCCAATAGAGAATCCAGACCATCACGTGCAACCCAGATCGGTGAAGAGCAGTTAGGGTATAAATCAGCCATGGTGAGGCTGAATGACTAGAATTCAAGAAGCTGAATGGTCTATTTCTTAATATTTTGATCAGATTCATGTGACCATAATAGAGCGAGTTTCAAGTTGTCTGTTTTTGAGTGAATTCACCTTGTGTGTGAGTAGAAACTGAAATCTTCAATTCAAGTACATGGGGTTGACTGATAAATGAAATCCAACTCAAATTAAATTAAGCACCACACAGGAACATATCTGCATTCCATATATAAGTTATTGCTCAGGTGTTGGTCACTCTGCAAATACTACTGTTATTCATTTTATTACAATTGTTTGGTTACACATAGATATGCTTTTGTCTGCTAATGTTGAATCCCATGTGGTATCACAAACCGTTCTTTCTATTCCTATAGTAATCCATATTAACTCAGTGGAAAGGAATTAGTTAATGAGGGGCTTGTTGACTGAGCTAGTGGTAAGATCTAGATTCCGTATTTTTTTGTGTGAAGTTTAAAAAAAAACTTCGGTATAAAGACCATTTTGATTGCCACGTAGGCTGGGTAAAAAAGAAGAGATAAAAATGCAACAGAGGACAAGATATCTGTTCTCTAGGAGTGTTGTACCCAGGAAGTACACTGGAAAATGGCTCGGGGCGCCCCCTGGCGTTTTCATGTGAGGACTGCACGGGACTTGCCTTGGCAGTTTCATCTTCTGGTGGGGAATCTGCACTGGGAACCATCCGAAACTCTGATTCAAATCGGAGAGCTCAGACCATTCTGGCTCTCTTTACATCATAGCTCCCCAGGAAAAGTTAGAAGGATTAAAACCACTCCTACAACCTGGCAACTATACTACTTACCCCATGCCACCTCCCCAATCATCCCACTGGACTACCCTGACTACTCCCATGACCAACCCGCTGAGCATCCTGGCTGCCACCCAATCCCAACTTCACCCCCCTGGCACGTCTGAACAACCTGACCATCCAATCCTTCTACCCTCTGGCCAACCCCCACACATGACGACACTTCCCACCACCCAAGTTACCACCACACCCTCTGACAAACTCTCCACCACCCCTCAAATACATGTTTCATTGACTGTGGGTTTTTTATTGAATAGCAGATGGCTCTTTATAGATTCTAATTTCCAAGCATCCTTTATTAAAAGATATTTATGATTCAAAACCAGGAGAATGGACGTGATTCAACAAAACAAATCTATGTCCGGTTTTTGGGTGGGTTCAGTGAGGTGTTTCTTGGCAACTACAGTGCCACGAAGCACCCCACTATTCAACGGCACTTTGTTGTTTATTTTGGTATTGGGGAGTTTCGCTCTGCTGAGGTTGCACCTGAGTTGCACATCTACTGCCAACAGGCAAGGCTCCTCGCTGATTGGGGGACCATTTTCTCCATCTGCCCCGGTCTCTCCCCTTCCCTTCCCTCTTTTAGCACAACCTCGAACCCCCCCCCCCCCCCCCCCATCACCACCACCACCACCACGCTGGTTTTGATAGCCCTCCCATCCCCAACCTTGGTAAGGTCCCCCAGGTCCAATCCCTAGCAGTGCCAAACTGGCTCCCAGCATTTTGGCACTGCCAGCCTGGCACACTAGCAGTGCCACTGCCAGCCTCCAGTGCCACCTTGGCACCGTGCACAGTCAGGGTGTCAAGGTTGCACTGCTAAAGTGCCAGGTCGGTAGTGCCAAGATGCCCAGCTGCCAGAAGGAGTGAATATAAAAGTCCCCATCCTTCAACAACCTGCATTTATATATTGCACTTACTGTTGTGCACATATCGTGAAAATCAAGGAATATTCTCAGAGAAATGTACCTGCAATTTTCAGTGTGCAAGCATTTAGCTCTGGCATGCTAACTTGAAAGCTCATGGACCAAACTAAAATTTTAAGCAAGTAAATGTATCGCTTTAAAGATTCAAAGCAGATCAAATATTGGGAAACTGTGGCTAGAAGTAAAGTGCAAATAAAACTCCGAAACAATCACTCCTGAATTACTGAGGTACAGTTTTTAGGAATACCTCCTGGGGCTTTGAAGTTGCAGTGTTGTGTAGTTTGTTTTCAGTTTTAAAGGTGTACAGCATGAGCATTGTGCAGTGACGCAATTGATTGGAGCTTACACGACAACAAGAACATACCTCAAACCCAAATCCATTACTGCAAGAGTACCAATGAGGTCTGCATCACACAGCAGCTGAAGCCTTTCACTCTGCCAATACAGGAATATCACAAAACCCGATGAAATGTTAATATCCCTTCCCTCTGCGCCATGACAAGATGAACAGAATTTCAGCTCCATTGTCTTAGGAGGTAAAAATCATGGGGAACAAATCCAGTTGCCTAGCACTCTTTTTTTTTTTTTTTTGATGCTACAGGGGTCATTTTGACATGAAAATATTATCCACAATGTGCACCTACTTCTGGCTGAGCCAACACCACTTTGGTAAGTGTGGGTGCAGAAAGTATGCATTGGAAGTATGCAGAGTAGGCTAATCAGTCAGTGATGTCCGCGTGTATTGTCGATTTGACTCTCAAGAAGCCATTTTTGAAATGAAAATTGCTTATTGTCACAAGTAGGCTTCAAATGAAGTTACTGTGAGAAGCCCCTAGTCGCCACATTCCAGCACCTGTTTGGGGAGGCTGATACGGAAATTGAACCTGCGCTGCTGACCTGCCTGGGTCTGCTTTAAAAGCCAGCTATTTAGCCCACTGTGCTAAATCAGCCCCTTTTGACTTCAACTCTCCAGCTAAGCCCTCCCTCAACCTGTAGGAAGAAATTATTATCAGACCCATACACCGACCTAGAGAAAGGGTTTATCAACAACTCATGGGTCAGTTGCAGATTGATTTCTCCTGCCTGTTGCTGAGATAGTTGAAGTGACCGTGTGCTTGTGCCCTGGACCACTCCGGACCACTCAGTGTTTCCAAACTTCACAGGGAATGATGTGGCATGTGGGGAAGCTATGAGTTGGGAGTTTGTGGAGACTGATGTACCATCAATGACCATGAGACAAAAATGGTGAAACTATTGAGGCTTTATTGTACAAGATGTTGAGCCTCCTGCAGCTTGAACCAGAATGGGAACAGTCCCGGGTGAGGTTTGCAAAAAGTGAGGGCGGCTCGACCTTCAGGGTCGTGAGGCCACAAGCGGTCAGGGGGAGCAGGGGTCTGCCGAATTTCAGAGTAAGGCTTTGGAGGTGACACTGAGAATCGAGACCTAGTAACAGGGCAGCGCAGAGATGGGGGAGGACGTAGTCTGAAGTTGCTGTACTCTACGCCCTGAACGGACAGGGTCGCGACGCAGTACCCCCCGGATTTGCACGGAATGGGATCCGGAGGCCAGGGAGATTTTCCTGGTGATGGGGAGGACTGGGAGGGAGCAGCGCCTTACCGTAGCAGGGTGGATGAAACTCTCTGTGCTCTCGGAGTCAAAGAGGCAGGTCGTCTCGTGCCCGTTGATCTTTACCGTCGTCGTAGCAGTCGCGAGGTTGGGGGGCCAAGACTGATTGAGGGTGATGGAGGGGAGCTGCGGAAGATGTTGGGAGTCGCTGGGCTGGTCAGCGGTGGCGGAGGTATCAGTGGCCCACGAACGGCCTGGCGAGCAGGGGTCCTGGGATGCATTTCAAGATGGCGGCGCCAAAGATGGCGGCGCCCACGGGGCGCACATGCCGGACAACATCCAAGATGGCAGTGCCCACGGGCTGCACGTGGCAGAGAATATGGCGGTGCCCCTGGATCGCATGTGCTGGGTGCAGCAATGTTGGGCCAGGAGACGGCAGCGACTGATCGGGCCTGACAAACGGAGGTGAAGTGGCCCTTCTTTCCACACCCGCTGTAGGTCGCGCTCCGCGCCGGGCAGCGCTGCCTGGGATGTTTGCTCTGGCCACAAAAATAACATTTGGGCCCTCCGGAGTTGGCTGGCTGCCGCGCGGCGCAGGCTTGCGGTGTACTCGAGTCGGCAGATGATGTGGCCCACGAGGGTGCGGCGCGGTCGGAGGTGTAGACCTCCAGATTGCGGGAGGCCACTTCTAGGGAGTTAGCAAGCTTCACAGTCTCTGTAAGGTCGAGCGTACCCCCTTCCAGTAACCGCTGGCGAACGTAATTTGACTTAATGCCCGTAAGATAAGCATCTCTGATTAGCAGTTCTGTGTGCTGGACTGCCGACACTGCCTGGCAATTACAGTTCCTACCCAGTATCCGCAGAGCACGCAAGAAATCATCCTGAGACTCCCCCGGGAGTTGCTGTCTTGTGGCCAGGAGGTGCCTGGCGAACATTTAATTCACAGACCTGATATGCTGTCCTTTTAGTAGCACCATCGCTTCCGTGTAGGTGGACGCGTCCCGAATGAGGGGGAAAAATTGTGGGCTCACCCGTGAGTAGAGGATCTGGAGCTTCTGCGGCTCTGAGAGGGCTTCTGTGGATGCTCCGAGGTATCCTTCAAAGCAGGCTAGCCAGTGCTCGAAGGTGGATTTGGCATCGGCTGCGTGAGGGTTCAGCTCCAGGCGATCAGGCTTGATTAAGACGTTCATCTCTATAAATCTTGTGCAATAAATTGATGTACCATCAATGACCACGAGATGAAAGTGTTGAAACTATTGAGGCTTTATTGCACAAGATGTTGAGCCTCCTGCAGCTGGAACCAGAATGGGAGCAGCGCAGGAGAGCATACACTTTTATACATTGCCTGCTGGGAGGAGCCAGCAGACTGGGATTTACTGTGGTACCTGTAGTACAGTGGCAGTACCGTAATACGCATAGTGTGTTACCAGTGGTGTTTACACAGAGACAAAATGGAACCCGCCGCAAGGACCAAAAGAAGGCGTGGAGTTGATCCCGCTTCAGTGGGTGGCTAGTTCCAGGGTTGCATTTTATGAGGGGCAGCCAATTAAGTCCTGCCACTGAGCACATGGAAACCCATTAAGGGATTAGCCCCCAAGAGCTGCCAGCCCAACCAGAGGGCCAGATACTCCGAAGTGCCCACATGGAGTGGTGGTCATGGCTGGGGCTGCACTTGGAGGAGAAGGATATAGTGATGGACCTGACTCTTCATAAACAGATAAGTGGATTCTTGGGGTGCTAAGGGCAGTTAGGGAGAAGGGAGGGAGATTAATGAAGGCAAGCAGTGCCTATAATCATGAGGGAAGCTATTGCTGCCAGTAGTCTCTCCATGGGTCAAAGCCAGCTGAGGGGTTACAATAGAGTTTATCCAGCAGTCTCACAACATGATAGAAGCCTCCCCGTTCCATGAGTAAAGTGCCAGCAGGGTGGAAAGTAACGCTAAATTGAACACTTAAGGGGTTCAATTGGAGTCTAGGAGGACTGGCCATCTGACACCATTCTCACTGCTGGCAAGATGGCATGGCAACAAAAAGGCTTGAGGCACTCCCCGATGCCTTCCCAAAACATCTTCCCAACATTCCCAGTGTTCCATTTACTGCACACACATCACATTACGGGCACTGTATGTAAATTCTGAGATGTCCCCCAACTATAAAAGATTTCACCCTTCAGTGACCAGATGGTGTCCAATCATACTAAGCACATCATGTAGATCAATGCACCGTATGCTGTCAGCAGTCATAATGCCTACAGGCGTTAGACCATCAAACAAACCCCAGTCTCTTTCTGAAACCAGGTCCACAAACATTTGGGCAACATTGCTGAAAATTACTTAGATGGACGGGACATTCTACCGAGAAGGTTGACAGCAGTCTCCCCCACCAGCTCCTGTTTTCTCAATCATCAAGTGGCCAACATTCCAGGAAGAAGAAAGAAAATGCTTCAAATACACTCTTAGCACTCCATGAAAATGGCAACTTTAATGACTGAAAGGAACTTGCTCCCAATCGCTCAGGTTGTGGCAAATTGTTCACCAAGCTGAATTACACATTGAATCACAATATCTTAATGATGAGGCAGGACATCTGCAGAGAAGGAAAGGAATTGTTGCGTGGGACTTGTACAAACTAACCGCAGGTGACATCAGGTTCAGGTTACAATTTATTTATTAAAGATTCAAAAAACAAGAGCACTGTTTGAGACCCCAAATAAAGAACAAAGAACAAAGAACAAAGAAATGTACAGCACAGGAACAGGCCCTTCGGCCCTCCAAGCCCGTGCCGACCATACTGCCCGACTAAACTACAATCTTCTACACTTCCTGGGTCCGTATCCTTCTATTCCCATCCTATTCATATATTTGTCAAGATGCCCCTTAAATGTCCCTATCGTCCCTGCCTCCACTACCTCCTCCGGTAGTGAGTTCCAGGCACCCACTACCCTCTGCGTAAAAAACTTGCCTCGTACATCTACTCTAAACTTTGCCCCTCTCACCTTAAACCTATGCCCCCTAGTAATTGACCCCTCTACCCTGGGGAAAAGCCTCTGACTATCCACTCTGTCTATGCCCCTCATAATTTTGTATACCTCTATCAGGTCGCCCCTCAACCTCCTTCGTTCCAGTGAGAACAAACCGAGTTTATTCAATCGCTCCTCATAGCTAATGCCCTCCATACCAGGCAACATTCTGGTAAATCTCTTCTGCACCCTCTCTAAAGCCTCCACATCCTTCTGGTAGTGTGGCGACCAGAATTGAACACTATACTCCAAGTGTGGCCTAACTAAGGTTCTATACAGCTGCAACATGACTTGCCAATTCTTATACTCAATGCCCCGGCCAATGAAGGCAAGCATGCCGTATGCCTTCTTGACTACCTTCTCCACCTGTGTAGCCCCTTTCAGTGATCTGTGGACCTGTACTCCTAGATCTCTTTGACTTTCAATACTCTTGAGGGTTCTACCATTCACTGTATATTCCCTACCTGCATTAGCCCTTCCAAAATGCATTACCTCACATTTGTCCAGGTTAAACTCCATCTGCCATCTCTCCGCCCAAGTCTCCAGACAATCTAAATCCTGCTGTATCCTCAGACAGTCCTCATCGCTATCCGCAATTCCACCAACCTTTGTGTCGTCTGCAAACTTACTAATCAGACCAGTTACATTTTCCTCCAAATCATTTATATATACTACAAAGAGCAAAGGTCCCAGCACTGATCCCTGTGGAACACCACTGGTCACAGCCCTCCAATTAGAAAAGCATCCCTCCATTGCTACCCTCTGCCTTCTATGGCCTAGCCAGTTCTGTATCCACCTTGCCAGTTCACCCCTGATCCCGTGTGACTTCACCTTTTGTACTAGTCTACCATGAGGGACCTTGTCAAAGGCCTTACTGAAGTCCATATAGACAACATCTACTGCCCTACCTGCATCAATCATCTTAGTGACCTCCTCGAAAAACTCTATCAAGTTAGTGAGACACGACCTCCCCTTCACAAAACCGTGCTGCCTCTCACTAATACAAAGCACTCACTCCTAAAACAACACTCTCGCCTTCTACAGCACTCTCACCTAGTATGGCACAATCTCTTAATATAGCACTCTCCTCAAATTCAGCACTCACCTCAAAGCAGCACTGTTCTCTAATACAGCACCCTCTCCTCATTCAGTACTCTCATACAGCACTCTCTCCTAATAAGGCACTCTCTCCTAATAAGGCACTCTCTCCTAATACGGCACGTCCAAGTCAGGCGACCCTAACCTATACAAGAAAGCCAGATATGATCTAAAGAAATCCATCAAAGATGCCAAAGGACAGTACCGGACAAAGCTCGAGCCCCAGGCTAGCCACATGGACCCCCACCGACCATGGCAAGGTCTGCAAGACATAACGGGCTACAAGATGAAGGCATGTAAAATCACCGCCTCCAACACACCCCTCCCTGATGAGCTCAACGCATTCTATGCCCGCTTTGAGAACGACGCCAGCGAGAGCACACGCTCCACCCTGGTAGTCTCGGATGAACTTGTATCTGAGGTCACCATTGCAGATATCAGAGCAGCCTTCTCGAAGTTCAACCCACGGAAACCCACTGGCCCGGATGGGGTACCTGGACGATCACTCCGGCCTTGTGCGGATCTGCTGGCGGGAGTATTCGCAGACATCTTCAACCTTTCTATACAACAATCTGAGGTCCCTATCTGCTTCAAGAAGACGACCATCATCCCTGTACCAAAGAAAAGCCAAGCAGCGTGCCTTAATGACTATTAAGTGGCTCTGACATCCATAATTATGAAGTGCTTCGAAAGGTTAGTCATGGCACGACACAACTCCAGCTTCCCGGATTGTCTTGATCCACTACCATTCGCCTACCGCTGCAAAAGATCCACAGCAGCTGCCATCTCCCTGGCCCTGCACTCAACACTGGAACACCTAGATAACAAAGACAACTATGTCAGACTCCTATATATTGACGACAGCTCAGCCTTCAACACTATTATTTCTACGAAACCTATCTCCAAACTCTGTGGCCTTGGCCTCGGCTCCTCCCTCTGCGACTGGATCCTGAACTTCCTAACTCGCAGCCCACAATTTGTAAGGACAAGCAACAACGCCTCCTCCACGATCATCCTCAGCACTGGTGCCCCACAAGGCTGTGTCCTCAGCCCCCTACTATACTCCTTATACACCTATGACTGTGTGGCTAAGTTCACCTCCAACTCGATTTTCAAATTTGCTGGTGACACCATGGTAGTGGGTCAGATTTCAAACAATGATGTGACAGAGTACAGGAATGAGACAGAGAATCTGGTGAACTGGTGCGACGACAATAATCTCTCCCTCAATGTCAACAAAATGAAGGAGATTGTCATCGACTTCAGGAAGCGTAGAGGAGAACATGCCCCTGTCTACACCAATGGGAACAAAGTAGAAAGGGTCGAGAGCTTCAGGTTTTTAGGTGTCCAGATTACCAACAACCTGTCCTGGTCCCCGCATGCCGACACTATGGTTAGTTTTTTTTAAAAGGAAATTTAATGAACCCAATTCATTTTTTCCAATTAAGGGGCAATTTAGCATTACCAATCCACCTATCTTGCACATTTTAGGGTTGAGGGGGCGAAACCCACCAAAACGGGGAACATGTGCAAACTCCACACGGACAGTGTCCCAGAGCCGGGATCGAACCTGGGACCTCGGCGCCGTGAGGCAGCAATGCTAACTACTTTGCCACCATGCTGGCCCCCTCCAACATTATAGTTAAGAAAGCCCACCAACGACTCTACTTCCTCAGAAGACTGAGGAAATTTGGCATGTCAGCTACGACTCTCACCAACTTTTGCAGATGCACCATAGAAAGCATTCTTTCTGGTTGAATCACAGCTTGGTATGGTTCCTGCTCTGCCCAAGACTGCAGGAAACTACAAAAGATTTTGAATGTAGCCTAATCTGCAAACCAGCCTTCCATCCATTGATTCTATCTATAATTCCCGCTGCCTTGGAAAGGGAACCAGCATAATTAAGGACCCCACGCACCCCGGACATACTCTCTTCCACCTTCTTCCGTCAGGAAAAATATACAAAAGTTTGAGGTCACGTAACAACCGACTCAAGAACAGCTTCTTCCCTACTGCCATCAGACTTTTGAATGGATCTACCTCATAATAAGTTGATCTTTTCTCTACACCATAGTTATGACTGTAACATTACCTTCTGTAGTCTCTCCTTCCTTCCCTATGTACGGTATGCGTTGTCTGTATGGCATGCAAGAAACAATACTTTTCACTGTATACTAATATATGTGACAATAAATCAAATCAAATACGGCACTCTCTACATACGGACTACCCTCTCCTAATTCAGTACTCTCTACATATACAGCACTCTCTACAAATACAGCCCTCTCACCTAATACAGTACTCCCATACAGCACTCTCTTTTCATTTGGCATTCTCCCCTAATACAGAACTCTCTCTGAATACAGCACTCTCTCCAAATACAGCACTCTCTCCGAATACAGCGCTCTCTACAAATCGAGCACTCTATCCGAATACAGCACTCTCTCCGAATACAGCACTCTCTACAAATGAAATGAAATGAAAATGAAAATCACTTATTGTCACAAGTAGGCTTCAAATGAAGTTACTGTGAAAAGCTCCTGGTCGCCACATTCCGGCACCTGTGTGGTAGTATGTATTGGGGGTCATGTGGGACTGGAAGCCCTAATGTCATTGGCTGACAGATCCCGGGTCCTGGTTGGCCGTTGACCTCAAGCTCCGCCCTGAAGGCGGAGTATAAGAAGCCGGAGTCTTCCCCCGCAGGCCAGTTTACTATCGAGCTGCGGGGGAACAGACACGCTTAATAAAGCCTCATGGACTTCACTCTATTCGTCTCATGGAGTCTTTGTGCGCTACAATTTATTAAGCGTGCCTAAAAAGGACAATGGAGCTCAGGATCATTCCGGAATGCCTGAGGATCAGCCCCCACGCAGTGAACACGGCAGCAGCCTTCCAGCACTGGCAGACTTGCTTCGAGGCCTACCTCAGAACGACCACCGGCCGAGTCTCAGAAGACCAAAAACTGCAGGTCCTGCACTCGAGGGTGAGCACGGAGATTTTCTCCCTCATCGAAGACTCGGACTATTTCCAGACGGCATTCGCAGCACTGAGAAGTCTCTACGTTCGCCCAGTTAACCAAATCTACGCTCGCTACCTGCTCGCGACGAGACGGCAAGCTCCCGGAGAATCGATGGACGAGTTCTACGCCGCGCTGCTGATTTTGGGACGAGCCTGCAGCTGCCCGTCGGTGAACGCAAACGAACACACGGACATGTTAATGCGCGATGCTTTTGTGGCAGGTATGCAATCCTCCCAAATCCGCCAAAGACTTCTAGAAAAAGAGTCGCTAGGACTCTCAGAGGCACGGGCCTTAGCAGCCTCCCTAGACGTGGCCGCGCGTAATACCCGCGCCTATGGCCCCGACCGCGCGGCAACCCATTGGGCCCCGTACGTACCCGTCGTGGCAAGCCCCCTACCCCCCCCCCCCCCGGACACCCCACAGGCTTGCGCGGTCCAAACGCCGAGTTGCACCGGGGGCACCCGCTGTTATTTCTGCGGCCAGGCGAAACACCCCCGACAGCGCTGCCCGGCCCGCGCAGCTATCTGCAAAAGCTGCGGGAAAAAGGGCCATTATGCGGTTGTGTGCCGGTCCCGCGAGGTCGCCGCCGCCCGGGAGCACGGAGCCCTGCAAGCAGTTTACGCGCCCCAACCCCCCCAACACGTCATGTACGACCCGCAGGCGCAGCCGCTCTGGGTCCCGAACACCGCGGTCCCGGGAGAACTGGGAGCCCTGCACGCCGCCTACGCTCCCAACCCCCCTCCCCGCAGCCCATGCATGACCCGCCGCCGGCGCTACCGCTTTGGGTCCCGGCCAACACTCTCCACGGAGAGGAGGGAGTTTTCCGCGTCCCTAACGCCACCCTAACCCCCACCCCGCGCCCCACGCCTGACCCAACGGCGCCACCTACTTGGGCCCCGACCACCGCTGTCCCCGGCGAGGGAGCCCCGCACGGTCCCAGCACTCGCGGCCCCACGCCTGACCCGCCGGCGCCGCCGACTTGGGCCCCGACCACCGCTGTCCCCGGTGAGGGAGCTCCGCGCAGTCCTAGCGCTCGCGGTGAGGGAGCTCCGCGCGGTCCTAGCGCTCGCGGTCCTAGCGCTCCCCAGCCCCCCCAACACACCATGTGCAACCCGCAGACGCCGCCATTTTGGGTCCCAGCCACCACGAGGGGAGGAGGGGCGCCGATGTGCGACCCGCAGACGCCGCCATTTTGGGTCCCGGCCACCACGAGGGGAGGAGGGGCGCCACCATCTTGGACCGCCCCAGACCTGTACGACGCATGGGGGCGGCCATTTTGTCCACCCCCGCCGCCATCTTGGACGGCAACAACGGACCCCACTCCACTACTACAACCACGGCTCACTTCGATTACGCTCGATCAAGCCCGGCCCCGGACACTCCAGGCGACGACGACAACGGTACTAATAAACGGCCACGAGACGCCATGCCTAGTCGACTCCGGGAGCACGGAAAGCTTTATACACCCCGACACGGTAAGACGCTGTTCCTTGACCACCTATCCCAGCGCACAAAAGATTTGCCTAGCTGCAGGATCCCACTCCGTACAGATCCGGGGATTCTGCATAGTTACCCTAACGGTGCAGGGGAGGGAGTTCAAAAACTACAAACTAAACGTCCTTCCCCAACTCTGTGCCCCCACCTTGCTGGGATTAGATTTCCAATGCAATCTACAGAGCCTTACATTCAAATTCGGCGGCCCCATACCCCCACTCACTATCTGCGGCCTCGCAACCCTCAAGGTGCAACCCCCGTCCTTGTTTGCGAACCTCACCCCGGATTGCAAGCCCGTCGCCACTAGGAGCAGACGGTACAGCGCCCAGGACCGGACCTTCATTCGGTCCGAAGTCCAGCGGCTACTAAAGGAGGGCATAATCCAGGCCAGTAATAGTCCCTGGAGAGCACAGGTGGTAGTAGTGAAGACAGGGGAGAAACAAAGGATGGTCATTGACTATAGCCAGACCATCAACAGGTACACACAACTAGACGCGTACCCTCTCCCCCGCATATCCGACATGGTCAATCGGATTGCCCAATATAAAGTCTTCTCCACCGTGGACCTCAAGTCCGCCTACCATCAGCTCCCCATCCGCCCAAGTGACCGCAAGTACACAGCCTTCGAGGCAGGCGAGCGATTATACCATTTCCTACGGGTCCCTTTTGGCGTCACAAACGGGGTCTCGGTCTTCCAACGGGAGATGGACCGAATGGTTGATCAACATGGGTTGCGGGCCACGTTCCCGTATCTCGACAATGTAACCATCTGCGGCCACGATCAGTAGGACCACGACGCCAACCTCCAAAAATTCCTCCAGACCGTCAAAGCCTTGAACCTCATGTACAACGAGGACAAGTGCGTTTTTAGCACCGACCGGCTAGCCATTCTGGGCTACGTAGTGCGAAATGGGATAATAGGCCCCGACTCCGAACGTATGCGCGCCCTCATGGAATTTCCCCTCCCACACTGCCCAAAAGCCCTGAAACGCTGCTTGGGGTTCTTTTCGTACTACGCCCAGCGGGTCCCCCAGTACGCAGACAAGGCCCGCCCCCTAATACAGACCACGACCTTCCCTCTGTCGACAGAGGCTTGCCAGGCCTTCAGCCGCATCAAAGCGGATATCGCAAAGGCCACGATGCGCGCCATCGACGAGTCCCTCCCCTTCCAGGTCGAGAGCGACGCCTCCGACGTAGCTCTAGCGGCCACCCTTAACCAAGCGGGCAGACCCGTGGCCTTTTTCTCCCGGACCCTCCACGCCTCAGAAATCCGCCACTCTTCAGTAGAAAAGGAAGCCCAAGCCATAGTGGAAGCTGTGCGACATTGGAGGCATTACCTGGCCGGCAGGAGATTCACTCTCCTCACCGACCAACGGTCGGTAGCCTTCATGTTCGATAGTGCACAGCGGGGCAAAATCAAAAACGACAAAATCTTAAGGTGGAGGATCGAGCTCTCCACCTTCAACTATGAGATTTTGTATCGTCCCGGAAAGCTGAACGAGCCGTCTGATGCCCTATCCCGCGGCACATGTGCCAACGCACAAATTAACCGCCTCCAAACCCTCCACGAGGACCTCTGCCACCCGGGGGTCACTCGGTTTTACCACTTCATCAAGTCCCGCAATCTCCCATACTCTTTAGAGGAGGTCCGTACAGTCACAAGGGACTGCCACATCTGCGCGGAATGCAAGCCGCATTTTTTCAGGCCAGATGGAGCGCACCTGATTAAGGCTTCCCGCCCCTTTGAACGCCTCAGTCTCGATTTCAAAGGGCCCCTCCCCTCCACCGACCGCAACGCATATTTTCTTAATGTAGTGGACAAATACTCCCGCTTCCCTTTTGCCATTCCCTGCTCTGACATGACCGCGGCCACAGTCATTAAAGCCCTGAACAGCATCTTCACACTGTTCGGTTACTCCGCATACGTCCACAGCGACAGGGGGCCCTCTTTCATGAGTGACGAGCTGCGCCAGTTCCTGCTCAGCAAGGGCATAGCCTCAAGCAGGACGACCAGCTACAACCCCCGGGGGAACGGGCAAGTAGAAAGGGAGAATGGCACGGTCTGGAAGGCCGTCCTACTGGCCCTACGGTCCAGGAACCTCCCAGTTTCAAGGTGGCAGGAGGTCCTCCCGGACGCTCTCCATTCCATCCGGTCGTTATTATGTACGAGCACTAATCAAACGCCTCATGAGCGTCTCCTTGTCTTCCCTAGGAGGTCCTCCTCTGGAACGTCGCTGCCGACCTGGCTGGCGGCCCCAGGACCCATCCTGCTCCGAAAGCATGTGCGGGCACATAAGGCGGACCCCTTGGTCGAAAGGATTCACCTCCTCCACGCGAACCCCCAGTACGCCTACGTGGAGTACCCCGACGGCCGACAGGACGCGGTCTCCCTGCGGGATCTGGCACCCGCCGGCAACACGCACACCCCCCCCGACACCTTTAACCCAACCCCCCCCCTTCCTGCCACCGCCGCACCCCGCGACCGCCCCCTTCCCAGGAGGATCGGTTCCCCTCCCCTCAGCACCGACCAAGAACCAAACCCGAGCTGAAACCGTACGGCTCCTGGAGGCGACAACACTAGTACAAGCACCACCACCACCGCCGGGGCCGAGGCGATCGACACGGATGACCAGACCGCCCGACCGACTCGTGGCGTCGATGTAAAACAAATATGGACTGTTAACAAGAACATTTTGCTTTTCTTCCTATACCCTCTGTAAATAGTTGCAACAGGACGAAATTGTCCAATACCGTATTGCCATGTGAATGTTTTGTCCTCCCAGGACCAGCCCTGTAAACCCTTACCACCATACGAAGCATCACCCCGCCGGGTTCATTTTTGACAAGGGGTGAATGTGGTCGTATATATTGGGGGTCATGTGGGACTGGAAGCCCTAATGTCATTGGCTGACAGATCCCGGGTCCTGGTTGGCTGTTGACCTCAAGCTCCACCCTGAAGACGGAGTATAAGAAGCCGGAGTCTTCCCCCGCAGGCCAGTTTACTATCGAGCTGCGGGGGAACAGACACGCTTAATAAAGCCTCATCGACTTCACTCTATTCGTCTCATGGAGTCTTTCTTTGTGCGCTACAGCCTGTTCGGGGAGGCTGGTACGGGAATTGAACCGTGCTGCTGGCCTGCCTTGGTCTGCTTTCAAATCCAGCGATTTAGCTCTGTGCTAAACCAGCCCCTAATCCGGAGAGTGTGCAAATACAGCACACTCTCCGAATACAGCACTCTCTCCTATAAGAGCACTCTCTACAAATAGAGCACTCTCTCCGAATACAGTACTCTCTACAAACACAGCGCTCTCTCCGAATACAGCGCTCTCTCCGAATACAGCGCTCTCTCCGAATACAGCGCTCTCTCTGAATACACCACTCTCTACAAATACAGCACTCTCTCCGAATACACCACTCTCTCTGAACACAGCAGCTCAGCTGGAGTCTTCGGCGACATGTCCGGTCTGGCAGGTCCTCGAATGACAGGTGGTGCCAGTACACACGAGGCTTCATGTGGTGCCTCCTTCCCACCTCCTTCTTGGCCTGTTGGGCAGCCCGCTCTCCATCCTCACTGGCTGCCACCTGTTCCTCTGGGGCAGGCTGTGCTGCTGCATTGTCCTCCTCGGGCATCTCCAGCTCGTACAGTGCATCCCTTGGCTGTGGCGACGAGAATGAAAGTCACCATTCCTGGTTGAATTCCAAAGTCCATTGTCTGCAAGGGGTGAAAGCCGATATGTTCTCATGGTGCGAACAGGTCCAACGGGCTACACGGAGGCCCCAGTCTGCACTGTAGACCCTGCCCCCACATGTCCCCCTCCCTACCCATCCCAACACCCACACCCGGCTGTTTCCCCGGCACTCTGCCCTCTGCACTCCTGACCCTGTTGGTGCCCGACACCGTGGGCGCCTCTGGCCTGGTGCCCATCCCTGCTTCCAGGGGTACCAGTGGCTGGCACTACCAATGGCAGTGGTGCACTCTGTGGTCTTCGTCCTGCGCACTCCTGCAGGGGCTACTGTGAGCGCTGCCCTTTTGTGCGCCATGTGCCGACCTGCCAGCGGGTGGCGGTCATATGGGGTGGCATGGGAAGTTGGTGGGGTGAATGGTGGGGAGTGGAATGCTGGGGTGGTGCAGTAGGGGTCCATACAGATGGTGTCACTCTGCTCAACCAAAGGCCACGTAGGGTAGTCTTTGGGGTGCGCAACACTGTGCCTGCCTTGCAGGCTGCTACAACGGCAGTCTGTGCCTGGACACCCCGGCCCTGTGGGGGGGTCACCCGACTCCACGGCACAATCCCTCGTCACCCTCCACCCGGGCCTGGCAGATGTCCCCCTCTCCAACCCCCCAGTCAGCCCAACCAATGGCAGGACTTACAGCCCATGGTCATGCCTCTGCATGTCCTACCTCCTTTCTCTCCCTCATCGGCACAGTACCTGTTTCCCGATTTTTTAAACCACAAGTGAAACTCGGCATCGGTAATTCCCCACACTGGAGACAGGGCATCACGGAGGTCTCGGAGAATACTGGGTCAGGCCAGTGCGAAGTAGAACACATTGATGCTGCTGTCAAGGCACCAGAGCATGGCATTCTGGCGGGCGCCAGGCACCAGTCATGATTTTTGCTTCAGGACCGATTCTCCGCCCAATCGCCTTTCCCGGGTTCGGCACTGCCGACGGAGAAACCCGCCCCTTACAGTCTGTGTTGGCTCAAGGCAATACCAGGTAGACTTCAGGATGAAGGAAAGAAGGTTTTATTGGCAACTAATAAGGGTAACTTATACCCAGGCACAGAGTCTCTGTAAAGGTCTTCGTACACTGGCTCCAAGGTTCACTCTGACCATGATCCCGATCCCTGGGCCCAGCGCTTTCCCCCCACTGATTGGGGTTCACGCGCTCCTGCATGAAAGGCTCCAAGCCAGTCACATGGATTGTGAGGACATGCCCCTTAAAGGGGCCGCATTACCACATCTCTCCCATCTTAAGTTTCTCAATAGCATATTTACAAATGGACTGTTATGGACTCTCTTCCCTTGTGTTGCTTATCCCTTATATTGTTTATAGTTACTGCATATAGCATATTTACAAATATGCTATATGCAGTAACTATAAACAATATAAGGGATAAGCAACACAAGGGAAGAGAGTCCATAACAGTCCATTGCAATGTTGACCTGTCGGGGGATATTCTGGGTTGTGTACATGACCTTAGTTCCCCAACTGGCTCCTTCAACCTAGAGGTATCGACGTGTCATCCTTGGCAGAATGTCTCTCAGATTTAACCAATCCAGCAGGGTTATTCTGCAGCTCTTTCGTGAGTCATCGACAGGGCCTCCTCAAGATTCCTGGATTTCCTCTGTTCTGACTCCACCACAAGAGGAATAGTGCTGTCAGCCGGCTCCAACTGTTCCAAGATTGGTCTTCTCACGTGGTCAAAGTGTTTCTGCACTGTTCTGTCATTCAGATTCACCATGTGCATGACTGGGCCTGACTTGGACACAACCCGGCCTGGTAGCCATAGTGGGCCTGAGGCAATGTTTCTGATGAGGACAAGATTGCCCACTTGGAATGACCTGTCCCCTTTTTGCAAAACATGCTATTTCCCCTGGGAGACCTGCAGAGCCTCTATCTTCCCCGCCAAATTCGGGAAAACCAAGTTTGAGTGGGTCCGGAGACAACAGCCCATAAATAATTCAGCTGGTCTGTGGCGACATGGGTGGGGGGGTGTTTGTTTTATAAAACAAAATAAACTTGACTAACAGAAGACATAGTCGCCTGCTGGACCTCTTCATCATGAATGTTTGCATAGCTCTCTCCGACAACCCATTTGAGGCAGAGTGATAGGGAACTGTTCTGGTATGAATGTCATTCATTCGGATGAAGCGCTGAGTGTCCTTACCAGTGACACCATTACATTGGGGAGGCCATGCGTAGCAAACACCTGCCACAAGGCCTCTACTGTGGCTGCTGAGGTCGTCATTCCCATCTCTTGAACCTCCATCCACTCTGACTGACCATCGACCAAAGCGAGGAACCTTGGGTGGGATTCTCTGCCGGCAGGATTCTCCGTTTTGCCAGCACCCAGGGGCTGCCCCACAGTGGGAAACCCCATTGACCGGCCGGTGGAACGGAGAATCCTGCCGCCGGGCTGGGGCAGAAAAGTGGTGAGGCAGGGCAGAGAATCCAGCCCATTTTATCCAAGGAAGGACCAGGACTGTGATGTAATTTGTCATGCGAGAGTGCCTTTAAGAACTAGATGTTTAAGCAATGTACCTTTAAGAAAACAGTGATGTCATAGAGTGGGTGGAGCTCAGCTCAGTTCAGCCATTTTGAAGTTTTAGTTAAAAAGTGCCTGGCTGGTTTTGCTCAGAGCAGTTTAAAAGTAGAAAGCCAGTTTGAGACAGCAGCTTAAGAAGTCCTGGTTTGCTGTGATCTGCTTGAAGGGAGAAAGTCAGGTTTGAGAAAGCAGCTTGGGTGTGTCTGTATGTTTCCAGAGAATTTGCAGGAAGAAAGAAAGGTGCTGGAGCTGAAATCAACCAAGCTAATATATCTCTGCCATTCTACAGAAAATATATATATCCTTTAATCTGATGTGATACTGTTTAAAGGTGTTAAGTCTCTTGGAAGTTTGAAGGAACATTTTAAGGAGTTATTTACTGTTGCAATATTTTCTGAGTTATCTTTGAAGAAAGGAGTGTTAAGAGGTCCAATGTTTATTTAAGATGTTAAGTTGAGTTCATGGAATAAACAGTGTTTTATATTTAAAAACCCACGTGTCCATAATTGTAATCCCACACCTAGGGAAAAAGCTGCGTGCTTCAAAAGCAACAATCCATTAAAGGGAGAGGTTGGTTGAACTCCATGATACATTTTGGGGTTCTGAAAACGCCCCGCCCATAACAAATTGCAATTACGGCGACAGGGTGAAAGGAAGATAGGACTGGCAGCTTATCATTCCGGGATTTCATTGTTTTAGGTGGGACGGAAGGCAAAACAAAAGAGGTGGGGGAGTTGCATTGCTGGGTAGGGAACAGATCACAGCTATGTTGCGGGAGGACACATTGGAGGGCTCTTGCAGTGAGACATTATGGGTGGAGCTCAGGAATAAGAAGGGTGAAATCACAATGTTGAGAGTGTACTATGGATCTCCCAACAGTCTGCAGGGGACGGGAGAAATTGTGTAGTCAGGGGCTGGTTTAGCACAGTGGGCTAAACAGCTGGCTTGCAATGCAGAACAATGCTAGCAGCTCGGGTTTCAAATCCTGTACAGGCCTCACTGACAGGCGGCGGAATGTGGTGACAAGGGGCTTTTCACAGTAACTTCATTGAAGCCTATTTGTGACAATAAGCGATTATTATTATTATTGGGACTTCCGGTTGCGGCTATGCTGAGCTAAGTCGCACGTTCGGCAGCTCCTGCCAGAAACGTACTTTTGGGCTCTTTATAGGGGCCCCAGCGGAATTTATTCGACGGTTCCCAGTGTGGGAAGGTGACAGTACGATTTCCCCGGCACTGGATGGATTGGACCAGGAGTGGAGCGGTGAAAAAAGTAATTTTGGTGCAGCGAAAAGTGCGAGGGAGGAAAGCCAAGATGGCAGCGGGTGGAGACCAGGCAGCATAGGCGCAGACCAGGCAGCATGGGCGCAGTGGTCGCAAGAGCAGCAGGAGTTTCTCAAGCGCTGCTTCGTGGAATTGAAAGCAGAGCTGCTGGAGTCGATGAAGGCTTTGATCGACAAGCTGGTCGAGACCCAGAAGGCCCAAGGGGCGGCGATCCGGGAGGTGCGGCAGAAGGGCTCGGAGAATGAGGACGCGATATTGGGCCTGGCGGTGAAGGTCGAGGCGCACAAGGCGCTGCATGAGAAATGGCAGAAGTTCGAAGACATGGAGAATCGGTCGAGGAGGAAGAACCTGCTGATTCTGGGTCACCCGGAGGGAGTGGAGGGGTCGGATGCTGGAGCATATGTGGTCACGATGCTGAACACGTTGATGGGCGCGGGTGCCTTCCCGAGACCCCTGGAGCTGAATGGGGCCCACCGAGACCTGGCGAGAGGGCAAAGTCTAACGCGCTACCGCGGGCGTTATTGGTGCGGTTCCACCGCTTGGTGGACAGGGAGTGTGTCCTATGATGGGCAAAAAAGGAGCGGAGCAGCAGGTGGGAGAATGCAGAGGTCCCTATATACCAGGACTGGAGCGCGGAAGTGGCCAAGTAGTGGGCCGGGTACAATCGGGCTAAGGCGGTTCTGCACCGGAAGGGGGTGATATTTGGGATGCTGCGGCCGGCGTGACTGTGGGTCATGTTTAAGGACCGGCACCATTATTTTGAGACGCCGGAGGAGGCGTGGACCTTTATCCCGGCCGAAAAGTTGGACACTGACTGAGGGTCGGTTGTGAGGGTATGTCGCGGGGGGGCTACTGTGGTTACTGTGCTTTGGGGTATGTTGGGGGATGTTCTGTTCTGTTCTGTATTTTTTCCTTGGGTGCTGGGTGGGGTAGGGTGAAATGGTTCGAAGTGGGGGTTTTGTGAGAGTGTGGGCGACGGTGGTTGGAAAGACGGGGCCCCATTGGGTGGGGAGGGGAGATGGTAGGCCCGAGGTGGGGGAGCTGGGATTAGGCCGCAAAGGGGAGCTGCGCCAGAGAGGGCGAGGCCGGTTTGATGGCAAGCACGGGCTTTTTCCCGTGATAGGGAAGAAAGGGGGCGGGGCTGGGGGAAGGGCGGTGTTGGAGAGGAGCGCCCGCTGATGGACAGGAGAGGGGGGGAGACTACCACACTGGGGGGTCGATGGAGTGGCCAGAGTGGCCGGGGTCAGCAGGAGTCAGCTGATTTACGGGAGTGTAATGGGGGGAGCAATGCAGCTGGGGGGGACCTAGCTGGGGGGGCGGGGCGTGGAGGGGGGAACTGGGTTGCTGCTGCATTGGCCAAAGACGAGCTCGGAGAGAGAGTCGGGGCGGGGGTCTGCCGCTGGGGAGTGGAGAGTGCGGGAGGCGCGGGCAAGTGGCTGGCCTAGAAAAGGGGAGGGCTAATCGGCGGGGGGGGCGGGGCGGGAAGCCCCCTGATCCGGCTGATAACTTGGAATGTGAGTGGCCTGAACGGGCCGGTCAAGAGGGCCCGTGTGTTTGCGCACATGAAGGGACTGAATGCAGATGTGGTTATGCTCCAGGAGACGCATTTGAGAGTGGCAGATCAGGTTAGGCTGAGAAAGGGGTGGATAGGGCAGGTTTTCCACTCGAGGGGTGGTGATTTTGGTGGGGAAGCAGGTGTCGTTTGAGGCGCTGAACATCGTGGCAGACAATGGAGGTAGGTATGTGGTGGTGAGTGGTAAGCTGCAGGGGATGCGGGTGGTATTAGTGAATGTGTATGCCCCGAATTGGGATGATGCCGGATTTATGCGGCGCATGTTGGGCCGGATTCCGGACCTGGAGGCAGGGGGCTTGATAATGGGGGGGACTTCAGCACGGTACTGGATCCAGCATTGGACCGCTCCAGGTCCAGGACGGGTAAGAGGCCGGCGGTGGCCAAGGTGCTGAGGGGGTTTATGGACCAGATGGGAGGAGTGGACCCATGGAGGTTTGTCAGGCCGGGGGCCAGGGAATTTTCTCTTTTTTCCCACGTCCATAAAGCCTACTCCCGGATAGACTTCTTCGTTATGAGCAGGGCATTAATCCCGAGGGTGGAGGACACGGAGTATTCGGCCATAGCCATCTCAGACCATGCCCTGCACTGGGTGGAGCTCGAGCTAGGGGAGGAGAGGGACCAGCGCCCGCTGTGGCACCTGGCTGTGGGCTTGCTGGCGAATGAGAAGGTGAGCGGGCGGATCCGGGGATGCATTGAAAGCTATCTAGAGGCTAACATTAATGGGGAGGTGCAAGTGGAGGTGGTCTGGGAGGCGCTGAAGGTGGTGATTAGGGGAGAGCTAATCTCCACTAGGGCCCACAAGGCGAGGAAGGAGAGGAGAAAGAGGGAGAGATTGGTGGGGGAGATTTTGAGGGTGGATAGGAGGTATGCAGAGGTCCCCGAGGAGGGACTACTCAAGGAGCGATGAAGCCTCCAGGCCGAGTTCGACCTGTTGACCACCAAGAAGGCAGAGGTGCAGTGAAGGAAAGCGCAAGGGGCGGTGTATGAGTATGGGGAGAAGGCTAGCCGGATGTTGGCACACCAGCTTCGGAAGCGGGAGGCAGCGAGGGAGATTGGGGGAGTTAGGGATAAAGATGGGAACACGGTGCAGAGTGTGGTGGGAATAAATGGGGTATTTAGAGACTTTAATGAGGGGCTGTATAGGTCTGAGCCCCTGATGGAGGAGGGGGAGATGCGTCGATTTTTGGATCGGCTGAGGTTCCTAGGGTGGAGGAGGAGCAGGTGGCTGGGCTTGGGGCACTGGTAGGGCTGGAGGAGCTGACTAAGGGGCTGGGGAGTATGCAGGCGGGGAAGGCACTGGGGCCAGATGGGTTCCCGGTGGAATTTTACCGGAAGTACCTGGACCTGCTGGGCCCTCTATTAGTGAGGATTTTCAATGAGGCGAGGGAGGGGAGCCGATGTCCAGGGCGCTGATCTCGCTGATCTTGAAGCGGGACAAGGACCCATTACAGTGTGGGTCGTATAGGCCAATCTCGCTCCTCAACGTGGACGCGAAGCTGTGAGCGAATGTGTTGGCTACCAGAATTGAGGACTGTGTCCCGGGTGATACACGAGGACCAGACGGGTTTTGTGAAGGGAAGGCAGCTGAATATCAATGTGCAGAGGCTCCTTAATGTAATCATGATGCCTGCAGTGGAGGGGGAAGCGGAGATAGTGGCGGCAATGGACGTGGAGAAAGCCTTCGATAGGGTGGAGTGGGGCACCTTTTGGGAAGTATTACGGAGGTTTGGGTTTGGGGAGGGGTTCATTAGTTGGGTTAGGCTACTTTACGAAGCCCCGGTGGCGAGTGTGGCCAGGAATCGGAGGAGGTCGGAATACTTTCGCCTGTACCGGGGGATGAAGCAGGGGTTCCCCCTATCCCCCTTGCTATTTGCATTGGCAATTGAGCCTTTGGCTATGGCTCTAAGGGAGTCCAGAAACTGGAGGGGGGGAGGAACACCGGATATCGTTGTATACCGATGACCTGTTACTGTATGTGGCGGATCCAGTGGGGGGGATGCCGGAGGTGATGCGGATCCTCAGGGAGTTTGGGGACTACTCCGGTTATAAGCTCAACGTGAGGAAGAGTGTGCTCTTCGTGGTACAGCCAGGGGACCAGGGAAGGGGGATAGACGAGCTTCCACTGAATAGGGCGGAAAGGAGTTTTTGGTACCTAGGGATCCAGGTGGCCAGGAGCTGGGGGGCCCTACACAAGCTCAACTTGATGAGGCTGGTGGATCAGATGGAGGAGGAGTTTAAAAGGTGGGATATGTTGCCACTCTCCCTGGCGGGTAGGGTGCAGTCGGTGAAAATGACGGTGCTCCCGAGGTTCCTTTTTGTATTCCAGTGCCTCCCCATCCTGATCCCTAAGGCCTTTTTTAAGCGGGTCAGCAGGAGCATCATGGGATTCGTGTGGGCGAAAAAGACCCCGAGGGTGAGAAGGGTGTTTCTGGAGCAGAGTAGGGACAGAGGAGGGTTAGCGTTACCTAATCTGTGTGGGTATTACTGGGCTGCAAATGTGGTGATGATACGCAAGTGGGTAATGGAGAGGGAGGGGGTGGCGTGGAAGAGGCTGGAGATGGCGTCCTGTATGGGCACGAGTCTGGGAGCGCTGGTGACAGCACTGCTGCCGCTCCTGCCAACTAGGTACACCACGAGTCCGGTGGTGGCGGCGATTTTGAAAATTTGGGGGCAGTGGAGACGCCACAGGGGTGAGGTAGAGGCTTTGGTTTGGTCCCCGATCCAGGAGAACCATCGGTTCGTCCCGGGGAGAATGGATGGAGGGTTCCTGAGCTGGCACAGGGCAGGAATTAGAAGGCTGGGGGACCTGTTTTTAGATGGGACGTTTGCGAGCCTTGGGGCACTGGGGGAAAAATTTGGGCTTCCCTCCAGAAATGCCTTCAGGTACATGCAGGTAAGGACGTTTGTAAGATGGCAGGTGAGGGAGTTCCCGCTGCTTCCAGCACGTAGGATCCAGGATAGGGTGCTCTCGGGGGTGTGGGTTGGCGAAGGCAGGGTCTCGGCGATCTACGAGGAGATGCAGGAGGCGGAGGGGACCTCGGTGGAAGAGCTAAAAGGTAAATGGGAGGAGGAGCTTAGGGAGGAGATAGACGAGGGTGCATGGGCGGATGCCCTAGGTAGTGTTAATTCTTCCAGACTTAGCCTGATACAATTTAAGGGTCTTCACAGAGCGCATATGACAGGGGCGAGGCTGAGTAGGTTATTTGGGGTGGAAGACAGGTGTGTGAGGTGCTCGGGGAGCCCAACAAATCACTCCCACATGTTCTGGGCGTGCCCGGTGCTGGATGGGTTCTGGAGGGGCGTTGCGAGGATGGTGTCTAAGATGGTGAACACCCGGGTTTAGCCGAGCTGGGGTTTAGCACTATTTGGGGTATAGGATGAGCCGGGAGTGCAGGAGGCGAAAGAGGCCGATATTCTGGCCTTTGCCTCCCTGGTAGCGTGGCGGAGGATTCTGCTGCAGTGGAAAGATGCGAGGCCCCCAAGCGTGGAAGCCTGGATCAGCGACATGGCAGGATTCATTAAATTGGAGGCCTTGAGAGGGTCTGTGCAAGGGTTCTTCAGGCAGTGGCAACCGTTCCTAGGCTTTCTAGCGGAGCGTTAGGAGGTGGTCAGCAGCAGCAGCAACCCGGGGGGGGGGGGGAGGGGGTGTACTTTGTGTTTTCTACTGGGTTTATTATTACTTAATGGGGGGTTTGTATATTGCGGGAATTCGTGATGTAGTTGTAAGATGTTTATTTATGTGTTCTGTGTTTTTCTTTTTTTTGTAAGGGGGGGGTTTGTTGAAAATATGTAAAACTTTGAATAAAAATATATATATTTTTTAAAATTATTATTATTGGGGCAGCACGGTAGCACAGTGGTTAGCACAGTTGCTTCACAGCTCCAGGGTCCCAGGTTCGATTGCTGGCTTGGTCACTGTCTGTGCGGAGACTGCACATTCTCCCTGTGCCTGCGTGGGTTTCCTCCGGGTGCTCTGGCTTCCTCCCACAGTCCAAAGATGTGCAGCTTAGGTGGATTGGCCATGCTAAATTGCCCTTGGTGTCCAAAAAGATTAAGTGGGTATTACTGGGTTATGGAGATAGGGTAGAGACGTGGGCTTGAGTAGAGTGCTCTTTGTAAGGGCCGGTGCAGACTCGAGGGGCGGAATGGCCTCCTTCTGCACTGTCAATGCTATGATTCCATGATACTCAAAAGGTGTGAAAAATTCAGGGCTGTTCTGATGCGTGACTTTAACTTCCCCTATATTGACTTGGAATCCTTTGCAGCCAGGGGCTCAGACGGAGAGCAATTTGTTAGATGTCCAGGAGGGCTTTTTGTAACAGTATGTTGACAATCTAACCAGAGATGGGGCCATACTAGACTTGGCATTGGGGAATGAACCAAGCCAGGTGATTGATATTTCAATGGGGGAGTATTTTGGACTTAGCGACCATAATTCCATAAGATTTTGAGTAGTCATGGATAAGGACAAGAGTGGCCGGTGAGTGATGGTACTGTGATGATACGCATAAAGCAATTCTGTATATAATATTATACACAACCTCCGATCAGCAGGTAGCAGTGAGGCAGTGTAAATCTACCTTGCGGCTCTGTGCATGGGCAGTTATGTTGGTGGATAGACATATTTTGCAGTAGCTCTATAATAGTTAGTGTTCGTAGTTTATTATTTATTTATTCCAGTTATCTTTACCACGCAGTTGTTTCACAATAAATAATTTAATCTCGATGTTCTGTGGTGCATCATTCATATCGGCCAGTCGACAGAACATGACAGGTGCTCAATTGGGCGAGGGCCAATTACATCTAAATTAGACAGGAACTGCGGAATGTGGATTGGGAGGGGCTATTTGATGGCAAATCTATGTCTGACATGCAGGAGACTTTTAAAGGCCAGTTGATTGAAGTGCAGGACAGGCATGTCCCCACAAAAATGAAGAATAGAAATGGCAGGATTCCAGAACCATGGATGACAAGGGAAATTGTAAGCTTAGGCAAAAGAAAAGAGAAAGCATACGATTGGTCTAGTCATCTAAAAACTGATGAAGCACTTGAGGAGTACAGTGGAAGTAGGAAGGAACTTAAACGTGGAATAAAAGGGCTAAAAGGGGCCATGAAATGTCTTTAACAAACATGGTCAAGGAGAATCCCAAGGTTTTTTATGCATATATTAGGAGAAAGTGGGAAGCAAGAGAAGGAGTAGGCCCACTCGAGGACTGGAGGGAAGTTATACATGGAACTACAGGAAGTGGGTGAAATCCTTCAATGGTACTTTTTATCGGTATTCGCCAGGGAGAAGGACATGACAGATGTTGAGGTCAGGGATAGGTGTGTAAGCGCTCTGGAGAACGTCAATATATCAAAGGAGGAAGTGTTGAGTATCCCTAATTGTATTAAGGTAGACAAGTCCCTGGGGCCGGATGGGATCTATCCCAGGTTACTGCGGGAGGCAAGAGGAGAAATAACTGGGGCCTTAACAGATATCTTCACATCCTCTTTGACCACAGGCGAGGTTCCAGAGGACTGGAGAATAGCCAATGTTGTTCCCTTGTTTAAGAAAGGAAGCAGGGATAATCCAGCAAATTATAGGCTGGTGAACCTGACATCAGTGGTGGGGAAGCTTTTGTAACAGATACTGAGGGACAGGATATATGCTCATTTGGAGGAAAATTGACTAGTTAGTGATAGGCAGCATTGTTTTGTATGGGGCAGTTCATGTCTCACCAACTTGATTGAGTTTTTGAAAAGATGAGAAACAAAATTGATGAGGGGTAGGCTGTAGATATAGTTTATATGAACTTTGGTAAGGTGTTTGTCAAGGTCCCACATGGCAGAATGGTACAACAACTAAATTCACATGGGATTTGGGGTGGGCTGGCTAGATGGATACAGAACTGGCTTGGTTATAGGAGACAAAGAGTAGCAGTGGAAGGGTGTTTTTCAGAATGGGTATTTGTGGCTAGTGGTGTTCCGCAGGGATCAGTGTTGGGACCACTGTTGTTTGTAGTATATACAAATGATCTGGAGGAAAATGTGGGTGGTCTGATTAGTAAGTTTGCGGATGACATGAAGATTGGTGGAGTTGCCGATAGTGCCAAGTATTGTCAGAGGATACAACAGAATATAGATAGATTGGAGATTTGGGAATAAAAATGGCAGATGGAGTTTAATCTGGACTAACTGGTGAGTTCTCCCAGTGAGCCAGAGAAGACACAGCCAGAGTGAGACAGCAGAGTGAATTTGGGAATTTGAATCTAGGTGGGAATTGAATCAAATCAAATCAGTAAGTCAGCTCCTTTTAAATTTCAGGAGTTTAAATTTATTTAAATTAATCTAGAATTGTGCAGTGTAGGTTAACAAGGGCTGCCCCACCCACTCACATAACTGGTTGGCAGTTAAGTGTCAGCCACTTTAAATCTACCTTGATCTAAAAGCAGGTGGGGGAGGGGACTCAACTCAGGCCAATTTAAAAAGAGCAACTTGTAAACTCACTCCCAGTGAGTTCTCCCAGTGAGCCAGAGAAGACACAGTCAGAGTGAGACAGCAGAGTGAGTTTGGGAATTTGAATCTAGGTAGGAATTCGAAGCTGGGTGGGGACGAAGTGCTTTTTATCCCTTGTAAGTGACGGGTAAGTAGTTTTTCTGTGTTCTTTTTCTTTTCATTTGTATATTTATTTATTTTTTCTTCGTTGATTTTTTTTGGGGGGGGGGAAATTGTAGTTGTTGAAGTTAACCGAAGGTTTAAGACATGGCAGAAGATCTCAGACCCATGTCATGCTCCTCGTGTGCGATGTGGGAGATCAGGGACACGTCCACTGTCCCTGGCTCCTTCACGTGCAAGAAGTGTGTCCAGTTGCAGCTTCTGTTAGACCGCTTGATGGCTCTGGAGCTGCGGATGGACTCACTTTGGAGCATCCGCGATGCTGAGGACGTCGTGGAAAGCACGTTTAGCGAGTTGGTCACACCGCAGGTGAAAGGTACTGAGGGAGATAGAAAATGGGTGACAAAAAGACAGAGCAAGAGTAGGAAGGCAGTGCAGGTGTCCCCTGTGGTCATCTTCCTGCAAAACAGATATACCGCTTTGGATATTGTTGAGGGAGATGGCTCACCAGGGGAAGGCAGCAGCAGCCAGATTCATGGCACCGTGGCTGGCTCTGCTGCGCAGAAGGGCAGGAAGAAGAATGGCAGGGCTATAGTGATAGGGGACTCAATCGTAAGGGGAATAGACAGGCGGTTCTGGGGACGCAATCGAGACTGCAGGATGGTATGTTGCCTCCCTGGTGCAAGGGTCAAGGATGTCTTGGAGTGGCTGCAGGACATTCTGGGGGGGGAGGGTGAACAGCCAGCTGTTGTGGTGCACATAGGCACCAACGATATAAGTTAAAAAACGGGACGAGGTCCTACAAGCTGAATTCAGGGAGTTAGGAGTTAAACTAAAAAGTAGGACCTCATAGAATCATAGAATTTACAGTGCAGAAGGAGGCCATTCGGCCCATCGAGTCTGCACCGGCTCTTGGAAAGGTAGTAATCTCAGGATTGCTACCAGTGCCACGAGCTAGTCAGAGTAGGAATGTCAGGATAGATAGGATGAATGCGTGGCTTGAGAGATGGTGCAAGAGGGAGGGATTTAAATTCCTGGGGCATTGGAACCGGTTCTGGGGGAGGTGGGACCAGTACAAACCGGACAGTCTGCACCTGGGCAGGACTGGAACCGATGTCCTAGGGGGGGTGGTTTGATAGAGCTGTTGGGAGAGTTTAAACTAATGTGGCAGGGGGATGGGAACCGATGCAGGAAGCTGGAAGGTAGTAAAACAGGGACAGAAACAAAAGGCAGGAAGGGGGAAAGTGTAAGGCAGGGAATCCATAGTCAAAAATCAAAAAGGGCGACAGTACAAGGTACAGTGACCGAGGGGAGCTCAGTGAATAGGACCAGGAATACTAAAAGGAATAAAGCTGGAAGTAAAAACATTAATGGTAAGCAACGCGGCAGGTTGTTACATGAAGATATGGGTTCAACGACAAGGAAAATTAGGAGAAATGTTAAGAGGAAATATAATTTAGGAGGGGTTACAGATCGAGGTGTTAAGATTCAGAACAGAGGTAAAAAAAATAACATAAGTGTACTTTACCTGAATGCCCGTAGTATTCGGAATAAGGTAAATGAGTTGATGGCGCAAATCATTGTGAATGACTATGATTTACTGGCCATTACTGAAACATGGTTAAACGATGGTCACAACTGGGAGTTAAATATCCGAGGGTATCAAACTATTTGGAAGGACAGAGTGGATGGTAAGGGAGGTGGTGTAGCTCTGTTAATTAAGGATGACATCGGGCAATAGTAAGGGATGACATTGGTGCTATGGAGGATAAGGTTGAATCCATTTGGGTGGAAATCAGGAATAGTAAGGTGAAAAAGTCATTGATAGGAGTAGTCTATAGGCCACCAAATAGCAACATTATGGTGGGGCAGGCAATATACAAAGAAATAACTGATGCATGTAGAAATGGTACAGCAGTTATCATGGGGGATTTTAATCTACATGTCGATTGGTTTAACCAGGTCGGTCAAGGCAGCCTTGAGGAGGAGTTTATAGAATGTATCCGCGATAGTTTCCTAGAACAGTATGTAATGGAACGTACGAGAGAACAAGCGGTCCTAGATCTGGTCCTGTGTAATGAGACAGGATTGATTCAGGATCTCATAGTTAGGGATCCTCTCGGAAGGAGCGATCACAATATGGTGGAATTTAAAATACAGATGGAGGGTGAGAAGGTAAAATCAAACACTAGTGTTTTGTGCTTAAACAAAGGAGATTACAATGGGATGAGAGAAGAACTAGCTAATGTAGTCTGGGAGCAAAGACTTTGTGGTGAAACAGTTGAGGAACAGTGGAGAACCTTTCAAGTGATTTTTCACAGTGCTCAGCAAAGGTTTATACCAACAAAAAGGAAGGACGGTAGAAGGAGGGAAAATCGACCGTGGATATCTAAGGAAATAAGGGAGAGTATCAAATTGAAGGAAAAAGCATACAAAGTAGCAAAGATTAGTGGGAAACTAGAGGACTGGGAAATCTTTAGAGGGCAACAGAAAGCTACTAAAAAAGCTATAAAGAAGAGTAAGATAGATTATGAGAGTAAACTTGCCCAGAATATAAAAACAGATAGTAAAAATTTCGACAAATATATAAAACCAAAAAGACTGGCTAAGGTAAATATTGGTCCTTTAGAGGATGAGAAGGGAGATTTAATAATGGGGGATGAGGAAATGGCTGAGGAACTGAACAGGTTTTTTGGGTCGGTCATCACAGTGGAAGACACAAATAACATGCCAGTGACTGATGGAAATGAGGCTATGACAGGTGAGGACCTTGAGAGGATTGCTATCACGAAGGAGGTAGTGATGGGCAAGCTAATGGGGCTAAAGGTAGACAAGTCTCCTGGCCCTGATGGAATGCATCCCAGAGTGCTAAAAGAGATGGCGAGGGAAATTGCAAATGCACTAGTGATAATTTACCAAAATTCACTAGACTCTGGGGTGGTCCCGGCGGATTGGAAATTAGCAAACGTGACACCACTGTTTAAAAAAGGAGGTAGGCTGAAAGTGGGTAATTATAGGCCAGTGAGCTTAACCTCGGTAGTAGGGAAGATGCTGGAATCTATCATCAAGGAAGAAATAGCGAGGCATCTGGATGGAAATTGTCCCATTGGGCAGACGCAGCATGGGTTCATAAAGGGCAGGTCGTGCCTAACTAATTTAGTGGAATCTTTTGAGGACATTACCAGTGCGGTAGATAACGGGGAGCCAATGGATGTGGTATATCTGGATTTCCAGAAAGCCTTTGACAAGGTGCCACACAAAAGGTTGCTGCATAAGATAAAGATGCATGGCATTAAGGGGAAAGTAGTAGCATGGATAGAGGATTGGTTAATTAATAGAAAGCAAAGAGTGGGGATTAATGGGTGTTTTTCTGGTTGGCAATCAGTAGCTAGTGGTGTCCCACAGGGATCAGTGTTGGGCCCACAATTGTTCACAATTTACAGAGATGATTTGGAGTTGGGGACCAAGGGCAATGTGTCCAAGTTTGAAGACGACACTAAGATGAGTGGTAAAGCAAAAAGTGCAGAGGATACTGGAAGTCTGCAGAGAGATTTGGATAGGCTAAGTGAATGGGCTAGGGTCTGGCAGATGGAATACAATGTTGGCAAATATGAGGTTATCCATTTTGGTAGGAATAACAGCAAAAGGGATTATTATTTAAATGATAAAATATTAAAACATGCTGCTGTGCAGACAGGCCTGGGTGTGCTAGTGCATGAGTCGCAAAAAGTTGGTTTACAGGTGCAACAGGTGATTAAGAAGGCAAATGGAATTTTGTCCTTCATTGCTAGAGGGATGGAGTTTAAGACTAGGGAGGTTATGCTGCAATTGTATAAGGTGTTAGTGAGGCCACACCTGGAGTATTGTGTTCAGTTTTGGTCTCCTTACTTGAGAAAGGACGTACTGGCACTGGAGGGTGTGCAGGGGAGATTCATTAGGTTAATCCCAGAGCTGAAGGGGTTGGATTACAAGGAGAGTTTGAGCAGACTGGGACTGTACTCGTTGGAATTTAGAAGGATGAGGAGGGATCTTATAGAAACATATAACATTATGAAGGGAATAGATAGGATAGATGCAGGAAGGTTGTTTCCACTGGCGGGTGAAAGCTGAACTAGGGGGCATAGCCACAAAATAAGGTGAAGTAGATTTAGGACTGAGTTTAGGAGGAACTTCTTCACCCAAAGGGTTGTGAATCTATCGAATTCCTTGCCCAGTGAAGCAGTAGAGGCTCCTTCATTAAATATTTTTAAGATAAAGATAGATAGTTTTTTGAAGAATAAAGGGATTAAGGGAACACCTGGATGGTGTTCGGGCCGGAAAGTGGAGCTGAGTCCACAAAAGATCAGCCATGATCTCATTGAATGGTGGAGCAGGCTCGAGGGGCCAGATGGCCTACTCCTGCTCCTAGTTCTCATGTTCTTGTATCCTAATGCGAGGTGATGTATGTTGGAGGATTAAATCTAGGTGTGAATTATACTGCAAGTGGCAGAACCCTTAAGAACATTAACATACAGATGCGTGCAGGTCCACAGTTCTCTAAAAGTGGCAACACAGGTGGCCAAAGTGATTATGAAGGCAAATGGCATGCTTGCCTTCATCAGCTGGGGAATTGAGTACAGGAGTTAGGAAATCATGTTGCAGCTGTATAAAACCTCGATTAGGCCGCAATTGGAGTATTGCATGCAATTCTGGTCACACGTTATCAGAAGGACATGGACGCTTTGGAGAGAGTGTAAAAAAGTTCACCAGGATGTTGACTGGCCTCAAGGGTGTTGCCTATGAGCAGAGGTTGAAGAAACTAGAATTGTTTTCACTGGAAAGACGGAGGCTGAGGGTAGACCGGGATAGAGGTCTACAAATGTATGAGAGGCACAGACGGGATGGATTGTCATGGACTTTTTCCAAGAGTGGAAGTGTCAATTACAAGGGGGCAAGGTGCGAGGGGAAAGGTTTAAGGGAGATGTGCAGGATAGGTTTTTCACGCAGAGAGTGGTGGGTGCCCGGAACGCGCTGCCAAAGTATATGGTGGAAGCAGGCACATTAGCAACATTTAAGAGGCATCTGGATGGGTACATGAATAGGGAGGAAATTGAGGGATACGGACCGAGGAAGGGGAGAAGGTTTTTCTTTAATTAGGGCATCATAATCGGCACAGACTTGGAGGGCTGAAGGGCCTGTTCCTGAGCTGTACTTTTCTTTGTTCTTTGTTCAAAGGTCACAGGTACCTCCGTCCATGCCACTTCCAAGGGTGTTGGTTGGCTTTGGGTGGCAGTATCTGCTGTGTCTGCCAGGGGTCGCACTGGCAGACCATGGGTCCAATATCCTTTATCTATGCCAAGCCACCAAATGTAGCAAAGAGCGAGAAGTTTAGTTTTTGTCTGGGCCGGATGGGCACTATGCAATTCTTATGACAACAGCGCTTGGGCTAGGGGTGATACAACCACTCGATATCCCCATCTTAATAACTGAGTTTGTCCTTCTGAGTAAGCTAACGTCTTAATTGGTCAGATGTATGATTGTGCCACCTGGTTAAAATAATGTATTTCACTTTGGACAGGACTGGGTCACGTTGAGTCCAATACTTTGTGACCGAATGAAATTGGCTGGGTGCCCAAAACGGTCAATGCCAGGGTGGTTTCTTGAGGTACCGCCAGGGTTTCCAGCTTCTTTGGAAGTGGCAGCCAACTGAGTGCATCAGTGTTTGAAATTTGTGTGCCTGGCCTATGCTGCATGATGTAATCTTTGGCCACCAACAACAAAGTCCAACATTGTACTCTGGCAGAGGAGATTGGGGGTATTGGCTTATCTTCATGATGGAGCCCCTACAGAGTCTTGTGGTCCATTATTAATGTGAAATGTCGCCCATAAACAGACTGGTGCAATTTCTTAACTCTGTAGATTATGATGAGGCCTGCCTTCTCGATCTGTGCGTATTTGCACTCAGGGATCAGAAAGCCTTCTAGAGGCAATTGGCCTCTCTGACCCATCATCCATTTTATGGGACAGGACCACCCCTACCCCAAACGGTGATGCATCACAGGTCAGAATGATGGGTTTCCTCGGATCAAAGTAAACCACTGGATTTGATAACTGTAAGACCTGCTTAATGTGCTGGAAGGCTTGCTCCTGTGGTTTCCTTCCAATGCCAAAGCTGGTGTTTTCTTAAGAGCAAGTGAAGTAGCACCAATGTCATTGCGAGGTTTGGAATAAAATTACTATAATACTTTATCATCCTGAAAAGGACTTTAACTCTGCAACATCTTCAGGTGCTGGGACTTCCCGTATGGCTTTATCCTCGAGTGGATGCAGGACCTTTGTGTCCACTTTTAACCCACGGTAAGTGACCTCACTAGGTTGCAAAGTGCGCTTCTGAAGCTTCAATCAGATTCCTGTATCTTCTCAGCACCTCTTTTAATCTTGCCAGGTGCTCCTCATGGGATGTCCCTCGAACTGGGACACCATCCAAGTAGACCACTACCTTCAGGATGCCCTGGAGTAGATTCTCCATTGTGCACTGGAATATTGCACAGGCTCAGGAGATGTCAAAGGGCAATCTGGTTATTGAAACAGGCCTTTATGCATGTTAATTATTGCAACTTTCAGGAATCTTCATCGAATTCTAGCTGCAAGTAGGCATGACTGATGTTGGGTTTGATGTACATGAGGCTCCCTGCCATCTTCAATTCAGGGAATTGTGTATTTATCTACTTAGACCGTCTGTTTGATTGTAAGTTTGTAGTCCCCACATTTCCTAATAAAGTGGTTTGGTTTTAATCGAGGGATAATGGAGGCCGTCCATTCAGAAAACTGCACGGGTCTGATAATTCGCAGTTCTTCCTGGCGTCTAAGTTCAGCTTCCAATATTTTGATGCAAAACGTAAGGGACCAGTCTCACTTTGAAAAACTTTGCTGTTGAGTCTGAGTTGACATAAATCTTGGCCTTTACTCTTTTTTTGACCCAACTCCTTCTGGAACATATCTTTTATATTTGCATAAAACTTCCTGAAAGACACTGTCAGATTTTGGAAACTTCAAATCAGTCCAACTTGATTTGGCAGAACCAATTCCATCCCATCAGGCTTGGTCGATGTCCCTCGACAATGATCATGGGTAGCTGATATGACACTGGCATCGTGGTTGCTCCAAAAACTTTCAGAGTCTCCCCAGTATATGTCGTAAACCTTTTTTTAAATTCATTTATGGGATGTGGTTAGGTCAGCATTTATTGCCCATCCCTAGTTGCCCTTCAGAAAGTGGTGGTGAGTTGCCTTCTTGAACCGCTGCAGTCCTTTGGTGCTGTTAGGGAGGGACTTCCTGGATTTTGTCCCAGTATCAGTGAAGGAACGGAGGTATATTTCCAAGTCAGTATGGTGAGTGACTTGGAGGGGAACCCCCAGGTGGTGGGGTTCCCAGGTATCTACTGCTCTTGTCCTTCTAGAAGGTAGTGGTCGTGTGTTTGGAAGTTGTTGTCTCAGGACCCTTGGTGAGTTACTGCAATGCATCTTGTGGATGGTACACATGACTGCCACTGTTCATCAGTGGTGGAAGGTTTGAATGTTTGTGGAAGGAGGAGAAATAAAGTGGGCTGCTTTGTCCTGGATGGTGTTGAGCTTCTTGAATGTTGTTGGAGCTGCACTCATCCAGGCAAGTGGAGAGTATTCCATTACACTCTTGGCTTGTGCCTTATAGATTTTTGATGGGCTTTGGGGGATCAGGAGGTTAGTTACTCACTGTAGGAATCCTAGCCTTTGACCTGCCCTAGTAGCCACAGTATTAATATGGCTAGTCCAGGTCAGTTTCTGATCAATTGTAACCCCAGGTTGTTGATTGTGGGGGATTCAGCAATGGTAATGCCATTGAATGTCAAGGGACAATGTTTAGATCCTCTCTTGTAGGAGATGGTCATTGCCTGACACTTGTGTGGCATGAATGTCATTGAATCTCAAGGGACGATGTTTAGATCCTCTCTTGTAGGAGATGGTCATTGCCTGACACTTGTGTAGCACGAATGTAACTTGCCACTTGTCAGCCCAAGCCTGGATATTGTCCAAGCCTTGCTGCATTTCGACATGGATTGTTTCATTATCTGAGGAGTTGCGAATGGTGCTGAACATTGTGCAGTCATCCGCAAACATCCCCACTTCTGACTTTATGATGGAAGGCAAGTCATTAATGAAGCAGCTGAAGATGGTTGGGCCCAGGACACTACCCTGAGGAATTCCTGCAGTGATGTCTTGGAGCTGAGATGATTGACATCGAACCACCACAACCATCTTCCTTTGTGCCAGGTATGACTCCAGCCAGTGGAGAGTTTTTCCCCTGATTCCCATTGACTACAGTTTAGCCAGGGCCCCTTGATGTTATACTCGGTCAAATCCTGCAAAGCAGATCATGAAGGTTACAGTGAGATTGCAGCCTCCCAGCACAAGGTGTCACATGTCGACACCTTGCCCTTTGCTTAGGATATTTCTTCCTTTCTTTCAGTCGCGCCTTCATTTGCGTAGGTGTTTAAACTTGCCCCCAGGTTCCAGTGGCCTTCATTTCCGGGAGCGGGAGAGAGAGAGGGAGCCGGAGTGCAGCTTGGGAATCAGATAGGTGCTTAGGTGTTTGATTTTTACCACTATTTAAGTTGAGCGGTTACTAAACCCGAGACACTACACTTATAGTGTAACCCACCCTTCCACCTCCTCCACCATAAGGGGGTGAGTGAATATCAGGTAAGCTCTCTTTTCTTTTTCTTTTATCCACAAGTTATAGCTTCAGATTTTCGGCAGGAGCAGTGGCCAGGGGTCTGTCGGGAAGGTAAGTAGCTGGGAGAAATTTAACTCTTCCTGGTTGGTAAGTATTGTGATTGGTAAGTAAAATCCTTATTCCTTTCACTTATTCATTATTTTATATTACATTTGTAATCAGTTAAGGTAAAGTGTAAAAATTGCAGGAGATCCCAAACCCGTGTTATAGAATTTTATAAAATAGAATTTACAGTGCAGAAGGAGGCCATTCGGCCCATCGAGTCTGCACCGGCTCTTGGAAAGAGCCCCCTACCCAAGGTCAACACCTCCACCCTATCCCCATAACCCAGTAACCCCACCCAACACTAAGGGCAATTTTGGACACTAAGGGCAATTTATCATGGCCAATCCACCTAACCTGCACATCTTTGGACTGTGGGAGGAAACCGGAGCACCCGGAAGAAACCCATGCACACACGGGGAGGATGAGCAGACTCCGCACAGACAGTGACCCAAGCTGGAATCGAACCTGGGACCCTGGAGCTGTCAAGCAATTGTGCTATCCACAATGCTACCGTGTTATGCTCCTCGTGCTCAATGTGAGAGTTCAGGGACGCGGCCGCTGCCCCTGACTCCTTCATGTGCGGGAAGTGTGTCCAGCTGCAGCTCCTGTTAGACCGCATGATGGCTCTGGAGTTGCGGATGGACTCACTTTGGAGCATCCATGATGCTGAGAAGGTTGTGGATAGCACGTTCAGTGAGTTGGTCACACCACAGATTAGGATTGGGGAGACAAGGAATGGGTGACCAAAAGGCTGTGAAAGAGCAGGAAGGCAGTGCAGGTGTCCCCTGTGGTCATCTCCCTCCAAAACAGGTACACCGTTTTGGATACTGTTGGGGGAGGTGACTCACCAGGGTAAGGCAGTAGTAGCCAGGCTCATGGCACCGTTGCTGGCTCTGCTGCACAGAAGGGCGGGAAAAAGACTGGCAGGGCTATAGTCATAGATCATTCAATCGTAAGGGGAGTAGACAGGCCTTTCTGTGGTCAAAAACGAGACTCCCGAATGGTATGTTGCCTCCCGGGTGCACGGGTCAGGATGTCTCAAATCAGCTGCAGGACATACTGAAGGGGGAGGGTGAACAGCCAGTTGTCGTGGTGCATATAGGCACCAATGATATAGGTAGAAAACAGGATGAGGTCCTACAATCAGAATTTAGGGAGTTAGGAGATAAATTAAAAAGTAGGACCTCAAAGGACCTCAGGATTGCTACCAGTGCCACGAGACAGTCAGAGTAGAAATTCAAGAATAGTCAGAATGAATACGTGGCTTGAGAGATGGTGCAGGAGGGAGGGGTTCAGATTATTGGGACATGGGAACCGTTCTGGGGGCGGTGGGACCATTACAAATCGGATGGTCTACACCTGGGCAGGACTGGAACCAATCTCCTAGGGGGTGCTTTTGCTAACACTGTTGGGGAGGTTTTAAACTAATGTGGCAGGGGGATGAGAACCAGATTAGGAAGTTAGAGGTCAGTAAAGAGGCAGCAACTAAAGCCAGTAAGGTACTAGATAATAAACTCAATGTGACTAAGGGGAAGAGTAGACAGGGAAAAGATGATGAACGCAAAGGGACAGGTGGTCTGAGGTGCATTTGTATTAATGTGAGGAGTGTAGCAGGTAAGGCAGATGAAGTTAGGGCTTGGATTAGTGCCTGGGAATATGATGTTATTGGTATTACTGAGACTTGGTTGAGGGAAGAGCAAGACTGGCAACTAAATATCCCAGGGTATAGATGCTTCAGGGGGGATAGAGAGAGAGGTAAAAGGGGTGGAGGAGTTGCATTACTGGTCAGAGATGATATCACAGCTGTGATTCAGGAGGGCACGATGGAGGATTCGAGCACTGAGGCAATATCGGTCGAGCTAAGAAATAGGAAGGGTGCAGTAACATTGTTTGGACTTTACTACAGGCCTCCCAAAAGTGAGCGTGAAGTAGAGGTACAAATATGTAGACAGATTATAGAAAAATGTAGGAGCAATAGGGTGGTCGTGATGGGAGATTTTAACTTCCCCAACATTGAATGAGACTCATGTAGTGTTGGAGGCGTAGATGGAGCAGAATTTGTAAAGAGCATCCAGGAGAGTTTTTTAGAGCAGTATGTAAATAGTCCATCTCGGGAAGGGGCCATACTGGACCTGGTATTGGGGAATGATCCCGGCCAGGTGGTTGAAGTTTCAGTAGGTGATTACTTTGGGATTAGTGATCACAATTCTGTAATTTTTAGAATACTCATGGACAAAGACGAGAGTGGTCTTAAAGGAAGAGTGCTAAACTGGGGAAAGGCTAAATATAACAAAATTCGGCAGGAGCTAGGGAATGTGGATTGGGAGCAGCTTTTTAAGGGTAAATCCACATTTGAAATGTGGGAGTCTTTTAAGGAAAGGTTGATTAGAGTGCAGGACAGACATGTCTCTGTGAAAATGAGGGATAGAAATGGCAAGATTAGAGAACCATGGATGACGGGTGGAATTGTGAGACAAGCTAAGGTGAAAAAGGAAGCATACATAAGATCTAGGCGACTTAAAACTGATGAAGCTTTGAAGGAATATCGGGAAAGTAGGGCAAATCTCACTCGCGCAATAAAGAGGGCTAAAAGGGGTCATGAAATATCTTTGGCTTAACAGGGTTAAGGAAAATTCCAAAGCCTTTTCTTCGTATATAAGGAGCAAGAGGGTAACTAGAGAAAGGATTGGCCCACTCAAAGACAAAAGAGGGAATTTATGCGTGGAGTCAGAGGAAATGGGTGAGATTCTTAATGAGTACTTTGCATCGGTATTCACCAAGGAGAAGGACATGATGGATGTTGAGGCTAAGGATGGATGTTTAAATACTCTACGTCAAGTCGGCATAAGGAAGGCGGAAGTTTCGGGTATTCTAAAAGGCATTAAGGTGGACAAGTCTCCAGGTCCGGATGGGATCTATCCCAGGTTACTGAGGGAAGCGAGGGATGAAATAGCTGGGACCTTAACAGATATCTTTGCAGCATCTTTGAGCACGGGTGAGGTCCCGGAGGACTGGAGAATTGCTAATGTTGTCCCTTTGTTTAAGAAGTGTGGCAGGGATAATCCAGGGAATTACAGACCTGTGAGCTTGACGTCAGTGGTAGGCAAACTGTTGGAGAAGATACTGAGGGATAGGATCTATTCACATTTGGAAGAAAATCGACTTATCAGTGATAGGCAGCGTGGTTTTGTGCAGGGAAGGTCATCTCTTACAAACCTAATAGAATTCTTTGAGGAAGTGACAAAGTTAATGATGAGGGAAGGGCTGTAGATGTCATTTACATGGACTTCAGTAAGGCGTTTGATAAAGTTTCCCATGGCAGGTTGATGGGAAACGTGAAGCCGTATGGGGTTCAGGGTGTACTAGCTAGATGGATAAAGAACTGGCTGGGCAACAGGAGACAGAGAGTAGTGGTGGAAGGGAGTGTCTCAAAATGGAGAAAGGTGACTAGTGGTGTTCCACAGGGATCCGTGCTCGGACCACTGTTATTTGTGATATACATAAATGATCAGGACAAAGGTATAGGTGGTCTGATTAGCAAGTTTGCAGATGCTACCCAGATTGGTGGAGTTGCAGATAGCGAGGAGGACTGTCAGAGAATACAGCAAAATATAGATAGATTGGAGAGTTGGGCAGAGAAATGGCAGATGGAGTTCAATCCAAGCAAATGTGAGGTGATGCATTTTTGAAGATCTAATTCAAGAGCGGACTGTACGGTCAATGGAAGAGTCCTGGGGAAAATTGATGTACAGAAAGATCTGGGAGTTCAAATCCATTGTACCCTGAAGGTGGCAACGCAGGTCGATAAAGTGGTCAAGAAGGCATACAGCATGCTTGCCTTTATCGGACGGGGTATTGAGTACAAGAGTCGGCAGGTCATGTTACAGTTGTACAGGACTTTGGTTAGGCCACATTTGGAATACTGCGTGCAGTTCTGGTCGTCATATTACGAGAAGGATGTGGATGCTTTAGAGAGTGTGCAGAGGAGGTTCACCAGGATGTTGCCTGGTATGGAGGGTGCTCGCTATGAAGAAAGGTTGAGTAGATTAGGATCGTTTTCATTGGAAAGACGGAGGTTGAGGGGAGACCTGATTGAGGTCTACAAAAGTATGAGAGGTATGGACAGGGTGGATAGCATCAAGCTTTTTCCAAGAGTGGGGGTGTCAATTAAAAGGGGTCACGATTTCAAGGTGAGAGGAGGAAAGTTTAAGGGAGATGTGCGTGGAAAGTTTTTTACGCAGAGGGTGGTGGGTGCCTGGAACGCTTTGCCAGCGGAGGTGGTAGAGGCGGGCACAATAGCATCATTTAAGATGCATCTCGACAGATATATGAACGGGCGGGGAACAGGGGAAAGTAGATCCTTGGAAAATAGGTGACAGGTTTAGATAAAGGATCTGGATCGGCGCAGGCTGGGAGGGCCGAAGGGTCTGTTCCTGTGCTGTAATTTTCTTTGTTCTTTGTTCATTTCTGATTTGCTGAAATTATTTTGCTTTATTTCTTCTGCTGAGGATACAATGAGATAAACCGGGAAACAACAGACAGTCACCTGACATCAGAGAGGCCAAGTTAGTCCAGGATTCGTGATTAAACGGAGGAGGAGAAAAATGAAAAAACTAAAATGACAATAACAGCAAGATAACAGAAAACAAAAATGATCGAAACTTAAAATGAATAATAGTTACCCATAACATGGAAATGTGTACTTCACTCGAACAACACTCCTCCGCTACAAAAAGATAAAAATTATCTCACAAATTTAAACCTTTATGTCTTATCTTCAAATATTTGCTTGATAAGGAAAATAGCAGCATAAGATTTGCTGGGATATAGAAGACAAAGGTCCATCCAGATTGCCCTTTGCCAGGAATTCCTCATGATGCAAAGATAATGGAGTTGTTGACTAACTTTCATCAGTTAATCTACAACAGGTAGAGACATGACACGTGACATGATGTGCTAACAATTCTTACTGAATAATAATTGTGAAAGCGGGAAAAGCCAAATTAATTTGAATTTTAGGGAGGATAAATGGGGGCAGATACAAAAGGAACAAAAGGGAAGGTCTGTGATCGGCTGAAAATGGAAGATATTAAATGATGAAAAAATCTTGATCGTGCAGATTCAAAGGGAGTGATAATGAAACAAGTGCAACATTTTTGTTCTTTTCTTGACAAATACATGAAAAGGAAGGGAAAGAGGGATACGGACCCAGGAAGTGCAGAAGATTTTAGTTTAGATGGGCAGCATGGTCAGCGCAAGCTTGGAGGGCCGAAGGTCCTGTTCCTATGCTGTGCTTTTCTTTGTTCTTTGTTCTATTTGTTCTATTGGTGAGCAGGCCCTTGGGATGTCCCAACTGCCATTTCGAAATTCGGAGCAATACCAGAGACTGGGCCCCAACGGCTGCACGATATTCCTGAAGGGGATTAGGTCCTGACCAGCAGAGGTCGTCAGCCTGGGAGGATGCCAAGCAGAGGATTCGGTCAGCCCTGGAGACTCTCTTTGGGACAAGAGCCAAAGTCCTTGAAAATTAGGGGAGGAGTCTGAGCCCAGGGCAAGAGTCCAGGAGGAACCAGAAGCTTCATGGAGAGAGAGAGAGTAGAAGGGAGAGAGCTGGACAGCTGGGCTGCAGCAAAGTGCTGGAGAGCAGCTGAAAGCCAGTGAGTCATTGCTTTGAGGAGCAGAGGCCATGATTAAATCTGACTGAGGACCCTGATGGCGGTTGGTGAGCCAGGAAGCAGGAGCAGACCAGGCAAACTGCTGCTGGGGGCCTGGGCAGACTGTCTGCATAGCCCTCTTGGGATTAAGGGGTCATGAGGGTAGGAAGACCTTCTTTAAGCCCTGAAGACAAGGAAATTGGGTTCATTTGTGTTGTAATATTCCTTTAAGGGATAGGAGCATGTCATCACGAGAAGGGGAGTGTCATGTGATCCAACAGCACAGTGGGTGTACCTCCACCTCTGTAAACTCACAGATGTACCTGTGGGCAGAAGATTGGAACATGCTACACAGGTCCTCGCTTGAGCCCTGGAATGATCCGGTGGCGTTCAGTGCTGTAGTAACTCTCACGACCACCGGGAGCGGGTGTCCTCCTCCTCCACAGGCTGCCAAGTCCGCAGAGATGTGGCACAGGTGCCGCACTGTCTTTCTGCTGAGATGCAATCTTCTGTGGCACATGGTGTCCTCAGCGCATTGAATGATTAATGACGCCTGTCCGCCTTGGTCCGTTGCTGGTCTCCCCTTCTGGGTCCCTCCTCAGCCTGATGGGCAGCCGGGTCTTCAGATGTGTGACAGCCCCCTGCACTTAGGATGCTGCCTCCAGCCTGTGCTGCTGCCATCTCTGGCATCTGCCCACCTCGGCTGCCGCAAGCAACCCAAGGGCAGCTGCTGCGGGATCGATTCCATCAGATATCATTATATCAGTAAGGAAATAGCGTAGAAGAGAGACTAAAAAACAGTTAGGGCATCCATCCCAGGATCCTGAAATTTCCCAGCAACCCCACCCTTATGCGTCCCGTCTTCTCTCAGAGTACCGTCCAGCGAGCCCATTGTTCTGGCAAACCTTACTCTGCGCACTCATCCCTGGCCACATCAGGAGCTCCCAGACCCCAGATTTCTGCAAATAATGGCTGCGCTCAACTTCCCTATGCTTATCCACACACCTACCCTTTGTTCGCGAGAAGATCCACAGTGCTGAAGCCCTGTTCTTTAGTGTTTGATTGTCTGCAGCTGCCGTTGTAGTGCTGATGCTCCTAGAGTTCAGGCAGTGTTCAGGCATTCAGGTTTGCTGGACGTGCAATGTACTAATCATCCTCTGAGACATGGCGCATGTGCCCTCGAGAAGACACTTGAGAGTTGAGTGTGAAATGCTCTCACAACCAGCAAGGCTAATTCCTCCTTTGAAATAGCCTTCAGCTGTGAAGCTAGAGGATGCTCACACTTAAAGGGGTAAAATTGAATTTCAGGATAAAAGCCGCAGGAAGGCTCTGTCCTGGCAGAGTTTGGTAGGACAGCTTCAGCTGTGATTGGCCCTGTTATGGGTCTCCACAATATTTGAAGATGGCTTGAAGGCCTCACAAACGCAAAGCCATTCACCCCCCCCCTGGACCAGGGGTGAACCCCCCGACCACGGCCAACTCTCTCCCCCCCCCCCCCCCCAACACCACTGGGTCAGCAGCTCCTGTGTTTTTGAGAGCTGCATGCTGGAAAATGGAATGGTTACTCACTTCCGCTCAGTAGCCATTGTGCCAACTTCCCATTTTTGAAAAGGAGCTCTGAACGACGCCCGTGCGACTACCCGCTGCCGAGTTGGGTAATTCCTGGGAGCGTTGCATTCGGCTTCAATCTCATCAATGGGATTGAACTGAATGCAAATGAGGGTTTGTGATATTCTCGCCATTTTTAGGCCTAATCCGGAACTTGCCATCGGGAGCGGGTTGTGTAAATCGCTAAATGGTTTGCACCTGGCCCGAATCGCGAATTTGGCCTTTACCGCTATTCACCCAGTTCACCCGGATCAGCGGCGGGCGCAAGTCATGGTTGAATCGAGCCCCTTGTTTAATAACCTTAATGCAGACCACAAGGTTGAACCTCACATTACATAAAGAAACAAAAAATATACAGAGAATGATAGAATAATTATAATAATAAGTATCTTTATTAGTGTCACAAGTAGTCTTACATTAACACTGCAATGAAGTTACTGTGAAAATCCCTTAGTCGCAACATTCTGGCGCCTGTTCGGGTACACTGAGGGAGAATTCAGAATGTCCAATTCATCTAACAAGAACATCTTTCGGGACTTGTGGGAGGAAACAGGAGCACCCGGAGGAAACCCACGCAGACACAGGGAGAACGTGCAGACTCCGCGCAGACAGTGACCCAAGCCAGGAATCGAACCCGGGACCCTGGCGCTGTGAATCAACAGTGCTAACCACTGTGCTACCCTGCTGCCCAAAATGAGCAGCTACTCATTAACAGCAAAAACATGAGAGAGACAAAATTAACAGAGAAACAAGCAGTGAAACCAAATGGTGACAAAGATTGTGTTTGAGCTTCGTGGGAACACTGCAGATGGCTGAGGACAGAGATGTCATCTGAGAACAAGTTGGGGAATTAAAATGGCAGGCCACCCAAACTACAGGGCCCTGCTTGCAAACTCAACAGAGATGTTCTAAAATAAATCACTTAACCTATGTTCGGTCTTCGAAAAACTTTTGCCAGTTATTGTCTCCCATTTTCCACCCTATCACAGCCTGTCTATTCCATTTTTTTTCTACCCCCATTTCACCAAAATAAAAGACACTTCAGAATTTTTCTAATTTAGAAATACATCCCACAACTGTCACCAGTGCGGCTGATAAAGATTTTTCACAGCGAATCATCAACTCAGTTCCAATTCAGCTTCCGATGCAACAATCAATCAATGGAAAGGAAAATGTGGATTAACAGTTATCAGATTGTTTTAATTTTAACTCTAATGAGGCGGCACGGTGGGTCAGTGGTTAGCACTATTGTCTCATGGCTACGAGGAGCTGGGTTCGATCCCGGCCCCGGGTTACTGTCTGTGTGGAGTTTGCACATTCTCCACGTGTCTGCGTGGTTCTCATTCCCACAACCCAAAGATGTGGAGGGTAGACGGATTGGCCACGCTAAATTGCCCCTTAATTGTAAAAAAAGAATTGGGTACTTTAAATTTAGATTTAAAAAAATATTTTAAAAATTAACACTAACTCCATGTGAGGGTGCAGCAATTGCATAGAATCAGACAAACAAATCAAGGGTTTAACAATTGGTAACAGTTTTAGCATGTTCCCTGGGGATGAGGGAAGTTACTTTCACTGAAAAATCACACCTCTCACAATGATTAGTACAGGATTCAACACTAGTAATGCCAATGAATGTCACGGGGCTGTGAAGATGTACTGCTGGAGACTTCAAGGTTGCTTCAGCTCTTGGACACCCGGACTTCGGAGCTGGAGTGGCCACTGGAGAAACTGTGGATGATCCGTGAGGCAGAGAGTATCATGGACAGCTCTTATTGAGAGGTGGTCACACCACAGGCTAAGACCACACAGGCCAGAAGGGAATGGGTGACCATGAGGCAGAGGAAGAGGACTAGGCAGGCGGTGCAGGAAATGTGTGGGGAAATGACATCTCAGGGTAAAGCAGCAACAGCCAAATTTGTTGCACCACAGTTGCGCTCTGCTGCACAGGGTAGGAGTAAAAAGTGTGGGAATACAATAATTATAGGGGATTCAATAGTAAGGGGAAAAGATTGGGGTTTTTGTGGCCACAAGTGAGACTCCAGATGGTATGTTGCTCCCCGATGAGGTTGTTTTGCTGGTTAAAGAGGAAATTAACACAATAGTGAGGAAGGATATTAACTCCGATGATTTGGAATCTGTACGGATAGAATTGAGAAACACCAACGGATAACATTTTTTTAGTGGGGATTGATTGAACACCCCCAAACTGCAGTGGTGATGCTGGGGACGGCACGAAACGTGTGATAAAGTAACATCTGTAATTATGGATATAGATGTAGATCGGACAAATCAAATTATCACCATGACCACAGAGGAGGAAGTCTCGGAGTGTATACGGCATGGTTTTCTGAACCAATACATTGAGAAACCAACTGGAGAACAGTCTTCCTAGACTGGGTATTGTGTAATGAGAAAAGAATAATTGGCAATCTGGTTGTGTGACCATAATTTTTCATCAAGCTGGAGAGCTACTTAGCTGATTCTGAGCATGGATCCTGAATCTAAATAAAGGAAACTATAGTGATGGGAAGCATGAGTTGGCTGTGATGGATTGGGGGAATGTTACTGACTGTGATGATGGTGGATAGGCAATGGCAAACATTCAAAGAGAGCATGTATGGCACAGAAATAAAACAGGAAAGGTGACCAAACCATGGCTTAAAAGGGAAGTTAGAAATAGTAGAAGAGGCATACAAATTGGCCAGAACAAAAACAACAGACGTGAGGATTGGGAGCAGTTCTCAATTCAGCAAAGAAGCACAAAAGGATGCATAAGAATGCAAAAATAGAGGACAAGAGTAACATAAACACTGACAGTAAAAGTTTCTCAAGGTATGTGAAGAGAAAAAGATTGGTGAAGCCAGATGCCAGAAACAGGGGAATTTATAATGGGGGACAAAGAAAGGCTGATCGGCTAAATATATACTTTGGGTCTTTCTTCACAAAGGAGGTGCAAATAGTGCACCAGAAAAGTTGGGGAACCCAGGGTTTAGTGAGAGGGAGGAACTGAAGGAAATCAGTATCAGTAGGGAAATGGTGTTGGGGAAATTGATGGGACTGAAGGTCGATAAATCACCATGGCCTGATAATCTACATCTCGGAGTACTTCAGGATATGGCCCTAGAAATAGTGGATGCATTGGAGGTCATCTTCCAGGGTTCTACAGACCTTGGAACAGTTCCTACAGATTAGCGGGTAGCTATGTAACCCCACCTTTTAAAAAGGGAGGTAGAGAGATAACACGGAACGATGAACGGGGCAGCACGGTAGCCTTGTGGATAGCACAATTGCTTCACAGCGCCAGGGTCCCAGGTTCGATTCTGGCTTGGGTCACTGTCTGTGCGGAGTCTGCACATCCTCCCCGTGTGTGCGTGGGTTTCCTCCGGGTGCTCCGGTTTCCTCCCACAGTCCAAAGATGTGCAGGTTAGGTGGATTGGCCGTGCTAAATTGCCCTTAGTGTCCAAAATTGCCCTTAGTGGTGGGTGGGCTTACTGGGTTATGGGGATAGGGTGGCGGTGTTGACCTTGGGTAGGGTGCTCTTTCCATGAGCCAGTGCAGACTCGATGGGCTGAATGGCCTCCTTCTGCACTGTAAATTCTATGTTCTATGTTCTATGATAGACCAGGAAACATTACGTCGATAGTGGGGGAAATGCAAGAGTCCATTATAAAACATATAATAGCAGAGCAGTTGGAAAACAGTGGCAGGGTTGGATACAGTGGAGCTCAGTTTCAATCGGGGCAGGAGCGGAGCACAGCTGACTTTCACAATCACTAAGGTCGAATTCCTGTTCTCATTGACTTTGCAACCAACATCATAGTGACGCAGTTGTGAGTTTAAAAAGTGTTTTTTTTCTTCGAGGAGGGGAATAGCTGAGAAACAGCACAAATAAGTGTAAGTCAATGTTATTATAACAAGTACGAAGTCTTACAACACCAGGGGCGAAATTCTCCGTTATCGGCGCAAAGTCCACCGACCGGCGGCAAAAACGGCGCAAATCCCACCTGCATCACGCCGCCCCAAACGTCGCAAAGTCTCCGGCCCGGAATGGGGTAGCAGCGACGTGACGCTATCCGCTATGACGCTGAGACATCGCGCAACAATCACCAGGCAGGAATGTTCCCTTCCAGTCGGGGAACACTTCAGCAGTCAAGGGCATTCAGCCTCTGATCTCCGGGTAAGCGTTCTCCAAGGCGGCCTTCAGGACCCGCGACAACGCAGAATCGCCGAGCAGAAACTTATAGCCAAATTCCGCACACATGAGTGCGGCCTCAACCGGGACCTGGGATTCATGTCGCATTACATTCATCCCCCACCATCTGGCCTGCGAAATCCTACCAACTGTCCTGGCTTGGTACAATTCACACCTCTTTAACCTGGGGTTACCCCATCTCTGGATCTGTAAAGATTTAATCACCTGCTAATGCTCACATTCCAAGCATTGTTTGGCATCTTTGAATTTGTCTATAGATGTGTTTCTGGAACAGACCTCTTCATTCACCTGAGGAAGGAGCAGCGCTCCGAAAGCTAGTGACATCGAAACAAACCTGTTGGACTTTAACCTGGTGTTGTAAGACTTCGTACTGTGCTCACCCCAGTCCAACGCCGGCATCTCCACATCAAGAATCTTACCATTAGCCCAGAACCCTGTCTTCCTGTTATTCCTTCCAAAATGAATCACCTCACACTTTTCTGCATTAAACTCCATTTGCCACCTCTCAGCCCAGTGCTGCAGCTTATCTATGTCCCTCTGTAACTTGTAACATCCTTCCGCACTGTCCACAACTCCATCGACTTTAGTGTCATCTGCAAATTTACTCACCCATCCATCTACGCCCTCCTCCAGGTCATTTATAAAAATGACAAACAGCAGTGGCCCCAAAACAGATCCTTGTGGTACACCACTAGTAACTGGACTCCAGTCTGAACATTTCCCATTAACCACTACCCTTTATCTTCTTCCAGCTAGCCAATTTCTGATCCAAACTGCTAAATCAGCCTGAATCCCATGCCTCCGTATTTTCTGCAGTAGCCTACCGTGGGGAACCTTATCAAACACTTTACTGAAATCCATATACACGACATCAACTGCTTTACCCTCATCCACCTGTTTGGTCACCTTCTCAAAGAACTCAATAAGGTTTGTGAGGCACGACCTACCCTTCACAAAACCGTGTTGACTATGTCTAATTAAATTATTCCTTTCCAGATGATTATACATCCTATATCTTATAAACCTTTCCAAGATTTTGCCCACAATAGAAGCAAGGCTCACTGGTCTATAGTTACCGGGGTTCTCTCTACTCCCCTTCTTGAACAAGGGGACAACATTTGCTATCCTCCACTCTTCTGGCACTATTCCAGTAGACAAAGATGACTTAAAGATCAAAGCCAAAGGCTCAGCAATCTCCTCCCTAGCTTTCCAGAGAATCCTAGGATAAATCCCATCCGGCCCAGGGGACTTATCTATTTTCACACTTTCCAGAATTGCTAACACCTCCTCCTTATGAACCTCAAGCCCTTCTAGTCTAGTAGCCTGAATCTCAGTATTCTTCTCGACAACATTTTTCCTGTGTGAATACTGACGAAAAATATTCATTTAGCACCTCTCCTATCTCCTCGGACTCCACGCACAACTTCCCACTACTGTCCTTGACTGGCCCAACTCTTTCCCTAGTCATTCTTTTATTCCTGACAGATCTATGAAAAGCTTTAGGGTTATCCTTGATCCTACCTGCCAAAGACTTCTCATGTCCCCTCCTGGCTCTTCTTAGTTCTCTCTTTAGGTCCTTCCTAGCTAACTTGTAACTCTCGAGCGCCCTAACTGAACCTTCATGTCCCATCTTTACATAGGCCTCCTTCTTCCTCTTGACAAGTGTTTCGACTGCTTTAGTAAACCACGGTTCCCTTGCTCGATCACTTCCTCCCTGTCTGACAGGTACATACTTATCAAGGACACGCAATAGCTGTTCCTTGAACAAGCTCCACATTTCCATTGTGCCCATCCGCTGCAGTTATCCTCTCCATCCGATGCATCCTAAGTCTTGCCTCATCGCATCATAATTGCCTTTCCCCCAGATATAACTCTTGCCCTGCGGTATATACCTATCCCTTTCCATCACTAAAGTAAACATAATCGAATTGTGGTCACTATCACCAAAGTGCTCGCCTACCTCCAAATCTAACACCTGTCCTGGTTCATTACCCAATACCAAATCCAATATGGCCTCGCCTCTCGTTGGCCTATCTACATACTGTGTCAGGAAACCCTCCTGCACACATTGGACAAAAACGGACCTATCTAAAGTACTCGAACTATAACGTTTCCAGTCAATATTTGGAAAGTTAAAGTCCCTCATAACAACTATCCTGTTGCTTTTGCTCCTATCTAGAATCATCTTTGCAGTCCTTTCCTCTACATGGTCATTGGATAGACATATGGACGATAAGGGAATAATGTAGATGGGCTTTAGAGTGGTTTCACAGGTCGGCGCAACATCGAGGGCCGAAGGGCCTGTACTGCGCTGTGATGTTCTATGTTCTATGTTCTATCTCTGGAACATTTCGGAGGCCTATAGAAAACCCCTAATAGGGTGACCTCTCCTTTCCTGTTTTTAACCTCAGCCCATACTACCTCAGTAGACGAGTCATCATCAAACATCCTTTCTGCCACCGTAATACTGTCCTTGACTAACAATGCCACCCCTCCCCCTCTTTTACCACCTTCCCTGAGCTTACTGAAATATCTAAACCCCGGCACCTGCAACAACCATTGCAGGATGTACAGGATGTACAGCCATGGTTTGCTTTCACTATTAATCAACAACAGTATACATGGACTAGACTACTACAAGGTTTTCACAATAGCCCTACTGTTTACCACATGGCTCTACAGGACCACCTCAGGCAACTGCCTGTTCTGTACTCCATCATTATCCAGTATGCAGGTGATATTCTGATCGCTTCTATTAATGAGGATGATCATGAGAAAGACTTACGTTTCCTTTTGGATCACCTTAGTACTAATGTGGCATAAAGCTAGTCTTGCCAAGGCACAGATTTCTCAGGATGAAGTTGTCTATTTAGGTCAGAAAATATCCAAAGGCAAAAGGAAACTCACTCAGGATAGAACAGCTGCCATCAAAGCTGCAAAGGAACCTACAACTGTCCTGGAAGTGAGATCGTTTTTGGAACTGTGTAATTTTAACAGAAATTGATTGATTCTTTTACTCAGATAGCTCAGCCATTGAATGATCTTTTGAAAGGTAACCGAAAATCAAAAGTTACGGTTGACCTCAACACAGAACAGAAGCAATTATTCTTCAATCTGAAAAAGGCCCTATGTTCAGCACCAGCTCTAGGAATTCCAAACAATGGAAAACCTTTCACCATGTTTGTTCATGAAAAAGAGGGTTACATGACAGCAGTACTAGCCCAAGAACATGGTTGGATACTACTCCATTAAACTTGACGACATGGCACGAGCTTATGGCAGGTGCCAAAGAGCCATGGAAGCCACTTGTCAAGCTATAATGGCTACAGCAGGCCCAACAGTTAGACCAACAGTGAAAGAGCGCGAGGAGAGCGGCGGGGACACAGGATAAAAGAGCACGAGGAGAGCGGCGGGGACACAGGATAAAAGAGCGTGAGGAGAGCGGCGGGGGCACAGTGAAAGAGCGCGAGGAGAGCGGCGCGGACAAAAGTGAAAGAGCGCGAGGAGAGCGGCGGGGACACAGGATAAAAGAGTGCGAGGAGAGCGGCGGGGACACAGTGTAAAAGAGCGCGAGAAGAGCGGCGGAGACACAGGATAAAAGAGCGCGAGGAGAGCGGCGGGGACACAGCTGCCGGAGAAGCGGCCTTCAGATTTTCGGCGGGGGCAGTGGCCAGGGGTCTGTTGGGAAGGTAAGTTTACCTCTTTAAAAACTTTAAAAACTTACCTTGAAGAGTGATATCACAACAAAGCAGTGACCTGATTTGCTGTTTAGGAAAGTGCTCCAATTAGCTGTGTCTAGGAGAAATTTAACTCTTCGTGTGTTGCTAAGTATTGTGATTGGTAAGTAAAATCTTTATTCCTTTCACTTATTCATTATTTGATATTATATTTGTAATCAGTTAAGGTAAAGTGTAAAAATGGCAGGAGATCCCAGACCCGTGTTATGCTCCTCGTGCTCAATGTGGGAGTTCAGGGACACAGCCGATGCCCCTGACTCCTTCATGTGTGGGAAGTGTGTCCAGCTGCAGCTCCTGTTAGACCGCATGACGGCTCTGGAGCTGTGGATGGACTCACTTTGGAGCATCCACGATGCTGAGGAGGTCGTGGATAGCACGTTCAGTGAGTTGGTCACATGTTAGTGAGGGAGGCAGTGAATGGGTGACCAAAAGGCAGAGAAAGAGCAGAAAGGCAGTGCAGGTGTCCCTTGCGGTCATCTCCCTCCAAAACAGGTATACCGTTTTGGATACTGTTGGGGGAGATGACTCACCAGGGGAAGGCAGTAGTAGCCAGGCTCATGGCACCATGGCTGGCTCTGCTGCACAGAAGGGCGGGCAAAAGACTGGTAGGTCTATAGTCATAGGGGATTCAATCGTAAGGGGAGTAGACAGGCGTTTCTGTGGTCAAAAACGAGACTCCCGAATGGTATGTTGCCTCCCGGGTGCACAGGTCAGGGATGTCTCAGATCGGCTGCAGGACATACTGAAGGGGGAGGGTGAACAGCCAGTTGTCGTGGTGCATATAGGCACCAATGATATAGGTAGAAAACAGGATGAGGTCCTACAATCAGAATTTAGGGAGTTCAGAGATAGGTTAAAAAGTAGGACCTCAAAGGTAGTAATCTCAGGATTGCTACCAGTGCCACGAGACAGTCAGAGTAGAAATTCAAGAATAGTCAGAATGAATACGTGGCTTGAGAGATGGTGCAGGAGGGAGGGTTCAGATTTTTGGGACATGGGAACCGTTCTGGGGGCGGTGGGACCATTACAAATCGGATGGTCTACACCTGGGCAGGACTGGAACCAATGTCCTAGGGGGTGCTTTTGCTCACAATGTTGGGGAGGTTTTAAACTAATGTGGCAGGGGGATGGGAACCAGATTAGGAAGTTTGAGGTCAGTAAAGAGGCAGAACCTAAAGCCAGTAAGGTACTAGATAATAAACTCAATGTGACTAAGGGGAAGAGTAGACAGGGAAGATATGATGAACGCAAAGGGACAGGCGGTCTGAGGTGCATTTGTTTTAATACGAGAAGTGTAGCAAGTAAGGCAGATGAAGTTAGGGCTTGGATTAGTACCTGGGAATATGATGTTATTGGTATTACTGAGACTTGGTTGAGGGAAGAGCAAGACTGGCAACTAAATATCCCAGGGTATAGATGCTTCAGGGGGGATAGAGAGAGAGGTAAAAGGGGTGGAGGAGTTGCATTACTGGTCAGAGATGATATCATAGCTGTGATTAAGGAGGGCACGATGGAGGATTCGAGCACTGAGGCAATATGGGTAGAGCTAAGAAATAGGAAGGGTGCAGTAACATTGTTGGGACTTTACTACAGGTCTCCCAAAAGCGAGCGTGAAGTAGAGGTACAAATATGTAGACAGATTATAAAAAAATGTAGGAGCAATAGGGTGGTCGTGATGGGAGATTTTAACTTCCCCAACATTGAATGAGACTCATGTGGTGTTGGAGGCATAGATGGAGCAAAATTTGTAAGGAGCATCCAGGCGAGTTTTTTAGAGCAGTATGTAAATAGTCCATCTCGGGAAGGGGCCATACTGGACCTGGTATTGGGGAATGATCCCGGCCAGGTGGTTGAAGTTTCAGTCGGTGATTACTTTGGGAATAGCGATTACTATTCCGTACGTTTTAGAATACTCATGGACAAAGAGCAGAGTGGTCCGAAAGGAAGAGTGCTAAATTGGGGAAATGCCAAGTATAACAAATTTCGGCAGGAGCTAGGGAATGTGGATTGGGAGCAGCTGTTTAAGGGTAAATCCACATTTGAAATGTGGGAGTCTTTTAAGGAAAGGTTGATCAGAGTGCAGGACAGACATGTCCCTGTGAAAATGAGGGATAGAAATGGCAAGATTAGGGAACCATGGATGACGGGTGGAATTGTGAGACGAGCTAAGATGAAAAAGGAAGCATCCATAAGATCTAGGCGACTTAAAACTGGTGAAGCTTTGAAGGAATATCGGGAAAGTAGGACAAATCTCACTCGCGCAATAAAGAGGGCTAAAAGGGGTCATGAAATATCTTTGGCTAACAGGGTTAACGAAAATCCCAAAGCCTTTTCTTCGTATATAAGGAGCAAGAGGGTAACTAGAGAAAGGATTGGCCCACTCAAAGACAAAAGAGGGAATTTATGCGTGGAGTCAGATGAAATGGGTGAGATTCTTAATGAGTACTTTGCATCGGTATTCACCAAGGAGAGGGACATGACAGATGTTGAGGCTAAGGATGGATGTTTAAATACTCTAGGTCAAGTCGGCATAAGGAAGGGGGAGGTTTCGGGTATTCTAAAAGGCATTAAGGTGGACAAGTCCCCAGGTCCAGTTGGGATCTATCCCAGGTTACTGAGGGAAGAGAGGGATGAAATAGCTGGGGCCTTAACAGATATCTTTGCAGCATCCTTGAGCACGGGTGAGGTCCCGGAGGACTGGAGAATTGCTAATGTTGTCCCTTTGTTTAAGAAGGGTAGCAGGGATAATCCAGGGAATTACAGACCTGTGAGCTTGACGTCAGTGGTAGGCAAACTGTTTGAGAATATACTGAGGGATATGATCTATTCACATTTGGAAGAAAATAGACTTAGCAGTGATAGTCAGCATGGTTTTGTGCAGGGAAGGTCATGTCTTACAAACCTAATAGAATTCTTTGAGGAAGTGACAAAGTTAATTGATGAGGGAAGGGCTGTAGATGTCATATACATGGACTTCAGTAAGGAGTTTGATAAAGTTTCCCATGGCAGGTTGATGGAAAAAGTGGAGTCGTATGGGGTTCAGGGTGTACTAGCTAGATGGATAAAGAACTGGCTGGGCAACAGGAGACAGAGAGTAGTGGTGGAAGGGAGTGTCTCAAAATGGAGAAAGGTGGCTAGTGGTGTTCCACAGGGATCCGTTCTCGGACCACTGTTGTTTGTGATATACATAAATGATCTGGACGAAGGTATAGGTGGTCTGATTAGCGAGTTTGCAGATGATACTAAGATTGGTGAAGTTGCAGATAGCGAGGAGGACTGTCAGAGAATACAGCAAAATATAGATAGATTGGAGAGTTGGGCAGAGAAATGGCAGATGGAGTTCAATCCAGGCAAATGCGAGGTATACATTTTGGCAGATCTAATTCAAGAGCGGACTATACGGTAAATGGAAGAGTTCTGGGGAAAATTGATGTACAGAGAGATCTGGGAGTTCAGGTCCATTGTACCCTGAAGGTGGCAACGCAGGTCGATAGAGTGGTCAAGAAGGCATACAGCATGCTTGCCTTTATCGGACGGGGTATTGAGTACAAGAGTCGGCAGGTCATGTTACAGTTGTACAGGACTTTGGTTAGGCCACATTTGGAATACTGCGTGCAGTTCTGGTCGCCACATTGCCAGAAGGATGTGGATGCTTTAGAGAGGGTGCAGAGGAGGTTCACCAGGATGTTGCCTGGTATGGAGGGTGTTAGCTATGAAGAAAGATTGAGTAGATTAGGATTGTTTTCGTTGGAAAGACGGAGGTTGAGGGGGGACCTGATTGACGCCTACAAAAGTATGAGAGGTATGGACAGGGTGGATAGCAACAAGCTTTTTCCAAGAGTGGGGGTGTCAATTACAAGGGGTAACGATTTCAAGGTGAGAGGGGGAAATTTTAAGGGCGTTGTACATGGAAAGTTTTTTACGCAGAGGGTGGTGGGTGCCTGGAACGCTTTGCCAGCAGAGGTGGCAGAGGCGGGCACGATAGCATCATTTAAGATGCATCTAGACAGATATATGAATGGGCAGGGAACAGAGGGAAGTAGATCCTTGGAAAATAGGCGACAGGTTTAGATAAAGGATCTGGATCGGCGCAGGCTGGGAGGGCCGAAGGGTCTGTTCCTGTGCTGTAATTTTCTTTGTTCTTGTTCTTAACAGTTGACCATTAAATGCCCACATGCAGTTCATTCACTACTATCTATGAACAGAGTATCAACAGTTACGTCAGCTAGATGGACTAGATGGACAGCAGTTTTGGAAGCACCAACCTTTATTTTCACAAAGCCAGTCCAGTAAACCTATTATCATTGCTCCCCGCGGAACAAAAGAGAGGAGAGATAATGGTACATGACTGTGTGAAAATAACAGAGGAAATGTAAGAGGCACTTTTGGTAGAAGAAGAACCACTACAGATCCCAGATTTAATTCTATTCACAGATGGTTCCTCTTTTATTGACGATGGTATCAGAAAAGCTGGATGGGCGGTCACAAACCCATATGAAGTATTGGCTGAAGGAAGTTTGTCCCCATGAACATCAGCTCAACAGGCCAAACTAAAGGCACTAACAGGAGCATGTCATGTGGCAAAAGATAAAACAGCTAACATCTATACAGACTCCAGATGTGGTTTTGGAGTGGCACATGATTTTGGCCACCTGTGGAGAAAAAGAGGATTCCTCACAACACCAGGAACACCTATCCAAAATGGAAAGGAAGTACGAGACCTCCTAGAAGCCATGGCCTTGCCAAAAGAAGTATCAATTCTAAAGTGTAAAGCCCATACTCATGAAAACACCATGGAAGCAAAAGGAAACGCTCTTGCGGACCAAGCAGCAAGGGAAGCTGCCTCTCAAAGGTATGAAGAATCCAATCACATCTACAAATTGGGAGTGACCAGCTTATAACAGGACCTATGCAAAATACAACATGACTGTACAAAGGAAGAAAAATGGACATGGTTAGAATCAGGTATTCAATTGTATGATGATGATATTTGGAGACAAGTTCAGACTGATAAACCAGTAGCACCACAAGCACTGATCCCTTTTCTGGCCCAACAAATCCATTCATGGGGACATCTTTCACCTCAACAAATGATGGATCGATTCCAGAGGAATTGGTGCGGCAAAGAATTCAGAAACCATGCACAATTGGTATCAAACTGTCAAAAGAACAACTTGGGACCTATAACATCAATACCCCAACTAAAAGCTCCTGCCCCTGCAGGACCGTTCCAGGATATACAGGTAGACTACATCACCCTTCCTACATGTCAAAAGTAAAATGACACCCTTGTGATAGTGGATACATTCTCTAGATGGGTGGAGGTTGCTCCAGCCAGGAGGGCCACAGCCACCCATACAGCCAAAGTGCTTTGCAAAGACCATATCCCCAGATGGGGAGTACCAGCTAGCATTGATTCAGATAATGGAACCCACTTTATAGGTGCTGTTTGTAAGGAAGTGTGCAGATTATTGAACATTGACTGGAATTTACACAGCCCTTATCATCCATAATCACCAGGACAAGTGGAACGTATGAATCGAACTTTGAAAGAAAGACTGTCTAAATACGGCCAAGAAGGCATTAATTGGGTCCAAGCCTTGACAATAGTATTATGCAGTATTAGAGCAACCCCAAACAGAACAACAGGCTTAAGCCCATTTGAGATCATCACAGGCAGACCAATGTCTCTGCCAGGAACTATTGACTTGGGGAAAACAAACTGTCATTTAATAAGTGATACTTTGCTTACTTATTGTCAAAATTTAACAAATTCTGTTAGCTCTGCTTCTCAACAGGTATTGGCAGCTTGGGGAGACCCACCAGAAGGCGGACACAGCCTTGTCCCTGGCGAGGTGGTATATGTGAAAAAGTTACAGAAGAAGCCACTAGTATCTAAGTGGGAGGGTCCTTATTTAACTCTCCTCACCACCCAGTCCGCTGTAAAACTGAAAGGAAAGAAAAATTGGATCCACACGTCACATGTGAAGCGGCCGTATAAGTATTAAAATCTGTAAAAATCTGTAAAAACCTTGTCACAGAGTTAAGTGAAAACCATTTCTCCACATATCTAAGATATATGCTGAAAATTTCAATATCTCCAATTCTTGGGTATGCATTGCAATTCCCACCCACTCAGGAGAAAGCATTCCTTTTTAAATATCCCTTTTAATGCTTCAGAAACAGCAGAATGGTACATCTATCAGAACGACTCCCGCTCTCCAGTAGTCCGTTCTGGAACAGATTCATGTGAGAAAAGAAAATACCGAGTTTATTTAAAGAAATCAATTAAATTATGGAAATCTGCAGGTTACCCATTAAATACTTTTTCAGGATGGTATCAACCCAAATATAATACAAACAAAAATCCTCCACATATTAATCTCCCAAATACTCTTAAACAAGAAGGATCAATATGTCTCACCAGCAATCACCCTAAAGGGATGAAAATGGGCCACAGTGTATGTACTAATTATTTTGATGTAAGTACAGCTCACAAATGTACTGAGAATTCTTCACAAAGAGTCCTTCAATCGTCCACAATAACGGACCTATACAATCTCATTAGTAATAAAACATTCTCAGACCATTGGTTTTTAGAGGATATTTACCAATATTCTGCCTATAAGGGAACCTATTTTATCTGTAATGACAAAGCATACTCCTGGCCTCCAAAATTTTGGTCAGGATCCTGCTATTTAGGATATGTAGTGCCCGCTATCCGTCATCTTCCTCATCTCCCTTATCCATTAGAACCAATCACTCAAATAAATAAACGATCTATCACTTTACGAGACAAAATCTATGCTAAACTTATTCCTTTTTATTGGGAGACAAGGGTTGCCAACGAATTAAATAAAATAACAACCATCATACAAAACGTAGCTGATTATACCGCCACTGCCCTAGATAAAATCTCTGACGAAATGCGAGCAATTCAAACCGTGGCATTAGAAAATCGAATGGCACTTGACTTTGTGTTAGCCGAAAAAGGTGACAATTGCGTTCTGATTGGTGCGGAGTGTTGCACTTTCATTCCAGATAATTCAAAAGAAGTCAAAGATCTGGCAGCACACATTCAAGAAGAAGTCAGAAAGCTTGACATACCCTCAGTTATCTCTATCTGGGAGAAGCTTTGCAGGTGTTTGGGACCCACAGGAATGTCCATAGTACAGGGATTCTTTTTCTTTTGTGTAGCAGGATTCATCATGTACATAATATTCCTGTTGATCAAATGCGTTAGCCAACTATTCGCTAAACACAAGGCCCCACCAATCAGAATGATTCACATTAATCCCATTGCACCACCAGTCAATGAAATGGAACTAAAATATTATTGTTGAACCGTTACTAGCCTATCAATTTTTTGACAGTATTACTAATGTATTGCTAAAAGATTAATACTGAATCAGTAGAATCAAATTCAATTAATTGATTAATTGTCATTGTATAATAATAATTCTTTAAGAATTTTAAGAATTTTTGCTGTAATGCTTGAAATGCAAACCTTGCCCGCTCTATTGTTGAAGGCTGTTTTCAAACAAGGAAACCATCAAAGACAATGTGAATGATTCCTTTTGGCACTTTTACCTACCCAACCGCATTCCTTATATGTTATCATGATTCATCTCACTTAATCTTTCGATTGATCAAAGAGAGGATTGAAGGAAATCTGGTATTCATGATAGGTAAAAAGGAGTATTGATTATAGATTTAAAAACAACCCAGTTTGAAAACCATTTTAAAATGGATTCTGTCCTAAACTACAGAGCTGAATTAATCCCATATCAATTTAAAAACCACATTGCTTGCAGAAAAATCTGCAAGCACACAGAATTTCTTTGAAACATTTGCAAAAGTGCTGAACAGTGCAACAATTTCATCAAGGTCAAATTAACACCAGAGTTAACATGAATCTGCCATTGTTCAAAATGTGAATATTACAATAGTCAGCAAATACCAACCTAACGATAAGTGTAAGCTTACATTCCAACACACAGAAGGAATCCAAAGATGCAACATAGTGAAGCCTATGTTGCACATTGATGATTGACAACTAATCATCGAATCAAATGTATTGAAGACTCATCCAAACCAATCAGCATGTTACAGGGGTAGGAACAGATTGACTCAGATTGATAACAAATTCCTTCAAGATAGTGGTCTGGGCAGCCATCTTCATTCCGGAATCACCCTGTACTATTTACCTGACTATTTGCTATCTTTATTCCGTAATTTCATATTTCTCTTCTAACTCTAAGTCTGCGCAAGTTGTTTTGCTTTGAGCAAGAAACCTTTACTGTATTTTCAAAGTTCAAGTCATTTGTAAGCTACTAAGCTTAATTATATCTTGGAAAAGTCTTCTGCTGGCAGGGACTTTCTTGAGAACATTTGATTTGTAACCACAAGAAGATTTCAAACTCTCAATTATAATCAATAGACACATAATAAAGATTACATTTTGCATCCGAGACATGTAGTTTAAATTTTTGCTTAGTTAAGTGTACACAAGACTACACTTAGCCACGGGTAGATTTCAACAGTAATCCACAGAATACAGTTCGCCGTAATAGTGGCGGAGTGCGAATCACTCATTGGCGTGCAGGCCTGTGAGCAGCTTGGGCTAGTCAAAAGGGTATACGCTGGGGTGGTGCTGAGGACCAGGGTTGGGTCCCGGCCCCGGGTCACTGTCTGTGTGGAGTTTGCACATTCTCCTCGTGTCTACATGGCTTTCACCCCCTCAATCCAAAGATGTGCGGGTTAGGTGGATTGGCCAAGCTAAATTGCCCATAATTGGAAAAAAAATAATTGGGTACTCTAAATATATTTTTTGAAAAAGTGTGTACGCTGCATATTGCCTGGAGGTATCCCAACATGCTTCCCACCAGCAGGTGGAGCCAGAGGAGACAAATGTATATATATAGGAGGACAGACGGAAACCAGAGACTTGGTGACAGGATGGGATTGTTTCTATGTAGTAATGTGTGGTTACCATTTAGAATAAATACTTGAAGCAACTATATCATCGTGTTCTATAGAGTCATAGAATTTACAATGCAGAAGGAGGCCACTCGGCCCATCGGGTCTGCACCAGCCCTTGGAAAATGCACCCTACGCCTCCACCCTAACCCCATAACCCAGTAACCCCACCTAACCTTTTTTTGGAAACTAAGGGGCAATTTAGCAAGGCCAATCCACTTAACCTGCACATCTTTGGACTGTGGGAGGGAACCGGAGAACCCGGAGGAAACCCACGCAGACACGGGGAAAACATGTAAATTCCACATAGACAGTCACCCGAGGCCGGAATTGAACCTGGGATCCTGGAGTTGAGAGGCAACAGTGCTAACCACTGTGCCACCGCACCGTGATGTGTAACTTCATCAACAGAACACAACAACCCAGTTTTGGATCCTACCCATTTGTGTTTATAAAATGTTAACTGGTTTCAAAGAATAAACATTGTTTTGCTTTAAAAGAACTTTAGATCTCTGTTGCATCACACATGTAGACTGGGCCCTTGTGCTCCCCATAACCGCAATCTATTAAAAGTTGTGGGTCAGGTGAACTCCATGATACACTTTGGTGTTCTCTAAACCCTGGCCCATAACAACATGAAAGGAATTGAAAATCTCACTGCTCCTTAATTCCATGGGTGAACGTCTTGGACATACTTTTCTCATAATATTGCCTGCTTTCTTCCCGAAATTGAATGCCTGGAATATCTATGGGTCTTCTCCACTCAATATTCCTTCAATCTCGGAGCAGATGCGATAAAGGATGGCTCTTGCCAGTCAACAGCAAAGTCCAAAATGGCAGTAGCAGGCAACAGGCAGCAGCTGAGGGAGTGCTGGTCAGGATGCAGTTAACCAGAGAAGGCATCATCACAGACAGGCGTAACATTCAGCAGTAAGATTCTGGCTGTGCTCCAGAGCCTCTCTTTTTGTTCACCAGTGGCTGCAGCATTCAGCTGGATTGCACCAACATTTCCCACCATGGAATTGTATAATTTCCCTATGCATGGTATAGCACTAAGATTTTTATTTAGAATCGATCGGGAAATGGTAAAGGGTAAGCAAGCTGAAATGGTGCACTGTGCCGGTTAGACCGTCGGGCATGATTCTTGCCCATGTTCTGTCTTGCTGATCAATGCACATTCGTGAATGACACATTTATAGTCCAAGTAATTTGACACTGTGAGATATTTATTATGTTTACAATTAATAAAAATTCTTTAAGCATTTTGCTTGTTCCATGAAAGTAGATTATATCACTGTTCCGTTTAATCTTAATACATCCTCTCCAAGTATAAATACTCAACAAGTTAGCTTGATATAGAATTTTCATTGAAAGATGATCGATATTTCACATATTTATTTTTCACAAAGAAGGTTGTGATTAACATTCTGAACAGGTAGATCAGCTTTTAACACCACGAGTCTCTGTTCTGGTGCACTAGGCTTGGACGGTGATGAGTGAAGTTTTAAAACAATGCCAAGCACGGTGTCATTATCTCAGAAGATTCAATTCTTTTTGCAAACAAGATGAAATCTGAAGCCCCAGTTATATACTAAAAGAATGAAACTACAAAAGCCCACTGTTGAGAACAAAATCATTTTTACCATGTGTGGTGATATGCCTATGGGCTATAGCATAGTTGGATGGTGTGCAACCTCCAACCAGCAGATGGCGATGTCGACACAACATGCAGTCTCCTGACCACGGTCATGTGACCTGGGACCCGGATATAAAGGGAGGCACATCCATCCGTCTTCAGAATATGATTGGGAGGGTAATAAGATGTGCATGTAATTGGTCAGTGCTAGCTGTAAGTTCTGTAGTGATCTTTATATCTGTGTATATATACAAGGGGTCAATGTAGACGCAATACAACTGAGCAAGCACTAGAGGGAGCATGGGAGAGGTATAAATAGAGACAGACAGGAAGTTAGAGGACACTTCAAAGGAACAGCAACTGGGAGCAGGACAAAGACAGGCAGCACAGATGTAACATAGTTTAAGCGCTGGAGAGAGAATGAACTCAAAATAAAGCATCTACTTCAATTGTAAGACTACAAGCTTTATTCAGACACAAGGAACAACACAGGTTCCAGAGGAGTAGCAAGACTCCATGATAACCTGCTCTGTATCAGACTACCATCTTACCACACGAGACACAGTAAAAGGATTCTGGTTTGGATATATCGAAGTGTTTGGTGCGTTACTTCATAAAGTACAAGGACCAAACACAACATGGTACCATGAGTACTGAAGATTTGAGTTGGCAACGGCAGTGACAACATTAGGCATTTGGCTTGAAGACCACTCTGGTGAACTGCAACCTGACCCGACGCGTAAGAAAATGCTGGAGCTACAGATGGACGAGGTTAGGGGACCCTGCCGCCGCTGCTTCACGGATAATGCGGAACAAAATTGGCGCTTGTTTAAGCAGCAATTCCAACTCTACCTTTTAGTGCTAGGACTGCAGGTGCAGCCTAAAGACAGGCTTCTCACGTTGCTCTTAAAGGCAGTAGATCCAAAAGTGGCAGAGCTGTATAATACCTCAGCCGAAGCTACGATGACCCGTTACAATACTTCGAGCAATATTGTTCCATGAAAGACGGTGAAGCATGTAGCTGTAATTTACTGAGTTCGTGTACCCAGACAGGAGGGCTTCACTCAGACCACCACCATGAAATGTGTTTTGCGGATGAGGTGCCTGCACAATAGAACAACACACCTCGCTCAATTAGTCTTTGTGCCAACATGGATGAAGAAGCCGGCACCATTAATGCTGTGTCACACGCCATAAAGAAACGTGGCCTCAGTATGCTCAGCCATCTTGAGCGCACCAATATGACACAGCAAAAGAAACATGGTCTCAATGTGGCTGACCATTTTTTTGCAACAAGCCCCTTCGGCTATTTTTGCCAGAAGTGTGGCACTTGACATGGCCCATGCAGATGTCCAGCCTGTGGCAAGGTCTGCATCAGGGGCAGCCATGCTGGTCATTTGAGTAAACCGCCCATGTTCCTGAGGTCCACAGTCTATCACTTGACCGGTTGAGGTTGATAAATGCAGCTGATGAGATGACCCTTGGTGATTTGTTCTTCGTGGATTTGATATCGACCACAGACACGGAGAGTCCAACACTGGGCGGGGGATGGAAATTTTGGTGACTGACTGTAATGACGGTCATGGTCCTACTGATACCATCAAAAACAGATGGACCATTCCAGTGCAGTTAAATGAGTGTTTGGTGAAATGCAAACTTGACACGGGAGCAAAGGCAAACATCAGCGTGCGTGATTTACATGCTCTGGAGCAGATGCCGCCAATTGTAAATGCTCCACAGACACTGGTTGATTACAGTAGACATGAGTTTGAAACTATGGGGGAGTGTGAACGAGAAGCCTGGGTGCACAATAAAAGACATGTTGTCATGTTCTCCATTGTGAACACAAATCGTGAGTCCATCCTAGGCCTAGGAGCAGAAGCATGTGAGTCCCTGAATGTGGTTCAGTGGATATGTATCCCAGAGGAAGGATGGCCAGTTGAACACTGCAGATCCCTACAGGATAATAAAATATGCACTGTTTAAGGGTTCGGAAGAAATCCTAGTGTAGGAAGACAAACCATACACGGGGACGGAACTGCCGGTGAACATTCCGCAATTCTGGTTAACAGTCTTGAAGAACGTGCACAGGCTCAATAACATGATACGAGAACATTATGAACCTATATTACAGCGAGATGTGAGTGTTAAATGGACAGAGAATAAAAAGCCGTGGTGCTTCAGTCTGGCGTTCATTTTCAGGCTTAATGAGTATTTCACGAATGAGGTGAACACCTCATCAGTTGGACTCCCAACCGCTGGAATCGTTCCTTGCTGAGCCACAAATCACCAGCTGCACAGGCTGCATACTCGACTGGCTGGAGGGCAAAAATGTAACAATGCGAACAGTTGAAACGAAACCTAAGTACAGGGGTCAAAGCAATCAAAGAACAGTGACAAGGACCATATCCAAGGAATCATTCTTCAACTCCTTCAGTCCCACTGAAGTTCCACAGGGTGGAATTTTAAGCCAAGCTTTGGTGGCCAAACAGAAAGCTGATTTCAAACTGGACGCGCTATTGCAAAAACAAATAATTCCGTATGCAAAGTTATAATTTTCAGGAGAAAAAACTGACGCTGATGAAGGTGAGATGGATGACGAACATAATGAGCTGCTTGTACATGTCTTCTCCAGCAGCACAGTTGAGGGTCCAGTGGCACGCTTCCGGTGATCTGCAAGCAATGGCGCGTGGTCAAGGGGGACGCCCAGACCATGCTGGACTCTATGAAGTGCGAGAGTCTCGAGATGACACTGGCAAAGAAAGATAACGACGGAGCTGTGCCAGATTGTGCAGAAGAGACGCAGTTCACCCAGAACAAGCTAGTCATTGATGACATCGGTCCGATTATAGAGCAGTTGGCTCCAGAGGCAGATGGCGACACATATCATGAACACTAATTAATTCCAGTAGTGGACTCCCCACTACATGATGCCAGCCCACTGTACGGTGAGCTCGACGAGCAGATGACCATTTTAGAAGACAGTAACACAGCTACGGATGACACGTTCATCCTGCCGCAGGATGAAAATGAGCTGTTACCACTCTCATCAGATGTTGATGATCCAGGAATCAGCAGTCTTGTCTCGACCAACAAGGGCCCATCACCTGCGGCTCAAGTGCAAGATACAGGGACAATGCCCAACGGTGCAGGTGAGGTGGAGCTGACAGAGCCACCACAGCCAGGCTGCGAGGGGCTGCAAGTAATTGCTGCAGCTGAAGATTTCAGCAGACTGCCACAGTCTAGCAGGTCGGCACGACATGTTCAGGAGGTAGCAACGCAGACAGACACATCCATAGTGTAAGCCAGCAGCAGTAAATCAAGTGCTCCAAAAGCTAAAAGAAAAATGAAGGGCGCTGGCAGGTGCAGTCACAAAGTACTTTTAAAGAAGACATTGAAGAGGATGAGATGGAGAAGAGTGACAATTGCAGAAAATAGACATCAGCAGTGCGGCTGAAGCCGGTGATGTCAGCCAGACGGCAGAGGCATCTTAAGTGATGACGAACAAGTCACTGATGCTCCAGCATGCCAAGAAGAGGTAAAACCGCCAACCCCAATTTCATTCTCCCTGCCGGCACTGGAAACTGTGGGGCTCCTGCAAGTTGATGAGGCCGCAGGCGGGGATGTGGTCACACCGCCGAGAGATAATGACATGATTAAACCTCTACACACACAATGACGGCCAGTGCCATGCTAGGGGCTGCTAAAAAAAAAAGACAACCAAGAGACGATGCACAATCAATTATTGCGAAAGCGAGATTAGAGAATAATCAAAGGCTTTATTAGACAAGATGTGTTCCCCAGCAGCTCGTAACAGCCGGGGATGAACACCTCTTTATACCGTCTACTGGGTGGAGCCAGCAGACAGATATTTACCCACATATCTCTAATACAGTAGTACCTCCAACACAGGTACCGTAATACATATAATACGGTCTACCACATTCACCCCCTGTTGAAAAAAGGAGTCCGGCGGGGGGGGGGGGGGGGGGGGTGGGGGGGGGGGGTGGCAAAGCCTTTAACAGTAACAATAACAACCACAGTAACAATTACAACGAAGAAATCAATCGATAGGGGGCCTTGATGGTCCTCTGCGACCGTCGCAGTCTCTGCGGTGATGCAGGCGCAGACTCAGGCATTTTAGACTCCGGGAGCATGCAGTCCTCTGCTTCGTTACCTCCGGGTGGAACCAGTGGGAGGGCGGATCCTCCTGGGGCGGGGGCTGTGGTTAAGTGCGCTGGTGGGGAAGTGGGTGGACTAGAGAAGGATGGTTCGGGTGGAGGGGTTGGTGAGGGGGCCGTGGGTGGGGATCCAGCGGGTGCCAGATCCCTGAGGGAGACCGTGTCCTGGCGCCCTTCGTGGCGTGCCACGTAGGCGTACTGTGTGTTAGCATGAAGAAGGTGGACCATCTCGACCAACGGGTCAGACTTATGGGTCCGCGCATGTCTCCGGAGCAGGGAGGGTCCAGGAGCTGCCAGCCATGTTGGGAGTGATGTCCCGGAGGTGGACTTCCTGGGAAAAACAAGAAGACGTTCATGGGGGGTTTCATTAGTTGTGGTACACAGGAGTGACCGTATTGAATGGAGTGCATCGGGGAGGACCTCCTGCCAGTGGGAGACCGGGAGATTTCAAGACCGTAGGGCCAGCAGAACGGCCTTGCAGACCGTCCCGTTCTCCCTCTCCACCTGCCCATTTCCCCGGGGCTTGTAGCTGATCGTCCTGCTTGAGGCAATGCCCTTCCTGAGCAGGAATTGACACAGCTCGTCACTCATAAAGGAGGACCCCCTGTCACTGTGTACGTAGGTGGGGAAACCGAACAGTGTGAATATACATCGACTCAGCATCTGGGTGAAGAAGAAGAAAACAACACGCTCCCTGATGCGCAGGTCCCGACGCCGGCACCCACACCACAGCCGGGACTGAGGCGGTCACAGCGGAGGGTCAAGGCCCCCGACAGTCTTGACCTTTAAGACCACTTCACCCCCGCTGGACTTTTTTTTAAACAGGGGGTGAATGTGGTAAACCACATTATTGTATTATATGCATGGTGCTGTATTGTACATGCCTGGACCTGTCCAGGCTGGCTCCGCCTGTGGCTCCTCCCCTCAGGCTTCTGTATAAAAGTGGCAAGTCTCCGCCTCCGGACCCAGTTCGGGTCCAGAGGCAGGAGGCTTGTTGTTTAATGTATTAAAGCCTCAGTTACGTTTATCACTCGTCGTCTATTATTGATGGTGTATCAAATGTTCAGGAGAGCACTGTGATGGTTCTTCCAGCACTTCCTTTTTGGAGGCTTGGTCTCATGTTCAGCTGCCTTGTGGACTTCGATCTGCTGGTGTCCACAAAATACAGATATAGTTTTAGTTGATGAGCATGAGCTATATAATACCGCATGCACCGCACTGTGATTCAGGTTTTGATGAAGTGATGGAGCTGTGATCATCCAAGGTTGTTGGGAGAGGCTGATCGCCCATTCCCCACAGGACCAACTCCTGTCTTCCCCAGCAAGGTTGACTGCAGCCTCCTCGAACTCGGTGAGAGTAATGCCGTCAACCATCCTTACCCCAGTCAGCGATCTTTTACACTTGTTGTGTGCCAGCTTGGCCAGCACGAAGACAAAAGGAAGACAGAGGGGATGGTACAGATGTTGAGTAAGATACATGTCCCCTTCGTGTGGTGAGCCCTCCTCAGAAGGACCAGAGGATGGGGTGTGAGCAACATGATTGTTGCGATGGTGGTGATGTGAAAGTGTCCGTGAGAGAATAAATGTTGAGATGTGTCCCCCACTAATGGTGTGAGATCCCTGAAGAGAGTAGCCATTTGAGTGTATTATGCCATGATGGGAGTGTGGTAGTATGTATTGGGGGTCATGTGGGACTGGAAGCCCTAATGTCATTGGCTGACAGATCCCGGGTCCTGGTTGGCCGTTGACCTCTAGCTCCGCCCTGAAGGCGGAGTATAAGAAGCCGGAGTCCTCCCCCGCAGGCCATTCTACTATCGAGCTGCGGGGGAACAGACACGCTTAATAAAGCCTCATCGACTTCACTCTATTCGTCTCACGGAGTCTTTGTGCGCTACAATTTATTAAGCGTGCCTAAAAAGGACTATGGAGCTCAGGATCATTCTGGAATGCCTGAGGATCAGCCCTCACGCAGTGAACGCGGCAGCAGCCTTCAAGCACTGGCACACTTGCTTCGAGGCCTACCTCAGAACGGCCACCGGCCGGGTCACAGAAGACCAAAAACTACAGGTCCTGCACTCGAGGGTGAGCACGGAGATCTTCCCCCTCATCGAAGACTCGGAGGATTTCCAGACGGCGTTCGCAGCACTGAAAAGTCTCTATGCCCGCCCAGTTAACCAAATCTACGCTCGCTACCAGCTCGCGACGAGACGGCAAGGTCCCGGAGAATCGATGGACGAATTCTACGCCGCGCTGCTGATTTTGGGACGAGCCTGCAGCTGCCCTTCGGTGAACGCAAATGAACACACGGACATGTTAATGCGCGATGCTTTTGTGGCAGGTATGAATTCCTCCCAAATCCGCCAAAGACTTCTAGAAAGAGAGTCGCTAGGACTCTCAGAGGCCCGGGCCCTAGCAGCCTCCCTAGACATGGCCGTGCGTAATACCCGCGCCTACGGCCCCGACCGCGTGGCAGCCCATTGGGCTCCGTACGTACCCGTCGCGACAAACCCACCCCCCCCGGACACCCCACAGGCTTGCGCGGTCCAAACGCCAAGTCGCACCGGGGGCGCCCGCTGTTATTTCTGTGGCCAGGCGAAACACCCCCGGCAGCGCTGCCCGGCCCGCGCAGCTATCTGCAAGAGCTGCGGGAAAACGGGCCATTACGCGGTTGTGTGCCGGTCCCGCGAGGTCACCGCTGTCCCGGGAGAACAGGGAGCCCTGCAAGCCGTTTACGCTCCCAACCCCCCCAGCACGCCATGTACGACCCGCAGGCGCAGCCGCTCTGGGTCCCGACCACCGCGGTCCCGGGAGAACAGGGAGCCCTGCACGCCGCTTACGCTCCCCAACCCCCCCCCCCTGCACCCCAGGTATGACCCGCCGGCGCTACCGCTTTGGGTCCCGACCACCACTCTCCACGGAGAAGAGGGAGTTTTTGCGCGTCCCTAACGCCCCCCCTAACCCCACCCCCCGCACCCCACGTACCCGCCGGCGCTACCAACTTGGGTCCCGACCACCGCTGTCCCCGGTGAGGGAGCTCCGCGTGGTCCTAGCGCTCCCAGCGTCCCATGTGCGACCCGCAGACACCGCCATTTTGGGTCCCGGCCACCACGAGGGGAGGAAGGGCACCGCCATCTTGGACCACCCCAGACCTGTACGACGCGTGGGGGTGGCCATTTTGTCCACCCCCGCCGCCATCTTGTGACCCCCCAGCCACGTGCGATGTATGGGGCGGCCATTTTGTTCATCCCCGACGCCATCTTGGACGGCAACAACGGACCCCACTCCACTACTACAACCACGTCTCGCTTCAATTACGCTTGATCAAGCTCGGCCCCGGAGACTCCAGACGACGACGACAATGGTGCTAATAAACGGCCACGAGACACCATGCCTAGTCGACTCCGGGAGCACGGAGAGCTTTATCCACCCCAACACGGTAAGACGCTGTTCATTGACCACCTATCCCAGCGCACAAAAGATTTCCCTAGCTGCAGGATCCCACTCCGTACAGATCCAAGGATTCTGCATAGTTACCCTAACGGTGCAGGGGAGGGAGTTCAAAAACTACAAACTAAACGTCCTTCCCCAACTCTGTGCCCCCACCTTGCTAGGATTAGATTTCCAATGCAATCTACAGAGCCTTACGTTCAAATTCGGCGGCCCAATACCCCCACTCACTATCTGCGGCCTCGCAACCCTCAAGGTGCAACCCCCGTCCTTGTTTGCGAACCTCACCCCGGATTGCAAACCCGTCGCCACTAGGAGCAGACGGTACAGCGCCCAGGACCGGACCTTCATTCGGTCCGAAGTCCAGTGGCTACTAAAGGAGGGCATAATCCAGGCCAGCAATAGTCCCTGGAGAGCGCAGGTGGTAGTAGTGAAGACAGAGGAGAAACAAAGGATGGTCATAGACTATAGCCAGACCATCAACAGGTACACACAACTAGACGCGTACCCTCTCCCCCGCATACCCGACATGGTCAACCGGATTGCCCAATATAAAGTCTTCTCCACCGTGGACCTCAAGTCCACCTACCATCAGCTCCCCATCCGCCCAAGTGACCGCAAGTACACAGCCTTCGAGGCAGACGGGCGATTATACCACTTCCTAAGGGTCCCATTTGGCGTCACAAACGGGGTCTCGGTCTTCCAACGGGAGATGGACCGAATGGTTGATCAACATGGGTTGCGGGCCACGTTCCCGTATCTCGACAATGTAACCATCTGTGGCCACGACCAGCAGGACCACGACGCCAACCTCCAAAAATTCCTCCAGACCGCCAAAGCCTTGAACCTCACGTACAACGAGGACAAGTGCGTTTTTAGCACAAACCGGCTAGCCATTTGGGGATATGTAGTGCGCAATGGGATAATAGGCCCCGACCCCGAACGTATGCGCGCCCTCATGGAATTCCCCCTCCCGCACTGCCCAAAAGCCCTGAAACGCTGCCTGGGGTTCTTTTCATACTACGCCCAGTGGGTCCCCCAGTACGCAGACAAGGCCCGCCCCCTGATACAGACCACGACCTTTCCTCTGTCGACAGAGGCTTGCCAGGCCTTCAGCCGCATCAAAGCGGATATCGCAAAGGCCACGATGTGCGCCATCGACGAGTCCCTCCCCTTCCAGGTCGAGAGCGACGCCTCCGACGTAGCTCTAGCGGCCACCCTTAACCAAGCGGGCAGACCCGTGGCCTTTTTCTCCCGGACCCTCCACGCCTCAGAAATCCGCCACTCCTCAGTGGAAAAGGAAGCCCAAGCCATAGTGGAAGCTGTGCGACATTGGAGGCATTACCTGGCCGGCAGGAGATTCACTCTCCTCACTGACCAACGGTCGGTAGCCTTCATGTTCGATAATGCACTGCGGGGCAAAATCAAAAACGACAAGATCTTAAGGTGGAGGATCGAACTCTCCACCTTCAACTACGAGGTTTTGTATCGTCCCGGAAAGCTGAACGAGCCGTCCGATGCCCTATCCCGCGGCACATGTGCCAACGCACAAATTAACCGCCTCCAAACCCTCTACGAGGACCTCTGCCACCCGGGGGTCACTCGGTTTTTCCACTTCAAGTCCCGCAATCTCCCATACTCTTTAGAGGAGGTCCGTACAGTCACAAGGGACTGCCACATCTGCGCGGAATGCAAACCGCATTTTTTTCAGGCCGGAGGGTGCGCACCTGATTAAGGCTTCCCGCCCCTTTGAACGCCTTCGTCTCGATTTCAAAGGGCCCCTCCCCTCCACCGACCGCAACGCATATTTTCTTAATGTGGTGGACGAATACTCCCGCTTCCCATTTGCCATTCCCTGCTCTGACATGACCGCGGCCACAGTCATTAAAGCCTTGAACAGCATCTTCATACTGTTCGGTTGCCCCGCATACGTCCACAGCGACAGGGGGTCCTCTTTCATGAGTGACGAGCTGCGCCAGTTCCTGCTCAGTAAGGGCATAGCCTCAAGCAGGACGACCAGCTACAACCCCCGGGGGAACGGGCAAGTAGAGAGGGAGAACGGCACGGTCTGGAAGGCCGTCCTACTGGCCCTACGGTCCAGGGATCTCCCAGTTTCACGGTGGCAGGAGGTCCTCCCGGACGCTCTCCATTCCATCCGGTCGTTATTATGTACGAGCACTAATCAAACGCCTCATGAGCGTCTCCTTGTCTTCCCTAGGAGGTCCTCCTCTGGAACGTCGCTGCCGACCTGGCTGGCGGCCCCAGGACCCATCTTGCTCCGAAAGCATGTGCGGGCACATAAGGCGGACCCGTTGGTCGAAAGGGTTCACCTCCTCCATGCGAACCCGCAGTACGCTTACGTGGAGTACCCCGACGGCCGACAGGACACGGTCTCCCTGCGGGATCTGGCGCCCGCCGGCAACACACACACCCCCCCGACACCATTCACCCAACCCCCCCTTCCTCCCACCGCCGCACCCCGCGACCGCCCCCTTCCCAGGAGGATCGGTTCCCCTCCCCTCAGGCCCGACCAAGAATAAAGCCCAAGCTGAAACCGTAAGGCTCCCGGAGACGACAACACCGGTACAAGCACCACCACCACCACCGGGGCCGAGGCGATCGACACGGACGACCAGACCGCCCGACCGACTCGTGGCGTCGATCTAAATCAAAATATGGATTTTTCACAAGAACATTTTGCTTTTCTCCATATACCCTCTGTAAATAGTCGAAACAGGACAAAATTGTACAATACTGTATTGCCATGTGAATGTTTTTTTTCCTCCCAGGACCAGCCCTGTAAACCCTTACCACCATACGAAGCATCACCCCGCCGGGTTAATTTTTGACAAGGGGTGAATGTGGTAGTATGTATTGGGGGTCATGTGGGACTGGAAGCCCTAATGTCATTGGCTGACACATCCCGGGTCCTGGTTGGTCGTTGACCTCTAGCTCCGCCCTGAAGGCGGAGTATAAGAAGCCGGAGTCCTCCCCCGCAGGCCATTCTACTATCGAGCTGCGGGGGAACAGACACGCTTAATAAAGCCTCATCGACTTCACTCTATTCGTCTCACGGAGTCTTTGTGCGCTACAGGGAGTTTGAGATTGGAGGGAGCTGAAGAATGACTTAGCCTGGTGTACCTCCTCTTCCTGCACTGGATCGCCTCGCAGGCTGGAGAGGCGAGATTAGTTTGCTTCCTGGTGCCATTTCTGTGATACAGGATATGCCTGTGTACCATCACTCCTCTGATCAAGGCCTCGAGGGCCTGGTTGATGAAATGGGGGACTGCCACCATCCTGAGGTTTTCGGCCTTCTTCTTGTGGCTGGATGACATCTCTGCAAGTGTACTGAAGCCAGGTGGACAGGAGAGAGTGAGATGTATGTCTTGGATTGGCCTTTAAATATGGAATCCGAACCTTCGATCCTGCCAACTGACAGTGGGAAGATGAATCAGCTTCCAACCCGCCACGTCCAACCAACACCTGTGCATAATAAATGAGCTTCCAAGCATGGAATTGGGCACAAGTTCCCACCAGTCCAGTCAGCGGGGTGGATGCTGCCAAAACCACCCACTTAGTCTCTTAATTCTGTCCAATATATGCACACGAATAATGGATTGTGACTATTTATGAAGGGCAGACAGGATAGTCTCCTTAAAGACAGTCAGTAAACCTATAATATTGGAGGTGGGCAAATGGTTAGAAAAAACTCTGAGGAGCAGTTCATGTTGTCACTTAGAAAGTCACTAATTAAGCAAGGACAGATGGTATGCATCTGTGAAGGGAAGATATGTCTGACTAACTTGATTACATTTTTTTTGTGCTGTTTACAAGCGGGGTCAATAAAAGTCGAGCATTTGATGCATACTTTTTTTTAGCAAGTCTGTTAACAAAGTCACACATGGCACACTGTCAGAAAATCAAAGCATCTGAGATTCAAGGGGAAATGCCTTTGGTTCCAAAATGGCCTTACAGGCAGGATGAAAAAAATCATGGTCATTGGGTGTTTTGTGATTGGAAAGCTGCTTCCAGTAGGGCAGGGTTCAGTACCACATGCTTCCCATGGTATATGATCAATGATTTATATGTAAGAGGCATAACAAAGAAGTTTGCAGATGGTACAGAAATTGGCTTTCTGCTTGAAGGGCTCGAGGGCAGCACGGTGGCACAGCGATTAGCATTGCTGTTTCACAGCGCGAGGGACACGGAATTCAATTACGGCCTTGGGTGACTGTCTGTGTGGAGTTTGCACTTTCCCCCTGAAGCTGCATGGGTTTCCTTTGGGTGCTCTGGTTTCTTCCCATTGCCCAAAGATGTGTAGTTAGGTGGATTGGCCATGCAAATTGCCCATTAGTGTCCAAAGCTGAGCAGGTTAGGCGGGGTTACGGGGATAGGACGGGGGAGTGGGCCTAGGTAGGGTGCTTTTTCAGAGGGTCAGTGCTCAATGGGCTAAATGGCCTTCTTCTGCACTGTAGGAATTCTATGAAAATGAAGATTGGAACTGGAGGCTGCAGCAAGATGACAATGAACTAGTCAGGTAGGCAGGAAAAAAAAAATTCCATCTGGAGAAGTGTAAGGGAATGCATTTGGGCATGGCAAACAAGGCCAGGCAATACTCAAGCCGTCTTCTTAAACCTTCCTCCCCTGTCTCCTCCATCTTCACATCTATCAATTCGCACAATGTGCTCATTGATTTAATGATTCAGCTCATCACTTTCTGATGATTTAAGAGGACGCTAACAGGATATCAATTAGTTTCAAAAGAACTTATCCTGTTTTATATTTTTCACGTTGTTGAATGAATTCCAGTGTCACAGCTGTATTAGAACAGTTTAGCTCACAACTCAGCTGAAACAGGTCCTTAGTATCACAGCCAAGATATTGTCCATAAGCTGAGCTGTGTCGAGTGCAGTCAGACGATCCTTAATAACATGTAATGTGAACTGAACAGGTATCTATGATGGCTGGGGATCTCAAAATATGATCATCCATATCAAAACTTTTTGTTGACACTTGATTTAAGACTGGCAATCTGACATGAGGCATTACGCTGTGAGTGCTGAATTGCACTTGCCACAGGGCTTCTGTCACAGGCTTCGTTAAAGTTTGCTTGGTCCTTCAATAAGAGTTCTTCATTAACAGGGCAATAGTGGGTGTCCTATAAATAGGAGTAGCATGTGATTATATGATTGAACTAGTAAACCAATCCAGTTCAAATGCCATCATGTGAATTTGAATTTTTTTTTTAACTATAGAAACAAAGAAACTGGTATGATTAAAAGTGAAGCTGTTGGTTTGTTATGAAAACTTAACTAGTTCCTTTAGGGAAGAAAGTGCTCCCAAATGGGTAATATTTGCTACCCCTTATTCATGATGGCCATGATGACGAGAATACATTTTTTTTTAAATCCATGGGGCACAATTGGGACCAATGCTTGGAGATCCATGAAATAAGTGACTGGATGGGGAGGACGCAATAATGTTGTCCAAATAAGCATTTTCCAATTATTGCTGTGGTCCCCTTCATAATACCGCAGTTAAAAACAAAATTGTAAATCCTGTCCCTCAAAATACAAACTAGAATTTCAACACTCCCTGGTATCCAACTGAGCCCCAACTCAGGGAGGTGCATGCGAGCTCAGCATACATATTTCCACTGATCCTACATAGAAACATAGAAAATAGAAGCAGGAGGAGGCCATTCGGCCCTTCAAGCCTGCACTGCCATTCATTATGATCATGGCTGATCATCAAGTTCAATACACTGATCCTGCCTCCACCCCCACCCCCCTACCCCTTCATCCTTTTAGCCCCAAGAGATCGGTTATCAAGGGGCCAGATAAGTGAGAATTTCTGCCCAACCTCAGGCTCACTTCTTGTATTAATACAATTTTGTTAACCCAGCAGAGGTTACACTCTGAACAAACCACCTCACATACACAGAGATCAGACTGGGATCTTGCAGATCTGTGTTCTAACTTAACTTCCAGTCCCTCTGGTGTATTTCAGCAACATTCTGGCAGTTGTGTGCTGGCAGGATCACAGATTTTGTATTCCCATGTGCTTTCATGTAAATCAAAGTGTTAGCAGACACGTTTATGTGTATGGCTGCCATGTAACTGCGAGAATATAGACATGGTATATACACTGGTGTATACCAGGGCCAGTTTAGCTCAGTTGTCTGGACAGCTGGTTCATGATGCAGAGCGAGGCCAGAGGCCATGGGTTCAATTCCTGTACCAACTGAGATTATTCACCCTTGCCCCTCATCTGAGATGTGGTACACCTCAGGTTAAATCACCACCAGTCAGCTCTCCCCTGAAAGTAGGCTATGGTTGTCTGGACTATAGCAACTTTAATTACCAGCTTGTGAATAACTACACTCATGAACATATTTGTGTACATGCAGCAGTTGAAACATCATTTGCTTCTGCTTTGCAGGTTTGGGAGAAAGAGAGTTCTGTTGGAGGTGCTGTATTCAGTGTACTTCAAGGGTTGTCTCCCAAATGGGAAGTTTTCTGTCTTTTCAATTTCCTCATGGGTATTGGACAGGTTTCAAAGTATCAGGTTGCCTTTGTACTTGGTAAGTGCTTACACCATTCAGTGTTTATATTAATCCTTTCTGAGATTCTGTCACTCAGTGCGACACTAAGTTCTGGTTGATTATATGTTGGCCCAGAAGACTGGTAGGTGACCCATGCAAATGTTGCAGCCTCGCCTTATTTTTCCCAATTTCTTTCTGTGGCAAAATGATCAAAAAATGCTAAAAATATGAAAGGTAGCAGGACTGTTCTTGCTGGGAATGTGAACCAGAAGATTACTGAATTATACACGAACAGCAGAGAAAGATAAAGCACAAAATTCAGTACAACAGCTCGCTGTTTAGTGTGTCAGAGTGGTTCACACAGTCTTTTACGTCTTAGTCTTCTTTACCCCACTTGCTCAGTACCTCCAAGCAGTGTAATATCCCACACGAGGGGCGCGATTCTCCACTCCCACGCCGGTTGGGAGAATCGCCTGGGCCGCCAAAATTTCCAGGGACGCCAGTCCGACGCCCTCCCGCGATTCTCCCAAGCGGCGGGAACGGCTCGGTCGAGTTTCGCGGGCCGCAGGCCGGAGAATCGCCGGAGACACCGAAAATGGCGATTCTCCGGCACCCCCGCTATTCTGAGGCCCGGATGGGCCGAGCGGCCAGGCCAAAACGGCGGGTTCCCCCCGGCGCCGTCCACACCTGGTCGCTGCAGTCATGGACGGTGCGTGAACACTGGGGGGGCGGCCTGCGGGGGGGCGAGGGGGGGTCCTGCACCGGGCTTCACCTGGAATGTGGGGTGGCCCGCGATCGGTGCCCACCGATCGTCGGGCCGTCCTCTCTGAAGGAGGACCTCCTTCCTTCCGCGGCCCCGCAAGATCCATCCCCCATCTTCTTGCGGGGCGGACTTAGAGCGGACGGCAACCACGCATGCGCGGGTTGGCGCCGGCCTGGCGCGGGTAGATGACGCGGCCCCGATACTGGCCCATTGTCAGGGCCTGAATCGGTCGGGACCGGGGCCGTTCCGCACCGTCGTGAACCTCGACGGCGTTCACGACGGCGTGGCCACTTCGCCGTGGGAGTGGAGAATACCGCCCGAGACCTATGGGGTTGGAATGATAGTCTTCCCCATGAACCTTGTGGAGTACGAACTCTCCTGCTAGGGGCAGGGTATCTCAATTACCCGGTGTATATAAGGTCGAAGTCTACCAAGAAGTATGTATATATATATATATATATATATCATTTTTAACTAAAACTTTGTTCACATTTTTACTTGGTGTGGGCTCCCCCTATCCTTAGTAGACTGGCAATGAGGAGTAAACTGGTTTGCTGTCGATGCTGTGACCTACTCAGCTGAACCACCACTCGATTTACTGGATTTCTTTGATTCACCATATCTCTGTTTGGGTGGTTGGATACATTTGAGACCAGTGTCGAAGATTGGAAATAATAAATTGAAAGACTGCGTTATTTCTTCTGGGCCAACAATAGCATGGAAAATGAGTGCCAGACGGTCATTCTGTTGATGGCCTGTGGACCTCATACATTCGGGGTGATCTGGAGTCTCGCAGATCCGGCAAAGCTGGATATGCGAACATTCAAACAGATCATGACACTTGTGGGGTGCAACACTTTAACCCAACCCCGTCGATAATCGTTCAAAGATATCGGCTTAATACGGCAGAGAGGTCCACCGGTGAGTCCGTCACCGAGCTGAGTTTGTTTCTCGGCTACGGAAGATAGCCGGGTTTTGTGAGTGTGGAGCTGTTTGGTCCGATATGTTCCGTGATTGTTTGGTCCGTGGTATAATACATGGAGGTGAATGTTTTGGGGCATCACCCCTCACGTGGTATCACTGCAGCTCGGACCGAATGCCGACCAATGATTTGGATCAATGACCCGTAGTGTCTTCTTGCTTCAAACCGTATTATTTTCTGGATGCATACGTCCCCCTGAGTCCGGTGTTCCAGGTCCCAAGTATCGCAGAAACAATTGTCCTTCTTTCCAGCTACAGAAAAGGAAGGAAACAGCAACACCAGCCTCCAGGCAACTGCAACCACCAGCAGGAGCAAGCAGCAAATTGTGAAGTGCTCTCACAACTAACCTGGCCAATTCCTCATTAACTGCCTTTGACTGTGAGCAGCCTCTTGCTTCACAGCTGAGGACAATTGCTAAAGTGACTTCAGCATAGAATCAAGAGCAGCTCTCTGTCCTGAAAGTGTTTGGTAGGACAGACAGGCAGCAGCTTTGGTTGCCCCTGTTATGGGTATCCATAATATTTAATGATGGCTTAAATGTCTCGCAGCTTAAAGCCTGTAAACCCCACTGCAATTTAGGGTTAATGATATGCTTGCAATATTCGGGCATGATCCGGAACTCTCCATCGGGAGTGGACCAGTTAGATAGCAAACAAATTCACGCCCAGTATGAATCTCGATTTTGGCCTTTCCCGCTATTTAACTGGCAAACTCCGGGCGCACATGGTCTCTAATTGGAGACTGACTGGAGGCTTTGGCATCAATGATGAAAGTTAGGGTACGATTGAGAAAAGCAACAGCTATAGTAATGTTGTCATGAACGTGGTGAACATGGCCAAAGGCGAGACAGCTGGGATTTTAAAATTGCAGTTGCAAGTGAATTGGAGGGTAGTTTTCTCCAGCAGTCAACATGTCCTCACATCTCCTCTGTATTTCTTATCCAAAACCTAATAATAATGTCTCTTCATTCTTGTACCATCAGCTGATGAGAACAGTTTTTACTTGTCTACCTTATCCAGACCTGTGATAATCTTGTATGCTTGTATCAATTCTTTGCACAATCTTCTTTGCTCCAAAGAGAACAATCCCAACTCCTGCAACCTAACCTTATGACAAAAATACCTTCTCCCTAGATCTATTCTAGTAAATCTTCTCTGCACCTTTCCAAGGACCTTTGCAACTTGACTAAAGTGCGGTGACCAGAACTAGCTACAATATTCTATTTGTGGCTGAAACTAGAGTTTTATGAATGAACACAGAGAAAACCCCAGTTACGGAGGCCTGCTTACCTAACAAGTGTAGGGATACATAAAAGCCTGATAATGAATGAGAAGTCAATAGGAATCAGCAAGATGAAGTCCAGACTTAAAGTCAGAGGGCCTATGGTGGAGCATGTAAAGGACGGGTGGCATGGTAGCACAGTAGTTAGCACTGTTGCTTCACAGCATCAGGGTCCCAGGTTCGATTCCTGCTTGGGTCACTGTCTGTACGGAGTCTGCATGTTCTCCCCGTGTCTGTGTGGGTTTCCTCCGGGTGCTCCAGTTTCCTCCCACAGTCCAAAGATGTGCAGGTTAGGTAGATTGACCATTCCAAATTGCCCTTAGTGTCCAGTAAAGTGGTTAGGTGGGGTTACTGGGATAGGGTGGGGGTGTGGGCTGAGGTAGGGTGCTCTTTCCAACGGCCGGTGCAGACCCAATGGTCTCCTTCTGTAAATTCTATGATTCTATGACTTTTTTATTGCCCATGTCAATTTTTAGTGTGTGAGAATCGTGTGTTTTCTTGCCCACGGAGTGAATGTCCCAACTAAATAATTCTAGCAAAAGCTTTTGTGAGTTTCAAAATAATTTATTTTATTTATTAGCACATACTTTGCATGGATTTTTAAAATGCAACATCTCACTTGTCGTGATATCATGGTTGTGTTGTAATTCATCGACTGACCACGAGGAGTCTCACCAGTTTATAAGTGAATGTTAGAAGAGTCAGGTGACCTCAGACTGACTGGAGAGCAGGGAAGAGAGGGGTTGCTTGTGCATGATCATACTGTTATTCATCTGTTGTTTTGCATATAGTTGACCCACAGTTAAAGTTAATAAATTGTTTATAGATTTAAATACAAGTGTTCTTGCAATATCAATCAGGCCACCCGACAAGAACATTACATCACTCACCTCACTCTCTCACATGCACAAAGATTACATACAGATGAAAGTGATATATGGTTACAATTTACAATTATTCCAGTCTCTTTCATGGCAGGCTTGTAGTTTTCTGAGATGCAATTGATGATTTAAAGTTGAAATGGTAAACTGAAGGATTTCAGTAAGCTGTGGGTTTCTTGTAATCAAAATTCCAACTGTGTCAATTCTCGGGTGAGTTTGAACTTGGAATGTTGGGTCTTGCTCTCTGTTAGGATCTCCCTGTTTTGAGGTATTGTTGTTTATTACCTTGGCCGCTTGGATGGCTTTCAGTGGAATTCTCTATAGAATAGCTTCCAGCTGATTTAAAGCAGACAACAAAATGGCTTCCTCATCCTGTGACAAGTCAATTTCCCAATCAAAGGGTGGTGTGTTGATTGGCCATCCTGTGTTGTTCTTTGACACTTTGAGACTTGAGAGGTCTTTATGTTGGAATGACCCACTCAAATTAGTACGGAGGCGGCACGGTGGCACAGTGGTTAACACTAATGCCTCACAGCGGCAGGGACGCAGGTTCAATTCCAGCCTCGGGTCATTGTCTGTGCAAAGTTTGTAATATTCTCTCCATGTCTGCATGGGTTTCCTCTGGGCACTCCGGTTTCTTCTCACAGTCCAAAGATATGGGGGTTAGGTGGATTGGCCATGATAAATTGCCTCATCGCGTCCAGGGATGTGTAGATTATGGGGTTACGGGGATATGGTCGGGTGGATGGGGGAGTGGACATGGGTAGAGTGCTCTTTCAAAGGGTCGGTGAAGACTCAATGGGCCAACTGGCCTCCTTCTGCACGGTAGGGATTTTATGATTCTATGAATTTGGCAATACCCTCTTGGATTAGTTTCAGGAAAATGCATTGATGCAACATCCGGCTGGACTGGTTCCATTTGTTCTCCCTTAAGACAAGGGCCTGGTTCTAATTCACAAAGGGAGTCAGGTGACCCTTGGACGGCCAAATGTTTCAGCCTGTTTGAGTTCAATTTTACAATATAAAATATTCATTCAAAGTTCATAATACACCAGGGCATGACTGGTGATATTGAAGTGGGGAAGAAGGAGACATCATGAAGCATCAATGAACAGCTGCTCACGTTTGGAAACAGGCATGACAGTAATGATCTCCAATAATCCCCGTTACAGATTTATTTTGTGTTTTTAAAATGTTATTTCATTTATACATATTATCTATTGTTCTCAACTTCCATTTTTGCTCTACAATCATCGTCCCTGCAAGATGCATACGCTGAGCTGATCCTGCACACAGCTTGGTCTGTGGCTGATGTTTAGAGAGCAATACCTTCATTACTGAAAGTTCTTTTAAAGTGAATAATGGTTTATTTCAGAGTGGCAAAAATAAGCAATGAACTATAAGTAGATATTCACTCACAATAATATTCTTCTTAACATGGTTATTATATTTTTACAGGATCAGAACTTCTTAGGAAATCACTTTGTGTTTGGTACACTTGGAATTCCTCTTTCCTTTACAGTCGGCTATATGGCAATGCCTTTGGCTGCATACTTCATACGAAACTGGCGGATATTACTTTTCACCCTGTCTCACTCCAGCTTGCTGTACATTCCTTTATGGTGGTAGGTAGCAACTGGAACTTTAACCTGGCTAAGTAATAGATAAGAAATGTTACTGCTGTTAACTTCCGCTGCTGATTCCAACCAGAAAGTGTGGATTATTCTTGAATGAGTATGAGGATGGGGTTTGGCATTCGCAAAGTAATACAGTAGTGTCGTGATGTCTCCATGATTGTAATGAGATGCTGGACATTCAGGTGAGATACTTTTTGCCTTCAATGAGTAATCAAATGGAATCAGTTGTCATCCCATTAAAATACCTGTCCAATTTTACCAGATTCAAATCAATGGGTTGAGTATTAAGGGCTGAATTTAATGCAACAATTTCTAAGTTCATTTGTGGTGATTCGTTTTCAGGGAGTTTCAGTTCCACACCACTATCAAACGGCACTTAGTCACTTATTTGGGTCCTGGGGAGTTTCTCACCGGTTTAGCTCACACTTAGAGGACTGGATTCTCTGCTGGGGGATTCTCCATTGCGCCGGCAGCGCACCCAAGCCCGGAGATTTCCCGACAGCGTGGGGCTTCGCACAATGGGAAACTCCATTGGCCGGCTGGCGGGGAGGAGAATCCCGCTATCAGCAAGGGCGCATTGCACCAGAAAACTGGTGTGGCAGAATGGAGAATAACGCCCAGAATTATTTTCACCACGACGGAACTGAACCTGGTGATCGGGCTGCCATTGAAAGGGTGCACCGATCTCTAAGTGAGCTTGTGGGGCCCCACAACATCCGACCCTTGGGCAATGTCACCCCCACACACATGGGTATTACTCCACCCCCCCCCCCAAGTAAGGACACCTCACTATGTGTTCCCTGGCAGTCCTCCCAATTCAGGTCCCCCCATGCCCCCTTACAGGCACCCCCCAGGATCCCCACCCATCACCCCACAAACCTCCAAGAGGTCCTTAGTACCTGCCCTGCATGCCCCACCGTTCAAAACCCCCTCCATCCTTCTTTCGTGAGCATGGCCCCCTCTGTTCCTGACCCTTGCGCTGCCATGCTGGCAGTGCCAAGGTGCCAGTTGGGCAGTGCCAAGGTGCCCACATTCCAGGCGGAGGGGCAGGGAGACCCCCTGCACTATCCCTGACCGCCCAGAGGTCTCCAACAGCCTAGGAGACCCCCTGGGTGCCTTTCTGCCTGGTTCACGTTTGTGTGGACCAGCACTGAGGCTCATAGATCCCGGTAGGTTGGTAGATCCCGGGCAAATGTGCCGAAGTAGGTTTAAAATCTACTTAGGTGTGCGCGGTTTGGTCACGCCCCTTTTGGGCATGCTTCAGATTCCGACGCCTCGCAGGACTTCGGTCGATCCCACCAGACGTGAAGGCTGCCAGGAAGCCTGCGAGAGGCCTCTCCCCGGATCTATCGCCCGCATTGTGCTCTCGCCCATGCGCAACGAGACCATAAAATTGAGCCCATAGTGTGCTCTAAAATAAACAGGTGATTATAATGGATCTTAACAAAATTATTTTGAGGTAAAGTATTAGCAACAAAAGTGACCTGAAATATAAATTGGACCTATAAATCTATCTATTGGAAAAATCAAAGTGAAAGCAAAGTAATTACAAATGCCAGGTTTACAGAGTCAGAAATTGCACTCAAAATCAAAAGGTAGGTTTCAAATTGTGATCAATCCCCACATATCAGGAGGCAGATTTGCAGGCGATGTTGCACATTTGAGGGTTGTGGAGATCCCAACACTTAATATATTCAAGGTTGATATGCAAATTTTTTTGGCCTCTCAGTTATTCATTGACATAAGGAACAGATGGGAAAGTGGAGTTGAGGCCAAGGATAAGCCATAATCATATTGAATGATGGAGCAGGCTTGAAGACCTGTATGGCCGACTCCTGCTCTTAGTTCTTATGTTCAATGATCTTATGGAAAATCAGCCACTATAGGGCCAACGTTTGTGGTTGGTGATTGAAAGCAAATGATTACCATCACAGTAATAAATGTGCATCTTGTGGCCGTCTCCGATTACTATGTACATCTCACATTGAGGGCTCGATTCAACAGAAACATTTCTAAGTGCCATTTGGATACATTTGGCGGGGTGTTCCTCGACAGCAGCGTTGACAGATCACAGCCTGTATTCAACGGCACTTAGTGCTGAAAACGAGCCCTCACAAGTTTCTTGCCATTACTGGCTCCCTCGCTGTCTGATTCGCCGAGTTCAGCTTCTCACCGCTAACAAGGGGGAGCTGCTTTTAAAAACTCCCTGACTACTCACTCCCAGTCAACACACAAGCATGGCAGCGCACAGACCTGCTCCTCCATTTGGGGACGGTGACCTGGCCAGGCGTATCGACACTGTGAATTAGAGGCGGGGCATCCTGTTCCCCCAAGGGGGTCGGAGGAACAACAGCAAGGTCAGCAATGCCGCCTGGGAGGAAGTGGCAGCGGCTGTCAGCGGGGGTGGCATAACCAGGAGGACTGCTGTCCAATGCTAGAAGACCAACTGGTTTAGCACACTGGGCTAAATAGCTGCCTTTTAAAGCAGACCAAGGCAGGCCAGCAGCACGGTTCAATTCCCATACCAGCCTCCCCGAACAGGCGCCGGAATGTGGCGACTAGGGGCTTTTCACAGTAACTTAATTTGAAGCCTACTTGTGACAATAAGCGATTTTCATTTCATTTCATTTTCATTTCATTTCACTATGTCCACTGAGCTGCAGGGGTAAATTACCAAATTCACAACACCCCTCCCCCACCCACACAAATCACTGCTGATACCACGCATCCAACCCACATCCGATCTTTGTTCTTATTCCTCAGAACCCCTTGGCATCCACTAACACAACCCTTTCATGTCCAGGGGCGGGGCCCACACATGCCACCTGCTATGGAACACCTCAACCGTGTAGCTCACAATGCCCTCTCTTTGTCCCTGCAGGAGAAGATAGCCCATATTAAGACGGGGGGGGGGCGTGGTGCCAGAGAGAGATATAAGTCCTCGCCCCCTATGCAGAACCAACAGCGAGGTTGACCTGTGCTACAGAGATGATGATCCACTGCCCCTTCACCCAGATGACCTGTCTCAAGCGAGTAGCTCACGTCAGACAAAGTGATCCTTCCCTCTCACTGACGACATGTTCATCGTCTCGCAGGATCTCCATCTGATGAGGATGGGCCATCCAGAGACGTTTCCCCCTCACCACCCAAGAGACCACCTCGGAGGAGAGCTCCGAGGAAACCGCTATCCAGGCATCACAGATATCATTCCCAACTCCACCAGCGCAGAGATACACACCTACGGCGGGTGACAATAGTGGACACACTTCTGAGGCACAATCTGGCGAGCACCACATAGTTGCTGATGCACATCAGGTGGAGGTAAGAACATCCAAGGGAGTCAGCAGTCTGAGATTAGCTGGATCGCAGGACTGAGCTGGGTCCAGACAGATACCGAGCCTTTTGACACGGTTCTCCCCGCGTTGATGCAGATGATAGGCCAGAACCGTGACATTCAGGAGGGGATGTCAGGTGTATTCCAGTGACTGCATAGCTGATCGGAAGAGCCCCAAAGGCTTCAGGCACAGTAGATGATGCCGACATACATGACGGTATACACGCAGATTCCTCTTCCGTGTATGCTTTCTGATACATCGTTTTATTTCTGTATCTTTCTGTTGTAACTCCGCCAATTTTCCTGAACTAAAAATATCCGCCTCATCCTCCACCTGTTCTTGTTCTTTTCCAACCATCTGATCAAAAATTGTTTCTGATAATTGAACTTCGACTTTATCGTCACTCTTTGATTTCTCCTCTTGTCTTACCCTGTGACTTTGCGACCTTGTTACTACACAATCTGGAAAAACCCCAGGATATTCATCCTTCAACAATTCAGTTGTCTGATTTTGCACTGGCTTATCAATCACACTAGGCATCACTCCCACCTCCGATCCAGCTACATCATTACCCAAGATAAATTGTATTCCTGGACAAGATAGTTTCTCTATTACTCCTCCTACCACTTCACCACTCTTCACTGGACTTTCCAACCTTACCTTATATAATGGAACACCACTCTTCTCACCTTGAATTCCACGTATTACTACCTTTTCTGGCAATATTCCTCTCAAACTACATAACTCCTCATCTCTTACCATCAAAGATTGACTAGCTCCCGTATCTCTTAAAAATGTGACTTCTTTACCTACTCCTTCTGGTACACATGAGTAAACTTTACCCACACAAGTAAATTCTTTAAAGAGATCTACATAGAACATAGAACATTACAGCGCAGTACAGGCCCTTTGGCCCTCGATGTTGCGCCGACCTGTGAAAACACTCTAAAGTCCATCTACACTATTCCCTTATCGTCCATATGTCTATCCAATGATCATTTGAATTCCCCCATTTTCCCTCTCCCGCCTTTCTGAAACAACGGGGTTTCATTTTCCACCTTCCAATCTGCAGGAACCATTCCAGAACCTGCTGAATTCTGAATGACAGTTACCAACGTATCTACTATCTCCCCTGCCACGTCTTTCAACACTCTGCGATGGGGATCACCAGGCTATGGGGTTTATCAACCTTCAGTCCCGTTATTTTCTCCAGCGCTACTTTTCGACTAATACTAATTTCTTTCAGTTCCTCATTCTCACTACTGCCTACGTTCTCTCGTATTCCTGGAAGGCTTGTAGTATTCTCCTCCGTGACGACAGACACAGAGGGGGCGATTCTCCAATATGGAGCCCAAGTGTTCGCGCCATAGCGTTTCACGACAGCGCGAACCGGGCCCGGGTACGACCGAGTCTGTCTCCCACAGGGGCCAGCACGGCGCTGGAGCAGTTCACGTCGCTCCAGCCTCCTTTTGCAGCGCCAAATGGACGGCGCGCCAACCTGCGCATGCGCAGTTGGGCCGCGCCAACCTGCGCATTCGCGGGGGACTTCTTTAGTGCGCCGGCCCCGACTCAACATGGAGTCGGTGTTCAGGGGCCGGCCGCGCCAGAAAGTAGGTGGCACCTTCTTATCAAACACCTCTTGATCAGGCTATACAATCTTTTGCACCTCCTTCGCTTCACTTGGGCTTTCCTTTCCCACTTTAACAAACCCCACTGACCTATCCTGTTTTATCACATCAGCCTTCCCAGTGCTTTTCTTCAACCACCAACACTGTGACTTTACATGGCCTAGTTTATTACAATGAAAATATTTGAAACTTTTCATTTCTCTTCCATCTCCTAGATTTCTTTTTAAATCTGAGGTACACTCACGTTATAATCTCCCATCAGATCTCCTTTACCTATACCACTTGAGTATTTCTCTTTTCCCCAGTTTCTATCCCTTACAGGCTGAAACTGATGTCAGAAACCAAATTTTGATTTATGAACTAATTCATAATTATCTGCCATTTCTGCTGCTAACCTCGCAGTTTTAACCCTCTGCTCGTCCACATGAGTTCTCATTACGTCAGGAATTGAATTTTTAAACTCCTCCAAAAGTATAGTTTCTCTGAGAGCTTCAGACATTTGGGGCAAAATTCTCCCCAAACGGCGCGATGTCCGCCGACTGGCGCCCAAAACAGCGCCAATCAGGCAGGCATCGCGCCGCCCCAAAGGTGTGGAATGCTCCGCATCTTTGGGGGCTGAGCCCCAACATTGAGGGGCTAGGCCGGCGCCGGAGGGATTTCCGCCCCGCCAGCTGGCGGAAACGGTGTTTGTTGCCCCGCCAGCTGGCGCGGAAATGACATGTCGGGGCGGCGCATGCGCGGGAGCGTCAGCGGCCGCTGACAGTTTCCCGCGCATGCGCAGTGGAGAGAGTCTCTTCCGCCTCCGCCATGGTGGAGACCGTTGCGGAGGCGGAAGGGAAAGAGTTCCCCCACGGCACAGGCCCGCCCGGGGATCGGTGGGCCCCGACGTGGGCCAGGCCACCGTGGGGGCACCCCCCGGGGTCAGATCACCCCCCAGGAGCCCGGAGCCCGCCCACGCCGCCTTGTCCCGCCGGTAAATAGGTACTTTAATTTACGCCGGCGGGGCAGGCAATTTCTCGGCGGGACTTTGGCCCATTCGGGACGGAGAATCGAGTGGGGGGGCCCGCCAACCGGCGCGGCCCGATTCCCGCCCCCGCCCAATCTCCGGTACCGGAGACTTCGGCAACCGGCGGGGGCGGGATTCACGGCGGCCAACGGCCATTCTCCGACCCGCTGGGTGGTCGGAGAATGACGCCCTTGGTCTATTTTCAAAGCCCTTATCCACCAATCAAAATTACTCTGTTTGATCCTTTCAAACTCCATGTATGTTTAACCAGGTTCTTTCCTTAAATTCCTAAACCTTTGTCTGTAGGCCTCAGGCACTCATTCATGTGCACCTAAGATGGATTTTTTTCACCTACTCATAGGTCCCAGATACCTCCTCTGATAGTGATGCAAACACTTCACTAGCCCTACTAACCAGCTTTTTTTGAATCAGTAATATCCACATGTCCTGTGGCCATTTCATTTGTTCAGCCACCTTGTCAAATGAAATGAAAAAGGCTTCTACCTCCTTCTCATCAAACCTTGACAATGCTTGGACATATTTAAATAGATCCTCACCAAGCCTTCGATTATGGCGCTCTTTCCTCATCACTATCCTCAAACTGTACATTCCCTTTATCTCTGCCAATTTTAACTGACTGTCATGTTTCAAGGCCATTTTCTGAAGTTCAAACTCTCTCTCTTTTTCCCTTTCCTCTCTCTCTTTTTCTTTTTCTCTGATCTGTGCTCTTGCTCTTTCTTATTGTTCTGCTCGGGCTATTCTTTCCTTTTTCCTCATTTCGTATTCAAGCTGCTTTAATTCTTTTTTATATTCCAGTTGTTTAATCTGTAACTGAATTTTTGCCATTCCTAATGAGTCAGACTGTATCTCAAGCAATTTTAAATGCTCAGCTATCGCCATAAGTACCTCTTCTTTTCGTGTGCTGTCAGATAACGCTAACTGCAATGTTTTTGCCAAATCTAAAAGCCTTTTTTAGTCTCTGTTCGTAAGGCACTGCGTGTGATCTTCTCCACCCTCAAAATGTCTGAGCCTCTGAAAGAGCCATTGTCCACAACACATTTCCTACTTAAACTGGAATACCACACCTGAAAAGCAAACACAAATATGCTCACCCCTCACTGTCGTTAAGTTGACTAAGGCAACCAATCACAAAAGATAGACTTTTACCCCACGAGCCCCCAGTTTATTATGGGACAGGGTTTAGAGAACACCAAAGTATATCATGGAGTTCAACTGACCCACAACTTTTAATAGATTTTGGTTATGGGGAGCACAAGGGCCCACTTTACAGGTGTGATGCAACAGAGAACTAAATTTATTTTAAAAACAAATCAATGTTTATTCTATGAACCCAGTTAACATTTTATAAACACACAGTAAACAGTTTATCAACTACCAATCCTGATAACCCCCCAAAAGATACAGTACTCTATAGATAACCCTTAATACCTTTACGAGCAACATCCATTAGTTAAACCTTTTTTACAAAGACAGCAGGTTTAAATTCTCTCCAGAACCAGGCATTACTTTAAAATCATCAAGTGATCAGGAGACATTCTTTTTCATGAAGAGAGAGAGATCAAATGCAGCTCTCCATCTGAAAGCGAAACTAAGACACTCTGCAGCTCACAGCTCAAATGGAAGTAAAAAGACAGACAGCCCAGCTCCACCCACACACTGACATCACTGCAGCTATTTGATAAACACCCATTTCTTAAAGGGTGCATTCACCTGACACCTCCTCCCAAGAAAATAAATGTACCATCAACTTTTAGATGGTTTCATTTTTCACCTTTTCACTTTCCTTTAAGAAATATTGACAGTGAATATACATTTTAATTTTAACAAAACAAAACACGCAAACATTTATAATAACATAGCCCATTTTAGTTCTTCTTCCTCCAACTGACAGTCTTGATTAACAGTCTCTTTGGACAAGAAGGTCTCTGCCGATCCATCCATTTCTCTACACCTCGGCATTTCTCTTTAAGGTAAGATACTTTAGTTCAATCCGATCACAGAGCCCCTTGTAATTCTCTAACACAGGAGCATTGGTTAACACAGCCTTCAAGAAGTCAAATGCCTGTTGACACTCCGCTGTCCACTTAAATTTGCTACGTTTCTTTAGCAAGTCCATCAGTGGAACAACCACACTGCTAAAATTTAGCACAAATTTCCGGTAGAATCCACTCATGCCAAGAAATCGCATTACTTCCCTTTGTGTTGAGGGTATTGGAAACTCCCCAATAACTTTAGTTTTCACATCCCGTGGGATCATTCGACCCTGTCCGATTGTATGGCCGAGGAAAGTGACTTGGGCTTTTCCAAATTCACTTTTGGCTAGGTTTATCACCAAACCCGCCTCCTGAAGTCGATCGAATAACTCCATCAGATGCTTCAAATGTTCTTTCCATGTCTGACTGAATTGGGTAATCCTGAAACGACTTTGTTAGTTAACCGCTGAAATGTGCCTGGGGCGTTTTTCATGCCAAATGACATAACTTTGAATTGGTATACACCATCTGGAGTCACAAGGCTGAAATCTCCTTCGCCCTTTCGGATAAAGGTACCTGCCAGTAACCTTCCCAGAGGCCACATCCACAGCAGTGAAGACTCATCTCAAACCTACACTTTAATCCCCGTTTTGTTATCCCCACCAACCCTTTCCTTGTGTTTGTCTTGTGTGCTTATGAGTAGAGGGTGGGACGGGGTTTTGGAATTAAATAGACTGGTAGACCATTGTTCTGTTATTCCTTTATATATTCTTTACCTTTTGCTATTAATAAACAGTTTGTTAATGCTTTATTTATAAACCTGGGGTGCCCCGACGGCAGCAGGATTCTCCATCTTGTGAGCCAGCTAATGGGGTTTCCCATTGTGGATAGTCCCACACCATCGGAAATCCCCCGGCGTGGGTGCGCTGCTGTCGCAACGGAGAATCCCGCCAGTGGAGAATCCAGCCCCTTGTGCCTGTAACTCATTGAGGCAATCATAGAATTATCATAGAATTTACAGTGCAGAAGGAAGCCATTCGGCCCATTGAGTCTGCACCGGCTCTTGGAAAGGGCACCCTACCCAAGGTCAACACCTTCACCCTATCCCCATAACCCAGTAACCCCACCCAACACAAAGGGCAATTTTGGACACTAAGGGCAATTTAGCATGGCCAATCCACCTAACCTGCACATCTTTGGACTGTGGGAGGAAACCGGAGCACCCGGAGGAAACCCACGCACACACGGGGAGGATGTGCAGACTCCACACAGACAGCGACCCAAGGCGGAATCGAACCTGGGACCCTGGAGCTGTGAAGCAATTGTGCTATCCACAATGCTACCGTGCTGCCCTTTTTGAAAGGGCTCGTCCGGGTTAAAGGCTCAAGGGTTAAAGATCTCTGGGAAACACAAATTATTGGTTAACTCATTTTTGTTGGGTCTCTGGGGTCTGTGGAGCTGGAATTTAACGTGCACTCGCCCAGGGTGTCGTAACAGTTCACAAGAGTTGAATTTCAGTGTGGCAGTTAATTTTGGTACCTTGACTTCAGTTGTTCTGGACTCTGAAAATGAAAATAATCTTGCTAATTCCAGCTAATTCCAGCAGCTCTGACAGCCCTCTGGCTTTCTCGAATGCTCTTTGGAATAGATGGCAAGGGAGAGAGACAGGTAAATGACGCGGCGCTGCTCCTAGCCCCCGGGGCAGGAGAATAGGGGGCTGGGAACGGCCTCCGACGCCGGAGTGAACCACTCCGGTTTTTACTCTGGCGTCGGGACTTAGTCTCCCGATGGGAGAATTGCGCCCATGGGCTTCAATGATACCTTCCAATTTATTTATTTGTTTTTTAAATTTAGAGTACCCAATTCTTTTTCTCCAATTAAGGGGCAAGTTAGCATGGCCAATCCACCTAGCCTGCACATCATTTTGGGTTGCGGAGGTGAGACCCACGCAGACACGGGGAGAATGTGCAAACTCCACATGGACAGTGACCTGAGGCATACTCCAGTAGGCGAAATCGGGATGTCACTAAAATCAATACTGGAGATCCATCAGATAATCAAAGTAACCGGGCAGCTGGATACAAAAAGATGTCTACTTTAAGATATCCAACTCCTCAAAAACAGGAGAAATATTGGAGGGCTCCCAATGGCTGAAAGCTTTCTGCAATACCTCTGATTTCTGAGAAAGAATGCAATAGGTGCGATTCTCTGGCCTCCTTACACTCACACTCAAGCAAAACGAGGCCAGTGAATAGCAGAGAGGCCAAAAATGAGAACCGCACCAGGCTCCAAACAGTTTGTGATGCAACTGACCCGCTCCCTTGGCAAAATCGGGATCTTGCTGTAGCGAGCTGAGAAACCAATTATCACCACTTAAGTCTAATTTCCATACAATGAACAGGATCCTTCCCATATCCAATGACCATTCAGCGGCCTACCCAGCAAGTGGTCACGCTGACGCCGATTAGTACTCCTTTTGAAAAACGTGAACCAGGTGGGAAGGGCTACTGTGGGGAACCGAGCAGGTGAGTAGCCACTTTTGATCGCAGGCAAAGAGCCCGGGGGTGCTGGGCTTGCTGCCCCAGGCTCGGTGGGGAACCCTCGGCTGGGGATGGGGGACCTACAAAGGAGTGGGCCACCATAGACCGTTTGGGGGGAGGCACTGGGGGGGGGGGGGTCAACCAGGGAGCAACCGCTCGCAGCACCACCATGCCAACCCCTAGATCGTTTGTTCACCTGTTCCGGAGGAAACCCTTGTCCCTGCCCATCTGTCTTAACGACCACCCGTATCCCCCACTGACTGTCGAGGCCTCTGGCTGTGCAGCTGAAGGCTATTGGTAATAGGGAAATGGCAAACGTAGTTCAGTGAGCACTCCACACATCCCAAGTGGATTCCTGTGGGTGGGTGGGCCATGTAACATGTAGAAGTCATTGCCTAGCTTCCCTGATGCCTGGATGCTGCCTGCACATTGCAGGAGGCAACACCACACACACAGCAGCCAACATCCGAACACCCAGGGGACGGGTCACAGCTCCAGGGAAATGTCCACGGCCGAAGGTTGGGTGGCTGCCTGGAGAGATGGGCCAAGGGTTCTCAGGTCGGAACAAAGTGCGGAATAAAGTGTCAGAGGAGTCATACTGAGTGTGCACAAGGGTGTTTATTGTGTGATACAATTCCCCCCACTCACACCCCCGTCATTCCTTCCCTACCCCTTTCCCCCGATGCCCTCAGTAATCCTCGGTATGGCTTGCCTTTCAAGCTTTACTGCTACGTCTCAGTGTTTCCCCAGGATACACATCAGAGGTGGAGGAAGCCAGCTTCTTACAACATCCCATGGCCTTCAATGCCCCTGGCGGGCATCCTCTGGCGGCTCTTTGGCTGGAGGGCCCCGGCTCACTGGTGAGCGACACATGCACAGCCGTGCTACTCTGTGCCAGGTGTTGACTGTGAGACATGGCCTCATCAATGGGGTGGAAACCAGGGGAGCTGGTGGCCACCATCGCCACTCGAAGGGAGGGACCGGGTTGGCACCCAGCGCCCCTCCTCCTGGTCGGTGCCCACAGGGCCCCAGGGTTCACCTTGGGACGAATTGGCAGCTGACTTGAGCCCCGGTTGCCCCTGCATCATCTGGCTCTTCCAACCCTGGCGGCTCTCCGATGTCTGCATCATCGTGTCAATGCCCACGGCGATGCTCCTCAGTAACTGGGCCACGCTGTGCAGTGCCTTGACAATGTCCACCTGCGACTGGGCAAGATCCACAGCGCCTCGGCCATTCCCATCTGAGAGCGGGACATGTCCCGCAGAACCTCATCAATGTCAGCCTGGTAGTGTGTTGCATCCCCCCAGCGATTCGGACATTCTGCCAAGATGCTCAGCCATGGCCATCACCGATTGCGTGATGCCTTGGACACCTTCACTAATGGTGCCGGCATCATGCACCAGGCTCTCCACTGTGGTTGCCACCCTAGCAGTGTTGGCCTTGGTGCCACGCATTGCCGGCGACATCTCCAGTGCCCGGGGTCTCTGAGACTCCTCCAATTGGCTATGGACCTGCAGGATTGTTGCTGGCATCTCTCTCTGAATGTCCCGGCCACACCCTAACATCTCCATCTGTTCCGGATAACCCTGTACCAGAGGCTCAGCATCAGGCCGGGACCCAGCTGGGTCCTGGGATCCAGCAGACCTCCGATGACTGTCTTGCCTGGGGGTTCCTGCCTCCACCTGATCTGCATCAGCAACTGTGTGGAGCTCATAAGATTGTGCCCCAGAAGCCTGACCACTAACATTTCCCACCGAGGGTGCGTATCTCTGCATTGGTGGAGGGTGGGGATGACAGCTGTGATGCTTCAATCGTGTCTTCCTCTGAGCTCTCCTCTGAGGTGGTTTCGTGGGAGGCTGGAGTGGGGAGGGGGTGGGGGCGAGGCACCCGGGATGGGCCCGTGACGTCGGCTGGAGGACCTGCAGGAGAATGTCGTCAGTGGGAGGGATGTGTCAGTCAGTAAGGCAATGGCAACTCACATTTGACAGGTCCTCCGGGTGGCTCCAGTGGTTCCTCACCTCTGCGGCTTCGCCAACCTCAGCATGAGTGACCGCTCTGTCCTCGGCCACCCCAGTCACCTCCAGGACCCGCTCCTCGAAGGAGGTGAGGATTCTGAATTACGGCATTCCTCCACCGGTCTGGGCCCTCTCCCGATGGTTGTGGGGGAGCTTTTTTTAAGGAGACACATGGAGGACATTGTTAGCCATACATACATACATACATAGTTCACAGTGGTGGGAGGAGGAGGGTGTGAAGGAGGGGTTGGAGAGTATTGAAGGGAGAGGGGGTGAAGGGAGGGTTGGAGGCCACATGGAGAGTTGGGGGGTGCTTGCGTGGAGGCGGAAAGATCTCAAGGGGGAAGCACTGGCTGCCCTGTGGCTCACCCTCTGGGCCCCTCAAGGGAACAGGACATCTCCCTGGCCTCAACTGCGCAGAGGAGCCTCCCCAGGTGCGCATCACTGAATATTGGGGCCGGTCTCATAGGGTTGGCTGAGAGAGTTCTGCATAAGTGCTGTTCGACCTTGTTAGCGGGGGGCTGGTGAGTGCCGTGCCGGTGAATCAGCTGGCGAGCCTTCATTTGTGGAGAGAAGCCCATGGGGCCTTGTTAAGTGGACCAAGTAACATTGAATACTGTTCCCAGCCTCACCGGGATGAGGTCGAGAAGCTGGCGGCAGTTCCTGCTCAGTACCACACTTAGAAATCTTTCCAGAGAATCGCACCTTCATTTTCCAATATTCCCTAGATTTGCGAAAGGTTCCATGAGGTTGGAAAATAGCAACACCTTTATTCAAAAAGAGAGGGAGGTAGAAAGCAAGAAACTATAGGCCGGTTAGCTTAACATCTTTCATAGAGAAAAAGTTAGAAGCTATTATTGAAGACATTGTAGCAGGGCACTGTGAAAACGCCAAGGTAGTCAGGCAGAGTCAACATAACATTGTGAAAGGGAAATTGTTTTTAACCAATTTATTGGAGTTCTTTGAAGAAGTAACATGCGCTCTGAGGAGAATCGAATCCAAAGTAGGGAGGTTATGCTCCATTTACACGGGGCATTGGTGAGACCACATCTGGAGTACTGTGTACAGTATTGGTCTCCTTATTTAAAAAAAGATGTAAATGCATTTGAAGCAGTTCAGAGAAGGTTTAAGAACAAAGAACAAAGAAGAGTACAGCACAGGAACATGCCCTTCGGCCCTCCAAGCCTGTGCCGATCATGGTGCCCGAAGTAAAAAAATACTTTCTGCCCTTACTCAATCCAGATCCCTCTATTTCCTCTCATTCATGTACCCATCCAGGTGCCTCTTAAATGTTGCTAATGTGCCAGCTTCCACCACATCCTCTGGCAGCGTGTTCCAGGCACCCACCACTCTCTGCATGAAAGTGAATCAATAATTTGGAGGATCAAAGTTGTCGCTTTACTTCTGAGAAAGCCGCCCTCTGTAGCTGGGCGCATTCCCATGGTCGGCCTTTTTGAAAAGTTGGTTATAGTGTAGCCAGGTTCAGGGATAAACTTCCCGGAATAGTTCACGAGCACCGGGAATGGATGGAATTCCATCGGTCCTCCTGGAACAGGGGCCTGTCGGATGGCCCGTACCTTGTCCTCAACTGGGGGGGTAGGCCATGGCAGTCCACACTGTAACCCAGATACATGACCTCATCCACGTTGAAGACCGCCATGCCTTGGAGTTTCTGTATCCCCTGCTCAGCGCTTTCGTGGGTGATGGCTATCTCGACCGTCTGCTCCAAATCTAGGTGGGTCTCTGCTAGGAGTTTTCGTTGCGTTGCCATGTCGCAGATTCCACAGACCAAACAGTCTTGCAGGGCCTCATTCAACATCACCCCAAACTTGCAGGTTTCAGCCAGTTTGTGCAACTGTACCAAGGAGTAGCTAATAGATACACCCTGGTCCTGGGTGGTTGTATGAATCCTGAATTGGCAAACGCTTATAGGAGGCTTGTAGTTAAAATGTTCCCCTACAAGGACAACTAAGGCAGCAAAAGACCACGTATCTGCTGCACCCGGGTGGGTCAAACTTTTTATGATATTGTAGGTTGGTCCATCACAAACCGTGAGTAGTACATACTGCCTTTTCCATTCTTCCGCAGTGATTGCATTTGTCCAAAACAAATACTGCATGTGTTCAATGTTCTGCCCCCAATCATCAGTACCTGCATCTTATTTTACAATGAGAGGCATCTCTGCCGGCAGGTGAGAGGCTTCCTGAGACCTAAACAAAGTGGTCCGAGTACGCAGCACTTGGTGCCAATGGCAGCTCCACTTAACCCTCATCGCCAGTGTAGAATTGGCAGAGAGTGAACACACATGGAATGGCTGGTAGGATGCAACAAATACTGATTTATTCTCAATACATATACTCTCCACTCCCCAAAGGATCTCCCTTATCAGGTCAAGGTTTTAATACTAGGGTTCCCCTCAGTAAGGGGAAGTCCCGCCCCATTACCGGGAAAGCTTGTATTCCGCGGGGGCAGTCACAGGGAACCGGATGGTCCACACTCCATGACCTCTGTGGGGGTTGTAACATCTTTTCTGTAACTGATATTGTATATGATATTAATAAAGCAGTTTGAAGTCCTGGCTTGGGTCATTGGCTGTGCGGAGTCTGAATGTTCTCCCTGTGATCTGCGTGGGTTTCCTCCCACAAGTCCCAAAAGACGTGCTGTTAGGTGAATTGGACATTCTGAATTCTCCCTCTGTGTACCAGAACAGGCGTCGGAATGTGGTGACTGGGGGCTTTTCACAGTAGCCTCTTTGTAGTGTTAATGTAAGTCTACTTGTCACAATAAAGATTATTATTATTGAAAGTAACTGCCTGAGAATGACCACAGTAACTCAATATATGATAGGCCACACAACCATCATATGAAACAACCATCAGTGCTACTGACAGGCCCTGACAGGGTGGTTCTAAGGACCTAGTCATCATGAGGATGGCAGAGGTCACTACTATATGCACAGTAGCACAATGGGTAGCACTGTTGCTTCACAACTCCAGGTTCCCAGGTTCGATTCCGGCTTGGGTCACTGTCTGTGTGGAGTCTGCACGTTCTCCCTATGTCTGCGTGGGTTTCCTCCGGGTGCTCTGGTTTCCTCCCACAAGTCCCGAAAGAAGTGCTGTTAGGTTATTTGGACATTCTGAATTCTCCCTCTGTGTACCCGACAGGTGCCGGAATCTGGTGACTAGGAGCTTTTCACAGTAACTTCATTGCAGTGTTAATGTAAGTTTACTTGTGACAATAAAGATTATTATTATCTCCCTGGGCAGTCAAAGTCTCCTCCTGCTCTAGTGCTCAGTCATCTCCAGATAGGTAGACTGTTGCAGTACTGGTGGTGTTCAGGGTATTATTCCCTGCTCCTTCTCCTCCTTGGTGCTGGATGCTGACGCTGTGCCTCTTTCTGTTTGGGGAACCTTCCCTGTACGCACGAGACTGCTGCTGCAGCTGATTTACTCCAGGCCGGAGAGAACTGTACCTATATCCAGTGGCTGACTTCCCTGCTGGAGTTGGAGATTGCTAAAGCCTGGCTGGGTGATGCTTGTTCCCGACTCCACTAAGGGTGGGAATTCTGGATCCACATCCCACCCGCTTTTCTTTTTATCCAACCAAATCAACCCGTTTCAGTCTAGCAAAATCTGTCCCGATGTCTGACTCTCTATGACTGTTTATTGTCACAGAAAAGATTTGTAAATCAAACTACATTCCTGCAGAGGGTGCTACAAACGCATTTACGATTGAAATGGTTGGAAAGGTAATGGCTTAATTTTCTGACTGCACTAGGTTCATGAAATATTCCAGGATCTGGTTCAATCCCTTGTTTGACCTGGGTGTTACACAAAGAAAAATCACAGCCTATATGGCATTTTTAGTATGTCTTTGAAAAAGTGTTTCCACGCAATGCTTAATACTATGTAGCCAATGAGCCAGTTTAGCTCAGTTGGCTGGACAGCGGGTTCGTGATGCAGAGAGAGGTTTTGATTCCAATACTGCCAGAGGCTATTCATGAAGACTCAATCTGGTCCCTCACCTGAGGTGTGGTGATCCTTAAATTAAACTAGCCAGCTTGCTCTCTCTCAAAGGGGAAAGCACCTATGGTACTTACTTTTTATAAAATGTGGCAATAAATATAAAATCTAACCCGGTTTCTTCTTTCTTTTTTGATCTCAAACACTAAAGACCCTAACAGGGTGCAAATTTATTTAAAATAAAGTACTTTTAATTTCAGATTTATTCCTGAATCTTCACACTGGCTACTGCTCCACTAAGGGTGGGAATTCTGGATCCACATCCCATCAGAAGGGTGCAGGAAGCTGAAGCGATACTCCGACATGCTGCAAAGAAAAATGGTGTCACTCCACCAGAGGTGCTCTTCAATGATATTGAGGTACCTGAACACAACATTGTATTTGTTTGCTTTGTGGTTGTTCAACTCTTTAGTACAGGCCTGCTCTTTAATTCTCAAACTTTCTCTTCATCCTTCTCTTCAAAAAGTGTTAACATTTTGCTATGTTATAGGGCGGCACGGTGGCGCAGTGGTTAGCACTGCTGACTACAGGGTGGAGGACCCGGGTTCAATCCCAGCCCCGGGCCACTGTCTGTGTGGAGTTTGCACATTCTCCCCGTGTTTGTGAGGGTTTCACCCCCACAACCCAAAGATGTGCAATTTAGGTGGAATTACCATGCTAAATTGCCCCTTAATTGGAAAGAAATAATTGGGTACTCTAAATTTTTTTTAAAAAAACATTTTGCGATGTTACAGTTCATGGAGAGGGTGGTGGGGTGTGGGGGGGGAGTCAGTCACCTCCTTTGTCCAAGTGATAGGCAATCTATTAGTTTAATTGGCCATCAAGGATCTCGAAACCCAATTCCGTCTTTACACTAAAGCAAATTTAACCCATAGGAATTAGATATGAGAGTTCAGACTGAACTGTTTTTGCTTCCCTGGGGTTTTATTGGACAACTTCAGTGCTACAACTGCACAAAGAGAGGGCTAAAAGTGATTTATTAGGCTCATCACTGTAGTGATCTTATATATACATGAAGGGTTAATGTGTAGTCAGTACAGTCAGAAGATCACAAGAGGGCAACATTAACAGGGAGTATAAATACAAGCTCAATCTTATTTTCCGCTCTCTTCGGGTGTGTTGTGGCTAGAGAACAGAATATACTTAGCTCAGAATGCAAAGTATATTATTCATAGTTTAACTAATTCTATCTTGTTTAATTTAACTACTAGTAAAAGTATTGAAGAATCGAACTCACAAGTTAATTTATTAGTCACGCAATAAATGATTTTTTATCACTGGACGACGTTGAGTATTCATCATCATCAAAGTTAAATACATCTCGGCATAAACAAACGAGTAACATATATTACTCCATGGTACCAGGCAACTAGCTTTAAGAAAGATTACTAGTAAGATTAGAAAAAAAAAGAGAAAAATCCAGTACCGACTATTCAACTGTGGAAGACTTCACCGCAATCGGATCCTCGATAACCAATCGATTCGATGGACCACGTTCAAGCTCCATGGCAGCTGAAAACTACCGGTAATTTAAATTCAAACTGGAAACTCTTCAAGCAGCAGTTCCAAATATATTTGGAAGTGCATGATTTAAATACTGCCTCTGAAACCAGAAGAATATCACTGCTACTGTCAATGGCAGGTCAGCAAGCTATAGAGATATATAATTTGTTTATATTCTCTGAAGAAGAGGACAAAAGCAAATTTAGTGTGAGAAGCGCGAAGTTTGATGACCACTGCAAGATGCAGACGAATGAAATCCTGGAACCAAAAAGAAAATGCTGGTCTGGCAGCATCTGTAGGGAGAGAAAAGAGCTAACGTTTCGAGTCCGATGACTCTTTGTCAAAGCTAAAGACAGGGAAAGTGGGAAATATTTATACTTTGCAGTGAGAATGAAAGATGAGTCATAGCCACAGAAACCCAGGGAAACCGGGTGTTAATAGCCACAGAAAGCAAGGGGAAAGAGTGCTAATGGCAGTCCCCAGAGAGAACAAAAGGTGTGAAAGGCCAAACTGAAGAGAAACTAACATTAGAGGGTAAACTGTGACAGATGTAGATGTGGGGGGGAGGGGAAGGGGGAAGCAAAGTGGAGAACGGGTAACAAAAGGTGTTCCAGTGAAGCTGCAAGTGGGCCCAGACTGCTTTAGTATCTGAGGAGTCACGAATTGTGCTGAACATTGTGCAGTCATCAGTAAACAACTCCACTTCTGACCTTATGATGGAAGGGAGGTTATTGATGAGCTGAAGATGGTTGGGCCTTGACCAGTACCCTGAGGAACTCCTGCAGTGATGTCCTGGGACTGAGATGATTGTGCTAGGTATGACTCTAACCAGTGGAACACTTTCCCCTGATCCCCAATGATTCCAGTTTTGCTCGGGCTCCTTGCTGCCGCACTCAGTCAAATGCTGACTTGGTGTCAGCATTCAGGAAGTCACTCTCACCTCACCACTTGAGTTCAGCTATTTTTTTCATGTTTGGAATAAAGGTGTAAGGAGGTCAGGAGCTGAATCGCCCTCGCAGACTGGGCATCACTTAGCAGGTTATTGCTATTGCTGAGTAAGTGCCGTTTCAGTGCACTGTCAAAAACTCTTTTTATCACTTTGCTGATGATCAACAGGAGAGTGTTAGGGCCGGTAACTGGTCAGGTTAGATCTGTGCTATACATAGGACATACAGAGGCAGTTTTCCACATTGCCAGGCAGATGCCAGTTTTTGTAGCAGTACTGGAGCAGCTTGGCTGAGGACGCAGCTAGTTCTGGAGCACAAATCTTCAGTATTAATGTTGCAATTTTGTCAGGCCTGTAGCCTTTGTAGTATCCAGTGTCTTCAGCCATTTCTTGATGTCATGTGGAGTGAATCGAATTGGTTGAAGACCGCCATCTGCGAACCTACGAGATGGATAATCTATTTGGCTCTTATGGCTGAAGATTGTTGTCAATGCTTTAATCTTGTCTTTTGCACTGTGCTAAGCTCCCCTACCATTGAGGATGAAGATATAGAAACATAGAAAATAGGAGCAGAAGGAGACCAATCAGCCCTTCGAACCTCCTCCACCATTCATTATAATCATGGCTGGTCATCCAGTTCAATACACTGCTCACAACTTTTCCACACATCCTTTGGTCCCCTTTTTCCCAAGTGCCACGTCGAACTGCTTCTTGAAAACATAATGTTTTGGCCTCAACTATTTCCTGTGGTAGTGAATTCCACAGGCTGACGACTCTCTGGGTGAAGAAATTTCTCATCTCTGTCCTAAATGGTCCACCCCGTACCCTGGATAGTCCTGTTAGAATTTTATATGTATTTATTAGACCCCCCTCATTCCTCTGAACTCCAGCGAATACAATCCTAAGCAACTCAATCTCTCTTCATAAGTCAGTTCTGCCATCCCAGGAATCAGTCTGATAAACATTCTCTGCACTCCTTCTAGAGAAAGAACAACCTTCCTCAGAGAAGGAGGTCAAAATTGCACACAATATTCCAGGTGTGGCCTCACCAAGGCCCTGTATAATTTCAGAAGACATCCCTGCCCAGTACTTGAATCCTCTCGCTATCTCCAAAAGAAGGCAAATGGTATGTTGGCCTTCTTTACCGCCTGCTGCACCTGCATGCTTACCTTCAGTGACTGGTGTACAAAGACTCACAGGTCCTGTTGCATGTTTCCCTCTCCCAATTTGTGGCCATTCAGTTTTTTTTTAAATTCATTTACGGGATGTGGCCATTGCTTGTTAGGCAAGCATTTATTGCCCATCCCATTCAGGGCAGCACAGTAGCACAAGTGGATAGCACTGTGGCTTCACAGTGCCAGGGTCCCAGGTTCGATTCCCGGCTTGGGTCACTGTCTGTGCGGAGTCTGCACGTTCTCCCCGTGTCTGCGTGGGTTTCCTCCGGGTGCTCCGGTTTCCTCCCACAGTCCAAAGACGTGCAGGTTAGGTGGATTGGCCATTATAAATTGCCCTTAGTGACCCAAAAGGTTAGGAGGGGTTATTGGGTTACGGGGATAGGGTGGAAGTGAGGGCTTAAGTGGGTCGGTGCAGACTCGATGGGCCGAATGGCCTCCTTCTGCACTGTATTTTCTATGTTCTAATTGCGCTTCAGGAGGTTCCTTCTTTAGCCTTTGCAGTTCCTGAGGTGTCCTCACCCACATAATAATCTGCCTTCCCATTTCTGCTACCAAAATGGATAGCCTCACAATTACCCAAATTATACTGCCTCGGCCATTCATTTGCCCACTCACTCAACTTGTCCAAATCACACTGAAGGATCTCAGCATCCTCCTCACAGCTCATCCTCCCACCCATCTTTGTGTCATCTGCAAATTCAGAGATATTACATTTAGTTCCCTCATCTAAATCATTAATAACTACAGCAAAAAGCTGGGGTCCCGGCACCCCTTCCTGCGGTACCCCACTAGCCACTGCCTGCCATTTGGAAAAAGACCTGTTTATTTCTACCTTTTGTTTCCTGTCTGCCAACCTGTTTTCTATCCATATCAATATATTACCCTTAATCCCATGCACTTTCAGTTCACACGCGGTTGTGCACAATTCCGCTGCTCATGATGGTCTACAGCGCCTCATGGATGCCCAGTTCTGAGTTGCTGGGTCTTTTCAAAATCTATCCCATTCAGCACAATGGTCGTGCCACACAACAAGATGGAGGGTTTCCTCAATGTGAAGACGGGACTTCATCTCCAAGGACTGTGCAGTGGTCACTCCTGCCAATAGTGTAATGGGCAGATGTATCAGCAACAGGTAGATTGGTGAGGACAAGTAGGCTTTTCCCCCTTGTTGGTTCCGTCACCAGCTGCCACAGGCCCAATCTAAGAGCTATTTCCTTTAAGATTTGGCCAGCCCATCTATAGTGGTGCTACAGAGCCACTCTTGACGAGGGACATTGAAATCCCCACCCAGAGTGCATTCTATGCCCTTACCACCCTCAGTGCATCTTTCAAGTGGTGTTCAACATGGAGGAGTACATATTGTCAGCTGAGGGAAGGTGGCATGTAGTAATCAGCAGGAGGTTTCTTTGCCCATGTTTGACCTGATGCCATGTGATTTCCTGGGGTCTTGAATCGATGTTGAGCACTCCCTGAGCAATTGCTTCTTGATTGTATACCGCTGTGCCGCCAACCGGCTCTGGTGGGCCTGACCAGTCGGTAGAACAGGACATAGCCAGAAATGGTGAGAGTGGTATCCAGGGCATTGTCTGCAAGGTACAATCCCATGCGTAATACTATGGCAGGCTGTTGCTTGATTACTCTGTGAGGCAGCTCTCCCAATTTTGGGCACAAGCCCCCAGGTGTTAATAAGGAGGATTTTACAGGGGTGTCAGGGCTCAGTTTGCCACTGTTGTTTCCAGTATGAAGACATAGCCAGGTGATCTGTCCAGTTTCATTCCTTTTTGTAGACTCTGCAGTGGTTTTGATATAACTGAGTCATTTGATTGGCCATTTCAGAGGGCATTTATAAGTCAACCACATTGCTGTGGATCTGGAGTTACATGCAGGCCAGGCCAGGTAATGGCCAGCATTTGTTGCATGTCCCTAATTGCCCTCAAACTGGATGGGCAAAGAGTGGAGAATCTTTGGCATTCTTTACCCCGGGAAGCTGTGGAGAGTGAATCCTTGAACATTTTCAAGACTGAGAGCGATAGTTTTTTTTTTTTTAGAAATTTAGAGTACCCAATTATTTTTTCCAATTAAGGGGCAATTTAGCGTGGCCAATCCACCTATCCTGCACATCTTTTGGGTTGTGGGGGTGAGACCCACGCAGACACGGGGAGAACGTGTAAACTCCACACGGACAGTGACCCAGGGCAGGGATTCGAACCCGGGTCCTCAGCGCCGTAGGCAACAAGGCCGCCGTGCTGCCTGAGAGTCCAACTGAAGGCTTTAATAAGCTAGATGTTTCCCCCAGCAGCTTAGGTACAGAATGAAGGCTGCTGGGGCTGCACGGGCTCTTATACCCCGCCTAGCAGGGCGGAGCTACCATACAGTTCGACCAATGGGAAACATACAATATCTACCAATGGTGTTCCAGCATTACCAGGTACCGTAATACCTCTACAGAGACTACCACAGGTAGTAAGAATAAAAGCAGAATATTTTAAAGACATGAGACTATTGTGGTTGTAAAATCATATGAATTATACAATACAAATTAAATAAGTCTGTGTAGACCAGATACAATTTATATAAGCCAAACATAAGACATTACCCCCTTAGCCGCCCCCTCTCATCCCCTCCTGTCCTTTTTATTTTACTTTAAAATATTTTTGTTGAATTTTCACATCCGTACACTGAACAATAGGTGAGGAAGACGGTTTGTATGTACCATTTTGTTACTGTTGCCCCTGTGCCTTTGGGGAGAGGGGCCTGGCCCCCTCCTCAGCCTCTTCCCGTGTCTCCTCCTGATGTTTTCTTGGGTTCCTCCCTTCCTGCCCTCTCCCTCCCTTGTCCCTATCTGCTCTGTGTGGTCTTGTCTGTCCTCACTGCCCCCCGCCCCCTCCCTTCCTATCCGTTATTGGCCTCGAACAGGTCTTGGAACAGGCTGATGAATGACCCCCACGCTTTGTGGAAGCCCTCATTCGACCCTCGGTATATTTGATCTTCTCCAGATGGAGAAATTCTGACAGGTCTGCCAGCCAGTCTGCAGCTGTGGGTGGTGCTGCTGATCGCCAGCCGAGCACGATTCTCCGTCAGGCGATTAAGAAAGCAAAAGCCAGGGCGTGGGCCTACTTTTGCATATGAAGTTCGGGCTGGTCCGAAACCCTGATGACTGCCATTCTCGGGCATGGCTCCATCCTCACCCCCACAGCTTTGGACATCGTCTCGAAGAAGGCTGTCCAGAACCCGACAAGACTGGGCAGACCCAGAACATGTGGGTGTGGTTGGCCGGGCCTCCCTGGCACTGTTCACAGTTGTCCTCCACCTCCTGGAAAGAACCTGTTCATTCAGGTTCTGGTTAGGTCCGCTCTGTGCACCACTTTGAACTGCATGAGGCTTAGCCTTCCGCAGGAGGAGGTGGAGTTGACCCTGCTCAGTTCTTCGCTCCAAAGTCCCCACCCCACCTCCGTCCTCCAATTTCTGTCCTACTCCGTCAAGTAGTGTCCCCTTCCTTTCTGACAGTCGTCCGTACATGTCCCCACAGTTCCCCTTCTCTATATCGTCCACCTCTAGCAGTTCCTCCAGCATTCATAGAATTTACAATGCTGAAGGAGGCCATTCCGCCCATCAAGTCTGCACCCGCACTCGGAAAGAGCACCCCACTTAAGCCCATGCATCCATCCTATCCCCGTAACTCAGTAACCCCACCCAGCCTTTTTTGTATACTAAGGGCAAGTTATCATGGCCAATCCACCTATCCTGCACATCTTTGGACTGTGGGAGGAAACCGGAGCACCCGGAGGAAACGCATGCACACGGGGAGAACGTGCAGACTCCGCACAGACAGTGACCCAAGCCGGGAATCGAATCTGGTACCCTGGAGCTGTGAAGCAACTGTGCTAACCACTGTGCTGCCCCATTGTGTCTCTTGGGGTCCTCGGATACCTCATCACCTCCTTGCGGAGAAAGATTTTGATCTGTAAATGGTGGAGTTCCTGTCCGTTCGGTAGCTCTAGGTCTTTCTGTCACCTCGTCCAGAGTTGGAGTTCTGTCTCCCATGTAGAAGTTCCTAATCAATTGCGTTTCCCCACACCTGCCCTCTCCTCCGTCCTGGCTCCACTTGTTAAAAGTGCCGTCTAGCATGGCTGGAGGGAATTTGTGTATTTTTGGGAATTCTTGGATTCTTTCTCCCCCCCCCCCCTCCCCCCAGACCACACAAACGCTATAATCATTTTGTCTATTCCTTGGAGAAAGGTCTTGGGGATGAAGATCGGTATGGATCTAAACTGCAAGAGGGACTTTTTGCAGTTCATTTTGATCGTCTGCATCCTATCTGCCAGGGAAAGCGAGAGTGCACCCCATCTCTGCAGGTCCTTTTTAACTTCCTCCGCCAGACGGGTCTGATACCATTTGTGGATCCGTGCCCAGTCGTGGGCTATCTGGATCCCCAGGTAGCGGAATTTGTTTTGGACTGGTTTGAATGGTAGACCCTCCAGCTCTATCCCTCACCCATTCGGGTTCACCAGTAATACCTCGCCCTTGCCCAGGTTGAGTTTGTAGCCCGAGAAGCGTCCAAACTCTTCCAGGAGCCTTATGATTTCTTTCAAACCGTTCCGCAGGTCCGAGATGTAGAGGAGCAGATCATCCACATAGGGTGAGATTCTGTGCTCTCTGCCTCCTCTTACGTTACCTTTCCAGCCTTCTGTGTCTCGCAGCCAGGGTTCAATAGCTAGGGCGAACAGGAGAGGGGACAGCGGGCATTGGAAGTGTTCTGGGCCAGTGGTGTTGGTCCAAATTCTCGCCCTGGGGACGGTGTACAGGAGTTTCACCCATGAGGTGAAACTGGTCCCCAGCCCAAATCCGCTCCAGTACCTCTATGAGGTAATTCCATTCGATTCTGTCATAGCTCTTTTCTGCACCCAGGGAGATGACCAACTCTGGTGTTCTCTCCCCGGTGGGGTTACATTCAGCAGCTGTCTGATGTTCTCAGTTAGCTGTCTACCCTCAACAAAGCCTGCATGGTCCTCTGCAACCACTTCTGGTACACAGTTCTCCAGTCTCTGCACCATGACCTTCGCGAGTATTTTCGCATCTACATTAAGCAGCAAAATGAGTCGATCAGTTGCTGTCTAGCTGCCCTCTCCTCCCTGTCTCTACGAGCTTTGTAGGCTATAATCTCTCCTCTAATCACCGCCTTCAGTGCCTCCCAGAACGTGGAAGGTGAGACTTCCCCATTCTGGTTGTTAGTAATGTATTCGCCTATGGCCTGTGATATTTTCTGGCAGAAGATCTCATCAGCCAAGAGGTCCGTGTCCAACCTCCAAGTGGAACGCTGGACATGGCCTGTCTCCAACCTCACATCCATGTAATGTGGAGTGTGGTTGGAGATGATTAACACGGAGTACTCCACTCTTCCTATTTCTGGAAGCACTGATTTCCCCACTGCAAAAAAGTTGAAACGGGTGAATACCTTGCACACCCATGAAAAGAACAAGAAATACTTCTAACCAGGGTGTAGGAACCTCCAAGGGTCCACTGCCCCCATCTGATCCATGAATGCTTCCAGTTCCCTCGCCATGTCTGTCTTTTTCCCCGTTCTGTGGTTCGATCGGTCCATCAATGTACACAGTTAAAGTCTCCTCCCATGATCAGTCAGTGTGTGTCAATGTTGGGGATTTCCACCATGGTCATCTTTATGAAATCCGTGTCATCCCAGTTGGATGCGTACATGTTTACCAGGACTACCGATGCCTGTGACCGTCCTTGTTGGCATAAACACTGTCCTCTTATTAATCAGTATAGCTACCACCCTCACCCTCGTCCTTCTCTGTCAGGTATGTCTCTTGAAGGAAGACTATGTCGGCTTTCAAACTTCTCAAATGGATGAAGACTCTGTGTGGTGATATGCATGAGCACGTCATTGTATACAGTTATCTATCAATGTATATAGTTAGCGATATAACCCCCGACCAGCAAGTGGTGATGGAGATCCACCATGTGACTCGAGAGAGTTGGTATTAATTTGTGTGAGAGGACTGTCTCACTAGAAATAGCTCCAGGATAATTCACTGAATTCAATTATTAGTTACCATTTGTATTATAGTTTGTTAGTTATCTTTCTATGTGTTCATCTAGCTAATAAATTAACTCCGCACCTTTAGGGGCCAAGCCCTCACCCTGAGGGGCTAGGCGCGCGCCGGAGTGGTTGGCGCGCCGCCGTCCGGCATGTAAGGCCTTTGGTGCCACGCCAGCCGGGGCCGAAAGGACTGCGCCGGACGGCGGAAGTCCGCGCATGCGCGGGAGCATCAGCGGCTGCTGACGTCATCCCCACGCATGCGCAAGGGGGGGGTGTCCCTTCCGCATCAGCCATGGTGAAGACTGTGGCCGAGGCTGAGTGAAAAGAGTGCCACCACAGCACAGGCCCGCCCGCAGATCGGTGGGCCACGATCGCGGGCCAGGCGGGGGGCCGGAGAATCCTGCCCAATATGTCAAAACCCATCATGATTGAAAAAGCCTCTCACAAATAGCTTCTTAGCCTTTTCTGCTTGAAAGAGAAAAAAAACACCATCACCAGTGAACTCGAGTAACAATGATTCCTCATCGTTGGAAATATTCCAGTAAATGCTACCAATCATCTAGCCTTATCAAGTGGCACTTACTCAGCAACAACATGCTCAATGAAGATCCGCCAAGCACACAATCTGACCTCATTACAGCCTTTGTCTAAACATGGACAAAAGACCTGAACTCCAGAGGTGAGGTGAGAGTGACTGCACTTGACTTAAGGCACCATTTGATTATCACATCAAGGAGCTTGAGCTAAACTGGAGTAAATGGGAATCAGAGAGAAAATTCTCCATTATTGGAGTCATACCTGGCACAAAGGAAGATAGTTGTGATTGTTGGATGTCAATTATCTCAGTCCCAGGCCATTACTGCAGGAGTTCCTCAGGGTAGTGTCCTCGGCCCAACCATCTTCAGCTGCCTCATCAATGAACTTCCTTCCAACATAAGGTCAGAAGTGGGAATGTTGCTGATGACAACTCAATATTCACTACCATTCGTGACTTCTTAGATACTGAAGCAGTCTGTGTCCATAACCAGCAAAACCAGGACAACATTTTAGATTTGGCTGATAAGTGACAAATAATATTCATGCCACCCACATGCCAGACAATGTCCATCTCCAACAAGAGAGAGTGCAACCATCTATCCTTGACATTCAATCGCATGACCATTGCTGAATCCCCCACTGTCAATATCCTGTGGGTTAACATTGACCAGAGACTAAATTCGACAAGTCATATAAATACCAGGTGGAATTCTCCCATTCTGGGGTGGGAGTATGGATGTTTCCCGCTGCAGAGGCCAGTGGAAGAACATACCAAATCGAGCGGTCCAACTTCATTAATTAAGCCACTGGACGTTTTGCGCCTTATTCCGTTACGAAGCACATTACATGATGGTGTGTAGTCTGCTATCATATCCAGGTGCCTTACTGAAAAGATGCCCAACATCACTGACTCACTATTGAATAAAAAAGGTGGACTTCTTGAAAATGAAGATGGATCTCCAGGAACATTCTGAGGCTGCAAGATGGATCCCCGTCCAGGACGCTGAATCTGGAAGGGCTTCCTGCTCCGTGGTCCAGAGGTGCTGTTGGACTCCATTCTGAACTACGGAGGCAGTCCCAGGGATTATTCAGGCGAGTCCCGACCTTTGCCGCGCTGTTCCAAATGCATTCCGCCGCAACGTTGTTTTCCCACTGACGCCGTGCAGAATTGGGCATGGGTGGTTGGGCTTTGTTGTGAAAACTCGCAAGAATATGGCATTTGAAACATGAAAATAACACGAAGAATGCCTGAGGCTTTTAAATGAAAGGGAGAAGTCCCACAAGGGGTTAACAGCAGCAGCCTGTTTTGAAAACAGACAACTTCACAGACAGGGATGAAAACAGATGTGAGCTTCATTTTAATTTACAAGTTAGAAAAGACACTTGATTGACTTAAAAACTCTTAAAGTTATATGAAAGGGAACAGTATTTCACAAATCTTTAAGTAATGAATTATTTTATTGAAGAATTAAGAACAGCAGCCAGAATCTAAAGTATAAGATAAGGAACAACTGTTAAGTGTGAAAAGTTGCTAACACTAGTAATAAAGTGAAACAACTGATTTACAAATTAAGAAAACTAGAAGGTGACAAGGTTACATTATAACGTACATCACATTTGAAGGTAAAACCTTTTGGAAGATGGTCAAAGCAGATAAAGTTAGAGTCAGGGGGGATAACCCTAACATGACATTAGCTTAACCTGAAGATGACCCGAGTCGAATCGGAGAAAACTCATTGAAAAAGACATAAAACCAAAAGAGTGCGACTAAGGCGCAGACAAATTTATGACATGTCAAGCAAAGCGAGAAAAGTGCAGTCAAGGATGGCGAGCTGGTGAGGATGAAGCTGCGCCACGCTTCTAAGCTGCTAAAACTTAGCCTTCGGACTGTCAAGCAGACGGTCTGAAGGGTGCCAGGTTCAGAGATTAAGGGGCCCCAAATGGTTATAAAAACTGGGGATAATGTGCAGATAATCAGAGAATCTTCCTCGGTGATGGGACAAGCAACATCGACAGACCGAGCAGCCCAGAGAAGTCAGCAGAAGACCAAAAGCTAAAGAAAACTGATCGTCAAGAGAGACTTGAAAGTCTGCAACTGGTCCGAACAAGAAAAGATCTTTCTACCTTTCTGTAAAAGTAGTTATTCTCTTTTAACTTGAAAATAAAGCTCAGTTCAAATTGATAACCTGAAAGAGTGGTTATTATTATTTTCTTTAAAAAGTTTACTTTACTTCACTTAGCAAGCTGGACCCGTGTGTAAGTTACTAAGTGGTAAGTAAATAAAATTCTTCTACGAAGATACGGGTTATACCGGGGGATAACTTGAAACACTAGTTTGACCTGAACAGCACCCGCCAAAGTCTGCATCGGAGTCGGGGAGTGAGAATCCCTGCTCACCATTTAGAATAAATCGACCCTTTTTGGTATAGGGGGAATTCTAGGAATAGTGGTGAGGTAAAAACTACAGCTTTCATCATGGGCAGCACGGTAGCATGGTGGTTAGCACAATTGCTTCACAGCTCCAGGGTCCCATGTTCGATTCCCCGCTGGGTCACTGTCTGTGCGGAGTCTGCACGTTCTCTGCGTGGGTTTCCTCCGGGTGCTCCGGTTTCCTCCCACAGTCCAAAGATGTGCAGGGTAGGTGGATTGGCCAAGCTAAATTGCCCTTAGTGTCCAAAGTTGTGCCGGGTGGGGTTACTGGGTTATGGGGATAGTGTGGAGGTGTGGACTTGGGTAGGGTGCTCTTTCCAAGAGCCGGTGCAGACTCGATGGGCCAAATGGCCTGCTTCTGCACTGTAAATTCTATGTAATCCCATTAGCAGGGTGCAAATGCATGCTTCACAAAGGCAGTTGCCTATTGAAGTCATCAGCTGCCTCCACTCAATTCTGAATTTGGCATCCCTGTATTATGAAACCTGGAGCAGGTAGAGTGAGCCTAGTCAGAGAAGTCTGAACTCTGTCCGTTTGTTTGGATAGCCAGCGTATCCCTTTGGAGAGGATTATTTTTAAAAATTATAATTTAAAGCACCCAATTCTTCTTTTCCATTCAAGGGGCAATTTAGTGTGGCCAATCCACCTATCCTGCACATCTTTGGGTTGTGGGGGTGAGACCCACGCAGACACAGAGAGAATGTGCAAACTCCACACGGACAGTGGAGTCCGGGGCCGGGATTGAACCCTGAGCCACCGTGATGCCCATCCCTTTGGAGAGGTAAGATACCCCTTTACATCTGCCTCCAGTAGGTTTCCTGATCTGCCACGGCGGCACCAGTGGGAAAACCTCTGGGGAATTGTTTAATTTTGGAAATATGTTTATTGAATTTCATAAAAAAACATTAACCACAGTATCCTCAAATAAATAGATGTAAAATAGAAATACAGAGTCAAAAAGGTTATATATACATCTATCCTTATAGCTGTAACATGCAAATTAATCCCATTATAAACTAACCCCCCACTAATAGTTGACTGTGTTTAGAGCTTTAAAAAATGAATCACACAATGGCAGCTGGGGAATAAAGTATATGGGGTGCTGAGCTTTATAAACAAGGATAAAGGGCGGGATTCCCCACTGGAATTGGGAAATGTGATTGGGCGGAGAATCAAATTTGACGCCAAAATTGTGGCATCAGTTTCACGCCAAATCGCAATACTCCGGTGCCTCGATAACGGCGTCAATATGTTCCACTCCACATGTACAGTAAACACCCTTGACATTTTTAATGCACATTCATGCTTTCTTTTAACCATTTGATAAAGCACCAAGATATCCCCCAAAGATATCCTGGCTAGATCTAATGGGGTACCTTACCTCACCAAAGGGATAAACTGGTTCTCCACATAAGCCCAAAGTTCAGACCTCTCTGACTAGGTCCACTCTGCATGTTCCAGGTTTCATTTTTAAAAATAAATTTAGAGTACCCAATTCATTTTTTCCAATTAAGGGGCAATTTTAGCGTGTTCAATCCACATACCTTGCACATCTTTGGGTTGTGGGGGCGAAACCCACGCAAACACTGGGAGAATGCGCAAACTCCACACGGACAGTGACCCAGAGCCGGGATCGAACCTGGGACTTTGGCGCCGTGAGACTGCAGTGGTACCACTGCGCCACCGTGCTGCCCTATGTTCCAGGTTTCAACATGCCAAATTCAGAATTGAGTGGAATCAGCTGATGATTTAAATGGTCAATTGCCTCTGTGAAGAACGCATCCAGGAAATCACCCTGCAACCCCCTCCCCCAACCCCCCCCCCCCCCCCCCCCCCCCCACCCCCCAATTCCTGATAAAATATTTGCTAAGCAAGTCTGTGGATTTTTCTTAGCATCAAGGTGAAGATGAAATTCTACACAGATAAGCGTTGAAAAGTTTTACTCAGAAGAATGAGTGATTTCAGGTTAGCCTACAATCTTCAAACATTTGTGCACACACACCGCCAGCTCTTCCCCTTCTTGCTCCTCCTTGAACAATCTACCATTTGCTTCTATTGTCTCTCCCCATTAAATTTTGCACCATCAATGATCACTCCACTTTCAAACCTTCTAAATCTATTCTGATAAAAATTTAATGTGTGATTTTTTTCCCCCCCTTTTCATTTGGCTCATAGAATATTGGGTTTAGCTACAGCTTTAACTGAAACAAGGAGAAGGAGGGGGAGGGCACTGCAATGGGTGAGCCAGTTAGACAGGCCCTTAGAAAGGGCAGGGGCAGATGGTGGCACTGCCACAGTGTGATGATTGCCATCGAGGGGCCTTTCGTGGAACAAATAGAGCGAGAAATCTGAATTGACCACTTTAGCGAGGATCGTCCACTGCCTTCCGCAATGTCGACTTAAGAAACGTTTAAAAAGTGATTTCTCTGTCGCCTTGAGGTTAGGAAAGAAGAAATTTGTTTTCTCAGTCTCCCGGAGCTGGATAGTTCATTAGTAGGCAACATGCTGTGTTACTCCTTCAGCAAATGGAAGGATAAAAATTGGAATGGAATCAATCATACAGATATTACATACAGCATTTGTTTTATCCAAATAACTTTCAGTAGAGATGCTGCTGTTTCTCATTGGAGAAAGAGGTGAATTAGAAGGTTAGTTTCTTGCAGAGAATGTCCCAATTCCGCATCTAATACCTGACATTCATACAGAATGTGGGGAGCACACCTGTTGCCTGCCCCCTTGGTGGAAAATGATCGGTGTAGCAGGGAACACAAATGAAAGAGAAAGAAAATGGTAGAAAAATCAAAATGGGAAAAAAGCTTTGGGAAGAAAAATTAAAAACTTGTTTTCCAAGAAGATATTCTGGGATGATTTCATCAAGTGTGTACTATGGCTTGTCTTTGAACACTCCCAATCTTCATGGTGACGACTATCTGAACTGTTTCTTCTCTGCTATGATCGAGGTTCCAGCCTACGTAGCAACTTGGATTTTTCTCCAGAGGTTTCCCTGAAAGTTCAGCCTTTCAGGTTCATTTTTCCTTGCTGGAATTGTCCTTTGCTTCATCCAACTCGTACCTTTAGCTAAGTTTTTAAAGTGCAGTTAAGGTGGTGAGGTGATCATAGCTCGTCTTTTGTTGAACATTTTAAAGCAGCATTTTATAATAAATTGACATATAGGCCACCCTTTTACTATGGAGAATGAAGTCCACTGTCGGGACTGAAAACAGGAGGCAAACACTGCAGCCTCATCAGAGGCCCGCTGGCGGTGGCCATTGCTGGGGCTGTAACGTCTAGGAGATGGTGCCCCAATGAGAGGAGCACACTCAAAGTGGGGTCGGAGATGCTAGGGCCAGACAAGCAGCAGACCCGGGCAATTGGAGTTGTGGGGCTGGTTGTTGGGCACAGGCAGCTTTGGGTACAGGACGGGTGGGATCTGCCCCTGCCCCTCTAAGCCCACTGAGAGACCACCAGATTCACTAGACAGTCTCCCCAGAAGGCAGTGGCCATCACCTAATTGTATAAAATGCCTTTGGAGATGGATAGTGGCCCTTACATAGTCACTTAAGTGGCTCAATTTGTCTCCTAGTGGACAGCATACCTGTCACCTTTACCACCGCTGGGAAAATTGGATGATGGAGAGAAGATATCAGGCATGCCACCAATGCCTTCCCCATACAATTTTGTCAGCCTTGCCACATCTCAGCCCATCACCCATGTCTGGTAAAATTCCAGCCTTATATTTGGTATAATCCGAAAGAGATTTTAGCATTCTGGCACTCTTCCACAAACCAAGAAGACCCATCACATTTTCATTGATTTTCACTGTGTTGCAAGAAAGAGGTTCTGAGAGGAGAACAGTGAGGGAGGGAAAATTGGAGGGTAACTAATCCAGGCCAGTTCTGTACACATCATTACCTTACTCAACATCACATTGGCAGAAGAGCTGAATTGCAAATACCATTTCATCCCTCGTTAGAGCCGATGATACAAAACTGTGTATTTTATCCAAGAATCACAATATGGAACAGCTAAAATGTACTTGGAAACAAAGCTCAGAATGTCACATACATTTTGTCGATCACTGTGTCCCGTATACTCTTATTGCTGAATGTGTATGAGTCCCATCAAGCATGTTCGCCCTCCACGCTGTTTACTCACATACCAGTAAGTAGATGTGACAACTGTTATTATGGGAGAATTAAGCTCAAAATACAATGTGCTCTGTTTTCATTGAGCTTCAGGGTGCCAATGTGTTGGGACAGACACTGCAATAAAATGCATAACTCAGCAGGTGAAATGCAGTGGTGAAAACCCTCACCTAACATAAACCCACACCTAGCCACTAAGATCATGACCACCCAGCATTCTTTCCAGACCCCCACAATATGCTGATATTTGAAGTGGATCCTGACACTGAACCTCTTCCTCTTCCCTTCCACACCATCATTATTTTTCCCATCCTCAGAAATGCCCACAATCAAACTTCCATCCAGTTCTCAGCTTCTCTTTCCGTCCCTACATCTGTGATTCTGTTGTGGTCTCCCCAACCTAATTCAGTGTCTCCTGCAATTCCCTCAAAAGCATTTTTACCAAAGTCGTCAACAATAATCCATCAGATCCATGGGATGACAGACAAATTGAATTGCAGTGTTGTGTCACGGCACAACTGCAAACTTTTAAAAATAAATTCTTCTTTATTTATAACTGACGACAAGTACCAACAACACAGCATCATGACCCTAGCAGCAAATTAACACTGTTTTGTGCTATGGGACAAATTTACCAACAAAGTACTGAGATTATCATTGTTTCAGGGACTAGGCTGGTCATGGCCATCTTCCTCTGTGGAAGAATTGTTGGAATCCTCTGGCATTTCCCCATTTTTATCACTGCTTTGAGACAACTCTGCTGTAATCTCCATTTATTTCTCAATTTTCCCATTCTTCTACGTCTCATCCGTTCCTAACTCTTTGTAATTAGTCATAGCCATAGAGTCCTAAGGCACGGGAAAGGCCCTTCGGCCCATCAAGTCTGTGCCGGTCAAAAACAACCACTTATCTACACTAATCACATTTCCCAGCACTTGGCCCATGGCCTGTATGCCTTGAGATCGAAAGTGCACATCTAAATACTTTTAAAATATTATGAGGGTCTCACCCTCCACTACCCTTTCAGGTAGCGAGCTCCACACTCCCACCGCCCTCTGGGTAAAAACGTTTTTCCTCATATCCTCTCTAATCCTCCTGCCTCTTACCTTAAATCTATACCCACTAGTCATTGATCCCTCCACTAAGGGGAAACTCTGTTCCCTTCTCCAGCTCTCGAACCTCCACAAACTCTTCAACCACCTTGCCACAACCTCCCATGCAACTCTCATCTCTTCACCTTACTAATAGCGGCTATGCATTGAGCCACCCAAGGCCACAGGTTCTGGAATTCCCGCAATTAACATCCTCTGCTAAGACATCTCTAACATATTGATTTGGCACTCTCCCTCATCTCTTCTTCAGCACGGTGTCAATTATTTTTGATTTATCTCTGTGAAGCAGCTTGAGACTTTTTCTCCTTTTCACAGAGCAATAAGTTGTCATTATAGCTATCATCGGCACCTTCACAGAATGGGAAGGCACTTCACCTTCACCAGCCCATTAATTATAATACTAACATAAAAGGAGCTGCTTTTGAATGTGTGCTTTCAGTGCATAGTCCTGTTGATTAGGAACACATAACATGAAATTCTGGTTGCATACTTGGCCATCCATTAATTTTAATTGATGAAGCATGCAGCCATGAATTTCCAGTATGGAATCCTAGTTGGTGAGCATCATGTCAGAATCACATATTTGGAAAATGATCCCATGTGCCAAGCGCTTGACAGATTATGCAGACATGCGCTTGTAAACAAGTTAACCTTTCTCCAAGTTTACTGTTATATATGTTTTTCTAAATCTTTCAGCACTAGTCACAACTCTGGTGATGATTGAAAAGTTTGGGGTCACATGTGCCTATTCTATAGTTTATGTTTACACTACTGAGCTACATCCAACTGCAGTAAGACACATGGGTGTCGGAGTGAACTCGATGGCTTCCAGGCTGGCTGGCATCGTCTCGCCTTACGTTTTTTGCCTTGGTAAGCTAACAGTTTAACTTCCGCACAACTACAATGTAAGAAATTTTCTTCCATTCCCCAATACCCACTGCTCAAACAATAATTCACAGCAGCATCTCCAGCAAGGGTTTCAAGAAATGCAGATATGCTTGTCCTCCACCCGTTCACTGCTGCTGCCTCCTGTTATGTGTGATCTTGTCCTGCAAGACATAGGGAAGAATATTAACATATGGGCTACAAGATGTTTGGGTGATGTGCCTGTCATAGTTGATTGCTGCAAGTATGTCTCATAGCGTGGGTTTGGGAGAGGGAGCAGCGAGGATTTGAGAGACGGAGCAGGGACAGTATTAAGTGAGTAGCTGATGAGTATTATCTTTTGTTTTTAAGTAAGGTTTATTACGACTAGTGAGGTGTGTTATGTATCAGGAGGATTTATTAGTATTCCTAATGTTTATTAATAGTAGCATAGGTTCTGAACAGCAGTAAAGTTTATTAGTATTATAATAATATAATAATAATCTTTATTGTCACAAGTCGGCTTACATTAACACTTACATGTGAAAAGTCCCTAGTCGCCACATTCCGGCACCTGTTCAGGTACACAGAGGGAGAATTCAGAATTTTCAGCTGAGAAGTGGTGAGGTTTATTAGCAGTAGCAAGGTTAACCTTTTACAGTAACTTCATTGCAGTGTTAATGTGAGCCTAATTGTGACGCTAATAAAGATTATTATTAATAAAGAGATGGCAGAGCTACTCTGACAGTAATAGAAGGAAACTAAAGGGTTAGCATGGCACTGAGTACACTACTGCCCACACAGTGATGTAAGAAGGCGCATGATCAGGAGCTAAGGCCAGTCTAGAGATGGGCAGCAACATGTTAGGACCTTGCATCGGGTCCTTTCTATACCTGTACCCTCAACTGTGTGGTGTTCTTTGTGATTCTGTTGTCAGGATGGATTTTGTAGTGTTTACAAAGACAACAGAAGCTAAGTTCATTAACAAAGCTAACTTTTATTTACACTACTTATTAAAGCTCGACCACTTACTCCTATGGTAAACAATAATCTAGTAATCTACAATCTACACTCTACTAACACTAGTCTCTACACTCTATCTATAACTGTACTCTATGCTCTCCCACTGCTCCTCTCCTGCCTTCTCCCAGAAGCCAGTGAGTCAGTGCTTTATATAGTTCTGCATCTAACTCCATCTAGTGGTTAATTATATGACATTAACCCTTTGTATTCTGACCATTTCACATAATGTCACATCCTTTCCTTGAGAAAAATGTTTGAAATACTTTCTAACATTTTTTTCACATACATTGTCGAGAATGCGTTCATTCAGTTCATACATATTATTATATTACATATCATAATTGTAATTACAGAGTTGCAGTCCTCAGTGTTTTACAAGTTCAGTCGATTAGGTGGTTTTCTTGTCCTTTTTGACCTTCTCAATGCACTTGCAGTGTCATTGGAATGGTCTGTTGTCTGTTCCTTATGTCTATTCGATAACCACGCTGTTGGTGAGTCAATGTTACAAAACATGTCTGGGTTTGTTATAGTTGGCTCTGGAAACTGCAGCGAATTCTTTACTTTTGACAATGCTCATCGATGTCTATGAAATATCAGTCCAGCCGCAATTTGTACCACATGCGATCGTGGTGCAACCTCATTTAACACCTTTGCAATGTTTGACCAACCACCACCTGGATTTTGTATCCTGGCGACATCTCCTTCTTTCAGTGGCGGTAATTGTTTTGCATGCCTGTCATAGTCTGCTTTTTGCTTGCATCTTGCATTGCTGTTGCTTCATTTCTTCATGTAGTAACTGCTCACCCATGTTTGGAATTGTTATGGCAGGCAATGTCGAACGAATCTTCCTTCCAATGGGCATCTGGGCAGGCGACAATCCTGACAACAAAGGTGTAGCTCTGTAGCTTAACAGGGCAAGCAAAAAATCCTTTTTTATCATCAAATGCCTTTTTGAAAAGCTGTTTTATTTTTTTGACTCCTTTCTTGGCTTTCCCATTGGATTGGGCACATAACAGACTTGAGGTGACCTGTTGGAAGTTGTATTCTTATGCAAATGACAACCTCTCCCAACTACTGAGACAGGGTCCATTATCTGTCACAATTTTTAATGGAATGCCATATCGAGCAAACACAGACCATAGATATTGCCGCTCTTTTCACTGAGTGAGCAGTCGAATCTGACAACATTATGACTTCAGGATAATTGGAATAGTAATCAATGATGATTAAATAATCATTCCCTCTGAAATAGAGCAGGTCCATCCCAACCTTTGACCATGGGTTTATGACTATCTCACTTGCTACAAAGGTTTCTCTACACTGGGATGGTTGATGTGGTTGACAGACACTACACCCTGGCACGTAGTTGTCAACATCTTTATTGATGCCTGGCCAATATACTGACTGCCTGACACGTCTTCGACACTTCTCTATCCCTTGATACCCTTCATGCATTCATGCATCTTTTCCACAATACTTCTTCATAGGCAGAACGGTGTTACAATTCTGCCTCCTTTCAACAGGAATCCATTTATAACAGTCAGGTCATCCTTGATACTTTGAAAACTGTTGCAACTGCCATTAGGCCATCCTTCTCTTTGATCACCCGTTGAAGTATTGTGTATTTTTCTCTTTCATCCCGTATTAAACTTAGCTTGGCATTGGACACAGATAACAGGCGGAATTATCCGAGCCCGCGGCGGGTCGGGGAATCGCCGGGACGCAATTCTCCAGCGATCGGAGAATCGGCGGAAATCGCGCCCGTGCAGTTGCCGCATCGCCGGTAGGGGGCCGCTGAAATAGGCCCCGCGGCGATTCTCCGCAGGCAATGGGCCGAACTCCCACCAGCGTGGTTCCAACCTGGTTGGGGGGGGGGGGGGGGGGCGGGGGGATCTGACTCCGGGGGGGGGGGGGACTCCACGGGATCCAGGCCCGCGATCGGGGGCTTCCGATCAGCGGGTGTCCGCGAACTGGAGGGGGCCTACCTCCTTCCGCATGGCCCGCTGTAAGGTCCATGACATGTTGCTCTGCACCGGCGTGGAGATGGCAATCACGCGCATGTGCCTGTGCGGAGACTGCCGTCGTGCAGGACCCACACCGGCCATGCAGGGCCACCTTTCGGGTGCCGGAGCAGCGCGCAGCACTCCGGCGCCGTGCTAGCCCCCTGAACACTGGTGAATTGCTGGGCCAGGAGGCCCGTTCACGCCGGCGTACACCACTCCAGTGTTTACGCCGGCATCAACACTTGCCCGGGATTTCAGAGAATCCCGGCGAACATGTTTGCGACATATGTGGCATGTGCTTCCACATTGAGTACTACTTCTGATGCTTTTTCATCATTGTCACCCGTAGCTCTTGGCAATGCATTTGCTGCAACTAGTTCTTTGCCCGAGGTATAGACGAATGTGAAGTCATTTCTACATAGTTTCATCATCATCCTCTGAAGTCTCAGCAACATATCATTGAGATCTTTCTTTATTATGGTGACCAGAGGACGATGATCTGTTTCTACAATGAAGGTTATACACATAATAATGAAACTTTCTTATACCCGTTAACAGACCTAGGCATTCTTTCCCTACCTGTGCATATCCCTGCTCCATCGGAGGCATAGCACGAGATGCATACGCTACTGGTTTCCACAGATCATTTTCTGCTTTCTGTAACAAAACTGCACCAATGCCAATCTGACTGGCATCCACTGATATTTTTGTTTCCTTCGTGGAATCAAAAATGGTAAGACCGGAGCTGTAGTCAGTGACAATTTCATATCTTGCCACTCAGCTGCATGCTAAGGTGTCCACAGAAATTCAAACTTCTTTTTAATCAGATTTCTTAAAGCTGTTGTTCTGCTGGACAGATTTTCTGATTTTCTGAAGTGCAAAATGTTTGTGTGGTTGGGTTGTGCTGAGAGACATTTCACTGGAGACTGCATGCTGTCGGAGATAGGTCAGGAGAGAAGAATTCTCCCTGGCCAGGAGATGGTAGAATCGTGATGCAGGTGGAATTTGTTTTCAAAAATAATTTCCGTGTTCCGTCTCTTCTTTTATTCTCAATCCATTCCAGACTTGCTGAGAATGCCGAGGTGGAGTGCGGGCCAGTGATGCACTACAGAGTTTCTGCCTGATTCGACATTTAAAAAGATTCACAGGACTGACTAGCCTGGAACTTTAAAGAGATTGGGCGAGTTTCTCCGTCCCGCCACGCCAGATTTCTGGTTCAGCACCCCGGTGGGATTCTCCGTTTCGCCGTCCGGTCAATGGGGTTTCCCATTGTGGGGCAGCCCCACGCCGTCAGGAAACCCCCGGGGCTGCCGGCAAAACGGAGAATCCAGCCCATTGTGTCTCAGCCTGCAGGTTCTGCTTTGTTGAAGCTAATCTACTGGAATTAATTGGAGACATCTGGGGCGAAATTCTCCCCCAACAGCGCGATGTCCGCCGACTGGCGCCAAACACGGCGCCAATCAGACGGGCATCGCGCCGGCCCAAAGGTGCGGAATGCTCCGCATCTTTGGCGGCCTAGCCCCAACATTGAGGGGCTAGGCCGACGCCGGAGGGATTTCCGCCCCGCCAGCTGGCGGAAATGGCGTTTGTTGCCCCGCCAGCTGGCGCGGAAATGCGGCGCATGCGCGGGAGCGTCAGCGGCCGCTGACAGTTTCCCGCGCATGCGCAGTGGGGAGAGTCTCTTCCGCCTCTGCCATGGTGGAGGCCGTAGCGGAGGCAGAAGGGAAAGAGTGCCCCCACGGCACAGGCCCGCCCGCGGATCGGTGGGCCCCGATCGCGGGCCAGGCCACCGTGGGGGCACCCCCTGAGGTCAGATCGCCCCGCGCCCCCCCCCCCAGGACCCCGGAGCCCGCCCATGCCGCCTGGTCCCGCTGGTAAATACCAGGTTTGATTTACGCCGGCGGGACAGGCAATTTCTGGGCGGGACTTCAGCCCATCCGGGCCGGAGAATCCAGCGGGGGGTCCCGCCAACCGGCACGGCCTGATTCCCGCCCCCGCCCAATCTCCGGTACCGGAGACTTCGGTGGGGGCGGGGGCGGGATTCACGGCGGCCTACGGAGAATGACGCCCCTGGTTCTGCCTTTTTTTTCTGCTGCCAGGCTCTTGTGACTCTGAAACTTGGGTGAGTTTTCTCAGCACCTTGCTTCTGGAGTGAGGTTGTTTTGAGTTCTTCGTTCTTTTAGAGAAATATGGGGCTGGATTCTCAGTTTTGTAGACTAAGTCCCCACGCCAGCATGAAAGCTGGTCTTTTACGCCCGGAAAACTGAATCCGAGGCCGCGCATGCGGACAGCGGAGGCCTGCAGCGGCCGTGCCGTGCTCCATGGCGGAGTCAGCCCACGGACCTGGACCGCCGAAGTAGTTCCCCCCTTCGACCGCTCGCGCACCCCGGACCACCTGCCCACAGTGCCCCCAACCCCAAATGAAGCCCTCCCCCTGCCTGCGGATCGGCCCTGGACTGAGTCCGCAGTCGCCACGCCGAGTTCACGAACGGTGTGAATGCACATAACCCTCGCCGTTGGGAACTCAGCCGGTCGGGGACGGAGCATCACTGGCGGGCCTCAGGCAATTGTGGGCCGTGCATAATCAGTGTGGCGTACTCCTAGAGTATGCCGTTTTTTCAGGAGGCGGAGAATTCAAAAAATGGCGCCGCTCCTGATTTTGCCGCCAAAACGGATTCTCCGCACCATCACTGAATGCCATTTCAGCGTCGGGGAGCGGAGAATCTAATCCATGGATTTTTTAAATTCTGTACTGCCACCCTGAACTATTCTGCTGTCATTGCCCGTGAAGTATGCTTCTTGGACACCACAAAGCAGTCTTGTTGAAGTTACCAGGAAGTCTTTATTAATAATTCCGAACCATGGACATCCTTACAGTTTGTGGCAATATGTGAAATGTTCAGAATACAAATGGTTAATGACATATCATAATTAACCACCAGATGGAGCTAGATGCAGAACTATATAAAGCACTGACTCACAGATCTCTGGGAGAGTGCTGGAGGGGAGGGCTAGCGAGAGCAGTGCTAGAGAGGACAGTACAGTTGTAGATAGAGTGTAGAGACTAGTGTTAGTTGAATGTAGATTGTAGATTACTAGACAACTGTTTACTATAGGAGTAAGTGGTATAGATTTAATAAGTAGTGTAAATCAATGTTAGCTTTGTTAGTGAACTTAGCTTCTGTTGTCTTTGTGAACACTATAACATCCATCCTGAGAAGAAGAATCACAAAGAATACTACATGGGGTACCCAGGAGTGTGTCCCTAAAAGTAAGCAGCGAGCTTAGAAAGTCAGTTTAGCTTCTAAGAAGAAAAGAAGGATAATCAAGCCGCTACACAGATCTCGAAGACAGCACCAAGTTACTGATCGTAAGATGGAAGGTCTGAACAAGCCAGCACACTTCAGGATGATGGGTAAACTAAGTCTAAACTGCAAAACTTCGAACAGCAATTTGAAGTTTTTTTCATCTGCCTCCACGTTAGAATCAGCTCCTGATCATCGCAAAATTGCGCTCTGCCTAAATTTAGCTGGACCGTTGGCTGTGGGATTGTACAACTAATTCCACTTTGAGAATGAAGTTAAAGAATTATGATAGACATAAAAAAGTTGGATAGCCATTGTAAGCTTAAAAGAAATGAAAAGCTGCGTGAACGATTGCAAAGGCAACAAACTGTAACGCCAGAAGAGCCTAGTAAAATGTGCTGTGTGAGGGTAATTACTAAAAATAGATGCTCTGAAAAATTCTCTCTGGAAAGTGGCGCCAAAGTGACTTTCTAAGCTGACTGTTTACTTTTACACGTGCACATTGTGGTTTACGCCATTGAATCTGTGGCGCAGCTAGAAAAACAGCACGCTGCAGAAGGTGGCTGTTTTGCACATGCGCACTTGAAAAAACAACGCAAACCGGAAGTCGACCATTCTGCGTATGTGCATGAGACGTTTGAGCATGACGTCACGTGCGTGATGACTTGTAGACATCCATCCTGAGAACAAGAATCACAAAGAACACCACATACGTTATTTTGGGCGGGTTGGCAGGGAGTTTCCCGCTGGCTTTTTGGGTGAGATCCAGACCTGGATTCACCCAGACTTAGTCATTTTATGGGCCTTGGAGAGTTCCTCCCTGGTCTAGCCCACACTTAGAAATTCTTCCAGCAATGAGGAGCTAAACTCACTGATGAGACAGGCTCCTCAGAGATCCGGGTGCCATTTGGAAAGGGTTGGCAAGGCTGCCTCAAACAGGCTGCACATATTGAAATGAGCCTAATGGTCGTGATCCAGATCATGCCTGGCGACACGGGTCCGGTGTCTCGTGCCTGGCACAAAGCCTGATTTGGGCCTCTCTCGCGATGCTGCCGGCACGCCCAGATCTGCACCGGGCATAACGTGTTGGGAAAATCAACTTCCAGAAGCCTTGGATTCTAGAATGGTTTCTGTTGTACCCTCAATGACGGCGCTAGAGAGTAAAACGGTAAAGAAGGCTTTAATAAGCTAAGGACTAGCCTAGTGCCGAGACGGGTGCTTACTGGGTGCCGCCTGCAAGGCAGCCACTTATATACGACTCCCAGGTGGGCGGAGCCGGAGGCGGAGTCCCCCAGGGTTCCAAGCCCGGTCTTAAAGGGGACATCACCTTACATGATGATAAGGGTATAGTAATACAATAACCGTTCATCACATTCACCCCCTGTTTAAAAAAACGAAGTCCGGTGGGGGTGAAGTGGAATCATAAGTCCATTTGTTTCGGCGGCCTGATCGTCCTCATCAACCTCCTCAGCTCGGGCGGTGGTGCGGCAGACACGGACATCTTAGTTGAGTGTACGTCCGGGAGCACGGTGGTCGGAGCCTTGGTCCGGGTCGGGGTAGGGGATGGGGGCGCAGGGGAAATAGCTGGGGCTTGGGGTAGCGGTGCCAGTGCCGGCGGGGGCTGTAGAGGGGGGGGCGCTAGGGGGCACGCGGTCGGTGTCCACCAACGGGGAGTGGAACCGGGGGGAGTAGTAGTGGGTGCCGGATTCCACAGGGGAGCCGTGAGGGAGGGGGCTTCTGTAGTGGGGGAACCAGCGGGTGCCAGATCCCAGAGGCAAACCGTATCTTGCCTGCCGTCGGGGTACTTTCGACCAGGGGGTCCATTTTATGGCTCCTCGCGTGCCTCCGGAGGAGAACAGGTCCCGGGGTCATCAGCCAAGGTGGAAGTGAGACCCCGGAGGTGGATTTCCTGGGGAAGACAAACAAGCGGTTGGGAGGGGTCTCATTCGTGGCCGTGCAGAGGAGCGACCTAATGGTGTGTAGGGCGTCAGGTAGGACCTCCTGCCAGCGGGTGGTTGGGCGACTTCTCGACCGTAGGGCCAGAAGGACAGCCTTCCACACGGTCGCGTTCTCCCTCTCCACCTGCCCGTTTCCCCGCGGGTTATAACTGGTCGTTCTGCTCGAGGCGATGCCTTTGCTGAGCAGATACTGACTCAGTTCATCGCTCATGAACGATGTACCCCGGTCGCTGTGGATATAAGCAGGGAAGCCAAACAAGGTGAAGATGCTGTGCAGTGCCTTTATCATGGTGGCCGAGGTCATGTCGGGACAGGGGAAGGGGAATGGGAAGCGGGAGAACTCATCGATCACGGTGAGGAAGTAGGCATTGCGGTTGGTGGACGGGAGGGGGCCCTTGAAGTCCACACTTAGTCGCTCAAAGGGCCCCGAGGCCTTCACGAGACGAGCCTTGTCTGGCCAGTAGAAATGCGGTTTGCACTCCGCGCAGATCTGGCAAGCCCTGGTCATGGCCTTGACCTCCTCGGTTGAGTAAGGTAGGTTACGGGACTTGATAAAGTGGATAAACCGGGTAACCCCCGGGTGACAGAGGTCATTGTGGATGGCTTGCAGGCGGTCCTCCTGCACGTTGGCGCACGTGCCACGTGCCAGGGGGCCCGTCGAGCTCCCCTGGACGATACTTGATATCGTACGTGTAGGTGGAGAGCTCGAGCCTCTACCTCAAAATTTTATCGTTTTTGATTTTGCACCGTTTTGCGTTATCAAACATGAAGGCTACCAACCATTGGTCGGTGATGAGTGTGAACCTCCTACCAGCTAGGTAGTGCCTCCAGTGCCGCACAGACTCCACAATGGCTTGTGCCTCCTTCTCGACTGCAGAGTGCCGAATCTCGGAGATGGCGAGGGTCCGGGAGAAGAACGCTACTGGTCTGCCTGCCTGGTTGAGGGTAGCAGCCAGGGCAATGTCTGACGCATCGCTCTCTACCTGGAAAGGGATAGTTTCGTCCACCGCGTACATAGCGGCCTTGATGATGTCGGCCTTGATGCGGCTGAAGGCCGATCGGGCCTTAGCCGACAGGGGAAGTGCCGTGGTCTTTGAGTGGGCGGGCTTTGTCTGCATATTTGGGGACCCACTGGGCGTAATAGGAGAAAAGCCCCAAGCACCATTTAAGGGCTTTGAGGCTGCGGGGGAGGGGAAGATCCTTAAGGGGGCGTATGCGGTCGGGGTCGGGACCTAGGATCCCGTTTTCCACGACATAGCCGAGGATGGCTAGCCGGGTTGTGTGGAAAACGCATTTTTCCTTGTTATAGGTCATGTTGAGGGCTCGGGCGGTCTGGAGGAACTTTTCGAGGTTCGCGTCATGGTCCTGCTGATCATGGCCGCAGATGGTGACATTGTCCAAGTACGGGTATGTAGCCTGCAAACTGTACTGGTCCACCATTTGGTACATCGCCCTCTGGAAGACGGAGACCCCATTTGTGATGCCGAAGCGGACTCTGAGGAAGTGGAAGAGCCAGCCGACTGCTTCGAAGGCAGTACAGGGGCAGTCTTTCGGTCGGATAGGGAGCTGGGAGTCGGCGGATTTGAGATCGACCGTGGAAAATACCCGGTATTGGATGATCCGATTTACCATTTCTGCTATGCGAGGAAGAGGGTACGCATTGAGCTGCGTGAAGCGGTTTATGGTCTGGCTATAATCCACGACCATCCGTTTCTTTTCCCCGGACCGGACTACCGCCACTTGTGCTCTCCAGGGGCTGTTGCTAGCCTCGATTACCCCCTCTCCCAGTAAACGCCAAACCTCTGACTTGATAAAAGTCATGTCTTGGGCACTGTACCGCCGGCTCCTGGTGGCGACGGGCTTACAGTCGGGAGTGAGGTTCGCGAATAGAGGGGGGTGCGGCTTTCAGTGTCGCAAGGTTGCATAACGTGAGGGGGGGCAAGGGTCCACCAAACTTCAGTGTCAGGCTTCTGTGGCTGCACTGGAAATCCAGTCCGAGCAGCAAGAAGGCGCAGAGCTGAGGGAGGATATACAGTTTGAAATGGGTGTATTCGGCACCCTGGATCGAGAGATCCGTAATACAATACCCCTTGATTTGGACCGAGTGGGACCCAGATGCGAGGGCTATGGTTTGGGACACGGGATGGCGCCTTACCATTTCTGGATGAATAAAGCTCTCCGTGCTCCCTGAGTCGAATAGGCATGGAGTGTCGCGCCCGTTGACCTGGACCTGCATCATGGAGTTCTGCAGCTGTTTTGGCCGAGTTTGGTCAAGGGTGATCGCACCCACTCGCGGGTAGTCGGAATCCTCAGCCGAGTCGGACTCGTAAAATGGCCGCCGCCGTCAGTCGCACGTGTCGGGTCAAGATGATGGCCGCCCCCATGATTCGCACGAGGCAGATGACACGTCAGAAGGAGGCGTGTCAGGTCGATGCGCAGACGTGTTGCGAGGCCTGCGGGCCTGTGAGCCTGATTTTTGGGCGTGCTGTTCTTTGGATTTATGGCCCTTGGGCCTGGCCAGGCAGACCCTCGCAAATGCCCCTTCTTCCCGCAGTCGTTGCAGATGGCAGAGCGGGCTGGGCAGCGTGGGCGTGGGTGCTGGCCCTGCCCACAGACGTAGCATGGTGTGCCCCCGGTCTGGGCAGGACGCCGCGCAGCGCAGGCCCATAACATGGCCAAGTCTGGGGATGTCCGCGGGGGGCTTGCAGCGTCCACGGGATACGTGCCTAAATTATGTCGGGCCACTTCCAGCGAGGAGGCGAGCGTTAGCGTGTCCTGGAGGTCTTTTGCCCCGTTTTTGAGTAGCCGCTGCCAGATGTAGGTCGAACGGATGCCGGACACGAAAGCGTCTCTGATGTGTAGGTTCCTATGGATTTCCTCCATCACACCCTGATGATCACAGTCCCTGGCGAGTGCGGTGAGTTTTTCTACGAATTCATCTTGTGTTTTCCCCGAGTGCTGCCAGCAGGTTGAGGGCATGTACTTCATTGATGGGTTTGACAAACCACTTGCGTAGTATCTCAACCGCCTCTTCGTAGGTAGTCGCCTTTTCGAGCGTGGCAGAGATTCTGTGACTCAGCCGGGCGTGGAGTAGGCGCAGCTTGCGTGGCCCCAGGATGGGAGTCTCTGAGGTGTCCAGGTAGGCCTTGAAGCATCGGAGTCAGTATTTCAAAATTTCCTTTGCCTCCGGTGTCCGTGCTTCCAGATTGAGCTTCTCTGGTTTTAGGCCTGCGTCCATCCTGATGTAGTTTCACTTATTAAATTGTTGTACCCTCAATAACGACGCTAGAGAGTAAAATGATAAAGAAAGCTTTAATAAGCTAAGAACTAGCCTGGTGCCGAGACGGGTGCTTACTGGGTGCTGCCTGCAAGGCGGCCCCTAATATACGACTCCCAGGTGGGCAGAGCCGGAGGTGGAGTCCCCCAGGGTTCCAAGCCCACTTAAAGGGGACATCACCTTACATGATGATAAGGGTACAGCAATCAATAACCATTCATCACAGTTTCTAGAGATTGGAAAATAGCAAATGTAGCCTTGCTATTCAAGAAAGGCAGGAGAGTGAAAACAGGGAGCAATGGGCCAGTTAGCGCAACATCAGTGGGAGGGAATGCTTGAATCTATTATTAAGGGCATTCTTATAACAGGACAGTTTGGAAACCACTCTATAATTTGTCTCAATCAACACGTTTTTATTGAAGGGAAATTAGAGCAGAGCAGAAAATAGAGAACGTATTAATTCGATAAGGTTCCACTCCACAGGTTATGACTCAGGGGACTTTGGGTGATATATTCGGAACGGTGGAGGATCAGTTGAGGGACAGAAACTTAAGAGAGCTGATCATTTTCCCGAACACAGTAAACTTGCACAGGGATCAATGCTTGAGCCTGAGCTATTTATAATCTGTATCAATGATTAAGATGAGGGAACCAAGTATAATGCACCCAGGTTTGCTGGTGATCCAGACTTAGAAGAGAAAGTAAGCTGTGAAGATGAGGCATAGAAACTGCAAAAGAATATAAACCAGTTAAATGGAAAGAGTGTAGCAGATAGACCAGAACATTGGGAAGTATGATGTTATTCACTTTGGTATGAAGAATGGAAAAACAGAATATTTTTTCAAAGGTAAGAAGCCTATAAACATTGCAGAAAGATTTGGGGATCCTTGAACACAAATCACAAAGTTAACATGTAGACGCATCAAGCAATTAGGCAGGCAAATGGTATGTTAGCCTTTATTGCAAAGGAGTAGGAGTGTAAGATTAAGAAAGTCTTTCTGTAATGAGATCGGCCTTTAATGAAACTGTACCTGGAATACTGTGTACTGTTTTAATCTCATTCCTAAAGAATTACATCAGAACATCAGAATGGGTTCACTGTAAATATACTCGACTGATGCCTGGGATGAGTGGGCTGTCCTATGAGGAAAATTTGAGTAGAATGGGCATAAATTCTCTGGAATTTAGAAAAATTAGAGGTGATCTAATTGAAACATAAACAATCTTTCGAAGCAAGGTGAACCTTAAAAGGCTGCTGAAGAGTTTAGAATAAGTGGTCAAAGTATCAAGATAAGGAGCCGGTTATTTAGAATCAAGATGAGTGGAATTTTTTTCACTTCGAAGGTTGTGAATCCTTGGAATTCTCTAACCCAGAGAGCTGTGAATCACTACATTGAATTGGGGGCGGGATCCTTGTAGCGCACAAAGACTCACGAGAGACGAATAGAGATGAAGTCGATGAGGCTTTATTAAGCGTGACTTGTTCCCCACAGTTCAGTAACAGACTGGCCTGCGGGGGAGAACTCCTGGTTCTTATACTCCGTCTTCAGGGCGGAGCTAGAGGTCAACAGCCAACCAGGACCCGGGATCTGTCAGCCAATGACATCACGGCTTCACAGTCCCACATGACCCCTAATGCATACTACCACATTCACCCCTTGTTAAAAATGAACCCGGCGGGGTGGTGCTTCGCATGGTGGTAGAGGTTTACAAGGCTGGTCCTGGGAGGAAAAACTTTTGCATGTCATCACAGTACGTACAGGGTTTTTTTTTTGTTTTGTTTTGAACTAATTACAGTATTCGTAAGAGGGAAAAAGGGGGAAAAAATTCTTCTCGTTAAAGTCCACAACATTCTAGTGTTACACCGATGCCACAAGTCGGTCGGGCGGTCTGGTCGTCCTTATCGATCGCCTCAGCCCCGGTGGTGGTGGTGCTTGTTCCAGTGTTGTCGCCTCCGGGAGCTTTACGGTTTCTGCTTCAGCTTCACTTCTGGTCGGACCTGGGAGGAGGACCGATCCTCCCAGGAAGGGGGCTGTCGCGGGGTGCGCCGGTGGCAGGGAGGGGGTGATTGGTGTCGGGAGGGGGTGCGTGTTGCCGGCGGGTGCCAGATCTCGCAGGGAGACCGTGTCCTGTCGGCCGTCGGGGTACTCCACGTAGGCGTACTGCGGGTTCGCATGGAGGAGGTGAACCCTCTCGACCAACGGGTCCGACTTGTGCGCCCGCACATGTTTCCGGAGCAAGATGGGTCCTGGGGCCGCCAGCCAGGTCGGCAGCGACGTTCCAGAGGAGGACTTCCTGGGGAAGGCAAGGAGGCGCTCATGAGGCGTTTGGTTAGTAGTGGTACACAGTAGCGACCGGATGGAGTGGAGGGCGTCCGGGAGGACCTCCTGCCACCGTGAAACTGGGAGATCCCTGGACCGTAGGGCCAGTAGGATGGTCTTCCAGACCGTGCCGTTCTCCCTCTCTACTTGCCCGTTCCCCCGGGGGTTGTAGCTGGTCGTCCTGCTCGAGGCTATACCCTTGCTGAGTAGGAACTGGCGCAGCTCGTCACTCATGAAGGAGGACCCCCTGTCGCTATGGACGTATGCGGGGCAACCGAACAGTGTGAGTATGGTGTTAAGGGTTTTAATGACTGTGGCCGCTGTCATGTCAGGGCAGGGGATGGCGAAGGGGAAACGGGAGTACTCGTCCACCACGTTCAGGAAGTACGTGTTGCGGTCGGTGGAGGGGAGGGGCCCTTTGAAGTCCAGACTGAGGCGTTCAAAGGGACGGGAGGCCTTGATCAGGTGCGCACTATCCGGCCTGAAAAAATGCGGTTTGCACTCTGCGCAGATGTGGCAGTTCCTTGTGACTGTACGGACCTCCTCCACGGAGTAGGGGAGGTTGCGGGACTTTATAAAATGGTAGAACCGAGTGACCCCCGGGTGGCAGAGGTCCTCGTGGAGGGTTTGGAGACGGTTAATTTGTGCGTTGGCACATGTGCCGCGGGATAGGGCATCGGACGGTTCGTTCAGCTTTCCGGAACGGTACAAGATCTCATAGTTGAAGGTGGAGAGTTCGATCCTCCACCTTAAATCTTGTCATTTTTAATTTTGCCCCGCTGTGCATTATCGAACTTGAAAGCTACTGACCGTTGGTCAGTGAGGAGAGTGAATATCCTGCCGGCCAGGTAATGCCTCCAATGTCGCACAGCTTCCACTCTGGCTTGGGCTTCCTTTTCCACTGAGGAGTGGCGGATTTCTGAGGCGTGGAGGGTTCGGGAGAAAAAGGCCACGGGTCTGCCCGCTTGGTTAAGGGTGGCCGCTAGAGCTACACTGGAGGCGTCGCTCTCGACCTGGAAGGGGAGGGACTCGTCGATGGCGCGCATCGTGGCCTTTGCGATATCCACTTTGATGCGGCTGAAGGCCTGGCAAGCCTCTGTCGACAGAGGGAAGGTCGTGGTCTGTATTAGGGGGCGGGCCTTGTCTGCGTACTGGGGGACCCACTGGGCGTAATATGAAAAGAACCCCAGGCAGCGTTTTAGGGCTTTTGAGCAGTGAGAGAGGGGAAATTCCATGAGGGGCGCATACGTTCGGGGTCGGGGCCTATTATCCCATTGCGCACTACATATCCCAAGATGGCTAGCCGGTTTGTGCTAAAAACGCACTTGTCCTCGTTGTATGTGAGGTTCAAGGCTTTAGCGGTCTGGAGGAATTTTTGGAGGTTGGCGTCATGGTCCTGCTGATCGTGGCCGCAGATGGTTACATTGTCGAGATACGGGAACGTGGCCTGCAACCCGTGTTGATCAACCATTTGGTCCATCTCTCGTTGGAAGACCGAGACCCCGTTTGTGACGCCAAATGGGACCCTTAGGAAGTGGTATAATCGCCCGTCTGCCTCGAAGGCTGTGTACTTGCGGTCACTTGGGCGGATGGGGAGCTGATGGTCGGCGGACTTGAGGTCCACGGTGGAGAAGATCTTATATTGGGCAATCCGATTGACCACGTCGGATATGTGGGGGAGAGGGTACGCATCTAGCTGTGTGTACCTGTTGATGGTCTGGCTATAGTCTATGACCATCCTTTGCTTCTCCCCTGTCTTTACTACTACCACCTGTGCTCTCCAGGGACTATTGCTGGCCTGGATTATGCCTTTCTTCAGTAGCCGCTGGACTTCGGACCGAATGAATGTCCGGTCCTGGGCGCTGTACCGTCTGCTCCTAGTGGCTACGGGTTTGCAATCCGGGGTGAGGTTTGCAAACAAGGATGGAGGCTCAACCTTGAGGGTTGCGAGGCCGCAGATAGTGAGTGGGGGTATTGGGCCGCCAAATTTGAAAGTTAGGCTCTGCAGATTGCACTGGAAGTCTAATCCCAGTAATGTGGGCGCGCAGAGTTGGGAAAGGACATAGAGCCTGTAGTTTTTAAACTCCCTCCCTTGCACCGTTAGGGTCACTATGCAGAAGCCTTTGATCTGTACGGAGTGGGATCCTGCAGCTAGGGAAATCTTTTGCGCACTGGGACGGATGGTCAAAAAACAGGGTCTTACCGTGTCGGGGTGGATGAAGCTTTCTGTGCTCCCGGAGTCAGTCAGGCATGGTGTCTCGTGCCCGTTGATCAGCACCGTTGTTGTCGTCGTCTGGAGCGTCCGGGGCCGTGCTTGGTCCAGCGTCATTGAGGCCAGACGTGGTCGTAGTGCTTCAGCGTCTTCTTCGAACCCCGTGGAGCCGTCGATGCTGGGGTCCATTGTTGCCGTCCAAGATGGCGGCGGGGGTGAACAAAATGGCCACCCCCATGCATCGCACATGGCTGGGGGGTCACAAGATGGCGGCGGGGTGGACAAAATGGCCACCCCCATGCGTCGCACAGGGCTGGGGGGTCCCAAGATGGTGGCGCCCCTCCTCCCCTCGTGGTGGCCGGGACCCAAAATGGCGGCCCTGCGGGTCGCACATGGGGCGCTGGGGGGGTTGGGGAGCGTTAGAAACGCGCAGGACTCCTTGTTCTCCGGGGACAGCGGTGGCCGGGACCCAAAAGGGCTGCGCCTGCAGGTCGTACATGGGGCGCTGGGGGGGGTGGGGGTTGGGGAGCGTTAGAAACGCGCAGGACTCCTTCTTCTCCGGGGACAGCGGCGACCTCCCGGGACCGGCACACAGCCGCGAAATGGCCCTTTTTCCCGCAGCTCTTGCAAATCGCTGCGCGGGCCGGGCAGCGCTGCCGGGGGTGTTTCGCCTGGCCGCAGAAATAGCAGTGGGCTCCCCCGGGACGACTTGGCGTCTGAACTGCGCAAGCCTGTGGGGTGGGGGGGGGGGGTTTGTCACGACGGGGGTTCACGGAGCCCAATGGGCTGCCGCGCGGTCGGGGCCGTACGCGCGGGCGTTTCGCGCGGCCACATCTAGTGTGGCTGCAAGGGCCCGTGCCTCTGAGAGTCCTAGCGACTCTTTTTCTAAAAGACTTTGGCGGATTTGGGGAGAGTTCATACCAGCCACAAACGCATCGCGAATTAACATGTCCGTGTGTTCAATCGTGTTTACCGGCGGGCAGCTGCAGGCCCGTCCCAAAATTAGCAGCGCGGCGTAGAATTCGTCTAGCGATTCTCCGGGACTTTGCCGTCTCGTTGCGAGTTGGTAGCGTGCGTAGATCTGGTTCACTGGGCGAACATAGATGCTTTTTAGTGCTGCGAACGCCGTCTGGAAATCCTCTGCGTCTTCTATGAGAGGGAAAATTTCCGGGCTTACCCTCGAGTGCAGGACCTGTAGTTTCTGGTCTTCTGTGACCCGGCCGGGGGCCGTTCGGAGGTAGGCTTCGAAACAAGTCTGCCAGTGTTTAAAAACTGCTGCTGAGTTCACTGCGTGGGGGCTGATCCTCAGGCATTCCGGGATGATCCTGAGCTCCATAGTCCTTTAAGCACGCTTAATAAATTGTAGCGCACAAAGACTCATGAGATACGAATAGAGATGAAGTCGATGAGGCTTTATTAAGCGTGACTTGTTCCCCGCAGTTCAGTAACAGACTGGCCTGCGGGGGAGAACTCCTGGTTCTTATACTCCGCCTTCAGGGCGGAGCTAGTGGTCAACAGCCAACCAGGACCCGGGATCTGTCAGCCAATGACATCACGGCTTCACAGTCCCACATGACCCCTAATGCATACTACCACAATCCTCTCAGACCACACCGGGTCAGAGGATCGGCAGTCGCGCCGTTTTTTACGCGACGCCGGTCCGACGCCATTCTACCACCCAGCGTGAATGGCATCATCGTGAATGGCGCTGCGCCGCCCGGAAAAGCGGCCGCGGGGGCAAGTCCCGCGATTCTCCGGGGATTCTGCGGCCCGGATGGTCACGCAGGTCACGCAGGTGCCGTTCACACCTGCAAATAAAAATCATCAGGCAGTCATGTTCGCCGGCGGTGCGGGAGAGGATGTGAGCGGCCGGCGTATTGCGCTTGTGAGACTCTTCGGACGGACACGGACGGGGCTGCGGGCGAGGGGGGGGGCCTCCATGTTCGGGGGGGAGGAGGGGGGTTGGGTAGGGGTCCTCCATGTTCGGGATGGGGGGGCTGGGCCTCTATATTGGCGGGGTGGGTCCTCCATGTTCGGGGGGGATTGGGTCAGGGTCTTCCATGTTCGGGAGGGAGGGAGGCTGGGTCTCTATGTTGGCGGGTTGGGTCCTCCATGATCGGGGGGGGGGGCTGGGTCTCTAAGATGGCAGGGCGGGGCCTCCATGTCCATGGGGGGGGGTGTTGGGTCTTCCATGTTCGGGGGGGGGGGGGCTGGGCCTCTAGGTTGGGGGGGACAGGGCTTCCATGTTCAGGGGAGGGCGTGGGGACGACATTCCAGCCGCCATCCCAGGGTGGTGCCCGAGCCACTGCCACCAGTACGGCGGCCAGGCTGATGGGCACCGGCCCCAGGCGCTGCCTGCCCGCACGGCCCCAAGCCTTGCCCATGGGTGCGGGACCCCCCAGGGGCAGATCTCCCAGCAGCCGCCATCCATCGGCGGGAAGGGGTGGGTCCGCACCCATGGCACCCCCAGTGAGGGCATAGCCATCCAACGATGGCGCTATCAGGAGGGACGGGCAGTACTGGGCGGAGCACGGAGGGTGTGGGCAGGGGGTCTGGGTGCATGCGGGTCTGTGGAGTAATCAGCAAACCGGCACAGACATGTAGCCCAGGGCACATGGCTGTAGAGGGGGACATGCGTCATCCCTAAAGATGTTGTATAACCCCCTCCCCCTGCAGATCATAATGTTTGGGCACCAGCCAGCGATGTTGACCACCGTGGCGGGAGACGCTGTCTTGCATCCGGCCCAATGGCAGCGTCGGCGCATGCGGCTCAGTGTGGCTGCGGCAGCGGCAGCGGCGGCTGCATCAGAGGGAGGGGCTGCAGCAGGCCAGGTGGCACCCGCTCAGGCTGCAGGGCCGCCCGCCCGACGGGCGCAGGAGGAGGCCGAGGCAGACAACGACCAGAACAACGAGGGGGATGCACAGGATGGCGATACCGATGTAGATGAGGAGCAGGGGGAGCAGTTGGTGGTGGTGCCAAGGCGCTGGCGGTGCCCGATGAGGCCACGTGTCTACCGGCGCCGCATGTCCTTCGACGACCTGCTGGACAGGGCATGCAGGAGGAGATTCAGGATGAGTCGGGAAACCATTGCCATATCTGCCACCTGATGGCACACCTTGCACCGCGTGCAACTGGGGGAGGACATGCTCTCCTGGTGTCCGTCAAGGTTACGGTGGCCCTGAATTTCTTTGTAACGGGGTCATTCCAGTTGCCAAGGTGGGGACCTGTCCAGCATCGCCCAGGCGTCGGTGCACAGATGCATCCGTGCAGTGACTGACACCCTGTATGACATCGCGGACCAGTACATACAGTTCCCAGTGGACCGGGCTCACCAGGATGCCCAGGCAGCGGGATTCCATGCCGTGTCCAGGATACCTATGGTACAGGGGGCGATTGATGGTGTGCACGTCACCATGCAGCCACCAGCGGAGAACAGGGACGCGTTCATGAACAGGAAGGGGTCCCACTCCATGAACATTCAGGTGGTCTGTGACCACTGCATGAAGATCATGCACGTCTGCGCACAGTACCCGGGCAGTGTATATGATGCGTTTATCCTGGCACAATCGTTCATCCCCGCCATGTTCGAGGAACGCCCCACCCCCGGCTGCGGGGCTGGTTGCTGGGTGACAAGGATTACCCGTTTCGGTCATGGCTGATGACGCCTATACGGAGGCCACAGACCGACGCGGAGACCCGATACAATGAGGCCCATGCAGCAGCCAGGGGTGTGATCGAGAGGTGTTTTGGCCTCTTGAAGATGCGTTTGAGGTGCCTCGACTGCTCTGGAGGGGCCCTCCAGTACGATTCGGAGAGGTCGGCCACATTGTTATTGTCTGCTGCGTCCTCCACAATATTGCCCAGCAGAGGGGCAATGTTCTGGAAATGAAATGAAAATCGCTTATTGTCACAAGTAGGCTTCAAATGAAGTTACTGTGAAAAGCCCCTAGTCGCCACATTCCGGCGCCTGTTCAGGAGGAGGAGGAGGGGGCAGACGGGGAACCTACGGGAGGAGACGCCTCTCCACATGAGGAGGATGGGGCCAAGGGGGGCAACAGACATGACATGGTGGCTGGATATGGACGGGAGGCTGCACAACGCCACTGGCTTGGCCAGAGAGCACGCGAGGCGTTAATAGCCGCATGTTTCACCAACTAGAGGAGTAGGGGATCTCTGAGCAGAGGCACTGGCACCACCATACCGCCCCACCTCACCACCCAGCACCCTCACTCCCACACCACCAGACTACCTTGCCTGCCACACCACTACATGCACAGCACCCTCCAACTGCGGCACAACGGGCTGGTCTCACACGGTTGCCTGTGGAAGCGGGTGTGTTCAATGCCACGGTGAATAATGACAACCTGCTCTGCGATGAGCTGTGAGCTCCAAATCGTTAGCCAATGTCTGACTCATGGCCACAGCTACACCCTCCCCGTGGGTAGTGGTGCTCACGTTACGGACACTCCATCGCATGGACATGTTGGGTGGCTGGCGGCGGGGTGCCGAGTACGGCGGGGGGAATATTTACACCCACCTGGGCTCACCATTCCACCGACCATCAAACTCAGTGCCACTCAGTCCCCTTCACGACCTCGCAGGCACCGGACATAGCACAGAGGCACCTTGCATTGGTGTAACCGTGAGTTTAATTGTAACAGTAACATACAAGTGCCCTAGCCCCTATAACTATACTGTGCCCTGCACCCATGCCAACTTACTAGGTGTCAAATTTCTTGGCCTTACGGGCCCTACCACTACATCTCAGTGTTTCCCCAGACAGTAGGTGTGGAGGCGGACTGCTGAGACTCCGGCGCTGCGACTTGGCTCCCCGTCGGCGTGCGTTTCCTGGGGCGGCCCAGCTTGGATGGGCCAGGCTGCTCCGCGAGCGTGCTGGATGGCTTGGTGCCACCCTGTTCTGCCCACTGCCCACCAGATGCACCAGGGATGGAACGGGGGGAGTCCGAGGATCCACGGAGTTCCGGGACCTCCCTTGCAGGAGTCACCGGGACGGGCCCGGAACCTCCTCTTCCCTCAGGGTGCCCGGTGGCCCCCGGGCCTCTTTAAGGGACAGGGGTGCATGCGGAGACAAGCCCTGATACACCCCCAACACCTGGCGCTGCCAGTCCTGGAGGGCCGCTGTGGCATCGACCAGGGTCCGAATGTCAGCAGCGATGGAGCTCAGGGAGTGGGCCATCCCTGTCTGGGACTTTGCCACCTCCCTCTGTGCTTGTGCGACGCCATCCAGCATCTGGGCGATGCCGCTGATGCTCTCAGCGATGGCCTGCTGCTCTCAGTGATGGCCTGCTGAGACTCGGCCAGACTGCGGAGCGCGGCTGAGATGTCCAGTTGGCTCTGGCACATGGCTGCCTGTCCTGGGCCACGGACGACGCATGCACATGAAGCCCCACGTCTTGCATAACCTGACCCATGGCCAAAACCATTGCACCCATTGCCTCCATTGTGGGCGGCACCCTTGTGGTGTCGGCCTGGATGGCAGCCATGACCGGCCACAATCTCCACTCCTGGACGCGGATGGACTCCTCCACCTGCGTCTGCAGTTGGTGGAAGCTGGTCGTCATCCAGTTATCTAGTCCCTGGGTTTCTAACTGCATCGGGTCTATGGGTGGGACTGGCAAGTCTAGGAACCCGGGACCCGTCTGGGCGGCAGCTGGTTGCAGGGGCTGGGCTGCCCTCCGACCGTCCGGCCCCTCGGCTACTCTGACCTACACCTGCTGTACCGGTATGGCTGTGTGGTGCACACCAGCCTGTGTCTCAGAAGCCTCATCACTAAAATGACCAACCGAGGTGCGAGTCTCTGAGATGGTGGGGGGTGTGGGTGAATGCAGTGATGCCAAGTCTGGGTCGTCAACAGACCCAAAGTCTGGAGGCTCCTGCGTCGAGACCGGGGCCGGTGTTCTTTCTGTCGCCCCCATCTGAGGGGTACTGTCCGGCCTGTCCATCATCTGTGTGTCACTGTCCTTGCTCAACGTCCTTTGTATGTCACTGTCCTGACAGTCGTGCGCGTCAGTGTTCATCGTTTATGTTATGGGCGAGGCTTTTTCAGAACCCCAATATGTATCATGGAGTTCAACCAACCTCTCCCTTTAATGTATTTGTTGCTTTTCCTAGCACACGGCTTGTTCCCTAGGTGTGGGATTACAATTATGGACACGTGGGTTTTTAAACATAAAACACTGCTTATTCCATGAACTCAACTTAACATCTTAAATAAACATTGGATCTCATAACACCCCTTACTTCAAAGATAAGTCAGAAAATATTGCCACAGTAAATAACTCCTTAAAATGTTCCTTCAAACTTCCAAGAGATTTAACACCTTTAAACAGTATCACATCAGGTTAAAGGATATATATATTTTCTGTAGAATGGTAGAGATATATTAGCTTGGTTGATTTCAGCTCCAGCACCTTACTTTCTTCCTGCAAACTCTCTGGAAACACACAGACACACCCAAGCTGCTGTCTCAAACTGACTTTCTACATTTAAACTGCTCTCAGCAAAACCGGCCAGGCACTTTTCAAAACTGAAACTTCAAAATGGCTGAACTGAGCTGAGCTCCACCCACTCTATGACATCACTGTTTTCTTAAAGGTACATTGCTTAAACATCCAGTTCTTAAAGGTATTCTCACATGACACCTCCCCCCAAGAAAAAAAAATAAACCATCAACTTCAAGATGGTTTCATTTTTCACTTTTGCACCATCCACGAAGAAATGCACACAGTAAATATACATTTTCATTTAAAGAAAACAACACACGCAAACAGGTATGATAATATAGTCAATTTTTCTTTGTTCTTCTTCCTCCAACCGAAATCCTTCTCGATTGACAGTCTCTTTGAACAAAGTCTCTGCACGATCCATCCATTCCTCGGCATTTCTCTTTAGAATCAGATACTTTAGTTCAATCTGACCACAGAGTCCCTTGCAATTCTCCAATACAGGAACATTGGTGACCACAGCTTTCAGGCAGTCAAATGCCTGTTGAAAGTCCGTTGTCCATTGACATTTTTGACGCTTCTTTAGCAAGTCCATCAGTGGAGTAATCACGCCACAAAACCTTTGGACAACTGTTCGATCAAAATCATTCATGCTAGGAGATCGCATTATTTCCCTGTGTATTCAGGCTATCGGAAACTCCACAAGGAAAGTGATTCGGGCTTCTCCAAATTCACTTTCGGCTAGGTTCATCACCAAACCCGCCTCCTGAAGTCAATCGAAGAATTCCATACGATGTTTAAAATGTTCTTTCCATGTCTGGAAGTTGGAAATAAAAGCAGATTGTCCGAATTTCTCAATGCAATCCCTCAAACATGGGATAGAATAAGAGTCCCTTCTTGTAATTACATTCACCTTTCTGCAGTAAACACACAACCGTTGGGTACCATCTGGTCTAGGTACTATGGGTGAGCTCCATTGGCTGCAACCCACTTCAATTATGCCATTCTTCAGCATACTCTCAATCTCTCTGTTAACCTGTGCCAATTTTAAAGGATTAAGTCTATATGAAAATGAAATGAAATGAATGAAATGAAATGAAAATCGCTTAGTGTCAAAAGTAGGCTTCAAGTGAAGTTACTGTGAAAAGCCCCTCGTCGCCACATTCCGGCGCCTGTTCGGGGAGGCTGTTACGGGAATTGAACCGTGCTGCTGGCCTGCCTTGGTCTGCTTTCAAAGCCAGCGATTTAGCCCTGTGCTAAACAGCCCCTGTGGATGTTGTTTGATAGGAACAGCATTTCCACTTCCGGTTGCGGCGATGACCAGCTAAGCCGCACGTTTCGGCGGCTCCAGCTCCAACGGACCTTCGGGCTCTTTTAAGAGCCCCAACGGGAAATTTTCAAGCGACGAAACCCGGTGTGGGGTGAGTGAATAGGGAGTCCCCCCCACCAATGAAAGAGAAAAATATCGGCGGCGGCGGCTGCAGCGCGAGGAATCCTCGACGATAGGGACAGAAAGGGAGAAGACACAAGATGGCGGCGGAGAAAGCCCAGGCGACATGGGGGCCCGAGCAAGACGAATTCTTGAGACGGTGTGTGGAGCTACTAAAGAGGGAGGTGCTGACCCCGATGCTACAGGCAATTGAGGGGCTTAAGGAGGCACAAAGGACCCAGGAGACAGAGCTCCGCGTGGTGGAGCAGAAGGTGACGGATAATGAGGACGAGATCCTGGGCCTGGCGGTCAAAACACAGACGCACGAGGCGCTCCACAAAAAGTGCATTGAAAGGATTGAGGCCCTAGAAAACAGAGCGTGAAGGAAGAACCTTCGGATACTGGGTCTCCCTGAGGGAGTGGAAGGAGCGGATTGCGGGGCTTATGTAAGCACGATGCTAAGCTCGTTGATGGGAGCTGAGGCCCCTGCGGGCCCCTTAGAGGTGGAGGGGGCCCATCGGATCCCGGCGAGAAGACCAAAAGCGGGAGAACCACCTAGGGCGACAATCGTGCGATTTCACCGCCTTAATGATAGAGAAGAGGTCCTGAGATGGGCTAAAAAGGTACGGAGTAGCAGATGGGAGAATGCAGTGGTACGGGTGTACCAGGATTGGAGTGCGGAGGTGGCGAGAAGGAGGGCGAGTTTTAACGGAGCCAAGGAGGTGTTACACAAAAAGAAGGTGAAGTTCGGGATGCTGCAGCCGGCACGATTATGGGTCACGTACCAGGAGAGACATCATTATTTCGAAACGGCGGAAGAAGCATGGACCTTTATTAAAGATGAGAAATTGGATCGGAACTGAGGGACTGATACTGTAGGGAATGTTATTGTCGATGTAAATAGAGAAGTAAATTGGGAAGGGGGGAGACACTAAGAAATGTGGGCGCCGGTGGGAGGGGAAAGAAGGGACATAGGCGGAGAATGAGGAATGGGAGTGGGAGGGGAAAGGGTGCTGCGCCACAAGAGGCGGGTCAGATATAGGGATGTTCCCGCGCCAGAAAGATAATGGTGGGAAGACAGGCGCAAGGTAGATGGGAGTTCCCCACACGGGGGGGTCAAGGAGGGAGCAGGAGTAGCCGGGGTCAGTTGAAGTCAGCTGACTTGCGGAAGTAATATGGGGGGAGCAATCACGCTAAAGGGGGATCTAGCGGGGGGGGGGGGGGGGGGGATAACTGAGTTGCTGCTGCGGAAATCAAAGAGGAAATGGGCAAAGAGTAGGTGGACGGGGATGGAATGCGGTGCCTGGGGAGCGAGTGGGAGCGCAGAAGCGGGCTACGGGACTGGCCTAGAGAAGGTGATGGCTAGTCGACACGGGAAGGGGGCAGGTAGCCCCCTAGTGAGGCTGATCACGTGGAACGTGAGAGGCCTGAATGGACCGATTAAAAGGGCCCGAGTGCTCGCGCACTTGAAAGGACTAAGGGCAGACGTGGCTATGCTCCAGGAGACGCACCTGAAGGTGGCGGACCAAGTTAGGTTAAGGAAAGGATGGGTGGGACAGGTGTTCCACTCAGGGCTAGATGCAAAGAATAGAGGGGTGGCCATATTGGTGGGGAAACGGGTAGCATTTGAAGCAAGGGGCATTGTAGCAGATAGCGGAGGTAGATATGTAATGGTGAGTGGCAGGCTGGAGGGAATGGAGGTCGTGTTGGTTAACGTATATGCCCCGAATTGGGACGATGCGGGATTTATGAGTCGGATGTTGGGTCGTATCCCGGACCTGGAGGTAGGAAACTTGATATTGGGAGGGGACTTCAACACCGTGCTGGACCCAGGGTTAGATAGATCCAGATCTAAGACCGGAAGAAGGCCGGCAGCGGCCAAGGTGCTCAAGGGGTTTATGGACCAAATGGGGGGAGTGGATCCATGGCGATTTCTTAGACCGAGGGCCAGGGAGTTCTCCTTTTTCTCCCATGTTCATAAAGTGTACTCCCGGATAGATTTTTTTGTTCTGGGAAGGTCGTTGATCTCAAGGGTGGAAGAAGCTGAGTATTCAGCCATAGCGGTTTCGGATATGCCCCACACTGGGTGGACCTGGAACTAGGAGAGGAAAGGGAGCAGCGAGCACTCTGGCGATTAGATGTGGGATTGATGGCGGATGAGGGAGTGTGTGGAAGAGTGCGGGGATGTATTGAGAGGTACCTGGAGGCTAATGACGACGGGGAGGTCCGAATGGGAGTGGTATGGGAAGCACTAAAAGCGGTGGTCAGAGGAGAGCTGATCTCCATTAGGGCCCACAAAGGGAAAACAGAGGACAAGGAAAGGGATAGATTACTGGGGGAGATTTTAAGGGTGGACAGGGAATTTGCGGAGACCCCGGAGGAGGGACTATACAGGGAGAGACGACGGCTCCAGACGGAGTTCGACCTTTTGACCACCAGAAGGGCGGAGGTGCTGTGGAGGAAGGCACAGGGGAGGAGGTATGAATATGGGGAAAAGGCTAGTCGCCTGCTGGCCCATCAGCTGCGAAAGAGGACAGCGGCGAGGGAGATAGGGGGAATTAGAGACGAAAAGGGAGCTACGGTGCGGAGAGCAGGGAAGATAAACGAGGTGTTCAAGACCTTTTATGAAGGACTGTATAGGTCCCAACCCCCGGAGGGAAAGGAGGAGATGCGGCAGTTCCTGGATCAATTGAGGTTCCCGAGGGTGGAGGAGCAGGAGGTGGAAGGCCTGGGGGCACCGATTGGGGTGGATGAGGTTATTAAGGGGCTGGGGAATATGCAAGCAGGGAAGGCTCCGGGACCAGACGGGTTCCCGGTGGAATTTTATAGAAAATACGTGGACTTGTTGGCCCCGCTGTTGGTGAGGACGTTTAATGAGGCCAGGGAAGGAGGGACTTTACCCCCGACAATGTCGGAGGCGACGATATCGCTAATTTTGAAGCGGGATAAAGATCCGTTGCAGTGCGGGTCCTATAGACCTATTTCATTATTGAATGTGGACGCCAAATTGCTGGCAAAGGTACTGGCATCGAGGATAGAGGACTGTGTCCCAGGGGTGGTGCACGAAGACCAGACAGGGTTCGTAAAGGGGAGACAACTGAAGGTCAACGTGAGACGACTATTAGGGGTGATAATGATGCCCCCAGTAGAGGGGGAGGCAGAGATAGTGGCGGCAATGGATGCAGAGGAGGCATTTGACAGGGTGGAGTGGGAGTACTTATGGGAGGTGCTAAGGAGGTTTGGGTTCGGGAACGGGTTTATTAGCTGGGTCAAACTCCTTTATGGGGCCCCAACAGCAAGTGTGGTCATGGGTCGGCAAAGATCGGAGTATTTCCGACTATATAGGGGAACAAGACAGGGATGCCCGCTATCTCCATTGTTGTTCGCGTTGGCAATTGAACCTCTGGCCATGGCGTTGAGAGACTCCAGGAAATGGAGAGGGGTGATTAGAGGGGGAGAAGAACACCGAGTGTCGCTATACGCAGATGACCTACTGTTGTATGTGACGGACCCAGTGGGGGGGATGACAGAGGTCATGCAGATATTGAGGGAGTTCGGAGATTTCTCGGGATATAGGCTTAACATGGGGAAGAGTGAACTTTTCGTGATACACCCTGGGGACCAGAGTAGAGAGATAGAAGGCCTGCCCCTAAGGAAAGTGGAAAGAAACTTCCGATACCTGGGGATTCAGATCGCTAGGAGCTGGGGAACCTTGCACAGACTTAATCTGACACGATTGGTAGAACAAATGGAGGAGGACTTCAAGAGGTGGGACATGCAGCCACTGTCGTTGGCGGGCAGAGTGCAGGCAATTAAGATGATGGTCCTCCCGAGGTTCTTATTTGTATTTCAATGGCTCCCTATACTAATCACTAAGACCTTTTTTAAAAAAATAGACAGGAGCATCACGAGCTTCGTGTGGGCAGGGAAAGTCCCGAGGGTAAGGAGGGGGTTCCTACAACGTAGCAGAGACAGAGGGGGATTGGCGCTACCGAATCTGGGCGACTACTATTGGGCCGCCAATGTGGCGATGATTCGTAAATGGATGATGGAGGGAGAGGGAGCGGCGTGGAAAAGACTGGAGAGAAAGTCCTGTAAAGGGATGAGCCTAGAGGCGCTGGTGACGGCGCCGCTACCGCTCTCACCAAAAAAGTTTACCACGAACCCAGTGGTGGCGGCAACATTGAATATCTGGGGACAATGGAGGCGACAGAGAAGTGCGCGGGGAGCCCTGGTGGGGTCCCCAATCAGGAACGACCACAGGTTTGCCCCAGGAAGAATGGATGGAGGATTCCAGAGCTGGCACCAGTTGGGAATTAGGAGGGCGGGAGATTTATTTATAGATGGGACGTTTGCGAGCTTGGGAGCATTGGAGGAAAAGTATAAGTTGCCCCGGGGAAACTTCCTTAGGTATATGCAGGTGAGGGCATTCACAAGACAACAGGTGAGGGAATTTCCGCTGCTTCCGACACAGGGGATCCAGGACAGAGTGCTTTCGGGGGTGTGGGTCGGGGAGGGCAAGGTGTCAGAGATATACCGAGAGATGAGGGAAGAGGGGGAGGAGCTGGTGTGCGAACTAAAAGGAAAGTGGGAAGAAGAGCTCGGGGAGGAGATAGAGGAGGGTATGTGGGCTGATGCCCTAAGCAGGGTAAATTCCTCTTCCTCGTGCGCCAGGCTTAGCCTGATTCAATTCAAGGTGCTACATAGAGCACACATAACGGGAGAAAGATTGAGTAGGTTCTTCGGAGTGGAGGACAAGTGTGGGAGGGGGGGGGGGGGTGGAAAGTTTTATTTTATGTTAAATGATTAGTTGACCATGTTGGTTAGCCATTTGTTCACTGTTAAATTTTCTTTTTTTTTATGTTTGATGTGTAAGGGGAAAAAAATTGTGATCGAAAAATTTTCAATAAAATATATTTTTTTTAAAAAAGGAACAGCATTTCCCACATCTGCATCATGTATAGCCATTTTAGTACTTCCCAATTTATCTCTACAAACTTGCCCATGAGATATCAATAACTCTTTCTGGTCAGTTTGTTTTTCCTCTGGAAGGTAACTTAACAATTCATTCCAATTTTTAAGAACATCCTCATTTTCCAATTTAATTTGAGGTATGTCAAATTCACAGTCATCTGGATTTGATTTGTTACTTTGAGTTAGAATCACTAAAACCTCCTTTTTCTCTCCTTCCCTTTCAAAGTACCTTTTAAGCATATTCACATGACACACTCAGTGAGTCTTCCTTCTACCTGGTGTCTTTACCACATAATTCACCTCACTTAATTTCCTTTCAATCTGATACGGTCCACAAAACCTAGCTTTTAAAAGCTCCCCTACCACTGATAACAACACTAAAACTTTATCCCCACTGGCAAAACTACAAACTTTGGATTTCTGGTTCGCTACCCGTTTCATCACATTTTGTGCAACTTTTAAATGTTGTCTAGCCAATTCACCTGCTCTATTTAATCGTTCCCTAAAATTTGACACGTAATCCAATTGTGTAATTTCCGATTTCTTACCCACCAATTTTTCCTTAATCATATTAAGTGGTCCTCTTACCTCATGACCAAAAATTAGTTCAAAGGGACTAAATTTGGTAGACTCATTAGGTGCATCCCTAATTGCAAACAATACGAATGGGATACCTTTATCCCAATCCTCTGGATAATCTTGATAATACACCCTCAACATTATCTTTAATGTCTGATACCACCCTTGTAATAGGTTTCTCAAATGCTGGAATGGGTATTAAGGGCGCTGGTTTTATCATGCTTGGGGTTTCCCTATCACTTGACATGTGTGACATGATTGACAAATTTTAACTACATCTTTAGGTAATCCAGGCCAATAAAAATGTTTCTGAATTTTAGCTTGAGTTTTCCTTATTCCCAAATGACCTCCCACTGGTACCTCATGTGCAACTTGCAACACCTCCTTTCTATACCCTACCGGCAATACTACTTGATGAAATTCTGCCCACTTTTCATCCGCCTGCATATGTACAGGTCTCCATTTTCTCATCAAGACATCATTTTTACGGTAATAACACTCTGGTATACACTCAGATTCCTCTTCCGTATATGCTTTCTGATATACCGTTTTATTTCTACATCTTTCTGTTGTAACTCCGCCAATTTTCCTGAGCTAAAAATATCCGCCTCATCCTCCATCTGTTCTTGTTCTTTTTCAACCATCTGATCAAAAATTGTTTCTGAACTTCCGGTTGCGGCAGGGATGAGCTAGCCGCACGTTTCGGCGGCTCCAGCTCCGACGGAACTTCGGGCTCTTTTAAGAGCCCCAACGGGGACTTGAACGGCCGTAAAACCCGGTGCGAGGTGCGAGGGAAGGGAGACCCCCCCGAAAGACGGAGGGAAAAACCGGCGGCGGCGGCTGCAGCCCAAAGAATCTGCAGCCAGAAGATCAGAGAGAGAGAGAGAGAGGGAGTGAAACAAAATGGCGGCGGAGAAACCACAGGTGACATGGGGGCCTGAGCAGGACGAGGTGGTGAGACGGTGCATGGACCTGCTGAAGAAGGAGGTAATGACCCCGTTGTTACAGGCAATATAGGGGCTTAATGAGACTTTAAAGACCCAGGAGATGGAACTTCGCGTAGTAGAGCAGAAGGTGTCAGGTATTGAGGATGAGGTCCTGGGCCTGGCGGTCAAGACTCAGACGCACGAGGCACTTCATAAAAAGTGTGCTGACAGGATTGAGGCCCTTGAAAATGGAGCGCGAAGGAAGAACCTTAGGATACTAGGTCTCCCGGAGGGTGTGGAAGGAGTGGACTGTGGAGCATACGCAAGTAAGGTGCTGAGCTCACTGATGGGTGCTGAGGCCCCTTCGGGCCCCATGGAGGTGGAGTGGGCAAACCGGATCCCGGCGAGAAGACCAAAAGCGGGAGAACCACCGAGGGCGATAATCGTGCGATTCTACCGCCTTAAGGACAGAGAAGAGGTCCTGAGATGGGCCAAAAAGGTGCGGAGTAGCAGATGGGAGAATGCGGTGGTAAGGATCTACCAGGATTGGAGTGCGGAGGTGGCGAGAAGGAGGGCGAGCTTCAACCGAGCCAAAGAGGTTTTGCACAAAAGGAAGGTGAAGTTTGGGATGCTGCAGCCGGCAAGACTATGGGTCACGCATCAGGAGAGACAATATTATTTCGAGACGGCGGAGGAAGCATGGTCCTTCATCAATGAAGAGAAACTGGACCGGAACTGAGGGACTGATGCTGCAGGGAACTGTTATTGTTGTTATTATTGTTTTTGTTAATGGGATGGTGAAAGTTAAGCGAGAAGTAAACAGGGAAGGGGGGGGACACTGGGGAAATGTGGGCGCCGGTGAGGGGGGAGAGGCGGGACATAGTCAGAGAATGGGGAAGGAGAGGGGGAGGGGAAAGGGAGCTGCGCCATTAGAGGCGGGACAGGTAAAGGGATGTTCCCGCGCCAGAACGAATAAGGCGGGAAAACAGGCGCAAGGCGGATGGGAGTTCCCTCACACCGGGGGGGCCGAGGAGCGAGTAGGAGTAGCCGGGGTCAGTTGAAGTCAGCTGACTTACGGAAGTGATATGGGGGGAGCAATCAAGCTAGATAGTGATCTAGCGGGGGGGGGACGACAACTGGGTTGCTGCTGCGGAAATCCAAAAGGAAATGGCTAAAGAGAAGGTGGTCGGGGGCGGAATGCGACGCTGGGGGAGCGAGCGGGAGCGCGGAGGCGGGATGTGGGACTGGCCTAGATAAGGTAATGGCTAGTCGACACGGGAGGGAGGCAGTGAGGCTGATCACGTGGAACGTGAGAGGCCTGAATGGGACGATAAAAAGGGCCCGAGCGCTCGCGCATTTGAAAGGACTAAGGGCAGACGTGGTTATGCTCCAAGAGACGCACCTAAAGGTGGCGGACCAAGTTAGGCTAAGGAAAGGATGGGTGGGACAGGTGTTCCACTCAGGAATGGACGCAAAGAACAGAGGGGTGGCCATTTTGGTGGGGAAACGGGTAGCATTTGAAGCAAAGAACATCGTAGCAGATAGTGGAGGTAGATATGTAATGGTGAGTGGTAGGCTGGAGGGAATGGAGGTCGTGTTGGTTAATGTGTATGCCCCAAATTGGGACGATGCGGGGTTCATGAGACGGATGCTGGGGCGTATTCCGGACCTGGAGGCAGGAAATTTGATTTTAGGAGGGGACTTCAATACGGTGCTGGACCCGGGGCTAGATAGATCCAGCTCAAGGACTGGAAGAAGGCCGGCAGCGGCCAAGGTACTTAAGGGGTTTATGGACCAAATGGGGGGAGTGGATCCATGGCGATTTCTTAGACCCAGGGCTAGGGAGTATTCCTTCTTCTCCCACGTCCATAAAGTGTACTCCCGGATAGATTTTTTTTGTTCTAGGAAGGTCGTTGATCTCTAGGGTGGAAGAAGCTGAATACTCAGCCATAGCGTTTTCGGATCATGCCCCACATTGGGTGGACCTGGAAGTAGGAGAGGACAGGGAGCAGAGAACACTCTGGCGATTAGATGTGGGACTGATGGCGGATGAGGGAGTGTGTGCAAGAGTGAGGGGGTGTATCGAGAGATACCTGGAGGTCAATGACGACGGCGAGGTCCCTGTGGGAGTGGTCTGGGAAGCACTAAAAGCGGTGGTCAGAGGAGAGCTGATTTCTATTGGGGCCCACAAAAGGAAAACAGAGGCCAAGGAAAGGGATAGATTACTGGGGGAGATTTTAAGGGTGGACAGGGAATTTGCAGAGACCCCGGAGGAGGAGCTGTACAGGGAGAGGAGACGACTCCAGACCGAGTTTGACCTTCTGACCACCAGAAAGGCGGAGGTACTGTGGAGGAAGGCACAGGGGAGGAGGTATGAATATGGGGAAAAGGCTAGTCGCCTGTTGGCGCACCAACTGCGAAAGAGGGCAGCAGCGAGGGAGATAGGAGGAATTAGGGATGAAACGGGAGACACCGTGCGAAGGGCAGGAAAGATAAATGAGGTGTTTAAGACCTTTTATGAAGAACTGTATAATTCTCAGCCCCCAGAGGGAGAGGAGGGGATGCGGCAGTTCCTGGACCAGTTGAGGTTCCCGAAAGTGGAGGAGCAGGCGGTGGCAGGCCTGGGGGCGCCGATTGAGGTGGACGAGGTTATTAAGGGACTGGGAAGCATGCAAGCAGGGAAGGCCCCGGGGCCAGACGGGTTCCCGGTGGAATTCTACAGAAAATATGTGGACTTGTTGGCCCCGTTGTTGGCAAGGACGTTCAATGAGGCCAGGGAAGGGGGGACACTACCCCCGACAATGTCGGAGGCGACGATATCGCTAATTTTGAAGAGGGACAAAGATCCGATGCAGTGTGGGTCCTATAGACCTATTTCACGATTGAACGTGGACGCCAAACTGCTAGCAAAGGTGCTGGCATCGAGGATAGAGGACTGTGTCCCAGGGGTGGTGCACGAAGACCAGACAGGGTTCGTAAAAGGGAGACAATTGAATGTTAACGTGCGACGGCTATTAGGGGTGATAATGATGCCCTCAGTGGAGGGGGAGGCAGAGATAGTGGCGGCAATGGACGCAGAGAAGGCATTTGATAGGGTGGAGTGGGAGTATTTATGGGAAGTGCTAAGGAGGTTTGGCTTTGGGAACGGATTTATTCGCTGGGTTAGACTACTTTATGGGGCACCAACGGCAAGCGTAGTTACAGGTCGACATAGATCGGAGTATTTCCGATTATATAGGGGAACAAGACAGAGATGCCCGCTGTCTCCATTGTTGTTTGCGCTGGCAATTGAACCTCTGGCCATGGCGCTGAGAGACTCCAGGAAATGGAGAGGGGTGACTAGAGGGGGAGAAGAACACCGAGTCTCGTTATAACGCGGATGACCTATTGCTATACGTGTCGGACCCAGCGGGGGGGATGATAGAGGTTATGCGAATCTTGAGGAGGTTCGGGGAATTTTCGGGGTATAGGTTAAACATGGGGAAGAGCGAATTATATGTGATACATCCAGGGGACCAGAGTAGAGAGTTAGAAGGCTTACCGCTAAGGAAAGTGGAAAGAAACTTCCGATACTTGGGGATTCAGATCGCTAGGAGCTGGGGAACCTTGCACAGACTTAATCTGACACGGCTGGTAGAACAAATGGAGGAGGACTTTAAAAGGTGGGACATGCAGCCTTTATCGCTGGCGGGCAGGGTGCAGGCAATTAAGATGATGGTCCTCCCGAGGTTCTTATTTGTATTTCAATGTCTCCCTATTTTAATCACCAGGACCTTTTTTAATAAAATAGATAGGAGCATTACGAGCTTTGTGTGGGCAGGGAAAGTTCCGAGAGTAAGGAGGGGGTTCCTGCAGCGCAGTAGGGACAGAGGAGGACTGGCACTACCGAATTTGGGAGATTATTATTGGGCCGCCAATGTGGCAATGATACGTAGATGGATGATGGAGGGTGAGGGAGCGGCGTGGAAAAGGCTGGAGAGAAGGTCCTGTAAAGGGACGAGTCTAGAGGCGCTGGTGACGGCGCCGCTACCGTTCTCACCGAAAAAGTACACCACGAACCCGGTGGTGGCGGCAACACTGAACATATGGGGACAGTGGAGGCGACAGAGAGGGATGCGGGGAGCCCTGGTGGGGTCCCCTATCAGGAACAACCATAGGTTCGCCCCAGGAAGAATGGATGGAGGATTTCAGAGCTGGTACCAGTTGGGAATTAGGAAGGTGGGAGATTTATTCATAGATGGGACTTTTGCGAGCTTGGGAGCACTGGAGGAAAAGTATAAGTTACCCTGGGGGAATTTCTTGAGATATATGCAGGTGAGGGCGTTTACTAGACAACAGGTGAGGGAATTTCCGCGGCTCCCGACACAGGGGATACAGGACAGGGTGCTTTCAGGGGTGTGGGTCGGAGAGGGCAAGGTGTCAGAGATTTATAGAGAGATGAGGGAAGAGGGGGAGGAGTCGGTGGGCGAACTAAAAAGAAAGTGGGAAGAAGAATTAGGGGAGGAGATAGAGGAGGGTATGTGGGCTGATGCCCTAAGCTGGGTAAATTCCTCTTCCTCATGCGCCAGGCTTAGCCTGATTCAATTTAAGGTGCTACATAGAGCACACATAACGGGGGCAAGATTGAGCAGGTTCTTTGGAGTGGAGGACAAATGTGGGAGGTGTGGCGGGAGCCCGGCAAACCACGCACATATGTTTTGGGCGTGCCCGGCACTGGAAGGGTATTGGAAGGGAGTGACGGGAGTGATTTTGCAGGTGGTGAAGGCCCGGGTCAAACCAGGCTGGGGGTTAGCTCTATTTGGAGTTGCGGAAGAGCCGGGAGTGCAGGAGGCGAAAGAGGCCGATGTCGTGGCCTTTGCGTCCCTCGTAGCCCGGCGCAGGATCCTACTCATGTGGAAGGAGGCGAAACCCCCCGGACTGGAGGCCTGGGTAAACGATATGGCGGGGTTTATTAAACTGGAGCAGATAAAGTTTGCCCTGAGAGGATCGGCTCAAGGGTTCACCAGGTGGTGGCAGCCATTTCTCGACTACCTAGGGGAACGTTAGAGGGAAGACGGATGACCAGCAGCAGCAACCCAGGGGGGAGGGGGGGGATGGGGGGGAGGCAGTTGAGTATAGGTCAATAGAGTACGAGGTTTTGTTACTTGTATATTATTACTACTATTATTATTATTGTTAAAAAGTTTAAAAATATCTGTTTTGTTACTGTTATCGTTTCGCTTGTTTTGTAAGCGGGAAAAATGTTGCTCAGGGAAAAAAATTTCAATAAAATATATATATATTTTTTAAATTGTTTCTGATAATTGCACTTCAACCTCATCTTCACTCTTTGATTTCTCCTCTTGTCTTAACCTGTGACTTTGCGACCTTGTTACTACACAATCCGGAAAATCCCAGGATATTCGTCCTTCAACATTTCAGTTGACTGATTTTCCATTGGCTTATCAACCACAGTATGCATCACTCCCAACTGCGATCCAGCTATATCATTACCCAAAATAAACTGTATTCCTGGACAAGATAGTTTATCTATTACTTCTACTACCACTTCACCACTCTTCACTGGACTTTCCAACCTTACCTTATATAATGGAACGCTCCTCCTCTCACCCTGAATTCCAGAGATCACCACCTTTTCTGGCAACATTCTTCCCAAACTACATAATTCCTCATCTCTTACCATTAAAGATTGACTAGCCCCTGTATCTCTTAAAATTGTGACTTATTTACCTGCTTCTCCTGATACACATGAGTAAACTTTACCCACACAAGTAAATTCTTTGAAGACATCTGGCACCTTCTTAACAATTACTTCTTGTTTAGCACAGGGCTAAATCGCTGGCTTTGGAAGCAGACCAAGGCAGGCCAGCAGCAGGGTTCATTTCCCGTACCAGCCTCCCCGAACAGGTGCCGGAATGTGGTGGACGAGGGGCTTTTCACAGTAACTTCATTTGAAGCCTACTTGTGACAATAAGCCATTTTCATTTCATTGAACAGGCTGTACAATCGTTTGCACCTCCTTCGCTTCCCTTGGGCTTTCCTTTACCACTCTAACAAACCCCACTGTCTTATCCTGTTTTACCACATCAGCCTTCCCAGTGCTTTTCTTCAACCACCAACATTGTGACTTTACATGGCCTAGTTTATTACTGTGAAAACATCTGAAACTTTTCATTTCTTTTCCACCCTCCTGGATTTCTTTTTTAATCTGAGGTACACTCTCTTTATTGTCTCCCATCAGATCACCTTTACCTTTACCACTTGAGTATTTCTCATGTCCCCAGTTTCTATCCCTCAGCGGCTGACACTGATGTCGGAAACCAATCTTTGATTTATGAACTAATTCATGATCATCTGCCATTTCCGCTACTAATCTCGCAGTTTTCACCCTCTGTTCTTCCACATGAGTTCTCACTACATCAGGAATTGAATTTTTAAACTCCTCCAAAAGTATAATTTCTCTCAGAGCTTCATACGTTTGGTCTATTTTCAAAGCCCTTATCCACCTATCAAAATTACTCTGTTTGAGCCTTTGAAACTCCATGTATGTTTGACCAAATTCTTTCCTTAAATTTCTAAACCTTTGTCTGAAAGCTTCAGGCACTAGCTCATATGCACTTAAGATGGATTTCATCACCTCCTCATATGATCCAGATACCTCCTCTGGTAGTGATGCAAACACTTCACTAGCTCTACCTACCAGCTTTGTTTGAATCAGTATCTCCCACATGTCCTGTGGCCATTTCATTTGTTTAGCTACCTTCTCAAATGAAATGAAAAATGCTTCCACTTCCTTCTCGTGAAACCTTGGCAATGCTTGGACATATTTAAATAGATCCTCACCACGTCTTCGACTATGACGCTCTGTCTCATTATCCTCATCCATCTCCTCCAACTGTACGTGTCCCTTTACGTCTGCCAATTTTAACTGATTTTCATGTTTCATGGTCATTTTCTGAAGTTCAAACTCCCTCTCTTAATCTTTTTCCCTGATCTGTATCTCCCTTTCTTTTTTTTTGTTCTGCTCGGGCTATTCTTTCTTTTCTCCTTTCTTCTCTCTCCTTTTCTTTTTCCTCTCCCTCTTTCTCTTTATTTTTCATCTCTCTCACTCTCGTATGCAAACCTCTTTAATTCTTTTTCATGTTCCATTTGTTTAATTTGCAACTGAATTTTTGCCATTTCCAATGAGTCAAACTCTATCTCAGGCAACTTTAAATGCTTAACCACCGCCATAATTACCTCATCTTTTCGCATTTTGTCAGGTAATGTTAACTGGAATGTTCTTGCCAAATCTAACATTCTGCTTTTTGTTTCTGTCTGTAAGGTACTATGTGTAACATTCTCCACCCCCAAAAACTTCTTAGCCTCTGAAAGAGCCATTGTTCACAACACTCTCCTCACTTAAACTAAAATACCACACCGGAAAAGCAACAATCCTTCACTGTCTTTAAGTTCACAAAAGCCAATCCAATAGATAGACTTTTATCCCCCTCAAGCCCCCGATTGTTATGGGTGAGGCGTTTTCAGAACCCCAAAATGTATCATGGAGTTCAACCAACCTCTCCCTTCAATGTATTTATTGCCTTTCCTAGCACACGGCTTTTTCCCTAGGTGTGGGATTACAATTATGGACACGTGGGCTTTAAACACAAAACACTGTTTATTCCATGAACGCAACATAACATCTTAAATAAACATTGGATCTCTTAACACCCCTTACTTCAAAGATAAGTCAGAAAATATTGCAACAGTAAATAACTCCTTAAAATGTTCCTTCAAACTTCCAAGAGACTTAACACCTTTAAACAAAATCACATCAGGTTAAAGGATATATATATTTTCTGTAGAATGGTAGAGATATATTAGCTTGGTTGCCTTTAGCTCCAGCACCTTGCTTTCTTCCTGAAAACTCTCTGGAAACACACAGACACACCCAAGCTGCTGTCTCAAACTGGCTTTCTACCTTTAAACTGCTCTCAGCAAAACCGGCCAGGCACTTTTCAAAACTAAAACTTCAAAATGGCTGAACTGAGCTGAGCTCCACTCACTCTATGACATCACTGTTTTCTTAAAGGTACATTGCTTAAACATCCAGTTCTTAAAGGTACTCTCACATGACAGTCTGCATTTTGGGGCTGTCACTATCCTGGGTATCCGTCCTCTGTTCATCACAGTCCTGGGTCTCAGTCCTCTGTGCGTCCGATTCCTGTGTCCCAGTGTTGGAGGAAGGTCTTCCTTGCTGTCTGCCCACCCCGCCATGGCATGCGTTCCTGGGGGCATCTGGACCTGGAACTTATTGGGGGCGAGCAGCCAGGCGGTCCGGGATGAGCGGCGGCAGGTCCTGCAACATGCAATGCAGCATGTATTGTCACACATGCGGACTGGGCTGAGGGGGTGTAGTGGGGGGGGGGGGGGTGAGGGGGTGTCACCAGGCAGGGGAATGGGGTGAGGGTATGTACTGGGGGGGAATGGGGGAGGGGTTGTACTGGGGGGGGGGGGGGTGTACTGGTGGGGAATGGGGGGAGGGGGTGTACTGGGGGAATGGGGGAGGGGGTGTACTGGGGGGGAATGGGGGAGGGGGTGTAGTGGGGGGGGGAATGGGGTAGGGGGTGTACTGGGGGGGGAATGGGGGAGGGGGTGTACTGGGGGGGAATGGGGGGAGGGGGTGTACTGGGAGATGTACTGGGGGAGTGGATGTACTGAGGAGGAATGGGGTAGGGGGTGTACTGGGGGTGAATGGGGGAGGGGGTGTACTGGGGGGGAATGGGGGAGGGGGTGTAGTGGGAGGTATACTGGGGGTGTACTAGGGGTGTACTGGGGTGAATGGCGGGAGGGGGTGTACTGGGGGGGGAATGGGGGAGGGGGCGTAGGCAGGCAGGCGAGTCTCACTTGCTGGTGCACCTCCGATCTGGCAAAGGGCAACCACCCGGTCTCTGGCTCTGTCAAAGAGGTCCAGTGCTCTCTGCTCGTGTACTGTGAAGGGGTGCAGTACAGGTGAACCCCCTCCAGTTCTCGCACTCACCCGGTGGTTGTGGGGGGTCTTCTCCTGGGGGGGAGCAGCAAAGCATCAGAGTTAGGCGGTACACAGCATTCCGCGCAGATGTCGCCAAGACGATGGCATGGGGGAATTGGGCAGCCGGCCACGGCGGCTCTCATGGGAGTGTGCGCCCATGTGGGTCAAGTGGGAGGTTTGGCATCCCTCTTGGGGAGGGTTACTGTCACATGTGTGGGTGGTAGGGGTTGTGTGGTGCCAGGGGCGCGTCTTGGTGTACTCACCCTGGCTGCCCTCGTCAGGTCGTGCATCTTCTTGCGGCACTGCTCAGCCGTCCGTGGGGTGTGCCCCACCGCGCTTACCGCAACACCCACCTCACGCCAATTCCTCCGGACTATGCTGGCAGGTTGCCGGTGGCCACATCTAATGCACAGGATCGCCCTCCTCTCCTCTACTGCATCCAGCAGCATCTCAAGGTCATTGTCCTTGAGCCTCGGGGCGGCACGGTGGGGGGCGTCCATCTCGCCGTCTCGGGACTTTGCGGCGCTCGTGCACATTTCATGTGACGCGGCGCCGGATCATCGGGGCGTCACACAAATGATGCCGGTATGGCGCCACGCCCCCGCGCTTCTCGCTTGCCCCGTGTTGGCCCCTTTTGCGGGCCAGAATTAGTCGTCGGGTCGGGCCATTCACGGCGCCGTAAAACACGATGGCGTGGACACTCTGCCGCGGGATGAGATAAGCCCGTCCTGGATGTTTCGGCGCTAAGAGAATCAAGAGCTCTGGGGGTGGGAAGGAAATTGAAGTGGATGTAGAAGACAGAATTTCAGCTATGAAAAAGAATTGCAGCGTGGTCTCAAGGAGCCGAAAGGCCTCCTCCTGTTTCTTAAATTTCCATCTGGAAAATGTACACAATGAGGATCAATTCCTGCCTTCAAAATGTGCACTGTCATTTTGCTCTCAGAAAAGAGTTTGGCTGTCAGTTAAAGTTAGGGGTGTTGGATTCAATATCAACAACAACTTGTATTAATACAGCACCTACAGCTTAAATATAGAAATGAAACAATTCACCATATTATTTGACATATCTAGATTGAAAATGAATTAGAGTGATTATTGATCACAAAACATTTGTTACAATTTTACAGATAATTTATGCCCTATATTTTCACAGGTGTTTGTAATGAGGTTTTGCCTTATATTCTGATGGGGAATTGCTCAGTGCTTGCAGCAATTCTGGCGTTGTTTCTGCCCGAAACATTCAATATTCCTCTCGCAGAAACCATTGACCATATGCAGAAAATAAGTGTGTATAGTTTTTATGATTGAGTTTTTCCTCTCAATTTCTGCGCTGAACAACTTACATTTCTTTGTGATGCAGCTTGGGCCATGTTCTGCTTAAAAGATTTCCAGTGACGGGGGATGTGCTGAGCAGCCGCACATCAGGTGGCTGTCCTCCAGAATACAGTCAAAAAGGCACTTTTGCACAAATTTAGCCCGAGCGTTCGGACTAATTCTACTCCTAAACAGAAAACGAAGAGAAGAAGAGCAATCGGCCAGCAAGCAGTGGCTCAATAGGCCACAGGGAAGCCGGAAGTGATGGAAAAGGGCAGGAGCAGTGAATGAGCGAGTCAGCGGACCAAGGAGGCGAGGGGTCCCTGGCCACCCCTGAGAGAGGGAGACCGACAATCCGGACAATGGGCTTGATGTACCATCAATGACGACAGACGAGAGTCGGAAGAGTAAACTGTGGCTTTAATCAGCTAAAAGACACCTGCTGGCAACCAGTCCCAGAATGAGGGCAAGACTGGAGGTTAGCTACCTTTATACTTGAGCCTGAGGGGCGGAGCCAGCAAGGACAAACACAGACATGTAACAAACAGTAAGAACAGTAAGTACCATAAGTAAGAACAGTATGTACAATATAATACAGTGGTTCACCACATTCACCCCCTGTTAAAAGGAGTCCGGCGGGGGTGAAGTGGATGGGTTGAATTAGAGATCGAGTCTGTCGGGGGCTCTGACCTTCCGCTGTGATCGCCTCAGTCCCGGCTGTGGTGAGGACATTGGTGTCGGATGAAGTGTTGAGGCCTGCGTATCCAAGAGCGTGTCGTCTTCTGGATAAGTAGCAACGGAGGGAGACGTTGTAGAGTCGTGAGTAGCAACGGAGGGAGACAGTGTAGAGTCGAGGGTAGTGGTGATGGTCGCTGGGGAACATGCGGGTGCCAAGTCCCGAAGGGAGACCGTGTCCTCCCGCCCGTCATGGTGTGCCACGTAGGCATATTGGGGGTTAGCATGGAGGAGAAGGACCCGTTCGACTAGGGGATCCGACTTGTGATTCCTTGCATGCTTCCGGAGGAGGACGGGTCCTGGAACCATCAGCCAGGACGGGAGCGAGACCCCTGAGTTGGACTTCCTGGGGAAGACAAACATTCTCTCGTGAGGTGTCGCATTGGTAGCGGTACACAGGAGCGACTGGATGGAGTGTAGCGCATCGGGAAGGACCTCCTGCCAGCGGGAGACAAGGAGACTTCTAGACCGTAGGGCAAGAAGGACGGCCTTCCAGACCGTCGCGTTCTTCCTCTCCACCTGTCCGTTTCCCCGGGGGTTGTAGCTGGTAGTCCTGCTTGAGGCGATGCCCTTGCTAAGCAGGAACTGACGCAGCTAATCACTCATGAAAGAGGAATCCCGATCGCTATGGATGTAAGTGGGGAAACCGAACAAGGTGTAGAGGCTGTGTAGGGCCTTGATGACTGTGGCAGAGGTCATGACAGGGCACGGGATGGCGAAAGGGAAACATGAGTACTCATCAATGATGTTGAGAAAGTACACATTATGGTCAGTGGAGGGGAGGGGCCCTTTGAAATCGATGCTGAGGCACTCAAAGGGGCGGGAGGCCTTTACCAGGTGTGCTCTGTCTGGCTGATAGAAGTGCGGTTTGCACTCCGCGCAGACCTGGCAGTCCCTGGTCATGGTCCTGACCTCCTCAATGGAGTAAGGCAGGATGCGGGCCTTGATAAAATGAAAGAAACGGGTGACCCCCGGGTGACTGAGGTCATTGTGGAGGGCCAAAGTCGGTCTACTTGTGCGCTGGCACATGTACCGCGGGATAGGGCATCTGGGGCTCATTGAGCTTTGCAGGTCGATACAAGCTATCACAATAATAGTTGGAGAGTTCGATCCTCCACCTTAGGATCTTGTCATTCTTGATCTTGCCCCGCTGCGTATTGTTAAACATGAAGGCAACCGACCGTTGATCAGTGAGGAGAGTGAATCGCCTGCCGGCCAGGTAATGCCTCCAATGGCGCACAGCTTCCACAATGGCCTGGGCTTCCTTTTCGACGGAGGAGTGTCGAATTTCAGACTCCTGGAGGGTACGGGAGAAGAAAGCCACGGGCCTTCCCGCCTGGTTGAGGGTAACGGCCAGAGCAAACTCAGATGCATCGCTCTCCACCTGGAACGGGATGGACTCATCTACTGCATGCACCGTGGCTTTGGCAATATCTGTTTTGATGCGGTTGAAGGCCAGGCGGGCCTCAGCCGTCAGGGGAAAAATGGTGGGTTTAATGAGTGGGCGGGCCTTGTCCACATAATTGGGGACCCACTGGGCATAATAGGAAAAGAACCCCAGGCATCTCTTTTGGGCCTTGGGGCACTGGGGAATGGAAGTTCCAGGCATGCGGTCGGGATCGGGCCCTAGGATTCCGTTTTCCACAACGTAGCCAAGGATGGCTAGGCGGGTTGTGCGGAAAACGCATTTCTCCTTATTGTATGTTAGGTTAAGGAGCCTGGCGGTGTGGAGGAAATGTTGGAGGTTGGCGTCATGGTCCTGCTGGTGATGGCCGCAGATGGAGACATTATCCAGATACGAGAACGTGGCCCGCAGCCCGTACTGGTCAACCATTCGGTCCATCTCCCGTTGGAAGACCGAGACCCCATTGGTGACGCCGAAGGGGACCCTGAGGAAGTGGTAGAGGCGGCCATCTGCCTCGAAGGCAGTGTATTGGCGGTCCTCCGGGCGGATAGGGAGCTGGTGGTACGCGGACTTCAAGTCAATAGTGGAGAAGACTCGGTACTGCGCAATCTGATTGACCATGTCAGATATACCGGGGAGAGAGTACGCATTGAGCTGCATGTACCGGTTGATGGTCTTACTGTAGTTGATGACCATCCGGTGCTTCTCCCCAGTTTTGACGACCACCACTTGGGCTCTCCAGGGGATAGTACTGGCCTCTATGATCCCTTCCCGCAGGAGTGACTGGACCTCTGACCTGATAAAGGCCTTATCCCAAGCACTGTACCGTCTGCACCTAGTGGCGATGGGCTTACAGTCCGGGGTGAGGTTAGCAAAGAGCGTGGGTGGGGCGATCTTAAGGGTCGAGAGGCTACAGACGGTGAGAGGGGGCAATGGTCCATCGAACTCCAAGGTAAGACTTTTGAGGTGGCATTGGAAATCTAGACCTAGTAGTAGGGCAGCGCAGAATTGGGGGAGGACGGAGAGCTTGAAATTTTTGTACTCGACGCCCCATACTGTAGGGGTTGCGACACAATACCCATGGACTTCCATGGATAGTGATTCGGAAGCCAGGGAGATTTTCTGGGTGGCGGGTAAAATTGGGAGGGAGCAGTGCCGTACCGTATATGGGTGAATGAAACTCTCCGTGCTCCCGGAGTCGAAGAGGCAGGTCGTCTCGTGGCCGTTGATCTGGACGGCCATCATGGATTTAGTGAGGTGGTGAGGTCGAGATTGGTCGAGGGTGATGGAGGCGAGCTTCGGAAGGTGGGTGGGCTGATCAAGGGTAGCGGAGGCCAGCGTACGATCTGGTGAGCAGGGGTTCCGGGAGGCAGCGGGGTGATTCCAAGATGGCGGTCCCCACAGGTCGCACGTGGCAGGTGGCGTCGAAGATGGCGGCCCCCACGGGTTGCACGTGGTGAATGACGTAGAAGATGGGGGCGGTCCCCATGGGCTTCACGCAGCGCTGCTGGGTTTAGAAACAGGTCGGGCCTGGCAGACTTTAGAGAAGTGGCCCTTCTTTCCGCACCCATTGCAGATCGCGCTCCTCGCTGGGCAGCGTTGTCTGGGGTGCTTACCCTGGCCACAGAAGTAACATTTCGGGCCTCCGGAGTTGGCGGGTCGCTGCGCGGCACAGGCTTGTGGTCCCCTGGGTCGGGTGATGGCGGCGCCCACGACGTCCACGAGGGTGCCGCGTGGTCAAAAGTGTAGGCATCCATATTATGGAAGGCCACTTCCAACAAGTCCAAGAGTTGTACTGTGTCTTGGAGGTCCTGTGTACCTCCTTCTAGTAGGCGCTAGCGGATGTAATTCGATTTTATGCCTGCGACATAGGCGTCCCGGATCAGCAATTCGGTGTGCTTGACAGCCGAAACCGCCTTACAACTGCAGTTCCGGCCGAGTACCCGCAAGGCGCGCAGAAATTCAGCTTGCGATTCTCCGGGGCGCTGTCGCCTCGTGGCAAGGAGATGCCTAGCGTACACCTCGTTGACTTCCTTAACATACTGCCCCTTCAACAGCGTTATCGCATCCTCGTACGAGGTAGCGTCTCTGATAAGAAGGAAAACTTACGGGCTCACCCGGGAGTTGAAGACTCGCAGTTTGTGGGTCTCAGCGATGGCGGCGGCGGAGGAATCAATGTAAGATTCATAGCAGCTTAGCCAGTGTTCAACCGTGGCAGTGGCGTCGGCTGCTTGGGGGTCCAGCTCCAGGCGGTCAGGCTTGAGCGATGGATCCATCTTAAAATTTTAGCTGATTAAGTTGATGTACCATCAATGACGACAGACGAGACTCGGAAGAGTAAACTGTGACTTTGGACACCTGCTGGTAGCCGGTCCCAGAATGAGGGCAGAGCTGGAGGTTAGCTACCTTTATACTTGAGCCCGAGGGGCGGTGCCAGCAGAGACAAACCCAGACATGTAACAAACATTAAGAACAGTAAGAACATAGAACATAAAACATTACAGCGCAGTACATACTCTTCGGCCCTCGATGTTGCACCGACATGTGAAACGACTCTAAAGCCCATCTACACTATTCCCTTATCGTCCATATGTCTATCCAATGACCATTTGAATGCCCTTAGTGTTGGCGGGTCCACTACTGTTGCAGGCAGGGCATTCCACATCCTTACTACTCTCTGAGTAAAGAACCTACCTCTGACATCTGTCCTACATCTATCTCCCCTCAATTTAAAGCTATGTCCCCTCATGCTAGACATCACCATCCAAGGAAAAAGGCTCTCACTGTCCACCCTATCCAATCCTCTGATCATCTTGTATGCCTCAATTAAGTCACCTCTTAACCTTCTTCTCTCTAACGAAAACAGCCTCAAGTCCCTCAGCCTTCCCTCGTACGATCTTCCCTCCATACCAGGCAACATTCTGCTAAACCTCCTCTGCACCCTTTCCAATGCTTCCACAGCCTTCCTATAATGCGGAGATCAGAATTGCACGCAATACTCCAAATGCGGCCGCACCAGAGTTTTGTACAGCTGCAACATGACCTCATGGCTCCGAAACTCAATCCCTCGACCAATAAAAGCGAACACACCGTACGCCTTCTTAACAACCCTCTCAACCTGGGTGGCAAATTTCAGGGATCTATGTACATGGACACCGAGTAGTAAGTACAATAAGTAAGAACAGTATGTACAATATAATACAGTGGTTTGACTTCCGGTGGCGGCTGTGAGGGAGTAGGTTGCACACTTGGTGGCTCCCGTTTCGGACGGACTTTTGGACCTTTTCCCCTGTGCTTTCGAGCCCGGAATTGGAAAGCAATAGAACTCAGGCACTGGACCCATACAGAATTGTATGGACCTAAGAAGCCGGAGGGACCGTAAACAGCAGAAGGTGTGGTCGAGTAAGGGCACAGTGGAGGCTGAGAGAGAGACCAGCATGGCTGGTGTTCAGAGCAAGGCGCCGACAGCCCAGCCCACAATGGAGCAGCTGCTGCAGACTATGCAGGAGGGCTTTTTGGCTCTGAAGCGTGACAACTTGGAGCCGCTTCAGGAGTCGATTGATCGGCTGAGAAAAAGGCTGGATGATCAGGCTGAGAAGCTCCAGCAGTTGGAGAAGTCAGTGGAGGAGCAGGCTGACTTTCAAAGGGTGGAGGATGTGGAAATTCGGAGGCTGAGGGACCAGCAAAAAGTGCTTCTGGAAAGGCTGGAGGACCTGGACAACAGATCTCGCTGGCAGAACGTGAGAATCTTGGGCCTCCCGTAGAGGGCAGAGGGGCTAGATGCTGCCGCATATGTAGAGGGTATGTTTCAGAAGTTGCTGGGGAACGAGGTGTTCCCGTGCCCGCCGGCGGTGGACAGGGCACACAGAGTGAACGTGAGGCAGCCACGACAAGGGGGTCCCCCACGAGCGATGGTGGTACGCTTTCACAGGTACCTGGGGAAGGAGCGGGTGCTGCAATGGGCAAAGAGCACACAAAGCTGTATTTGGGAGAATACTACCCTGCATGTGTACTAAGATTTGAGCGCAGAGGTGGCCAGGAGGAGGGGAGGCTACAGGCAAGTGAAGGAGGTACTGTACAAAAACAAGGTGAAAATCGGGCTGCTTTTTCCGGCGCGACTGTGGGTTACTTATAAGGGTCAGCACCACTATTTCGAGGAACCCAAAGAGGCGATGGACTTTGTTAAGAAGCAAGGGCTGGCCCTGAGCTGAGGATGTTTGGACTCACGTTAGAGCTTTTAAGTATATGTGGTGTCTCTCCCGTTTTGGGATGTATCTTTTTTTTGTTTGTTTTTTGTGTGCTTTTTGCATGGTGGACCTGAATGATTCCTGTTTGGGCTCTTTGCTTAGTTGGAGTTTGGCTGGGGGGGGAATTAATAAAGAAAACAGTTAAAAGGGTTGGGTTAAAATGGATGCTTCAGGGGAACTTTGTGCTATTTTTGTCTGTGTCTGTATGGGAAGGACTGAAGAGGGCCTGTTATTTCTTATCTCTTTTTTTCTTGTTTAACTTGAATTGTGCTATTGTGGGGGTTGTTTATGACTTGTATAGAGTGTTTGCTGAAGTAGGGCTGATCTGGGGAAGTGTTGTGGAGGGGTCGGGGGGAGGGGTGACTGGGAACAATCAGTGGGAGACGGGCTGGAGCCGAGGCTGGGAGCCCCAGGCTAGCTGAGTGCAGCTAGTCAACGGGAGCCGAGGTGGGGGTGTCCATATAGTTAGATTAAGGCAGGGGTTAGGTGCTAGGAGGCTGTTGCTAAGGAGGGGGGGTTATTTGTTCTGCTGACGGGGATGGAAACTGGGCATGGTAACAGGGAGGAGGTCATGGGTGGAGCCAGCCAGGGGGCGGGTCAGAGGAAGCGCAACACATGGCTGGGGGGCTGGCCAAGGAAAGGGGATGGCTGATCGGCAAAGGTGGGGGGTGAAGTGCCCCCCAACCAGGCTGATCACCTGGAACATTAGAGGGTTAAACGGGCCAGTGAAGAGGGCGCATCTGCGGGTTCTGAAGGCGGACATAGTCTTGTTGCAGGAGATGCACCTGAAAGTGGCAGACCAGGTTAGGTTAAGGAAGGGCTGAGTCAGTCAGGTCTTTCATTCGGGGCTTGATTCTAAGACGAGGGGGGCTGCGATCCTGATTAATTAAAGGGTACAATTTGAGGCGGAGGGCACAGTCGTGGATGGGGGTGGCAGGTTTGTTATGGTGAGGGGTAAGCACGAGGGGTGAGAGTAGTCCTGGTCAGTGTGTATGCCCCTAATTGGGACGACGTGGATTTTATTAGGAGGATGCTAGGGAAGATCCCCGACTTGGATTTGCGTAATTTGCTCATGGGCGGGGACTTTAATACGGTCCTGGACCCGAGCCTAGACCGGTCATGCTCAAGAACGGGCAGGTTGCCAGCGATGGCAAAGGAACTGAGAGGGTCCATGGAGCAAATGGGGGGAGCAGATCCGTGGAGATTTAGCCGGCCGACAGTGAGGGAGTTCTCGTACTACTCCCACATTCAAAAGGTGTATTCCCGAATTGATTACTTTGTTGTGAGCAGGGACCTGCTGGCCGGAATGGTGGGGGCAGAATATTCGGCAATTGCCATATCGGACCATGCTCCGCACTGGGTAGACCTTCAGTTTTGTAAGGACAGCTTTCAGCGCCCACCATGGAGGCTGGAAGTTGGACTACTCGCGGACGAGGCGGTGTGTGAGAGGCTGAGGAAATGCATGCAGAATTACCTGCAGGTAAACGATACTGGAGAAGTCTCGGCAGAGGTGCTCTGGGAGGCACTGAAGGCAATGGTGAGAGGGGAGCTGATTTCAATCCGGGCGTTCAGGGACAGGACAGATAGGGCAGAGACGGACCAACTGATTAAGGAAATTCTACGGACGGACAGGAGTTATGTGGAATCCCCGAGGCTAGAGTTACTCAGGAAACGACAGAGGCTGCAGGCCCAATTTGGGGTGCTGACTACAGGCAAGGCTGTAGAGCAGCTTATAAAGGTTAAAGGCATGATATATGAGCATGGGGAGAAGGCCAGTAGAATGCTTGCGCAGCAACTGAGGAAGAGGGAAGCGGCTAGGGAAATAGGGAGGGTAGTGGATGGGGAAGGTAATCTAGTGGATGATCCAGCAGGGCTGAACAAGGTCTTTAGGGACTTTTATAGGAAGCTGTACACTTCGGAACCACCCGGGGGACCGGGGAGGGATGAGGCGATTCTTGGACAGACTGACCTTCCCAAGAGTGGGGAGGGGGTTGGTGGACGGACTGGGGGCCTGGTCAGGATCGAGGAAGTGTTGGGGGGCCTGAAGGTCATGCAGTCGGGTAAAGCCCCGGGACCGGACGGGTATCCGGTGGAGTTTTACAAAGTATTTGCCGGGATAGTGGGGCCGGTGCTGGTCAGAGTCTTTAACGAGGCAAGAGACAGAGGGAGTTTACCCCCCCCCCCCGACGATGTCGCAGGCCACCATCTCGCTCATTCTGAAATGGGATAAGGACCCAGAGGCCTGTGGGTCATACAGGCCGATCTCTTTGATCAATGTAGACGCCAAGTTACTGGCCAAGATTTTGGCGACCAGAATTGAGGACTGTGTACCGGATGTAATTGTGGAGGACCAAACCGGGTTTGTAAAGCGGAGGCAGCTGGTGGCCAACATAAGAAGGCTGGTCAACGTGAATATGATGCCCCCGGAGAGTAGGGAGCTAGAGATAGTCGTAGCCATGGATGCTGAAAAGGCTTTTGACCGGGTCGAGTGGGATTATCTGTGGGAGGTACTAGGACGTTTCGAGTTCGGGGCCGGATTCATCGACTGGGTTAGGCTATTGTATAAGGCCCCGGAGGCGAGTGTAAGAACGAACAGGACGATATCGGACTACTTTAGACTGCACCGTGGGACAAGACAGGCTGCCCTCTCTCCCCACTGCTGTTTGCGCTGGCAAATGCACTGAGAGCTTCTAGGGGCCGGAAAGAGCTGGTCCAGGGGGGAGTGGAACAGAGAGTCTCATTATACGCGGCTGATCTGCTGTTATATGTATCGGACCCAATGGTGGGGATGGACAGTATTATGGCAACCCTGAGGGAATTTGGCCGGTTCTCCGGGATGTAGGGGAGGTAAGAGCATCGGTGTGGACCCCAATATGCGGCAACCACCGATTTGCCACGGGGAACATGGATGGGGGGTATCGACTGTGGAAGAGGGCGGGGATTGTGAGGATGGGGGATCTGTTCCTGGAAGGGAGCTTTCTGAGCATGAGGGCGCTGGAGGAGAAGTTTGGGCTGACGAGAGGGAACGACTATAGATACTTGCAGGTGAGGGATTTTGAACGCAGACTGGTGCCGTCCTTCCCACGTCTCCCGCCGAAGGGGAGGCAGGACAGTGTAGTTTCTAGGGGAGAGGTGGGAGACGGTAGAGTTTCAGACGTCTACAAGGAGCTAATGAGAGCTGAGGATACGCAGACCGAGGACCTGAAGCTTAAGTGGGAGGAGGAGCTCGGGAGGGGAGCTGGAGGACGGTATTTGGGCAGAAGCCCTGAGCAGAGTAAACACGACCGCAACATGTGCCAGGCTCAGCCTGATCCAGTTTAAGGCCGTGCACCGGGCCCACATCACGGTGGCCCGGATGAGCAGACTCTTCGGGCTGGAGGACAAGTGTGCTAGATGCGCCAGAGGGCCGGCTAACCATGTACACATGTTCTGGTCGTGACCTAAACTCAGGGGGTATTGGCAGGGATTCACAGATGTCATGGCCCGGGTGTTGAAAACTGGGGTGGTAATGAGCCCGGAGGTGGCAATCTTTGGGGTTTCAGAGGACCCGGGAGTCCAGGAAGAAAGGGAGGCCGATGTTCTGGCCTTTGCTTCCCTGGTAGCCCGGCGACGAATACTGTTAGCATGGAGGGACTCAAAGCCCCCGAGGGCTGAGGTATGGCTTTCGGACATGGCGAACTTTCTTGGCCTAGAGTTCGCTACCTCTTTTTTGTTTGTACTGTACAATGTCATTTTTTCTATCTGCCTAAAATACCTCAATAAAATTGTTTGTTAAAAAAATATAATACAGTAGTTCACCAAAGGGAAGGTCGAGGATCAGGAAAACCTGGTCTCGGCGGCAAAATGTGTGAATAGTGGGCCTGCCAGAGAGGATTGAAGGCAGAGAACCAACTGACTATGGGCCTGCCAGAGGGGATTGAGGGCAGAGAACCGACTGGTCGGAAGGGACAGCTTCCCCAAACTACCAGAGATCGACAGGGCCCACAGGTCACTCCGACTGAAGCCCAAGACTAGGGAGCAGCTGATGGTGATAATCAGCAAGTTACACACGTACCAGGATCGGGAGAGGCACACAACAGTGCAGCCAATCACCAAACAGGACACTACCACTATAAAGCCAGAGGGCACTAGGTTTCCCGCTCTCTCGGGACCCAGCCACTGAGACAGTCAGAATCCCGCCCAAGATGTTTTGCACAGGGAGAAACCTTTTTTAAAAAAAATATATTTATTAAAGTTTTTTAACAACTCAATTTTTTCCCCTTACAAACAATAACACCCCCCCACCCCCCGTAAGATATATACATGGCAAAATGGTATATTTACATAGCTTTATACACTGGCTCTCTCCCCCACGTGCCAGTTTCCCCCACCCTTCATGTTATCTCCTGCTCATCCATCCCTCCAAGCAATCCCCCATCCCCCCCCTTCCCAAGGCCCCCCCGCCCGCCCCAGTGTTGCTGCTGCTGCTGACCGACCTTCCTCTAACGCTCCGCGAGATAGTCTAGGAATGGTTGCCACCGCCTGTAGAACCCCTGCGCAGACCCTCTCAAGGCAAACTTAACCCTCTCCAGCTTTATGAACCCAGCCATGTCGTTTATCCAGGCCTCCACGCTAGGGGGCTTAGCCTCCTTCCACATTAGCAAGATCCTTCGCCGGGCTACTAGGGACGCAAAGGCCAGAATGCCAGCCTCTTTCGCCTCCTGCACTCCCGGCTCGTCCACTACTCCAAATATTGCTAGCCCCCAGCTTGGCTTGACCCGGACTTTCACCACCTGAGATATTGCTCCCACCGCTCCTCTCCAGAACCCCTCCAGTGCCGGGCATGACCAAAACATATGGACATGGTTCGCAGGACTCCCTGAGCACCTTCCACATCTGTTCTCTACCCTAAAGAACCTACTCAACCTCGCCCCCGTCAAGTGCGCTCTGTGAACCACCTTAAATTGTATCAGGCTGAGCCTGGCACATGAGGAGGAGGAATTAACCCTACTTAGGGCATCAGCCCACAGACCTTCCTCGATCTCCTCCCCCAGCTCCTCCTCCCATTTACCCTTCAGCTCTTCTACGAGCGCTTCCCCCTCTTCTTTCATCTCTTGGTGTATTGCCGACACCTTGCCGTCCCCGACCCATACACCCGAGATCACCCTGTCCTGAATTTCTTGTGTCGGGAGCAACGGGAATTCCCTGACCTGTCGCCTCACAAAAGCCCTCACCTGCATATATCTAAAAGCATTTCCCGGGGGTAACTCGAACTTCTCCTCCAGTGCTCCTAGGCTCGCAAATGTCCCGTCAATAAACGGGTCCCCCATTCTTCTAATCCCCGCCCGATGCCAGCCCTGGAACCCCCCGTCCATCTTCCCCAGGACAAACGGGTGGTTACTCCTGATCGGGGACCACACCGAGGCTCCCACTGCACTCCTGTGCCGTCTCCACTGGCCCCAGATCCTTAACGTTGGCGCCACCACTGGGCTTGTGGTATACTTTGACGGCGAGAGCGGCAGCTGTGCCGTCACCAACGCCCCCAAGCTCGTTCCTTTACAGGACGCCATCTCCATCCTCTTCCATGCCGCCCCCTCTCCCTCCATAACCCACTTGCGGATCATCGCCACATTTGCTGCCCAGTAGTAGCTCCCTAGGTTTGGCAGCGCCAACCCTGCTCTGTCCCTACTGCGTTCCAGGAACCCTCTCCTTACCCTCGGGGTCTTATTCGCACACACAAACCCCATAATACTCCTACCTAGTCTCTTTAAAAAGCCCTTGGTGATCACGATGGGAAGGTACTGAAACACAAACAGAAACCTCGGAAGGACCACCATTTTGACCGACTGCACTCTACCCGCCAGCGAGAGCGGTAACATGTCCCATCTTTTGAAGTCCTCCTCCATTTGGTCCACCAACCTCGTCAGATTCAGTTTATGTAGGGCCCCCCAACTCCTGGCTATCTGGATCCCCAGATACCGAAAACTCCCCGCCGCCCTCCTCTGCGGTAGGTCCCCTATCCCTCTTTCTTGGTCCCCTGCCTGTAATACAAAGAGCTCACTCTTCCCTACATTGAGCTTATAGCCCGAAAACTCCCCAAACTCCCTTAGAGTCTGCATGACCGCCACCATCCCCTCCACTGGGTCCGCCACGTGCAGCAACAGGTCGTCTGCGTATAGTGACACCCGATGCTCTTCTCCCCCTCGGACCACCCCCCTCCATTTATTAGACTCCCTCAGTGACATGGCCAAGGGTTTAATCGCCAATGCAAACAGCAGGGGGGACAGGGAGCACCCCTGCCTCGTTCCTCGGTACAGCCGAAAGTACACCGACCTCCGCCGGTTCGTCACTACACTCGCCACCGGGGCTCTGTAAAGGAGCTTAACCCAGCTGATAAACCCTCCCCGAACCCAAACCTACGCAGCACCTCCCAGAGGTACTCCCACTCTACTCGGTCAAAGGCCTTCTCCGCGTCCATAGCTGCCACTATCTCCGTCTCTCCCTCCTCTGATGGCATCATTATCACGTTTAAGAGCCGCCGCACATTAGTGTTTAATTGCCTGCCCTTTACGAATCCCGTCTGGTCCTCATGGATCACCCCCGGGACACAGTCCTCAATCCTCGTGGCCAGCACTTTTGCCAATAGCTTAGCGTCCACATTGAGGAGCGAAATCGGCCTGTACGATCCACATTGTCCGGGGCAGGGTCCCCTCCTCTCTTGCCTCGTTAAAGGTCCTCACTAGTAGCGGGGCCAACAGGTCTACGTACTTTCTGTAGAACTCCACCGGGAACCCGTCTGGCCCTGGGGCCTTCCCCGCCTGCATACTCCCCAAACCCTTGCTCAGCTCCTCCAACCCGATTGGTGCCCCCAAACCAGCCACCTCCTGCTCCTCCACCCTCGGGAACCTCAGTTGGTCTAGGAATCGTCTCATTCCCTCTTCCCCCACTGGGGGCTGGGATCTATACAGCTCTTCATAGAAGGCCTTGAATACCTTGTTTATTTTCGTTACACTCCGAACTGTGACTCCCCTTCCATCTTTGATTCCCCCTATTTCCCTCGCTGCCGTCCGCTTACGGAGCTGGTGTGCCAGCATCCGACTAGCCTTTTCCCCGTATTCGTAGGTCGCCCCCTGCGCTTTCCTCCACTGTGCATCCTCCTTCCCCGTGGTCAACAGGTCAAACTCCGTCTGTAGCCGTCGTCTTTCCCCAAATAATCTTTCCTCCGGGGCCTCTGCGTATCTCCTGTCCACTCTCAAAATCTCCCCCACTAACCTCTCCCTTTCCATGCCCTCTGTCCTCTCCCTATGAGCCCTGATGGAGATTAGCTCTCCCCTGATCACTGCCTTCAACGCCTCCCATACCACCCCCACTCGCACCTCCCCATTGTCGTTGGCCTCCAAGTACCTTTCGATACACCCCCTCACACTCCCACACACTACCTCATCTGCCAGCAGTCCCACATCCAGCCGCCACAACGGGCGTTGGTCCCTCTCCTCTCCCAGCCCCATTTCCACCCAGTGCGGGGTGTGGTCCGAAACGGCTATGGCCGAATACTCCGTCCCCTCTACCCTCGGGATGAGCGCCCTGCCCAGAACAAAAAAATCTATCCAGGAGTAGGCTTTGTGCACGTGAGAGAAGAATGAAAATTCCCTGGCCTGCGGTCTTGCAAACCTCCATGGGTCCACTCCCCCATTCTGATCCATAAACCACCTAAGCACCTTGGCCGCTGCTGGCCTCTTTCCCGTCCTTGATCTGGAGCGGTCCAGTGCTGGGTCCAGCACTGTATTGAAGTCCCCTCCCATTATCAAGCCTCCTACCTCCAGGTCCGGGATGTGCCCCAACATGCGCTTCATGAATCCAGCATCATCCCAGTTCTGGGCGTATACATTTACCAACACCACCCACGTCCCTTGCAACCTACCGCTCACCATCACATATCTCCCTCCATTATCCACTACGATAGTCTTGGCCTCAAATGGCACATGCTTTCCCACCAAAATTGCCACCCCTCTACTCTTTGCGTCCAATCCCGAGTGAAATACCTGTCCTACCCATCCCCTTCTTAACCTGACCTGGTCCGCCACCTTCAGGTGTGTCTCTTGGAGCATAGCCACGTCTGCCTTCAGTCCCTTCAAGTGCGCGAACACTCGAGCCCCCTTCACCGGCCCATTCAGGCCCCTCACGTTCCACGTTATCAGCCGGATTGGAGGGGCTCCCCCCCCTGCCCCCCCCCCCTGCCCCCCCCGCCCCCCTGCCCCCCCCCCCCCCCCCCCCCCCCGACTAGCCATCTCCTTTTCTGGGCCAGTCCCGTGTCCGCGTCTCCCTCACCCTCCAGTCCCCCAGCCGGGGGACCTCCGTCCCGACCACCTCCTCTGTGTCCCATTCCCTTTTGGCCAGTGCAGCAGCAACCCTTTTCCCCCCCCTTCCCCCCCTCCCCCCCGCTAAACCCCTGTCTAGCTTTTTTGCTCCCCCCACATCACTCCCGTAAGTCAGCTGACACCTGCTGACCCCGGCTTCCACCCCCATCCCTTTGACCCCCCCCCCCCGTGTGGGAGTCTCCCAATCAATATACGTTCCTTCGTTCCCCTTCCCGCCTTGGAAAAAAAACCCTCTCTTTCCAAAGCCTGCCCCGCCCCCTCTGGCGCAGCTCCTGTCACGGCCTTGTCTCTCTCCCCAGCCCATATAACATTTCCTGCGCATGATTGACCCCCTATATACAACAACCATCACACATCAACCCTCAAACACCCCCCACCCTCACAAACCCTCAGTTAGAGTCCAACTTTTCAGTTTGTATAAAGGTCCACGCCTCTTCAGGCGTTTCAAAGTAGTAGTGTTGGTCCTTGTAAGTAACCCACAGTCGCGCTGGCTGCAGCATTCAGAATTTCACTCCTTTTCCTCAATAATGATGCTTAGAGATTAAACTGTAAAGAAGGCTTTATTAGGCTAATAACTGTGCGACAGATATGGACGAGAGCTGACTGCTATACAGACCAGGAGGCAGGCCTTTATGTATGGCTCCCAGATGGGCGGAGCCAGAGGCGGAGTCGCCAGGGTTCCAAGCCTGGTCTTAAAGGGGACATCACCTTACATGATGATAAGGCAGTAACCGTTCATCACATTCACCCCCTGTTTAAAAAGGAGTCCGGCGGGAGTGAAGTGCCATCATAGGTCCATCCGTCTCGGCGGCCGGATCGTCCTCCTCGATCTCCTCAATTCGGGCAGTGGTGCGGCGGGCACGGACATCCCGGTTGAGGGCACATCCGGGAGCACAGCGGTCGGAGCTTCGGTCCGAGTCGGGGAAGAGGAACTAGGCAGGGCCGGGGGTAGCGGAGCCGGCGCCGGCGGGGTGTGTAAAGGGGGGGCGCAAGGGGGGGGCGCACGGTAGGAGCTCACCAACGGGTGGTAGGGCCGGAAGGGGGTGTGTTGTAGGGGGCGACGGGTCCTGCAGGGGAGCGGCGTGGGAAGGGGCGTCTGTGGTGGAGGATCCAGCGGGCGCCAGATCCCGGAGGGAAACCGTATCTTGCCTGCCGTCGGAGTACTCCACGTAGGCGTAACTGGGGTTGGGGTGGAGCAGTCGGACCTTTTCAACTAGGGGGTCCGTTTTATGGCTCCTCGCGTGCCTCCGGAGAAGAACAGGTCCCGGAGCCGTCAGCCAAGGTGGAAGCGAGACCCCGGAGCTAGACTTCCTGGGGAAGAGAAACAATCGGTCGTGAGGGGTCTCATTTGTGGCCGTGCAGAGGAGTGACCTAATGGAGTGTAGGGCATCGGGTAGGACCTCCTGCCAGCGGGTGGTTGGGAGATTTCTCGACCGCAGGGCCAGAAGGACAGCCTTCCACACGGTCGCGTTCTCCCTCTCCACCTGCCCGTTTCCCCGTGGGTTATAGCTGGTCGTTCTGCTCGAGGCGATGCCTTTGCTGAGCAGATACTGACGCAGTTCATCGCTCATGAACCATGTACCCCGGTCGCTGTGGATATAAGCAGGGAAACCGAACAGGGTGAAGATGCTGTGCAGTGCCTTAATCACCGTGGCTGAGGTCATGTCGGTGCAGGGAATGGCGAATGGGAAACGGGAGAACTCATCGATGACGGTGAGGAAATAGGCATAACGGTTGGTGGACGGGAGGGGCCCCTTGAAGTCCACGCTCAGTCGCTCAAAGGGGCCCGAGGCCTTCACGAGCCAAACCTTGTCTGGCCGATAGAAGTGCGGTTTGCACTCCGCACAGACCTGGCAGGCCCTGACCATGGCCTTGACCTCCTTGGTTGAGTAAGGTAGGTTGCGGGACTTGATGAAATGGACGAGCCGGGTAACCCCCGGGTGGCAGAGGTCATTGTGGATGGCTTGCAGGCGGTCCTCCTGCGCGTTGGCGCATGTGCCGCGGGACAGGGCATCTGGGGGCTCGTTGAGCTCCCCTGGACGATACTTGATATCGTACGAGTAGGTGGAGAGTTCGATCCTCCACCTCAAAATTTTATCGTTTTTTATTTTGCCCCGTTGCGTGTTATCGAACATATAGGCGACCGACCGTTGGTCGGTGACGAGGGTAAACCTCCTACCGGCGAGGTAGTGTCTCCAGCACCGCACAGCCTCCACAATGGCTTGTGCCTCCTTTTCGACTGCAGAGTGTCGAATCTCGGAGGCGGTGAGGGTTCGGGAGAAGAACGCTACTGGTCTGCCTCCTTGATTGAGGGTAGCAGCCAGGGCGATGTCTGATGCATCGCTCTCTACCTGGAAAGGGATGATTTCGTCCACCGCGTGCATGGCGGCCTTGATGATGTCGGCCTTGATGCGGTTGAAGGCCAATTGAGCCTCAGCCGAGAGGGGAAAAGTGGTGGTCTTTAGGGGTGGGCGGGCTTTGTCCGCATACTTGGGGACCCACTGGGCGTAATAGGAGAAAAGCCCCAAGCACCGTTTGAGGGCCTTGAGGCTGCGGCGGAGAGGGAGTTCGTTAAGGGGGCGCATGCGGTCGGGGTCGGGACCTAGGACCCCGTCTTCCACGACATAGCCGAGGATGGCCAGCCGGGTGGTGTGGAAAACGCATTTGCCCTCGTTATAGGTCAGGTTAAGGGCTCGGGCGGTCTGGAGGAACTTTTTGAGGTTAGCGTCATGGTCCTGCTGATCATGGCCGCAGATGGTGACATTGTCCAAGTACGGGTATGTAGCCCGCAAACCGTACTGGTCCACCATTTGGTCCATCGCCCTTTGAAAGACCCCATTTGTGACACCAAAGGGGACCCTGAGGAAGTGGAAGAGCCGGCCGGCTGCTTCGAAGGCAGTATAGGGGCGGTCTTTTGGTCGGATGGGGAGCTGGTGGTAGGCAGATTTGAGGTCGACCGTGGAAAAGACTCGGTATTGGGCAATCCGATTTACCATTTCCGCGATGCGAGGAAGGGGGTACGCATCAAGCTGCGTGAATCGGTTTATGGTCTGGCTATAATCCACGACCATCCGTTTCTTCTCCCCGGACCGGACTACCACCACTTGCGCTCTCCAAGGGCTGTTGCTAGCCTCGATGACCCCCTCGCCCAGTAAACGCTGGACCTCTGACTTGATGAAAGCCATATCTTGGGCACTGTAGCGCCGGCTCCTGGTGGCGACGGGCTTACAGTCGGGAGTGAGGTTAGCGAATAGCGAGGGGGGTGCGACTTTCAGTGTCGCAAGGCAGCACACCGTGAGTGGGGGCAAGGGTCCGCCGAACTTCAGTGTCAGGCTTCGGTGGCTGCACTGGAAATCCAGTCTGAGCAGCAGGGGGCCACAGAGGTGAGGGAGGATATAAAATTTGAAACGGGTGTATTTGGCAGCCTGGATCGAGAGATCCGCAATACAGTACCCCGTGATTTGTACCGAGTGGGACCCAGATGCGAGGGCTATGGTTTGGGATGTGGGCTGGGTGCGTAGGGAGCAGCGCCTTACCGTTTCAGGGTGGATAAAGCTCTCCGTGCTCCCGGAGTCGAAGAGGCATGCAGTGTCGTGCCCGTTGACCTGGACCTGCATCATGGAGTTCTGCAGGTGTTTTGGCCGAGTTTGATCGAGGGTGATCGCACCCAGTCGCGGGTAGTCGGAGTCGTAAAATGGCCGCTGCCGTTGGTCGCACGTGTCGGGTCGAGAAGATGGCCGCCGACCAGATGGCCGCTCCCATGATTCGCACGAGGCTGATGACGCGTCAGAAGAGGACGTGTCGGGTTGGTGCGCAGCAGCATTGCGAGGCCTGCGGGCCTGAGAGCCTGATTTTCGGGCCGGCTGTTCTTTGTTTTGCTGGCCCCTGGGTCTGGCCAGGCAGACCCTCGCAAAGTGCCCTTTCTTCCCGCAGTCGCTGCAGATCGCGGAGCGGGCTGGGCAGCGTGGGCGTGCGTGCTGGCCCTGCCCGCAGAAGTAGCAAGGTGTGCCCCCATGGTGAGCGGGTCGCCGCGTGGCGCAGGCCTGTAATACGGGCGAGTCTGAGGAAGTCTGGGGGGGGGCTAGCAGAGTCCGCGGGGTACGTACCCAAGTTACGTCGGGCCACCTCCAGCGAGGAGGCGAGCGTTAGCGTCTCCTGGAGGTCTTTTGCCCCGTTTTCGAGCAGTCGCTGCCGGATGTAGGTCGAGCGGATGCCGGACACGAAAGAATCTCTGATGTGCAGGTTCATATGGACTTCCCCTGTCACATCCTGATGGTCACAGTCCCTGGCCAGCGCGGTGAGTTTCTCAACAAACTCGTTGAGCGATTACCCCGAGCGCTGCCGGCAGGTAGACAGCAGATGCCGGGCGTGCACCTCATTGACGGGTTTGACAAACCGCTTGCGGAGCAACTCAATCGCTTCCTCATAAGTCGTCGCCTTTTCGAGCGTGGCGGAGATTCTCTGACTCACCCGGGCGTGGAGTAGACGCAGCTTGCGTGGCCCCAGGATGGGAGTCTCTGCGGAGTCCAGGTAGGCCTCGAAGCACCGCAGCCAGTATTTAAACATTTCCTTTGCCTCCGGCGTTCGTGCTTCCAGATTGAGCTTCTCTGGTTTTAGGCCTGCGTCCATCCTGAATCTAGTTTAGCCTAATAAATTGAGGTACCCTCAATAATGATGCTTAGAGATTAAACTGTAAAGAAGGCTTTATTAGGCTAATAACTGTGCTACAGATATGGACGAGAGCTGACTGCTATACAGACCATGAGGCAGGCCTTTATGTATGGCTCCCAGATGGGCGGAGCCAGAGGCGGAGTCGCCAGGGTTCCAAGCCTGGTCTTAAAGGGGACATCACCTTACATGATGATAAGGCAGTAACCGTTCATCACACCGATGCAGCACTGCTTTGGCCCGGTTGAAACCCGCTCTCCGCTTAGCAACCTCTGTGCTCCAGTCCGGGTATATTCGGATCTCTGCATTGTCCCACTTGCTGCTCCACTCCTTCTTGGCCCATTTCAGGACCCTCTCTCTGTCCGTGAACTGGTGAAATCTCACCACCATCGCCCTTGGCGGCTCGTTTGCCTTGGGCTTCCTCGCCAGCACCCGGTGTGCCCCGTCCAGCTCCAGCGACCTCGAAGGGGCCTCCACGCCCATCATCGCCCCGATCATCGTGCCCGCGTATGCCGCGGCATCGGCCCCCTCCACTCCTTCTGGGAGACCCAGGATCCGCAGATTATTTCTCCTCGACCTGTTCTCCAGGTCTTCGAGTCTTCCCGCCCACTTCTTGTGTAGCGCCTCGTGCCGCTCCACTCTCACCGCCAGGCCCAAGAGCTCGTCCTCATTCTCACTCAATCTTTTCTGTACCTCCTGGATCTTTACCTCGTGGGCCTTCTGGGTTATCCCTAGTCCTTCAATTACCGCCAGCATAGGCGCCAGCATCTCCTTGCGCAGCTCCTCGAAGCAGCGCTTGATGAATTCCTGCAGCTCCGGCCCGCACTCCGCTTTGTCCCCGGCCGCCGCCATTTTGTTTTTTTCCCTCGCTTCTCCCGCTGCTCCAATGCCGCTTTTTTGGCTGTTGCACTTCTGGTCCGGTCCATAAAAGTTGGAGGGGGACCTCTCTCTTCACTTCCCCACGGGTTGTCGTCAAAGAATTTCCATTGGGGCTCCTCCAATGAGCCCGAAAGTCCGTAGTAGCGGGAGCTGCCGAATCGTGCGGCTTACCACAGGGAGAAACCTTGTGAGGTCGTCATCCCCAAAGTGAGGAGCAGGTCTGTGCGCTGCCATGCTTGTGTGTTGACTGGGAGTGAGTGGTGAGGGAGAGTTTAAAGGCAGATCACCCGTGTTTGCAGTGAGACGCTGAGACACGAGTCTGGTGAATCAGAAGTCAAGGTAACCAATACTGGCGAGAAGCCCATGGAGGTGCATTTTTGGTACAAAGTGCCTTGAAAGATGGACCGTGATGTCGCCAAATACGCCCAAAATGACACTTAGAAATATTTCCTTTGAATCGCCCCCATAATTAGTATTGATAAAATATAGATGGAAGCAGATAATGTGGTGGAGGTAGAAATAAACACATATTTGATGACATCGGGCAACATTTAACGGCCCACGGGTGACACGGTGGCACAGTGGTTAGCTCTGCTGCCTCACGGTGCCGAGGACCCGGGTTCGATACCGGCTTTGGGTCACTATCTGTGTGGAGTTTGCACATTCTCCCCGTGTTTGCGTGGATCTCACCCCCACAACCTAAAGATGTGGTAGGTGGATTGGCCACATTAAATTGCCCCTTGTTGGAAAATAAAAGAATCTGCATTACAATCTCAGCTGACATCGCATCTCGCTTTGTTGTTCCCAGCTGTGGCACAGTAATGCATTGGTGATGTACCATCAATTGGCGACAGACGAGGAGTCGGGAGAAAAACTGTGGCTTTAGTCATCTTAAAGACACCTGCTGGCAGCCGGTCCCAGAATGAGGGCGGGGCTGGAGGTTGGCCACCTTTATACATGAGCCCGAGGGGAGGAGCCACAGGCGGAGCCAGCAGGGACAAGCCTAGGCATGCAACAATACAACAGTACAATACAATACAATTCACTGGTATACCACATTCACCCCCTGTTAAAAAAAAAGAGTCCGGCGGGGGTGAAGTGGACGGGTTGAGTTATAGATCAAGTCTGTCGGGGGCTTTGACTCTCCGCCATGGCTGCCTCAGTCCCGGCTGTGGTGTGGATATTGGTGTTGGATGAGGTGTTGAGGCCTGCGTGTCCAGGAGCGTGTCGTCTTCTGCATTTCTTAGGAGATGAGTAGCAATGGGGGGAGACGCAGTAGGGTCGGGGGTAGTGGTGATAGTCACTGGGGAACCTGCGGGTGCCAAATCCCGAAGGGAGATTGTGTCCTCCGTCATGGTGTGCCACGTAGACATATTGGGGGTTAGCATGGAGGAGAAGGACTTTTTCGACCACTGGATCCGACTGATGGCTCCTCGCATGCTTCCGGAGGAGGATGGGCCCTGGGACCATCAGACAGGATGGGAGCGAGACCCCTGAGGTGGACTTCCTGGCGAAAACAAACATCTACTCATGAGGGGTCACATTGGTGGTGGTACACAGAAGCGACCGGATGGAGTGGAGCGCATCGGGAAGGACCTCCTGCCAGCAGGAGACAGGGAGACATCTAGACCGTAGGGCAAGAAGGACGGCCTTCCATACCGTCGCGTTCTCCCTCTCCACCTATCCGTTTCCCTGGGGGTTGTAGCTGGTAGTCCTGCTTGAGGCGATGCCCTTGCTAAGCAGGAACTGACGCAGGTGATCACTCATGAAAGAGGAACCCCAATCGCTATGGATATAGGTAGGGAAACCGAACAAGGTGAAGAGGCTATGCAGGGCCTTGATGACTGTGGCAGAGGTCACGTCAGGGCACGGGATGGCGAAAGGGAAACGTGAGTACTCATCAATGATGTTGAGAAAGTACACATTACGGTCAGTGGAGGGGAGGGGCCCTTTGAAATCGACGCTGAGGTGCTCAAAGGGGCGGGAGGCCTTTACCAGGTGTGCTCTCTCTGCCCGATAGAAGTGCGGTTTGCACTCCGCGCAGGCTTGGCAGTCCCTGGTCATGTTCCTGACCTACTTGATGGAGTAAGGCAGGTTGCTGGCCTTGATGAAGTGGAAGACCGGGTGACCCCTGGGTGACAGAGGTCATCGTGGAGTGCCCAAAGTCGGTCTACTTGTGCGGTGGCACATGTACCGCGGGATAGAAGCAGGGCAAAGTCGGACGCATCGCTCTCCACCTGGAACGGGATGGACTTGTCTACTGCGTGCATCGTGGCTTTAGAAATATCTGCTTTGATGTGGTTGAAGGCCAGGCGGGCCTCAGCCGTCAGGGGAAAAAGAGTGGATTTAATGAGTGGGCGGGCCTTGTCCGCATAATTGGGGACCCACTGGGCATAGTAGGAGAAGTACTCCAGGCATCTCTTCAGGGCCTTGAAGCAGTGAGGGAGGGGAAGTTCCAGAAGGGGGCGCATGCGGTCGGGGTCGGGCCCTAGCACTCCGTTTTCCACAACGTAGCCAAGGATGGCTCGGCGGGTTGTGCGGATAACGCATTTCTCCTTATTGTATGTGAGGTTAAGGAACTTGGCGGTGTGGAGGAATTTTTGGAGGTTGGCGTCATGGTCCTGCTGGCCATGGCCGCAGATGGTGACATTATCCAGATACGGGAACGTGGCCCGCAGCCTGTACTGGTCAATCATTCGGTCCATCTCCCGTTGGAAGACCGAGACCCCACTGGTGACGCCGAAGGGGACCCTGAGAAAGTGGTAGAGGCGGCCATCTGTCTCGAAGGCTGTGTATTGGCGGTCTTCCGGGCGGATATGGAGTAGGTAGTACGCGGACTTCAAGTCGATGGTGGAGAAGATCCGGTATTGCGCAATCTGATTGACCATGTCAGATATGCGGGGAAAGGGGTACGCATCGAGCTGCGTGTACTGGTTGATGGTCTGACTGTAGTCGATGACCATCCGGTGCTTCTCCCCAGTTTTGATGACCACCACTTGGGCTCTCCAGGGGCTAGTACTGGCCTCTATGATCCCTTCCCGCAGGAGTCGCTGGACCTCCGACCTGATAAAGGCCTTGTCCCAAGCACTGTATCGTCTGCTCCTAGTGGCGATGGGCTTACAGTCCGGGGTGAGGTTGGCGAAGAGCGGGGGTGGGGCAACTTTAAGAGTCGAGAGTAGGATGAGGGGGGAGCAGGTGTCCATCGAACTCTAGGGTAACACATTTGAGGTGGCACTGGAAGTCAAGGCCTAGTAACACGGCAGCACAGAGTTGTGGGAGGACATAGAGTTTGAACCCTTTAACGCAACGCCCCGTACTGTAAGGGTTGCAACACAGTACCCACGGACTTCCACGGAATGAGATTCGGGAGCCAGGGAGATTTTCTGGGTCACGGGTAAGATTGGGAGGGAGCAGCGCCGTGCTGTATCTGGGTGAATAAAACTCTGTGCTCCCGGAATCGAACAGACAGGTCGTCTTGTGACCATTGCTCCGACTGGCATCATGGATTTGGTGAGGTGATGAGGTCGAGACTGGTCGAGGTGATAGAGGCGATCTTCGGAAGGTGGGCGGGCTGATCGGATGAGCAGGGGTTCCGGGAGGCGGCGGAGCGAATCAAAGATGGTGGCCCCGCGGGTCGCACGTGGCGGGTGGCGGCGAAGATGGCAGCCAAGATGGCGGCCCCCACGGGTCGCACGTGGCGGCGAAGATGGCGGCAAAGATGGCGGCCCCCACGGGTGGGCCCTTAAGCAAATTCCTTTATCATATCACCTGACCCTAAACCTTGAAATGCTTCAGTGAAATCAATCGCAATGTGAAATAAGCAACAGTACCTGCCCAGTAAAGTGTAACAAGGGGCGGGATTCTCCGACCCCCTGCCGGGTTGGAGAATCACCAGGGGGCGGCGTGAATGCCGCCCCCGCCAGCTGCCAAATTCTCCAGCGCCGGGGCTTTGGCGCCCCCCCCCCCCGCGATTCTCCGGCACGCGATGGGCCGAATGGCTGCCCGTGTTCGGTGGGTCCCGCCGGTGTAAATCACAACAGGTCCTTACCGGCGGGACCTGGCTCCACGGGCAGCCTGCAGAGTCCTCGAGGGGGCGCGGGGGGATCTGGCCCTGAAGGGATGTCCGCACGGTGGCCTGGCCCGTGAAAGGGGCCCACCGATCCGCGGCGGGCCTGTGCCGTGGGGGCACTCTTTCCCTCCGCACTGGCCGCTGTCAACCTCCGCCATGGCTGGTGCGGAGAAGAACCCCCCTGCGCATGCGCTGGGATGACGCCAGCACACTCTGGTGCTCCTGCGCATGCGCCAACTCGCGCCGGCCAGCGGAGGCCGTTCGGCGCCAGTTGGCGTGGCGCCAAGCCCTTCCGCGCCGGCTGGCGCAGCGCCAAACACTCCGCCGCCAGCCTAGCCCCTTAAGGTGTGGAGGATTCCGCACCTTCGGGGCGACCCGATGCCGGAGTGGTTCATGCCACTCCGCGGCGCCAGAGTGGTCCACCCCGCCGGTTCACGGGGAATCCCGCCCAAGATATTTTCAACTAATGTCCACTCTCTATGATGGTGCTATGTTTGATTTGGTTGCAGAATCAAATGTAAAAAAACTCGTAGAACTCACAACCAATTATATCGGAGTGGAACAACTGAAGAAAACAACGTGGTGATCAGCAAAAATGAGAACATTTAACTCAGCCATGGTCACAGATCAGCACCCATGGAGAACTGGGCATGCAATCGTTTTTTTATGGAACTTTCATTTTTTAATTTTCTTTTGGAACGAACAATATATTCTCGTGTTATACAAAACCATGTCTACTATGAGGTTGTTTTCACATGTGGAAAACAGGCCAATGGACTAAAATAAAAGCAGAAAACACTGGATAAACTCAACGGGTCTGGTAGCAACTGTGGCGAGAGAAACAAAGTTAATGTTTTGAGTCCATTTGAGACTCTGGTTCTGCAGAGGGGTCATATGTACTCAAAACGTTTACACATTTTCTGTTTTAATTTCAAATTTCCAGCATCTGCAGTATTTTGCTTGTATTTGAATGGCCAATGGACTGCTCTGGCCAGCTGGTCACCTGCACCAGCAGCGAAGAAAGGTTGGCGATTTTCAGGTGTTGACCTTCTTTACACCCAGCTGCCATGTTGGAGGGTTCAAAAGGGAATTCTGGTGCTGCTCACTGGATGAGCTCTCCCTATAATGGGCTGCCCTATCCTTCAGCAAAATCACACACTGTGGGGTTCCAGACCGGTAATCTTCAGATTACTTTTGTGAAGCCTAGAGGAGTATCCCTGCTCCCCTGAATTTGATTTTAAAAAATCATCAATTTACCGTGGACACACATAATTGACTCCCATCTCCCCCAACACACGTTTCAATCAGTTCTAATCCAAAATAGCAATTTCAATTCCAACACTCGCAATCTGCAAAGGAAAAGACACATAGAGCTAAAAGAACAGACGGGAGACAACAAAAAACAGGCAAGAAATAATGACACCCAGATTAGGCTCCTTTCAAAATATTACTGACCTCTTCATTGGTGCTAATGGGGCAACAAGGCGGTCAACCCCATTTTGAGTCCATAATTGCCCAGTTGGTACCAGGCATAGAAGTGAAAATAGAAATGACCCTAAATGGATCATATCCTCCCTCTGTGCTCTCCTAAACTGGAGAAATTTTGCCAATGGCCATGATCCAAACAGCAGCAACAAACTCACAATGTTGGCTGTTCCGACAACTGTTACCCCTGCTCCATTCCTCCAAATTCAATCCAAACTCCCAGTGCTGGCACTAAATGGGAAGTAGATACAGGGAGAAGGGATTTAAAATCAGCAGCAGGGATCAAGACTGGAATTGAAAGAGTTGTTATCATTTAATAATAATCACTTATTGTCACAAGTAGGTTTCAATGAAGTTACCGTGAAAAGCCCTTAGTCGCCACATTCTGGCGCCTGTTCAGGGAGGCTGGAACGGGAATTGAACCCGCGCTGCTGCCTTGTCCTGCATTACAAGCCAGCTGTTTTAGCCCACTGTGCTAAAGCAGCTCAATTTAAATAGCACAATAATACAAAGATGGAGTATTAATGGTTAAAATATTCTGATTGAAATAATAAAGAACAGGAAATATTGTATTGGTAGCAAATGACACGGAGATGAGAATTCAGAAGGGGAGAAAGCATTGCACTTTTTTCTATTATTCTAGGTGGGGATTTTGGGATTACACATGGTACAAATTATAAACTAATACTGAAAGTGCCTTTTTGAACATAAATCAGACTATTGAATATTCTGCAGTTATGGTTTGATTATGAATTGTGAATGTATTCGTTGGCGATCTGCATTTTCATGAAATTATTTTTTTACTTGTTGATCTCACGGTTACAATTATTCTTCTTGTTCTGAAGCGTGATTATTCAATCTATGGTTATCAATTGATGAATGTGAGTTATAACACTGCAATGTCATTCACTTTAAACAGTCAACAGAAAATGATATGCCTTACCAATTCTGGGAAAACACCCAGCTTTTCTGAGCTATTTACACAACTCTCTGGGTTTTAGACATTTTTAGACAGCTCACACAATGCCTTTACAAGCTCCTTTTCCACTAAATAGAAAACCTGACCTCTGAGAACAATTTTTTTTTCTCTTCCCACAAAACTCCTTTATGTCTCTTCTGTCTCTGTCTGCTTTCTCTTTCCACCTGCGTTCATGCACTGATTGCTCTCGTGTTCCAACTCCTTTGTTCATAGCTCCCTTTTTGTCTGCCAGCCACATGGCTTCCTTCTTAGCTTCCTTCCTTTTGGTACTGCTTCCGGGTCAAATCATAGAGACCGGTATTTTTTCTTATGTCCAAGAAAATTACAATTGATCCCACTTCTGAAAACTCCTTTTCGAACATTTTTAAACACAATTACAGGTTCCACAAACATTTTAAAGATATTACAAATTTTGCTTATTATACTGCTCCTGGGTCAAATGTCATCACAAGTTGCTAAAGCATAGAAGAAGTGGTGTGGTATCTAGAGGAAATATTGGTTCTGATTTCAAGAGCTCGACACAGAATCACTTATTGGTGCATTTAAGGGGAAGCTAAACATGAAGGAGAAGGAAGTAGATGGTCACAATGATGCATACAGCTGAAGGAAAATGGGAGGGGGCTTGAGTGGAATATAAAAACCAGCTTGAGCCAATTCCTGTGCCATAAACCCTCTGTAACCATTTACTTCAAGACACTGGTACAGTAGGGTCTAGCATCCTTAACCTGCAGAATGACAGGGCAAATTAGCATAGATGAGACTGAGGAAGCCAAACTGCTCATGGAGGGAGGAGAAAAGGGAGAACAGCTTTCAATAGTCCAGAGTGTTCAGGAAGCAATTTTCTTATTTCAACTTCAGCAGCAAACAGTGCATTAGATGCCTCCACTTCACCAGAGAGGTATCTGACACGGACTGTAGCTCGGTATGTGCAGAAATTGCTCTCTGGTGTTAAGTAATGGGTTAAGAGACATTGCAATTAGTTGTCTCATTTATGTTAAGTATCCATTAATTGACACTGATATGTAAAGGGGCTTCAGGTGGCCTCTGTCAGGGGATGGATGGTTAGAGTTTTGTGCAAAGGCTGTTGGAATGAAATAAATGTGTGTTTGTGAAAAAGGAACAGAACTTTAGACTCTTCATATCACAGCAACTAAAACATCTGACAATTGGTAGCAGAGGATGGTTGCTGTGTAAATGTGAAGGGTTGAAAGATACAACTTTTCCAGATCAAACCAAAGAGTGAGTGAGAAAAGAAAAAAAAAAGGGACATATGGCTGAACCGAGGTTAAAGATGGCTGGATATGACTATCCTCCCTTATTTTCTGAAAGGGAATCGGACGACCAATGGAGAAGTGCAGTGGTTATATGGACTAAGGTAACTGCTTTGGGAAAGAGAAAACAAGGTATGGCATTGGCTCTTTCTCTACCATATGGCAGTAAAATCCGACACAAAGTGCTTTCTGAGCTGGAATTGGAAGAGTTTGACTCAGAAGAAGGTCTGGAGACTTTATTACATTATATGGATAAGATTTATAAGAAACATGACTTGTTAAGTGCGTATGAAGCATGGTCGGATTTTGATAAGTTCCGGAAAATGGAGGATATCTCCATGGAAGACTATATAATGGAATTTGGCAGACTATATGAAAGGCTGCAGAAACACAATCTGGAATTTCCACAGTCTGTGTTGGCCTTTAAATTACTTGACTATGCTAGAATGAGCAACATGGATAGGCTCCTGGTTTTGACAGGAGTTCAATTTACTCATAAGGATACCTTATTCGAACAGATGACAAAAGCTTTACAAAAGTTTCTGGGGAAACATTCGATTCCGATGGCTCTGCTGACCCAAATAGGTCAGCCTGCAATAAGGCAGAATATGGAAGATACACTACTAACAGGATAAATCGTATGGCTATGAACAGGGCACAAGACTATAGAAGGAGACCGAGAAAAGGAAATTATGAAGACAGAAACCCAGTTAGAACCTACAATAGGAAGATGAATCCCAGAAATGCGTGGGGCATGATAAATCGATGTTTTCAATGTGACTCTCAATATCATTGTGCTTTCAACTGTCCAACTCATTATGATAGAGTGTTTGAAGCGACACATGACACGGAAGAGGAAAAAGATAGTGACCAGAAAGAAGGCATTGTCCTATTGACAAGCAGTTTTACGCCGGTAATGAGGGTGTTGGTTGCAGAATCCTTCAACTGTGCTGTGTTGGACAGTGGCTGCACATCTACTGTGTGTGGAATTGACTGGTTAAAATGTTACCTGGACTCTTTGAATGCTGAAAATCGTAACAAGGTTAAGGAATTTGAAAGTTCCACAAGTTTCAGGTTTGGGGATGATAATACTCTGAAGTCGCTGAAAAGAGTGGTGATCCCTTGCAATATTGCCGGAGTGAATCATTTCATTAGTACGGATGTTGTATCAAGTGAGATACCTTTGCTTCTGAGCAGACCGTTGATGAAGAAAGCACACATGAAACTGGATATGGAACAGGATAAGGCAACAGTTTTTGGAAAGACGGTGGACTTGCAATTTACACAGTCGGGGCACTATTGTATTCCATTACTGACAAATAATATTTCAAGTAGAGTGGTTAAGGATGTGTTAATGGCAGTTGAAAATGGGACTTTAGCTGATAAAAAGCTTGTGGTATTAAAACTGCAGAGGCAATTTGCACATCCGTCTCCTCGGAGGCTGAAACATTTATTAAAGGATGCAGGGGTAAGGGATGATGACTATACTAAACTGATAGAACATGTTAGTGACCGCTGTGAAGTTTGCAGGAAGTACAGAAGGACACCAGCACGACCGATAGTAATCCTACCTTTGGCCAGGGATTTTAACGACATTGTGGCCATGGACCTTAAGATCTGGGATAAAGCAAATAATATATTTATTTTGCATTTTGTAGATTTAGCAACCAGATTTAGTCAATCAACGATTGTACGGAGTAAAGAAAATAAAGTAATTTGGGATCAAATTGTGGAAAAATGGATAGGGACAGGAATGGGTCCACCAGCAAAATTCCTTACGGACAATGGGGGAGAATTTGCTAATGAGTTAGGGACATGTGTGAAAACATGAATATCAGAGTTATGAATACGGCTGCAGAAAGCCCATTTAGTAATGGTGTCTGTGAAAGAAATCATGCTGTCATCGATGACATGCTTCGGAAAATTTTGGCAGATCGACCAAATTGCATGCTAAATTCAGCTTTAGCATGGGCAGTACATGCAAAGAATTCATTGCAGATGGTTGGGGGCTATAGTCCTTATCAATTAGTGTTTGGTAGAAATCCAAAAATTCCGTCCATTTTGGATGACCAGCCTCCAGCTTCGGAAGGGACTACAATTAGCTCTGGTTTTGCTGAACATTTAAATGCATTACATAGCAGTAGAAAAGCTTTTTTGGAAGCAGAAGTCTCTGAAAGTATTCGCAGAGCTTTAAGACATAACATACAGCCCATCAGATGCCGTTTTTCAGCAAGGAGGCATGGTATACTAGAAGAGAGACAATGCTAATGACTGGAAAGGCCCAGGGAAGATCATAGGCATAGATGGCAAAACAATTATTTTGCAACATGGTAATCAAACTGTTAGGGTGCAATTATCAAGGATAATGGGTACAGATTACAAATTCTCAAATTTAGACAGAGCAGACAGACATGACGAGGAACCAGAGTCATCTGGTACGCATGCGTTACAGAACTATGAGGACCAATTAACTGATATAGACAGGGCTTCTGTGGAGGAACACAACACTTCTGATGAATTAGGACAGGCCATTTTTCCAAAAGGGCAGCTGCCAATAGTTGGGACAAAAGTGACATACTTGCTTGAAGGGTCTAGTCAATGGAAGGATGCAACTGTTATTAGTAGAGCAGGGAAGGCCACTGGAAAGTATAAACATCGGTTGAATGTACAGCATTCAGGGGAAGGAGTCAAGACAATGGATTGGGAAAACAAAGTTCAAAAATGGAGGGCACAGAAACGCAGTGCAAGTTCAGATAGTACATCGGATAGTGAACAGGTCCGCAGGAAAAGGTCGAGAACTATTGAAAGGACATCCCACAGCAGAAGGGAAAGATCAAGCAGTAGCAGTACAGAACGGGATACCAGGCGGGAGAGGGGACGTAGTTTGTCAAGATCTCGGAACATGAGTAAGACTACGAATACTAATAGGAGTAGAAGCCCACATGCATGTGAGATTTTGGTGGCTTCAAATAAATTAGATGAAAAAGTTATTACAGATGCGAAACAGCAAGAATTGCATAGTTGGAGTGAATTTGGGGTATACACAGAAGTACCGGATAGAGGACAAAGAGCTCTATCCCACAGATGGATTTGCACGGAAAAGGTTCTTCTGGATGGTACTTATAAGGCAAAGGCCAGGCTTGTGGCAAGGGGATTTGAAGAAAACTTAGAAGATCAGGATTTAAGGGTAGATTCACCCACAGCAGGAAAGGTTATTTTAAAGATCTTCTTGGCTCTATTAGCCACAAAGGCATGGGAATGCAAATCTTTCGATATAAAAGCTGCCTTTTTGCAGGGGCATCAGCTCCAGAGAAACATTTTTCTCTGTCCTCCTAAAGAAGCAGCTAACACAGAAGGGGTACTCTGGAAGTTGAACAAATGTGTATATGAATTAAATGATGCATCTAGAGTCTGGTATTTTTCGGTAAGGTCAGTTTTGTTAAAGTTAGGCTGTTGCCAGTTGAAATCAGATCCTGCAATGTTTTACTGGCAGTATAAAGGAAATCACTCTGGCATTTTTATGATGCATGTCAATGATTTTTTGTGGGGTGGGACTAGTGATTTTGAAGCTATTGTAATCTCTGGTTTGAGGAAAGAATTCAGGGTTGGAAGTCAGGCTTCCGGAGCATTTAAATATACTGGACTGGAAATTGGAGAGACTAAGTTAGGGGCAACTTTATGTCAGCAATCTTATTTGGAAAGCATCACCCCAATAGCAATTAGTCGTGGCCGAGTTTCACAAAAAGACGCAATGGTTTCAAAGATAGGAAAAGAGCAACTGCGAAGTTTAATTGGGCAATTGAACTGGTTAGGTAGACAGACTAGACCGGACGTGAGTTTTGATGTCTTAGAGTTGAGTACAAAAATGAATGATCCCAAAGTGGAAGACATAATAAGAGCAAATGAAGCGTTGGCCAAACTAAAAATGCAGGAGTGTGTTTTAAAGTTCCCAGTTTTAGGTGACCGTAAGCATTTGAAACTCATAGTTTATAGTGATGCGTCCTACGCAAATTTATGTGATGGGGTTTCAAACGCAGGAGGTTTTATAATTTTCCTTTTGGGGAACAATGGTAAATGTTGCCCGCTTGTGTGGGAAACAAAGAAAATAAGGAGAGTGGTAAAAAGCACTTTGGCTGCTGAGACGTTAAGCCTTGTAGAGGCGGTGGATATGGCCTTTTATATAAGTATGATATTGACAGAAATTTTGGGATTAGGGGATTTGGGTAATATACCTATTGACTGTCACATTGACAATAAATCCCTGTGGGAAAATGTGCACTCTACAAAAAGTGTCAATGAAAAGAGGTTATGGATAGACATCGCAAGTTTGAAGCAGATGTTGGACAGAGGGGAAATAACAAAAATTAAATGGGTCGACAGGAGCTATCAACTGTCAGACTGTTTTACGAAAAGAGGGGCGAGTTCACAGAAACTTTTGGATATTGTTAATGGAGGGCACTTGTTTCTGTGACTGTTTTTTTTTTCTTTCTCATCCAAACAAAAAAAAGGGGGGGGAAATCGTGTGTGTGTTTTTGAGTTTCTTGAAATTTTGTTTTCACCTAATTAATTTTTTTCTCCCAGGAAGGGGAGACTGTTAAGTAATGGATTAAGAGACATTGCAATTAGTTTTCTCATTTATGTTAAGTATCCATTAATTGACACTGATATGTAAAGAGGTTTCAGGTGACCTCTGTCAGGGGATGGATGGTTAGAGTTTTGTGCAAAGGCTGTTGGAATGAAATAAATGTGTGTTTGTGAAAAAGGAACAGAACTTTAGACTCTTCATATCACAGCAACTAAAACATCTAACATCTGGTGCTGCAGCTGAAATAAACAGCCATAAAAATCCTGAGCAGCCTGGATAGAACGGACATATAAATCCCTTTGCAGTGGGGTCAGTAATTGGCAGAAGAATTAGACAGGAGACGAGGAGAATGTTTTCTTTGCTGTAGTGGCTGTATTGATATTTGTATGTTAACTTGCTAGCTTATTTTGTATATTTTTTCCATTCTCTGTTATTTATGGTTAGTTTGTTATTATGTTTTTTCTCCGTTATTATATTACCATGTATTTCCCACTATGTTCCGTATACGCTAATGTAAATACTGGAATGCCAATAAAAACACTTTTAAAACAAAAACCTGTCAGCTGCGATGTGTGGAGGTCTCTGGGGCTTTTGCATCATGACCTTTAGCCATTGCCTTTATACATTTGGATCCTTGTGACCCATGAGAGGGATAAATGGTCATTCAATTCCATTCAAAATTTGGTCCAAACAACAATATTGTGTTCTCTATTTTGCTTTATCTGGATGGTTTGAATGAGTAGTGCTGAATAAAGAACACAAAGCTTTGTTAACGAACAAAACTATAAATTTATTTACACTAATAACTAAGATTCATTCACATTCCTGAAGTAGAAGGTTTCTATATTAAACTATGCTATCTCTAACTACAGAGTTCTCAAGTACAACTGCTCCTATGCTTCACCATCTTCTAACTGCCTTCTAACTCCCAGAATCCCCAAAGTCACATGACATAGATATGACTGTTCTGTGATTCCCTCTAGTGGTAAGAAGCATTATTGTTAACTTGTTAACTTTTTACATCCCAGACCATATACACATCATTACACAATGGTTTATGATGAGAATGTACACCCTGAAAGATTGCAGAAAGCTACAACTTGAAGGGATTCTGGGATCCTCGTACATAAACCACAAAAAGCTAGCATGTACGTTCAACAGGTAGTAGGGAAGGCAAATGTAATATTAGCCTTTAGGGAGTTTTAGTTCAGACGGGCAGTATGGTCGGTGCAGGCTTGGAGGGCCAAAGGGCCTGTTTCTGCACTGTAATTTTCTTTGTTATTTGTTCCTTGTTCATTTCAAAGGGAGTGGAGTATAAAAATAGGATAGCCTTGCTAAAAATGATACAAGGCACAAGTTAGACCACACCTGGAATATTGTGAACAAGTTTGGTCTCCTTGTCTCAGGAAAGATACAAAAGCCTCCAATGCCAGTGTAAGGACCACGAAGAATCCAGCACGAGTTTTAAGGATACAAAATAATAACGTTTATTTACTATAACAATATATACATAACAGTAGCAGTAACTTCCCTTGCTACCTTCTCCTTCCTGCTGGTTCCTGAACTGGCCAGCTTATTTATACTAGGAGTTTCTCCGCCCCCCTCATTGGGGAAGTTCATACTCCCATAGGATTGTGGGATAGTCATTAGTCCCCAGCCAATCGTAAGCAGGCAGGTTATAACATCCCTCCCCCCCAAAGTCCAAGGAATCCACCGAAGACCCTAGCGAAGGAAGGCGTCAAACTCGTTTGGCCGCAGGCCGGACGCCATTTGCACGCGGCGCTGGGTCAGGCGGCGTGTAACGAGACGGAGACCGGCGCTTCCGTGATGAACGGCGCGGTTGTACATCCACGGCCTGTGGACCCGAGGATTCCCCCTCTGATTCATCCTGTGTCTCCATCTCGGAGTCAGAGTCTGCTGCCTCCGTCATGTCAGCGTCTCTATCTCCATTCGGTCCCGTAACGACCTGCGCAGGCTTCGCGTGAGGCACCAGTGGAAGATTTTGAGGACTACCTTCCCTTGTCTCTGGTCTTTGCGGCTGTTTTAAATGAGCTCCGGGGGCGGGGAATCTTTTGAGGGGATGATCTTCTGGACCGGACGTGGTCTACATGTTTTTCGCTGGAGACGACCCTGGGCTTGCACTTGGTAAGATATAGGGCCCGTTTGGCGAAAGATTACACCAGGAACCCATTGGGCACCACCAGCAAAATTCCGCACGAATACTGGGTCACCGGGCGCAAACTGCCGAATCGGACAATGCCGAGACAATCCCTGTCCCTGCCGTTCTTGTGTGCGGCGTACTTTTGCGCCAATGTCCGGGAAGACCATACTAAGGCGGGTGCGAAGTCTTCGGCCCATTAGGAGTTCTGCGGGAGCTACCCCAGTCACTGCATGGGGGGTGGTCCTGTACGTAAACAAAAAGCGAGCCAGTCTCATGTCCATTGATCCGGAAGACTGCTTCTTTAGGCCTCTTTTGAATGTTTGCACTGCACGCTCTGCCAACCCATTTGAAGCCGGGTGGTAAGGGGCAGTGCGGATATGGCAGATGCCGTTCATCTTTGTAAACCTAGCAAACTCCTCACTCGTGAATGGAGTGCCATTATCCGTGACCAGCACCTCGGGGAGGCCATGCGTGCTAAATGATAAACGCATTTTTTCAATTGTTGCGCAGGACGTTGTCCCCTGCATCTTATGCACCTCCAGCCATTTGGACTGGGCGTCAATTAGTAGAAGGAACATGGATCCCTGAAAAGGGCCTGCGAAATCTGCATGTAAGTGTGCCCAAGGCCGCCCTGGCCATTCCCAGTGATGTAGGGGCGCGGCCGGCGGAAGCTTCTGATGCTCCTGGCAAATGGAGCAGTTTTGGGCCACCTTCTCAATGTCGGTGTCGAGGCCTGGCCACCAGACATAACTCATGGCCAACATTTTCATCTTGGTCACGCCCGGATGCCCATTGTGCAAGTCTGATAATATCAGCTCCTGGCCTTTTTCCGGGACAATCACACGCGTCCCCCACAAGAGGATGCCGTCTTCCACGCTGAACTCTGACAGCTTGGAGGAAAATGCCCGCAACTCGCCTGGGAGCTGTCTATGCTGCCCACCATATAGGACTATGTGCCGAACCTTTGACAAGACTGGCTCCGTCTGGGTCCACTCACGGATCTGTGATGCCGTGACAGGCAAGGTGTCCATAAAATTTAGGGTTGCAACCACCTCACTGGTCGTGGGGGTCGACATGGGGCCGGTCGATAAAGGCAATCGGCTCAGTGTGTCGGCATTTGCTATCTGCGTACCTGGTTTGTGCTCCAGAGAATACTCATATGCAGCAAGCAACAAAGCCCAGCGCTGGATCCGTGCAGAAGCAATGGGCGGTATTGGCTTATCCTCTCTGAAGAGTCCCAGCAGGGGCTTATGATCAGTCACGATAGTGAAATGGCGGCCATACACGTACTGGTGGAAGCGTTTCACCGCGAAAACCACTGCCAGGCCCTCCTTCTCGATCTGCGCGTACTTTTTCTCCGCTGCAGTCAATGTGCGGGAGGCGAAAGCTATCGGTCGCTCGGCCCCGTTCTCCATCTTGTGGGACAGGACAGCCCCAATACCATACGGGGATGCATCACATGTGACGAGCAAAGGCTTTCCCGGAAATAGTGGGTTAGTAACCCAGACGACGACAATTGTTGCTTTACCCGCCGGAAAGCGGTTTCTTGCGGCTGACCCCAAACCCAGGTGTGATTTTTCTTTAGCAGCAGGTGCAAGGGGGCCAGCGTAGTTGCCAGATTGGGGAGGAACTTCCCGTAATAGTTTACGAGACCGAGAAAAGAACGAAGATGCGAAGTGTCAGTCGGGGTGGGGGCAAGTTGAATTGCACGCACCTTCTCTGCGATGGGGTGCAGACCCTCGCGGTCCACCCGATAACCTAGGTAGACTACTTCTTTTGCCTGAAATACGCACTTTGTGTGACGTAAATGGACTCCAGCCTCCGAAAGGCGTCTAAGGACAGCCTCCAGATTTTCCAAATGCTCTTGCTCCGACGTCCCTGTAATCAACACGTCATCTAGGTAGACAGCCACACGTGGTAAACCTCTCAAAATGCCCTCCATAACACGTTGAAAAATTGCGCAGGCAGAGGATACTCCAAAGGGCAACCGTGTATATTCATACAGGCCCCGGTGTGTGTTAATTGTTACATATGGTCGGGAGGCAGGGTCCAGCTCCAACTGCAGGTAGGCGTGACTCATATCTAATTTTGTGAATGAGAGTCCACCTGCAAGTTTCGCGTAGAGATCCTCTATGCGAGGCATTGGGTATCGGTCGAGTCGGGAAACTGTATTCACTGTAAGTTTATAGTCGCCACACAAGCGAACTGTGGCATCTGGCTTCATTACTGGTACAATTGGTGCTGCCCAGTCAGCAAAACGGACGGGCCTGATAATACCCAAACTCTCCAAACGAGTGAGCTCCCCTTCTACCTTCTCGAGCAAAGCGTAAGGCACTGGGCGCGCCCGGAAATAGCGCGGCGTGGCTCCTGGTTCAACTTGGATATGGGCTACGGCCCCTTTTATTTTCCCCAGACCAGGCTGGAATACCTCTGGGTATCGTCCTAGCACCTCAGTCAACCCTCCAGAAACTGTTTGGAGGATGTGCTGCCATTGCAACCGCAAATGGCGCAACCAGTCCCGACCCAACAGGCTGGGCCCATGGCCACGCACTACAATAAGTGGGAAACGCCCCTCCTGGCGTCCATAGACAACAGGGGTCATTGTAGTTCCTGCAATGTCCAGTGGTTCCCCCGTGTAGGTGGCCAACCTGGCCTGTGAGTCAGTTAATGTAAGGGTCTGTATACCCTGCTTGATGCGGTCGAATATCCTCTGGGCGATCATGGAGACCGCTGCGCCAGTATCCAACTCCATCTCCAGCCATTGACCCGTACTGTCACCTTAATGGGGGCCACACGGGGAGCTGCCACACAATGCAGCTGTAGGCAGTCGTCCTCCGTCTCCACGTCCTCAGGAGTGGTCGCCGCAGGTTCATCCACATGGAAGGTACGGCCTCTGGGCTGGTCCCAGTTACGGCCCCTGGGCTGGTCCCAGTTTCGGTCGGAACGACGGCGCCTCTGGCGTCCCCAGGACCGCCGTCCGCGATGGGGTCGGCGCCTACAAGTCTGACACGGACATGGCTCCTCATCCATTGGCTCTGGAGAAGGCTCCCTTTGGGGAGGAATGTCCGATGGCCACTGGCGTCGGTCCGGTCGTTGCCTCGCCCAATGTACCGCAGGAGTGCGGGGGCACGTTTTTGGGCGGAAAGGGTTGCGCCCCAAGGCATGCACTTCCATTCCCTGTAGCTCCTGTACTCCTCGCTCTGCGCTCTCTCGGGACAAGACTATTTGTATTGCCTGTTGAAAAGTCAATGTTGGCTCCACTAACAACTTTCTCTGGGTGGCCGCATTGTTAATACCGCAAACCAAATGGTCGCGTAACATTTCTGACAAGGTCTCACCATAGTCACAGTATTCCGCAATCCCGCGTAGCCTGGATAAAAAATCGGCAAGGGATTCTCCAGGGGTCCTCTCAGCGGTATTAAACCGGTAACGCTGGACTATCGTGGACGGGGTTGGGTTAAAGTGTTGCCCCACTATATTCACAAGTTCGTCAAACGTTTTGGTGTCTGGCGCAGCTGGGTACGTAAGGCTCCTAATCACCCCAAACGTATGCGGCCCGCAGGCGGTGAGCAATATGACCACGTGGCGCTCGTTTTCAGTGATATTGTTTGCCCGGAAATGGTAACGCATCCATTGTGTGTACTGGTTCCAGCTTTCCAGCGCAGCATCAAAAACATCCAAACGTCCGTACAGAGGCATGGTATAATAGAAAACAACTTCCAACCTGTATCCAACAAAAATCCAGGGAGGTGGCTTCAGCAGTGTAGACAGCTATTCACTTTTACCTTCGTCGCCAGTTTTGTAAGGGCCACGAAGAATCCAGCACGAGTTTTAAGGATACAAAATAATAACGTTTATTTACTATAACAATATATACATAACAGTAGCAGTAACTTCCCTTGCTACCTTCTCCTTCCTGCTGGTTCCTGAACTGGCCAGCTTATTTATACTAGGAGTTTCTCCGCCCCCCTCATTGGGGAAGTTCATACTCCCATAGGATTGTGGGATAGTCATTGGTCCCCAGCCAATCGTAAGTAGGCAGGTTATAACAGAGGCAGTCCAGCGAAGGTTCACAAGGTTGATCTCAGGTATGGAGGAATTTTCTTATGTGGCGAGGTCAAGTAGATTGGGCCTGTACTCATTGGAGTTTAGAAGATGAGAGGCAACCTTTTTGAGACATACAGGATTCACAAGGGACTCATTATGGTAGATGCTGAGAGGTTGTTTCCCCTTCTGGGAGTCGAGGACCACAGAGTAGTCTCAGAGTAAGGTATCGCCCATTTAAGACAGAGATGAGGAGGAATTTCTTCTCTCAAAGGGTAATGAATCTGAAATTCTTTACCCCAGAGGGCTGTGGAGTTAGTTTGTTAGGTATGTTCAAGACTGACATAGGCATAATTTTAATCAGTAAAAGAATCAAGAATTATGGGGATAAAGTGGAAAAATGAAGTTGAGGATTATCATTTCAGATCAGTCACGATCTCACTGAATGGTGGAGAAGACTCAATGGGCCGAATGTCCTATCTCTGCTCTTACATCCTACAGTCTAGGTGTCAAAATCCTTCGATTGGCACAATCCTAAGATGTCTCAGCTGAACCTTGCCCTTGTCCGGAAGTGAAAATGTATTAGGACGCTCTTTCGATCAGCCCAAAAATGGAGTTGTTGATTCCTCCAGTCCTCAGATCGCTGCCCTGGCAATTTTTGTCCAATGTTATTTTTCAACTATGTCATTGCAACACCTGGGACGCAATTCTCCGGAAAAATTTCTAAGTATGGTAGCGAGCGAGAATTGCCCGCGAGCTTCCCGGTGCCCGGCCGGCAACACAATTCAACGTTAATTGGTCCACTTAACAAGGTCTCAAGGGCTGCTCGTCCCAAATGCTGGCTCGGCAGCTGATTCGCCGGGAGCGCGCTCGCCAACTCCCCGCGAACAAGGTCGAGCAGCACTTGAGCTGCACTTGCTCAGCCAACCCCAGCCAGCTCGCAACAATGGCACCGAGGAGACCGGCCCCAAGATTCGGGGACGCTGACGTGGGGAGGCTGCTAGATGCCGTGGAGGCCAGGAGGGATATCCTATTCCTCTGAGGGTCCCAGAGGGTAAGCCAAGGGGCAACCAGTGCTGCCTGGGATGAGGTGGCGGCAGCTGTCAGCTCAGGCAATGTGACCAGGAGGACTGGTCTTCAGTGCCATAAGAGGTCAACGCCTTGCACTTAGGGACCACTTGACCAGGAAACCCTCATCCACTAGATGCAGCCATAACTCTTTCATTACTTCTGTCAGCCCCCAGAATTGGTTGCTTAATGTGCTTCAATGAACATCTTTCTCCTTTCTGCGGCTGTTAATAATTAATTTGCTGATGAACCCACAGCAAATATTTTGGCCTTCCTTTTGACTGTAACTATGTTTGCTGGGGAAGCACCATTATTAAAAAACTATTGAAAAGGGAAAAAGGCTATCTATGTAACCAGTTCACATATTTCTCACTGGTTAACTTCGATATTCATTAACCTGAAAATAATAAACCCCGCTCGAATTGGAATGACAAGAATTTACATTTTCTGGAGTCAGTACCAAAAGGGTGCATCATGTGAACAGAAGCCAAACTGTTGTGGATGCTGGAAATCTGAAACAAAATCAGAAAATTGCTGGAAATACTCAGGAGGTCAGGCAGCATTTGTGAAGAGAAAAATAGTATTCACGGGCGGGACCTTGTGCCCTCCCCAGTGGTGGGTTTGACGACAGAGGGGCATTTGATAGTTGGGAGGGTGGGTGGCGGGGACCCCGGCACCGTTCCGACTTCACCCCAATTAAATCTGTGGTGGAAAGGCCCGTGGATAGCTGCCCCACCCCAGCACCAATGGATGCCCTTAAGTACACCATTAATGGTCACTTCGGAACCTCATCCAGCCACCCCCTCTGTTAACTCAGTGATGGATAGGGTCCACCTCCTGGGGGAGAATAACAAGCAAACATAGGCATGTCTATTTCCAGGATCTGAAGGGTGGGAGCCACTCCTTCATTCGGGTAAACTAAGGTAAATAGGAAATGATTTCTTAAACAGGCTCAATTGGGGAATGTATTGCCCATAGAACGTGGAGGCCTCAAAAGCAATCTCAGGATGCTGCTGAGGTATCTAATCAAAACCGTTCTCCTATTCCTAGCTGATCCCAACAGATCACCCTGGGACGCTGATAGATTGAGAAGCTTGCTCGATCTAATTAAAGACCTTGCTTTTGTTCTTTTGTCTTGCTCTTTGTAGATGAGTGATAGCTACACATCTGATGGATTTGGCAATCTGTTGGAAAAGCATGCTGGGATACTTAGATTTACTTAGAGGGTGGGCAACACAGATCAGGTGACCAGTTTCAGGCCAATCACAGGGGAACATGTGAACCCCGGCCTATAGAGGGTTTGCGCAGGGCTCTGGGTGCAGGACCCGGGCAGTGTGGACCAGGGAGACAGAGCAGAAAGTCGAAGTGTTATGACCTGTTGCATAGCTGTAAAATCTGTTACAATAGCACTCATGGACCAACAGGTGGAAAACAAAAGTTAGGTTTATATACAGTATACAAGAATCTCCACTCCCCGTAGGGTCTCCCTTCTCGACCTGCACCCAGGTCGGCGTTTTTATACTAGTGATCTATACCCCTTAAGGGGAAGCCCCGCCCCCATTATCGGGGATTTAGTAGTCCTGATGCAGTGACCTCCATGAGGGTTATAACACCCCTTCTCCCATGAAGACTGGAGATACATCCATGTCCATGGGAGGGTCCAAGGAACCCCTAGTCCTCTTAGCCCGGGAATGGCCTTCGGGGGTTGACCTCGTAGCAAATGGAGGCGTACACCGAACCAACAAATGATGTTTTAATGTGGATGCCTTGGCGGGGTTGTTGGAACGAAGGCGGCTGTGGGCAGCAACACAACGGACCCACATGGTGGCAATACGTTCATGTCGGTCTTAGACTCGGAGCTCTGCGGGATCTCGACCGGCATCTCAGTGTCCTCGATGTCCAAATCCAGCTTCTCCAAGGCAGGTGTGGCTGTAGCCAACGGCGACAGCTGGGCGGCGGCGGTAATTCAAACTGGTGGCGGTTTCAGTCAAGAACCTCTGGAATCGGATCTGGAGTCTCAGGGGTGCACCCATGGAGGTGATCCACGTGCCGATTCGACTCGTAACCCTATGCCCACACTTGTAAAGGACCGGTCCTGTCTGGGACCACACCACGCCCGGGATCCACATGGCACCACCACCAAAGTTGCGGGCGTACGCCAGGTCCCCCAAAGTGAAAGTGCACAAAGGCATACACAGGTCTGCGTCAGCCTCGGCACAATTCTGGCCCTGCTGGATTTTCCCGCCAGTGTTCAGGAGAACCAAACTCAAACGCTTGCGAAGGCAGCAGCCCATCAGCAATTTGGCCGGAGCGACCCCCATTGTGGCGTGCGCCATTTTCCAGTAGCAAAACAGGAACCACGCCAGGTGGGTCTCCCAGGAACCCTACGTCTGCTTTCTCATCCCATTTTTGAACATCTGGATTGCTCGCTCTGCTAATCCATTTGCCGCAGGATGGTACGGGATGGTACGCACGTGTCGTATGCCATTCGCAGTTATGAACACCCAAAACTCCAGACTCGCAAAAGGTGTCCCATTGCCCAAGACCAGCACCTTCGGAATCCCTTGTGTGGGAAAAGATTGCCGCAGGATGTCGACAATGGCTCGAGCTGTCGTAATGTGCATCCTATTGACCTCCACCCACTTTGAGTGGGCATCCACGATGATGAGGAACATTGCTCCCTGGAATGGTCCCACTAAATTTACGTGGAGGCAGGACCAAGGCTGGCCCACCAGTGTACAATCCACTAAATGAGCACGCATGGACCAAATAGGTCCATGTCTGTGCGGAGTCTGCATGTTACCCCCGTGCCTGCGTAAGTTTCCGTCAGGTGCTCTGGTTTCCTCCCACAGTCCAAAGATATGCAGGTTAGGTAGATTAGCCATTCTAAATTGCACTTATTGTCCAAAAAAAGACGTTCGGTGGAGTTACTGGGTTATGGGGATAGGGTGGAGCTGTGGGCTTAAGTATGGTGCTCTTTACAAGGGCTGGTGCAGACCCAGCGAATGGCCTCCTTCTGCACTATAAATTCTATGATTCTATGCTATGAAATCAAAGGTTAGGTTTATTTACGTGATACAAAAATCTCGACTCTCAAAAGGGCCTCCCTCCTCGACCTGCACCCAGGCCAGGGTTTTTATTTTAGTGACCTAATCCCCTGTTAAGAAAAAGCCCCGCCCCCGGGCAAGCTCGTATTCAGTGGAGGTCACGGGGAATCTGATAGTCCTGATGCAGTAACCTCTGCGAGGGTTCTAACAATAGCGTGTGCACCTGTTACTAACTGCCTTTGATCAATAAAACCCTTCCTCAACTACTCGAAGCAATCTGACAGGATGCCTCAAAACTCTCCCTGATCATGTTCTGTAATCTCTCTTTGAACTCCTTTTCCTTGACTTGGGTAGTCTTCATAGAGTTCTAGTATCTGGTTCTTATTCATTTCTGACTCACCAAATGGTCCTTCCAAATGTGTGACAGATTGTTGACTTTGCTGCAGTTAAACAAGATTCCTTCCGATTTAATGGGCGGAATCTTGCATATGTTGTGCATGATTTAACGGCCAAAAAACAGAACTATTTTGGGCGCAAATAGCAGGGTGTTTCTCATCGCCTGCACCGAAAACAGCCCCACACTATCACACGGGACCTTTTTTTTGGCCTCGGCGAGGAACACCCAACAGAGGCTCCATTTACACCATTTTTTAATGCTGTCACGATCTCTCGACCTTTCCTCCGGACCCCCCTAATGCCCCAGCTTATCTGTTAGGGGTTCTCGAGCCACCCCTCACCCCACCTCAAGAGCAGGGCATCCCTGGGCACGATCCCTGGCACAGGCCACCTGGAACCTGGGCACCTTGGCACTGCCAGCCTGCCACCCCGACAGTGCCATCCGGGCACCCTGGCAGGCCAAGGTTTCCAAATGACAGAAGTGCCCAGAGACCTACCAGCCGGGGGTCTCCGATGGGCTGGGAGAACTCCCCAGGTGCCATTACGCCTGGTCCACGTTTGTGCGGACCAGTATAAAACAGCGCCATAGCGAGGTCTCCCACTCACGGGCATTCGTTCCCAGCCCCCGGGAGATTCTGACGGCGACACATTTAAATGAGCAGAATGGCTCACTTAAATACGTAAATCAGGATCCTGCCAGCGAGGGCGAGATCTCGTTAGATCTCATGATGGGGTTCAGAGTGTCGCAAATCATGGAGAAGCCTCTCACAAGGTTTGACAGTCTTGTCACTTTACAGAGTTGGGCGCGACAAGGCTGTTCGATCACGCCCTATGCAAAGTGTCAGGCTCAGATTGAAGCTTCCCAACACCACCAAATGCAGTTGGAGACTCCCAGGACCACAGTGGAAATGTTTTTGGAACATCCTCAAAGCATCTCTGAAAAGGTCAAACATTCACATTGATTCATGGGCGTCCCTAGCTTGTGACCATTGAAAATGATTGATTCAGGAAGGCACTGAACTCCTTAAAAGATTTCATTGGGAAGGTGCAGAGGGGAAAATGAAGGTGTCCAAACAACCCATCATACCCTGTGCCATGTATCTGTTGTAGATTAATTGTTAGAGGTTGATTGCTATGGTTAACCAAGCACATCTTCATATCACGTGACTGATGATATAAGATGGGCCTTGGGTCTTTTCTGACAATGTTCCTGATCGGGCAAATGAAAATCAGGCATGAAGGTTTACACGTTTGAGACAACCTTTGATTCTTTTGGGGGGAATAGAACAACTCCCCAGTTAATCTAAATTATCCTAAAGTCTGTAACTATCCTGATCATGGTCTACTAATTTGCTAAGTTTTGTATCTGCAAACTTTACGATGCTACTCCCTACATGTAAGTCTAGGTGATATATAAAATTTGTAAGAATAATGTACCCAAAATTGCGTCTTGGGGAAGGACACTGCAAATCTTCCAGTCTGAAAACTATCGATCCACCATCATCCTGTTTCATTTTACTGAGACAATATTGTATCCATTTTGTCATTTGTCCCACAGTTCCAGGAGTTAGCTTGTTCCTCAATCTTGTTTGACATTATGTTGAATACTTTCTGTGGTGGCTCGAGACTTGCAAGAATAACCAAAAGGCTTTATTAATGAAAGACAATGGCTGGTATATATACATAAGCCCTGAGCTCGGCATGTGGCCTGCCAGGCCTGCCCCCTTAAAGGGACCATGCAACCACATCCCTCCCCCCATAAATCTCTTATTACATTTTACACAATAACTAATGTCTTTTGCCCTGGAGATAGAATCTGTGCATCAGGGGAAAGAGAGTCCATTAAAGAGTCAGTAACGCCTATGAAAGAGTTCTCCCGGACCTCTCTAGTCCTCCCACAGGCTTGGCAGTCTCAGAGATAGTCACGTTGTCAACGGCTGACGGCAATTCAGAAAGTACGGTCTCCTCTGTAGGGGAACTGGTCTCACTGGTTTCCAGTGACATAGCTGGTAGCTCCCTCTGCTCAGGACCATTCACAGGAGTGTTGACATCAGTCGGACGTATCTGCTCTGAAATGGGGTCTGTTTTAATGGTGCTTTCATTTACATTCATAACATATGACACGGCTAACCATAGTGGGCCAAGGGCGAAGTTCTGAACTAAGACCAGGGGCTGGATTCTCCGCCGGCGTGGTTCTCCGTTTTGCCGGCGCCCAGGGGTTTCCCGACGGCGTGGGGCTGCCCACAATGGTAAACCACATTGACCGACGTCGTAACGGAGAATCCCGCCGGCGGTTTGGGGCAGAAATGTGGCAGGGCGGAGAATCCAGCCCCAGTTCCCTGACCGGGAATGATCTGTCACCCCTCTGTGTGGCCTGTTGACTTCCCTGGAAGTTCTAATGAACTTCCTCGCCAAGTTAGGAAATACTAAATCCAAATGAGTTCTGAGGTGACAGCCATCCATAGCTCAGCAGGTGTGACCACAGTGGTGGTGTGGAGCGATTGGGAAAATGAGTCATACGATTATTGTACAGAACATTAATGGTGGTGCAGCAGCCAGATTGTTTTCTCATGGCATTTTAAAAAGTGTGTATGGTCCTCTCGGCCAACCCATTGGGTGCAGAGTGACATGGAGCTGTCCTGATGTGGCGGATGCCGTTTGCTCGAACAAAATCCTGGCAGTCATCGTGTGTAAAAGGGGTGTAAAAGGGGTGTAATTGTCTGATACAATGGATTCGGGCAGTATTCAGTGAGCTGACAAAGCCTGGCTACGAAAACTGAGATGGACTCTTCAGAGTCCCTGACAGCAGAATTAAATTTGTACCACTGGAGGATAATAGAGGACCTGGGGTTAAAATGTTCCTTGACCAGCTGGACTATCTGATCAAAGGTCTTGAGTCGGGTGCCTCTGAGGATGTTCGGTTCCGTATCAAATTATGAGTTTGCTCAAACTAATCAGGTTTAATGCTAATAGGCATTTTCGGTCATGCTTCAATGGTTCCCGATTCTCATAGGTCTTTTTTTCAATTGCTCCTTCCTTCCCCCGACCCCCGCCCCCCCCCCCCCCCCCCCCCCCCCCGTGAATTTTTTAAAATATTCATTTACAGGATGTGGGCTGATTAGGCCAGCTTTTATTGCCCATCCCCAGTTGCCCTTCAGAAGGTGGTGGAGAGTTGCCTTCTTGAGCTGCTGCAGTCCTTGAGGTGTAGGTACACCCGTCCTGCTGTTAGGGAGGGAGTTCCAGGATGTTGCCCTCGTGACAGTGAAGGAACGGCGATATATTTCCAAGTCAGGGTGGTGAGTGACTTGAAGGGGAACCTCCAGGTGTTGGGATTCCCAGATATCTGCTGCTCTTGTCCTTCTAGATGCTAGTGGTTGCGGGTTTGGAAGGTGTTGTCTAAGGAACCTTGGTGAGTTACTGCAGTGCATCTTGTAGATGGTACACACGGTTCGTCGGTGGTGGAGGGTTTGAATGTTTGTGGAAGAGGAGCAATCAAGCGGACTGCTTTGTCCTGAATGGTGTCGACCTTCTTGAGTGTTGTTGGAGCTGCACTCGTGCAGGCAAGTGGAGAGTATTCCATTACACACCTGACTTGTGTCTTGTAGATGGTGGACAGGCTTTTGGGGGGGTCAGGAGCTGAGTTATTCACCATAGGATTCCTATCCTTTGGCCTGCCCTGGTAGCGGCAGTATTAATATGGCGAGTCCAGTTCAGTTTCTGATCAATGGTATCCCCCAGGATTTTGAATGTGGGGAATTCAGTGATGCTAATGCCATTGAATGTCAAGGGATGGTGGTTAAATCCTCTCTTATGGAAGATAGTCATGGCCTGGCATTTGTGTGGCGCGAATGTAACTTGCCACTTGTCAGCCCATGCCTGAATATAGAACATAGAACATTACAGCGCAGTACAGGCCCTTCGGCCCTCGATGTTGCGCCGACCTGTGAAACCACTCTAAAGCCCATCTACACTATTCCCTTATTGTTCATATGTCTATCCAATGACCATTGGAATGTCCTTAGTGTTGGCGAGTCCACTACTGTTGCAGGCAGGGCATTCCACGCCCTTACTACTCTCTGAGTAAAGAACCTACCTCTGACATCTGTCTTATATCTATCTCCCCTCAATTTAAAGGCATGTCCCCTCGTGCTAGACATCACCATCCGAGGAAAAAGGCTCTCACTGTCCACCCTATCCAATCCTCTGATCATCTTGTATGCCTCAATTAAGTCACCTCTTAACCTTCTTCTCTCTAACGAAAATAGCCTCAAGTCCCTCAGCCTTTACTCATAAGATCTTCCCTCCATACCAGACAACATTCTGGTAAATCTCCTCTGCACCCTTTCCAATGCTTCCACATCCTTCCTATAATGCGGCAACCAGAATTGCACGCAATACTCCAAATGCGGCCGCACCAGAGTGTTGTATAGCTGCAACATGACCTCATGGCTCCTAAACTCAATCCCTCTACCAATAAGAGCTAACACACCGTACGCCTTCTTAATAACCCTCTCAACCTGAGTGGCAACTTTCATGCATCTATGTACGTGGACACCGAGATCTCTCTGCTCATCCACACTGCCAAGAATCTTACCATTAGCCCAGTACTCAGTCTTCCTGTTATTCCTTCCAAAATGAATGCAAATTTACTCACCCATCCTTCTACGCCCTCCTCCAGGTCATTTATAAAAATGACAAACAGCAGTGGCCTCAAAACAGATCCTTGTGGTACACCACTAGTAACTGGACTCCAGTCTCAACATTTCCCATCAACCACCACTCTTTGTCTTCTTCCAGCTAGCCAATTTCTGATTTAAACTGCTAAATCACCCTGAATCCCATGCCTCCGTATTTTCTGCAGTAGCCTACCATGGGGAACCTTATCAAACGCTTTACTGAAATCCATATACATCACATCAACTGCTTTACCCTCATCCACCTGTTTGGTCACCTTCTCAAAGAACTCTATAAGGTTTGTGAGGCACGACCTACCCTTCACAAAACCGTGTTGACGATCTCTAATCAAATTATTCCTTTCCAGATGATTATACATCCTATCTCTTATAAACCTTTCCGAGATTTTTCCCACAACAGAATTAAGGCTCACTGGTCTATAGTTACCGGGGTTATCTCTACTCCCCTTCTTGAACAAGGGGACAACATTTGCTATCCTCCAGTCTTCTGGCACTATTCCTGTAGACAAAGATGACTTAAAGATCAAGACCAAAGACTCAGCAATCTCCTCCCTAGCTTCCCAGAGAATCCTAGGATAAATCCCATCCAGCCCAGGTGGCTTATCTATTTTCACACTTTCCAGAATTGCTAACACCTCCTCCTTATGAACCTCAAGCCCTTCTAGTCTAGTAGCCTGAATCTCAGTATTCTCCTCAACAACATTGTCTTTTTCCTGTGTGAATACTGACGAAAAATATTCATTTAGCACCTCTCCTATCACCTCGGACTCCAAGCACAACTTCCCACTACTGTCCTTGACTGGCCCTACTCTTACCCTAGTCATTCTTTTATTCCTGACATATCTATAGAAAGCTTTAGGGTTATCCTTGATCCTACCTGCCAAAGACTTCTAATGTCCCCTCCTGGCTCTTCTTAGCTCTCTCTTTAGGTCCTTCCTAGCTAACTTGGAACTCTCGAGCGCCCTAACTGAACCTTCATGTCTCATCTTTACATAAGTCTCCTTCTTCCTCTTGACAAGTGTTTCGACTGCTTTAGTAAACCACGGTTCCCTCACTCGACCACTTCCTCCCTGCCTGACAGGTACATACTTATCAAGGACATGCAGTAGCTGTTCCTTGAACAAGCTCCACATTTCCATTGTGCCCATCCCCTGCAGTTTTCCTCTCCATCTGATGTATCCTAAGTCTTGCCTCATCGCATCATAATTGCCTTTTCCCCAGATATAACACTTGCCCTGCGGTATATACCTATCCCTTTCCATCACTAAAATAAACATAATTGAATTGTGGTCACTATCACCAAAGTGCTCACCTACCTCCAAATCTAACACCTGTCCTGGTTCATTACCCAGTACCAAATCCAATATGGCCTCGCCTCTTGTTGGCCTATCTACATACTGTGTCAGGAAACCCTCCTGCACACATTGGACAAAAACGGACCCATCTAATGTACTCGAACTATAGCGTTTCCAGTCAATATTTGGAAAGTTAAAGATCCCATAACAACTACCCTGTTGCTTTCGCTCCTATCCAGAATCATCTTTGCAATCCTCTCCACTACACTCTGGAACTTTTCGGAGGCCTATAGAAAACCCCTAACAGGGTAACCTCTCCTTTCCTGTTTCTAACCTCAGCCCATACTATCTCAGTAGACGAGTCCTCATCAAAAGTCCTTTCTGCCACCGTAATACTGTCCTTGACTAACAATGCCACCCCTTCCCTTCTTTTACCACTTTCCCTGAGCTTACTGAAATATCTAATTCCCAGCACCTGCAACAACCATTCCTGTCCCTGCTCTATCCATGTCTCTGAAATGGCCACAACATTGAAGTCCCAGGTACCAACCCATGCCGCATGTTCACCCAGCTTATTCCGGATGCTCCTGACATTGAAGAAGACACACTTTAAACCACCTTCCTGCCTGCTGGTACACTCCTGCAACTTTGAAACCTTACTCATGACCTCACTACTCTCAACCTCCTGTATACTGGAGCTACAATTCAGGTTCCCAAGCCCCTGCTGAACTAGTTTAAACCCTCCCGAAGAGCATTAGCAAATTTCCCCCCCCAGAATATTGGTACCCCTCTGGTCCAGGTGTAGACTATCCCGTTTGTAGAGGTCCCACCGACCCCAGAATGAGCCCCAATTATCCAGAAATCTGAAACCCTCCCTCCTGCACCATCCCTGTAGCCACGTGTTCAACTCCTCTCTCTCCCTATTCCTCGTCTCGCTATCACGTGGCACGGGTAACAACCCAGAGATAATAACTCTGTTTGTCCTAGATCTAAGTTTCCACCCTAGCTCCCTGAATTCCTGCCTTACATCCCCATCCCTTTACCTACCAATGTCGTTGGTACCTATGTGGACCACGACTTGGGGCTGCTCCCCCTTAAGGATCCCGAAAACACGATCCGAGACATCACGCACCCTGGCACCTGGGAGGCAACACACTAACCGTGAGTCTCTCTCATTCACACAGAATCTCCTATCTATCCCCCTAACTATGGAGTCTCCAATGACTAATGCTCTACTCCTCTCCCCCCCTTCCCTTCTGAGCAACAGGGACAGACTCTGTGCCAGAGACCTGTACCCCATGGCTTAACCCTAGTAAGTCCCCCCCCCCAACAGTATCCAAAGCGGTATATTTGTTACTAAGGGGTACGGCCACAGGGGATCCCTGTACTGACTGCTTCCTCCCAGCCCCTCTCACCATCACCCATCTATCTTTATTCTTCAGAGTAACTACATCCCTGAAGCTTCTATCTATGACCACCTCTGCCTCCCGAATGATCCGAAGTTCATCCAACTCCAGCTCCAGTTCCCTAACGCAGTTTCTGAGGAGCTGGAGATGGGTGCACTTTCCACAGTTTAAATCAGCAGGGACACTGACGGCGTCCCTCACCTCAAACATTGTCTCAAAGATATTGTCCAGGTTTTGCTGCATTTGGACATCACAGAATCACAGACTTTACAGAGCAGAAAGAGGCCATTCAGCCCATTGAGTCCACACCGGCCCTTGGAAAGAGAACCCTGTTATATTACCAGGACTGGTAATATGTTGTATTCTTTGTCTTTTCTTCCAGAATGACCTAATGTATGTTGCTCTGTTTCTCTGGTTCTAAATATGGCATTCAATGTGGTCGCCTTCCTTAATCCTAATTATGTTTGCTTTGGAGTCGTCAGGTATCTCTCGATACTGCCACAAGGTTCAAACCCGAATACTGATCAAAGAGCCAATACACCAGTTAGTTAGCTCAAAGTCAATACTATTTATTTACACACACATTAAGATCTACACATGCACAAAGTACTACAAACTAAACTATCTCTAACACTAATGCCTATACTTAGCTTCGGGTGCCCACTCAGTCAGAGGAACAATGGCAGTTGTTCGGATCTGAGGCTGTTGGGTTCGAAGGTATACAGGAGAACAGCTAAGGTCATCCATCTGGTAGCGAGCGTTGACCTTGGACTTACTTGCTTCTGGTGCAGCTGGTGGACGGGCTCTCTGCTTTGAGAGCCGAGTCCAAGAGAGCGATTGTCTCGTGGGGGTTCCTTCTTATACCCGCAGCGGCTTCGCGCGTTTTTAGGCGGGCCTTAAACTTGGCCCAATTAATTGGGCCGTATCTTGATCACTCATATTGATCTTGACCAATAAAGGGGTGGGTGCCCTGATGGCTGGGCGTGTCTTTGGCTGCCGTTGGCCTGGCTTTGTTTGTGCTTTCGGTTTGGGGAACTGACGCCAGGATGTCTGGAGCAGTATCGGTTGCTTGAGTGTCTTTCCTTTGTTCCCGGAGATGGGCCATCAATATGTTAATTGCCCTACAGTTTCAGTCCCGTCTGGGAGCTGTCTCTTCAATATGCATTCAGGCTCTGTGCCTGCTTGCTTTCCTAACATTGTCCACAGTTCCCTACAGTCTTTGCGAGCGTCCATTTTGTGTTCTGGAAGTGGCCATCCCAGATGGCTAAATGTAGTGTTGAGAAGGATTATACCAATCAAAAGATTTAAACGAAACTAACTTATTATTACACTACTAATGAAATGAAGTTCGCACACTCCACTGAGTTATAGGTGATAACAAATTATATTGAATCTGTACTGCAGTATTCAATATTCAATCTAACCACTAACTACACTATGACTTGACCTAGTGCCATATATCTCGAATCAGCTTTCACTCTGCTCTCTCCACGTTCTCTTCAGCTTCTCCCAGAATTCCTTGAGAGGCTGTCTTAAATACAGTGAATTAGTAACGCCCTCTAGTGTTTGATTTACACATAGACGTAATTATTAACACATTATATCATTACACACTCTACCTCCACCCTATCTCCACACCTCCACCTTATCCCTGCAAACCCACCTGACCTTTTTTTTGGGACACTAGGGGCAATTTAGCATTGCCAATCCACCTAACCCGCACATCTTTGGCCTGTGGGAGGAAACCAGAGCACCCGGAGGAAACCCACGCAGACACAGGGAGAACGTGCAGACTCTACACAGACAGTCACCCAAGCTGGGAATCGAACCTGGAACCCTAGAGCTGTGAAGCAACTGTGCTAACCACTGTGCTACAGTGCTGCCCCACTTGATTAGCTGAAGAGTCACGAATGGTGCTGAACATTGTGTGTCATCCGCAAACATCCCCACTTCTGACCTTATGATGGAACGAAGGTCATTGATGAAGCAGCTGAAGATGCAGTACAAAGTACCACAGACTGTGATTGAGTTTTTACCTTGTCATCAATGCGGAGACCCGGGGCAACACTGTAGAGGGTTCTTGTAGTAATACTACGGGGATTTATTAACGGACGACAAAGGCTGGTATATATACACGCACAGAACACAATAGGATGAGTTCTCTCCGGGGTCCACATTGCCCAGGCTCCTGCGCAAACTTACTTTTGGCTTGGGTTTGCACACTCCCACATGATTGGCTCTGGGCCAGTCACATGACCTCCCAGGTCGGCACTACCACACCTTACAAAAGCCGATGTAGGGCTGCATCCTCTTGCTCAAACTGTAGTGTTCATTCAGAGAATTCAATGAGCCAGTCAGTATTTACTTTAACAAATGCTGGCTGCCCTTGATTTTTAAATGATTTGCTCAGAGAATATTTAATTTGCACCTTTCTCCACCATGCAAATGTTTCTTCCATCTCCCATCATTCCCTCTTCAAGCACAGTTATCCATGAAACTAACTTTCTGCTTCCTTGACTCCCATTCCCATTAAAGTGTCACTCAGCTATCCATCTTGGTGCCTATACTAGCCTACTGCCCCTCTTTGTGCCTAGACGAGCCAACTCCCCCGCTTGGTGCCGACACCAGCCAACTGCCCCTCCTTGTGCATATACTCGCCAACTGCCCCTCTTTGCGTCGATACTAGTCGACAGCCCCTCATTGTGCCTATACTAGCCAACTGCCCCTCTTGGTGCCTATACCAGCCAACTGCCCCTCTTGGTGCCTATACCAGCCAACTACCCCTCTTGGTGCCTATACTAGCCGACTGCCCCTATTTGTACCTATACTAGCCGACTGCCCCACTTGGTGATTATACTAGCCAACTACCCCTCTTGGTGCCTATACTAGCCGACTGCCCCTCTTGGTGCCTATACTAGCCAACTGCCCCTCTTGGTGCCTATACTAGCCGACTGCCCCTCTTGGTGCCTATACTAGCCGACTGCCCCACTTGGTGCCTATACTAGCCGACTGCCCCTCATGGTGCCTGCACCAGCCAACTACCCCGCTTGGTGCCTATACTAGCCGACTGCCTCTAATGGTGCCTATACTAGCCGACTGCCCCACTTGGTGCCTATACTAGCCGACTGCCCCTCATGGTGCCTGCACCAGCCAACTACCCCTCTTGGTGCCTATACCAGCCAACTACCCCTCTTGGTGCCTATACAATCCAACTACCCCTCTTGGTGCCTATACTAGCCGACTGCCCCTCATGGTGCCTGCACCAGCCAACTACCCCTCTTGGTGCCTATACTAGCCGACTGCCTCTCTTGGTGCCTATACTAGCCGACTGCCCCACTTGGTGCCTATACTAGCCGACTGCCCCTCATGGTGCCTGCACCAGCCAACTACCCCTCTTGGTGCCTGTACTAGCCGACTGCCCCTCTTGGTGCCTATACTAGCCAACTGCCCCTCTTGGTGCCTATACTAGCCGACTGCCCCTCTTGGTGCCTATACTAGCCGACTGCCCCACTTGGTGCCTATACTAGCCGACTGCCCCTCATGGTGCCTGCACCAGCCAACTACCCCTCTTGGTGCCTGTACTAGCCGACTGCCCCTCTTGGTGCCTATACTAGCCAACTGCCCCTCTTGGTGCCTATACTAGCCGACTGCCCCTCTTGGTGCCTATACTAGCCGACAGCCCCTCTTGGTGCCTATACTAGCCGACTGCCCCACTTGGTGCCTACACTAGCCGACTGCACCTCATGGTGCCTGCACCAGCCAACTACCCCTCTTGGTGCCTATACGAGCCGACTGCCTCTCTTGGTGCCTATAATAGCCGACTGCCCCTCTTGGTGCCTATACTAGCCGACTGCACCTCTTGGTGCCTATAATAGCCGACTGCCCCTCTTGGTGCCTATGCTAGCCAACTGCCCCTCTTGGTGGCTATAATAGCCGACTGCCCCTCTTGGTGCCTATACTCGCCGACTGCCCCTCTTGGTGCCTATACTAGCCGACTGCCCCTCTTGGTGCCGATACTAGCCAACTACCCCTCTTGGTGCCTATACTCGGCAACTACCCCTCTTGGTGCCTATACTAGCCAACTACCCGTCTTGGTGCCTATACTAGCCAACATTCCCTCTTGGTGCCTATACTAGCCAAGTCTCCCTCTTGGTGCCTATACTAGCCGACTGCCCCTCTTGGTGCCTATACTAGCCGACGGCTCCCCTTGGTGCCTATACTAGCCGACTGCCCCTCTTGGTGCTGATACTAGCCAACTACCCTCTTGGTGCCTATACTAGCCGACTGCCCCTCTTGGTGCCTATACAAGCAAACTACCCAACTTGGTGCCTATACTAGCCGACTGCACCTCTTGGTGCCTATACTCGCCGACTGCCCCTTTTTGTGCCTTTACTAGCCGACTGCCCCTCTTGGTGCCTATACTAGCCAACTACCCCTTTTGGTGCCGATACTAGCCAACTACCCCTCTTGGTGCCAAGTCTAGCCGACTGCCCCTCTTGGTGCCTATACTAGCCGACTGCCCCACTTGGTGCCTGTACACGGCAACTACCCAGCTTGGTGCCTATACTAGCCGACTGCCTTTCTTCGTGCATGTACTAGCCAACTACCTCTCTTGGTGTCTATACTAGCCGACTGCACCTCTTGGTGCCTATACTAGCCGACTGCCCCTCTTGGTGCCTATACTAGCCGACTGCCCCTCTTGGTGCCTATACTAGCCGACTGCCCCACTTGGTGCCTACACTAGCCGACTGCCCCTCATGGTGCCTGCACCAGCCAACTACCCCTCTTGGTGCCTATACGAGCCGACTGCCTCTCTTGGTGCCTATAATAGCCGACTGCCCCTCTTGGTGCCTATACTAGCCGACTGCACCTCTTGGTGCCTATAATAGCCGACTGCCCCTCTTGGTGCCTATACTAGCCAACTACCCCTCTTGGTGCCTATACTAGCCAACTACCCGTCTTGGTGCCTATACTAGCCAACATTCCCTCTTGGTGCCTATACTAGCCAAGTCTCCCTCTTGGTGCCTATACTAGCCGACTGCCCCTCTTGGTGCCTATACTCGCCGACTGCCACTCTTGGTGCCTATACCAGCCAACTACCCCTCTTGGTGCCTATACTAGCCAACTGCCCCTCTTGGTGCCTATATTAGCCAACTATCCCTCTTGGTGCCTATACTAGCCAACTACCCATCTTGGTGCCTATACTAGCCAACTACCCCTCTTGGTGCCTATACTAGCCTACTAACCCTTTTGGTGCCTATACTAGCCGACTGCCCCTCTTGGTGCCTATACTAGCCGACTGCCCCTCTTGGTGCCTATACTAGCCGACTGCCCCTCTTTGTGCCTATACTAGCCGACTGCCCCTCTTGGTGCCTATACTAGCCGACGGCTCCCCTTGGTGCCTATACTAGCCGACTGCCCCTCTTGGTGCTGATACTAGCCAACTACCCTCTTGGTGCCTATACTAGCCGACTGCCCCTCTTGGTGCCTATACAAGCAAACTACCCAACTTGGTGCCTATACTAGCCGACTGCCCCTCTTGGTGCCTCTACTGCCGGCTGCCCCTCTTGGTGCCTATACCAGCCAATTACCCCTCTTGGTGCCTATACTAGCCAACTTCCCCTCTTGGTGCCTATACGAGCCAACTATCCCTCTTGGTGCCTATACTAGCCAACTACCCCTCTTGGTGCCTATACTAGCCAACTATCCCTCTTGGTGCCTATACCAGCCAACTACCCCTCTTGGTGCCTATACTAGCCAACTGCCCCTCTTGGTGCCTATATTAGCCAACTATCCCTCTTGGTGCCTATACTAGCCAACTACCCATCTTGGTGCCTATACTAGCCAACTACCCCTCTTGGTGCCTATACTAGCCTACTAACCCTTTTGGTGCCTATACTAGCCGACTGCCCCTCTTGGTGCCTATACTAGCCGACTGCCCCTCTTGGTGCCTATACTAGCCGACTGCCCCTCTTTGTGCCTATACTAGCCGACTGCCCCTCTTGGTGCCTATACTAGCCGACGGCTCCCCTTGGTGCCTATACTAGCCGACTGCCCCTCTTGGTGCTGATACTAGCCAACTACCCTCTTGGTGCCTATACTAGCCGACTGCCCCTCTTGGTGCCTATACAAGCAAACTACCCAACTTGGTGCCTATACTAGCCGACTGCCCCTCTTGGTGCCTCTACTGCCGGCTGCCCCTCTTGGTGCCTATACCAGCCAATTACCCCTCTTGGTGCCTATACTAGCCAACTTCCCCTCTTGGTGCCTATACGAGCCAACTATCCCTCTTGGTGCCTATACTAGCCAACTACCCCTCTTGGTGCCTATACTAGCCAACTATCCCTCTTGGTGCCTATACTAGCCGATTGCCCCTCTTCGTGCATATACTAGCCAATTGCCCCTCTTGGTGCCTATACTAGCCGACTACCCCTTTGGTGCCTATACCAGACAACTGCCCCTCTTGGTGCCTATACTAGCCGACTGCCCCTCTTGGTGCACATACTAGCCAAATACCCCTCTTGGTGCCGTTACTAGCCAACTACCCCTCTTGGTGCCTATACTAGCCGACTGCCCCTCTTGGTGCCTATACTAGCCGACTGTCCCTCTTGGTGCCGATACTAGCCAACTACCCCTCTTGGTGCCTATACTAGCCGACTGCCCCTCTTGGTGCTTATACAAGCAAACTACCCAACTTGGTGCCTATACTAGCCGACTGCCCCTCTTGGTGCCTCTACTCGCCGACTGCCCCTCTTGGTGCCTATACCAGCCAATTACCCCTCTTGGTGCCTATACTAGCCAACTGCCCCTCTTGGTGCCTATACTAGCCAACTAACCCTCTTGGTGCCTATACTAGCCGACTGCACTTCTTGGTGCCTTTACTCGCCGACTGCCCCTCTTGGTGCCTGCATCAGCCAACTACCCCTCTTGGTACCTATATTAGCCGACTGCACCTCTTGGTGCCTATACTCACCGACTGCCCCTCTTGGTGCCTATAATAGCCGACTGCCTCTCTTGGTGCCTATACTAGCCGACTGCCCCTCTTGGTGCCTATACTAGCCGACTGCCCCTCTTGGCGCCTATAATAGCCGACTGCCTCTCTTGGTGCCTATACTAGCCGACTGCCGCTCTTGGCGCCTATAATAGCCGACTGCCTCTCTTGCTGCCTATACTAGCCAACAACCCCTCTTGGTGCATGTACTAGTCGACTGCCCCTGTTGGTGGCTATACTCGCCGACTGCCCCTCTTGGTGCCTGCACCAGCCTACTACCCCTCTTGGTACCTATATTAGCCGACTGCACCTCTTGGTGCCTATACTCGCCGACTGCCCCTTTTTGTGCCTTTACTAGCCGACTTCCCCTCTTGGTGCCTATACTAGCCAACTACCCCTTTTGGTGCCGATACTAGCCAACTACCCCTCTTGGTGCCAAGTCTAGCCGACTGCCCCTCTTGGTGCCTATACTAGCCGACTGCCCCTCTTGGTGCCTATCCTAGCCGACTGCCCCACTTGGTGCCTGTACACGGCAACTACCCAGCTTGGTGCCTATACTAGCCGACTGATTTTCTTCGTGCATGTACTAGCCAACTACCTCTCTTGGTGTCTATACTAGCCGACTGCACCTCTTGGTGCCTATACTAGCCGACTGCCCCCCTTGGTGCCTATACTAGCCGGCTGCCCCTCTTGGTGCATATACTAGCCGACTGCCCCTCTATGTGCCTATACTAGCCGACTGCCCCTCTTGGTGCCTATACTAGCCGACTGCCCCTCTTGGTGCCTATACTAGCAGACAGCCCCTCTTGGTGCCTATATAAGCCGACTGCCCCTCTTGGTGCCTAACTAGCCGACTGCCCCTCTTCGTGCATATACTAGCCAACTACCCCTCTTGGTGCCTATACAAGACAACTACCCCTCTTGGTGCCTATACTAGCCAACTACCCCTCTTGGTGCCTATACTAGCCGACTGTCCCTCTTGCTGCCTATACTAGCCAACTGCCCCTCTTGGTGCCTATACTAGCCGACTGCCCCACTTGGTGCCTATATAGGCTAACTTCCCCTCTTGGTGCCTATACAAGCCAACTGCCCCTTTTTGTGCCTTTACTAGCCGACTGCCCCTCTTGGTGCCTATACTAGCCAACTACCCCTCTTGGTGCCGATACTAGCCAACTACCCCTCTTGGTGCCTATACTCGCCGACTGCCCCTCTTGGTGCCTATACTAGCCGACTGCCCCTCTTCCTGCATAGATTAGCCAACTACCCCTCTTGGTGTCTATACTAGCCGACTGCCCCTCTTGGTGCCTATACTAGCCGACAGCCCCTCTTGGTGCCTATACTAGCCGACTGCCCCTCTTCGCGCCTATAATAGCCGACTGCCTCTCTTGGTGCTTATACTAACCGACTGCCCCTCTTGGCGCCTATAATAGCCGACTGCCTCTCTTGGTGCCAATACTAGCCAACTACCCCTCTTGGTGCTGATACTCGCCGACTGCACCTCTTGGTGCCTACACAAGCCGACTGCCCCTCTTGGTGCCTATAGTAGCCAACTGCCCCTCTTGGTGCCTATACTAGCCGACTGCCCCACTTGGTGCCTATATAGGCCAACTTCCCCTCTTGGTGCCTATACTAGCCAACTGCCCCTTTTTGTGCCTTTACTAGCCGACTGCCCCTCTTGGTGCCTATTCTAGCCAACTACCCCTCTTGGTGCCGATACTAGCCAACTACCCCTCTTGGTGCATATACTCGCCGACTGCCCCTCTTGGTGCCTATACTAGCCGACTGCCCCTCTTCGTGCATATACTAGCCAACTACCCCTCTTGGTGCTTATACTTGCCGACTGCCCCTCTTGGTGCCTATACTAGCCGACTGCCCCTCTTGGTGCATATACTAGCCGACTGCCCCTCTTGGTGCATATACTAGCCGAATGCCCCTCTTGGTGCCTATACTAGCCGACTGCCCCTCTTGGTGCCTATACTAGCCGACTGCCCCTCTTGGTGCTTATACTAGCCGACTGCCCCTCTTGGTGCATATACTAGCCGACTGCCCCTCTTGGTGCCTATACTAGCCAACTGCCCCTCTTGGTGCCTATACTAGCCGACTACCCCTCTTGGTACCTATACTAGCCGACTGCCCCTCTTGGTGCATATACTAGCCGACTGCCCCTCTTGGTGCCTATACTAGCCGACTGCCCCTCTTGGCGCCGATAATAGCCAACTGCCTCTCTTGGTGCCTATACTAGCCAACAACCCCTCTTGGTGCATATACTAGTCGACTGCCCCTGTTGGTGGCTATACTCGCCGACTGCCCCTCTTGGTGCCTGCATCAGCCAACTACCCCTCTTGGTACCTATATTAGCCGACTGCACCTCTTGGTGCCTATACTCACCGACTGCCCCTCTTGGTGCCGATAACAGCCGACTGCCTCTCTTGGTGCCTATACTAGCCGACTGCCCCTCTTGGTGCCTATACTAGCCGACTGCCCCTCTTGGCGCCTATAATAGCCGACTGCCTCTCTTGGTGCCTATACTAGCCGACTGCCCCTCTTGGCGCCTATAATAGCCGACTGCCTCTCTTGCTGCCTATACTAGCCAACAACCCCTCTTGGTGCATGTACTAGTCGACTGCCCCTGTTGGTGGCTATACTCGCCGACTGCCCCTCTTGGTGCCTGCACCAGCCTACTACCCCTCTTGGTACCTATATTAGCCGACTGCACCTCTTGGTGCCTATACTCGCCGACTGCCCCTTTTTGTGCCTTTACTAGCCGACTGCCCCTCTTGGTGCCTATACTAGCCAACTACCCCTTTTGGTGCCGATACTAGCCAACTACCCCTCTTGGTGCCAAGACTAGCCGACTGCCCCTCTTGGTGCCTATACTAGCCGACTGCCCCTCTTGTTGCCTATACTAGCCGACTGCCCCACTTGGTGCCTGTACACGGCAACTACCCAGCTTGGTGCCTATACTAGCCGACTGCCTTTCTTCGTGCATGTACTAGCCAACTACCTCTCTTGGTGTCTATACTAGCCGACTGCACCTCTTGGTGCCTATACTAGCCGACTGCCCCTCTTGGTGCCTATACTAGCCGGCTGCCCCTCTTGGTGCATATACTAGCCGACTGCCCCTCTATGTGCCTATACTAGCCGACTGCCCCTCTTGGTGCCTATACTAGCCGACTGCCCCTCTTGGTGCCTATACTAGCAGACTGCCCCTCTTGGTGCCTATATAAGCCGACTGCCCCTCTTGGTGCCTATACTAGCCGACTGCCCCTCTTCGTGCATATACTAGCCAACTACCCCTCTTGGTGCCTATACAAGACAACTACCCCTCTTGGTGCCTATACTAGCCAACTACCCCTCTTGGTGCCTATACTAGCCGACTGTCCCTCTTGGTGCCTATACTAGCCAACTGCCCCTCTTGGTGCCTATACTAGCCGACTGCCCCACTTGGTGCCTATATAGGCTAACTTCCCCTCTTGGTGCCTATACAAGCCAACTGCCCCTTTTGGTGCCTTTACTAGCCGACTGCCCCTCTTGGTGCCTATACTAGCCAACTACCCCTCTTGGTGCCGATACTAGCCAACTACCCCTCTTGGTGCCTATACTCGCCGACTGCCCCTCTTGGTGCCTATACTAGCCGACTGCCCCTCTTCCTGCATAGATAAGCCAACTACCCCTCTTGGTGCCTATACTAGCTGACTGCCCCTCTTGGTGCCTATACTAGCCGACTGCCCCTCTTGGTGCCTATACTAGCCGACTGCCCCTCTTCACGCCTATAATAGCCGACTGCCTCTCTTGGTGCTTATACTAACCGACTGCCCCTCTTGGCGCCTATAATAGCCGACTGCCTCTCTTGGTGCCAATACTAGCCAACTACCCCTCTTGGTACCGATACTCGCCGACTGCACCTCTTGGTGCCTACACAAGCCGACTGCCCCTCTTGGTGCCTATAGTAGCCAACTGCCCCTCTTGGTGCCTATACTAGCCGACTGCCCCACTTGGTGCCTATATAGGCCAACTTCCCCTCTTGGTGCCTATACTAGCCAACTGCCCCTTTTTGTGCCTTTACTAGCCGACTGCCCCTCTTGGTGCCTATTCTAGCCAACTACCCCTCTTGGTGCCGATACTAGCCAACTACCCCTCTTGGTGCATTTACTCGCCGACTGCCCCTCTTGGTGCCTATACTAGCCGACTACCCCTCTTCGTGCATATACTAGCCAACTACCCCTCTTGGTGCTTATACTTGCCGACTGCCCCTCTTGGTGCCTATGCTAGCCGACTGCCCCTCTTGGTGCATATACTAGCCGACTGCCCCTCTTGGTGCATATACTAGCCGACTGCCCCTCTTGGTGCCTATACTAGCCGACTGCCCCTCTTGGTGCCTATACTAGCCGACTGCCCCTCTTGGTGCTTATACTAGCCGACTGCCCCTCTTGGTGCATATACTAGCCGACTGCCCCTCTTGGTGCCTATACTAGCCAACTGCCCCTCTTGGTGCCTATAACTAGCCGACTACCCCTCTTGGTACCTATACTAGCCGACTGCCCCTCTTGGTGCATATATTAGCCGACTGCCCCTCTTGGTGCCTATACTAGCCGACTGCCCCTCTTGGTGCATATACTAGTCAACTACCCGTCTTGGTACCCGTAGTAGCCAACTACCCCTCTTGGTGTCTATACTAGCCAACTATCCCTCTTGGTGCCTATACTAGCTGACTACCCCTGCTGGTGCCTATACTAGCCGACTGCCCCTGTTGGTGCCTATACTAGCCAACTGCCCCTCTTGGTGCCTATACTAGCCGACTGCCCCACTTGGTGCCTATATAGGCCAACTTCCCCTCTTGGTGCCTATACTAGCCAACTGCCCCTTTTTGTGCCTTTACTAGCCGACTGCCCCTCTTGGTGCCTATACTAGCCAACTACCCCTCTTGGTGCCTATACTAGCCAACTACCCCTCTTGGTGCCTATACTATCCGACTGCCCCTCTTGGTGCCTATACTAGCCAACTACCCCTCTTGGTGCCTATACTAGCCAACTACCCCTCTTGGTGCCGATACTAGCCGACTGCCCCTCTTGGTGCCTATACTCGCCGACTCCCCCTCTTGGTGCCTATACTAGCCGACTGCCCCTCTTCGTGCATATACTAGCCAACTACCCCTCTTGGTGCCTATACTAGCCGACTGCCCCTCTTTGTACGTATGCTAGACGACTGCCCATCTTGGTGCCGATACTAGCCGACTGCCCCTCTTTGTGAATATACTAGCCGACTGCCCCTCTTGGTGCATATGCTAGTCAACTACCCGTCTTGGTGCCCGTACTAGCCAACTACCCCTCTTGGTGCCTATACTAGCCAACTATCCCTCTTGGTGCCTACACTAGCCGACTATCCCTCTTGGTGCCGAAACTAGCCGACTGCCCCTCTTTGTACGTATGCTAGACGACTGCCCATCTTGGTGCCGATACTAGCCGACTGCCCATCTTGGTGCCGATACTAGCCGACTGCCCCTCTTTGTGAATATACTAGACGACTGCCCCTCTTGGTGCCTATACTAGCCGACTGCCCCACTTGGTGCCTATACTAGTCGACTGCTCCTCTTGGTGCCTATACTAGCCGACTGCCCCTCATGGTGCAGATACTAGCCAACTAACCCTCTTGGTGCCTATACTGAGCAACTACCACTCTTGGTGCCTATACTAGCCATCTATCCCTCTTGGTGCCTAAACTAGCCGACTGCCCCTTTTGGTGCCTCTACTCGCCGACTGCCCCTCTTGGTGCCTATACCAGCCAACTACCACTCTTGGTGCCTGTACTAGCCAATTGCCCCTCTTGGTGCCTATACTACCCGACTGCTCCTTTTGGTGGCTATACTCGCCGACTGCCCCTCTTGGTGCCTGCACCAGCCAACAACGCCTCTTGGTACCTATACTAGCCGACTGCACCTCTTGGTGCCTATACTCGCTGAATGCCCCTCTTGGTGCCTACACTAGCCGACTGCCCCTCATGGTGCCTATACTAGTCAACTGCCCCTCTTGGTGCCTATACTAGCCGACTGCCCCACTTGGTGCCTATGTAGGCCAACTTCTCCTCTTGGTGCCTAGACTAACCAACTGCCCCTCTTTGTGCCTTTACAAGCCGACTGCCCCTCTTGGTGCCTATACTAGCCGACTGCCCCTCTTGGCGCCTATAATAGCCGACTGCCTCTCTTGGTGCCTATACTAGCCGACTGCCCCTCTTTGTGCCTATACCAGCCAACTACCCCTCTTGTGGCCTATATTAGCCATCTACCCCTCTTGGTTCCTATACTAGTCGACTACCCCTCTTGGTGCCTACACTAGCCGACTGCCCACTCTTTGTGCGTATACTAGACGACTGCCCCTTTTGGTGCCTATACTAGCCGACTGCCCCGATTGGTGCCTATAATAGCCGACTGCCCCTCTTGGTGCCTATACTAGCAGACTGCACCTCTTGGTGCCTATACTAGCCGACTGCCCCTCTTGGAGCCTATACTCGCCGACTGCCCCTCTTGGTGCCTATACAAGCCAACTACCCAACTTGGTGCCTATACTAGCCAACTCACCTCTTGGTGCCTATACTAGCTAACTACCCCTCTTGGTGCCTATACTAGCCAACTACCCCTCTTCTTGACTATACTCACCGACTGCCCCTCTTCGTGCATGCACTAGCCAACTACCCATCTTGGTGCCTATACTAGCCGACTGCCCCTCCTGGTGCCTATACTAGCCGACTGCCCCTCTTGGTGCATATACTAGCCGACTGCCCCTCTTGGTGCATATACTAGCCAACTACCCGTCTTGGTGCCTATACTAGCCGACTGCCCCTCTTGGTGCCTATATTAGCCAACTACCCCTCTTGGTGCTTATACTAGCCAACCACCCCTCTTGGTGCCTATACTAGCCAACTCCCCCTCTTGGTGCCTATACTAGCCGACTACCCCTCTTGGTGCCTATACTCGCCGACTGCCCCTCTTTGTTCCTATTCTAGCCTACCACCCCTCTTGGTGCCTAGACTAGCAAACTACCCAAATTGGTGCCGAGACTAGCCGACTGCCCCTCTTGGTGTCTATACTAGCCTACAACCCGTCTTGGTGCCTATACTAGCCGACTGCCCCTCTTGGTGCCTATAGTAGTCGACTGCTCCTCTTGGTGCCTATACTAGCCGACTGCCCCTCATGGAGCCTATACTCGCCGACTGCCCCTCTTGGTGCCTATACAAGCCAACTACCCAACTTGGTGCCTATACTAGCCAACTCACCTCTTGGTGCCTATACTAGCTAACTACCCCTCTTGGTGCCTATACTAGCCAACTACCCCTCTTCTTGACTATACTCACCGACTGCCCCTCTTCGTGCATGCACTAGCCAACTACCCATCTTGGTGCCTATACTAGCCGACTGCCCCTCCTGGTGCCTATACTAGCCGACTGCCCCTCTTGGTGCATATACTAGCCGACTGCCCCTCTTGGTGCATATACTAGCCAACTACCCGTCTTGGTGCCTATACTAGCCGACTGCCCCTCTTGGTGCCTATATTAGCCAACTACCCCTCTTGGTGCTTATACTAGCCAACCACCCCTCTTGGTGCCTATACTAGCCAACTCCCCCTCTTGGTGCCTATACTAGCCGACTACCCCTCTTGGTGCCTATACTCGCCGACTGCCCCTCTTTGTTCCTATTCTAGCCTACCACCCCTCTTGGTGCCTAGACTAGCAAACTACCCAAATTGGTGCCGAGACTAGCCGACTGCCCCTCTTGGTGTCTATACTAGCCTACAACCCGTCTTGGTGCCTATACTAGCCGACTGCCCCTCTTGGTGCCTATAGTAGTCGACTGCTCCTCTTGGTGCCTATACTAGCCGACTGCCCCTCATGGTGCAGATACTAGCCAACTAACCCTCTTGGTGCCTATACTGAGCAACTACCACTCTTGGTGCCTATACTAGCCATCTATCCCTCTTGGTGCCTAAACTAGCCGACTGCCCCTTTTGGTGCCTCTACTCGCCGACTGCCCCTCTTGGTGCCTATACCAGCCAACTACCACTCTTGGTGCCTGTACTAGCCAACTGCCCCTCTTGGTGCCTATACTACCCGACTGCTCCTTTTGGTGGCTATACTCGCCGACTGCCCCTCTTGGTGCCTGCACCAGCCAACAACGCCTCTTGGTACCTATACTAGCCGACTGCACCTCTTGGTGCCTATACTCGCTGAATGCCCCTCTTGGTGCCTACACTAGCCGACTGCCCCTCTTGGTGCCTATACTAGTCAACTGCCCCTCTTGGTGCCTATACTAGCCGACTGCCCCACTTGGTGCCTATGTAGGCCAACTTCTCCTCTTGGTGCCTAGACTAACCAACTGCCCCTCTTTGTGCCTTTACAAGCCGACTGCCCCTCTTGGTGCCTATACTAGCCGACTGCCCCTCTTGGCGCCTATAATAGCCGACTGCCTCTCTTGGTGCCTATACTAGCCGACTGCCCCTCTTTGTGCCTATACCAGCCAACTACCCCTCTTGGTGCCTATATTAGCCATCTACCCCTCTTGGTGCCTATACTAGTCGACTACCCCTCTTGGTGCCTACACTAGCCGACTGCCCACTCTTTGTGCGTATACTAGACGACTGCCCGTTTTGGTGCCTATACTAGCCGACTGCCCCGATTGGTGCCTATAATAGCCGACTGCCCCTCTTGGTGCCTATACTAGCCGACTGCACCTCTTGGTGCCTATACTAGCCGACTGCCCCTCTTGGAGCCTATACTCGCCGACTGCCCCTCTTGGTGCCTATACAAGCCAACTACCCAACATGGTGCCTATACTAGCCAACTCACCTCTTGGTGCCTATACTAGCTAACTACCCCTCTTGGTGCCTATACTAGCCAACTACCCCTCTTCTTGACTATACTCACCGACTGCCCCTCTTCGTGCATGCACTAGCCAACTACCCATCTTGGTGCCTATACTAGCCGACTGCCCCTCCTGGTGCCTATACTAGCCGACTGCCCCTCTTGGTGCATATACTAGCCGACTGCCCCTCTTGGTGCCTATATTAGCCAACTACCCCTCTTGGTGCTTATACTAGCCAACCACCCCTCTTGGTGCCTATACTAGCCAACTCCCCCTCTTGGTGCCTATACTAGCCGACTACCCCTCTTGGTGCCTATACTCGCCGACTGCCCCTCTTTGTTCCTATTCTAGCCTACCACCCCTCTTGGTGCCTAGACTAGCAAACTACCCAAATTGGTGCCGAGACTAGCCGACTGCCACTCTTGGTGTCTATACTAGCCTACAACCCGTCTTGGTGCCTATACTAGCTGACTGCCCCTCTTGGTGCCTATAGTAGTCGACTGCTCCTCTTGGTGCCTATACTAGCCGACTGCCCCTCATGGTGCAGATACTAGCCAACTAACCCTCTTGGTGCCTATACTGAGCAACTACCACTCTTGGTGCCTATACTAGCCATCTATCCCTCTTGGTGCCTAAACTAGCCGACTGCCCCTTTTGGTGCCTCTACTCGCCGACTGCCCCTCTTGGTGCCTATACCAGCCAACTACCACTCTTGGTGCCTGTACTAGCCAACTGCCCCTCTTGGTGCCTATACTACCCGACTGCTCCTTTTGGTGGCTATACTCGCCGACTGCCCCTCTTGGTGCCTGCACCAGCCAACAACGCCTCTTGGTACCTATACTAGCCGACTGCACCTCTTGGTGCCTATACTCGCTGAATGCCCCTCTTGGTGCCTACACTAGCCGACTGCCCCTCTTGGTGCCTATACTAGTCAACTGCCCCTCTTGGTGCCTATACTAGCCGACTGCCCCACTTGGTGCCTATGTAGGCCAACTTCTCCTCTTGGTGCCTAGACTAACCAACTGCCCCTCTTTGTGCCTTTACAAGCCGACTGCCCCTCTTGGTGCCTATACTAGCCGACTGCCCCTCTTGGCGCCTATAATAGCCGACTGCCTCTCTTGGTGCCTATACTAGCCGACTGCCCCTCTTTGTGCCTATACCAGCCAACTACCCCTCTTGGTGCCTATATTAGCCATCTACCCCTCTTGGTGCCTATACTAGTCGACTACCCCTCTTGGTGCCTACACTAGCCGACTGCCCACTCTTTGTGCGTATACTAGACGACTACCCCTTTTGGTGCCTATACTAGCCGACTGCACCTCTTGGTGCCTATACTAGCCGACTGCCCCTCTTGGAGCCTATACTCGCCGACTGCCCCTCTTGGTGCCTATACAAGCCAACTACCCAACTTGGTGCCTATACTAGCCAACTCACCTCTTGGTGCCTATACTAGCTAACTACCCCTCTTGGTGCCTATACTAGCCAACTACCCCTCTTCTTGACTATACTCACCGACTGCCCCTCTTCCTGCATGCACTAGCCAACTACCCATCTTGGTGCCTATACTAGCCGACTGCCCCTCCTGGTGCCTATACTAGCCGACTGCCCCTCATGGTGCATATACTAGCCGACTGCCCCTCTTGGTGCATATACTAGCCAACTACCCGTCTTGGTGCCTATACTAGCCGACTGCCCCTCTTGGTGCCTATATGAGCCAACTACCCCTCTTGGTGCTTATACTAGCTAACCACCCCTCTTGGTGCCTATACTAGCCAACTCCCCCTCTTGGTGCCTATACTAGCCGACTACCCCTCTTGGTGCCTATACTCGCCGACTGCCCCTCTTTGTTCCTATTCTAGCCTACCACCCCTCTTGGTGCCTAGACTAGCAAACTACCCAAATTGGTGCCTATACTAGCCGACTGCCCCTCTTGGTGTCTATACTAGCCTCCCACCCGTCTTGGTGCCTATACTAGCCAACTACCCCTCTTGGTGCCTATACTCGCCGACTGCCGTCTTTGTTCCTATACCAGCCAACTACCCCTCTTGGTGCCTATACTAGCCGACTACCCCTCTTTGTGCCTATACTAGCCGACTGCCCCTCTTTGTGCCTATGCTAGACGACTGTCCCTCTTGGTGCCGATACTAGCCAACTACCCCTCTTGGTGCTTATACTAGCCAACTGCCCCTCTTGGTGCCTATACTAGCCGACTGCCCCGCTTGGTGCCTATATTAGCCGACTGCTCCTCTTGGTGCCGATACTAGCCAACTACCCCTCTTGGTGCCTGTACTCGGCAACTACCCATCTTGGTGCCTATACTAGCCGACTACCCCTCTTGGTGCCTATACTCACCGACTGCCCCTCTTGGTGCCAATACAAGCCAACTACCCAACTTGGTGCCTATACTAGCCAACTCACCTCTTGGTGCCTATACTAGCCAACTACCCCTCTTGGTGGCTATACTAGCCAACTACCCCTCTTGGTGCCTATACTAGCCGACTGCTCCTCTTGGTGCCTAAAGAAGCCAACTACCCACCTTGGTGCCTATACTCGCCGACTACCCCTCTTGGTGTCTATACTAGCCAACTGCCCCTCTTTGTGCCTATACCAGCCAACTGCCCCTCTTGGTTCCTGTACTAGCCGACTACCCCTCTTGTTGCCTATATTAGCCGACTACCGCTCTTTGTGTGTAGGCTAGACGACTGCCCCTCTTGGTGCCTATACTAGCCGACTGCCCCTCTTGTTGACTATACTCACCGACTGCCCCTCTTCGTGCATGCACTAGCCAACTACCCATCTTGGTGCATATACTAGCCGACTGCCCCTCTTGGTGCATATACTAGCCGACTGCCCCTCTTGGTGCATATACTAGCCGACTGCCCCTCTTGGTGCTATACTAGCCGACTGCCCCTCTTGTTGACTATACTCACCGACTGCCCCTCTTCGTGCATGCACTAGCCAACTACCCATCTTGGTGCCTATACTAGCCAACTCCCCCTCTTGGTGCCTATACTAGCCGACTACCCCTCTTGGTGCCTATACTCGCCGACTGCACCTCTTTGTTCCTATTCTAGCCTACCACCTCTCTTGGTGCCTAGACTAGCAAACTACCCAAATTGGTGCCTATACTAGCCGACTGCCCCTCTTGGTGTCTATACTAGCCTACCACCCGTCTTGGTGCCTATACTAGCCAACTACCCCTCTTGGTGCCTATACTCGCCGACTGCCCTCTTTGTTCCTATACCAGCCAACTACCCCTCTTGGTGCCTATACTAGCCGACTACCCCTCTTTGTGCCTATACTAGCCGACTGTCCCTCTTTGTGCCTATGCTAGACGACTGTCCCTCTTGGTGCCGATACTAGCCAACTACCCCTCTTGGTGCTTATACTAGCCAACTGCCCCTCTTGGTGCCTATACTAGCCGACTGCCCCTCTTGGTGCCTATATTAGCCGACTGCTCCTCTTGGTGCCGATACTAGCCAACTACCCCTCTTGGTGCCTATACTGGGCAACTACCCATCTTGGTGCCTATACTAGCCGACTGCCCCTCTTGGAGCCTATACTCGCCGACTGCCCCTCTTGGTGCCTATACAAGCCAACTACCCAACTTGGTGCCTATACTAGCCAACTCACCTCTTGGTGCCTATACTAGCTAATTACCCCTCTTGGTGCCTATACTAGCCAACTACCCCTCTTCTTGACTATACTCACCGACTGCCCCTCTTCGTGCATGCACTAGCCAACTACCCATCTTGGTGCCTATACTAGCCGACTGCCCCTCCTGGTGCCTATACTAGCCGACTGCCCCTCTTGGTGCATATACTAGCCGACTGCCCCTCTTGGTGCATATACTAGCCAACTACCCGTCTTGGTGCCTATACTAGCCGACTGCCCCTCTTGGTGCCTATATTAGCCAACTACCCCTCTTGGTGCTTATACCAGCCAACCACCCCTCTTGGTGCCTATACTAGCCAACTCCTCCTCTTGGTGCCTATACTAGCCGACTACCCCTCTTGGTGCCTATACTAGCCGACTACCCCTCTTGGTGCCTATACTAGCCGACTACCCCTCTTGGTGCCTATACTCGCCGACTGCCCCTCTTTGTTCCTATTCTAGCCTACCACCCCTCTTGGTGCCTAGACTAGCAAACTACCCAAATTGGTGCCTATACTAGCCGACTGCCCCTCTTGGTGTCTATACTAGCCTACCACCCGTCTTGGGCCTATACTAGCCAACTACCCCTCTTGGTGCCTATACTCGCCGACTGCCCTCTTTGTTCCTATACCAGCCGACTACCCCTCTTGGTGCCTATACTAGCCGACTACCCCTCTTTGTGCCTATACTAGCCGACTGCCCCTCTTTGTGCCTATGCTAGACGACTGTCCCTCTTGGTGCCGATACTAGCCAACTACCCCTCTTGGTGCTTATACTAGCCAACTGCCCCTCTTGGTGCCTATACTAGCCGACTGCCCCTCTTGGTGCCTATATTAGCCGACTGCTCCTCTTGGTGCCGACACTAGCCAACTACCCCTCTTGGTGCCTATACTCGGCAACTACCCATCTTGGTGCCTATACTAGCCGACTACCCCTCTTGGTGCCTATACTCACCGACTGCCCCTCTTGGTGCCAATACAAGCCAACTACCCAACTTGGTGCCTATACTAGCCAACTCACCTCTTGGTGCCTATACTAGCCAACTACCCCTCTTGGTGGCTATACTAACCAACTACCCCTCTTGGTGCCTATACTAGCCGACTGCTCCTCTTGGTGCCTAAAGAAGCCAACTACCCACCTTGGTGCCTATACTCGCCGACTACCCCTCTTGGTGTCTATACTAGCCAACTGCCCCTCTTTATGCCTATACCAGCGAACTGCCCCTCTTGGTTCCTGTACTAGCCGACTACCCCTCTTGTTGCCTATATTAGCCGACTACCGCTCTTTGTGTGTAGGCTAGACGACTGCCCCTCTTGGTGCCTATACTAGCCGACTGCCCCTCTTGTTGACTATACTCACCGACTGCCCCTCTTCGTGCATGCACTAGCCAACTACCCATCTTGGTGCCTATACTAGCCGACTGCCCCTCTTGGTGCCTATACTAGCTGACTGCCCCTCTTGGTGCCTATACTAGCCGACTGCCCCTCTTGGTGCCAATATTAGCCAACTACCCCTCTTGGTGCTTATACTAGCCAACCACCCCTCTTGGTGCCTATACTAGCCAACTCCCCCTCTTGGTGCCTATACTAGTCGACTACCCCTCTTGGTGCCTATACTCGCCGACTGCCCCTCTTTGTTCATATTCTAGCCTACCACCCCTCTTGATGCCTAGACTAGCAAACTACCCAAATTGGTGCCTATACTAGCCGACTCACCTCTTGATGCCTGTACTAGCCAACTACCCCTCTTTGTGCCTATGCTAGACGACTGTCCCTCTTGGTGCTGATACTAGCCAACTACCCCTCTTGCTGCTTATACTAGCCAACTGCCCCTCTTGGTGCCTATACTAGCCGACTGCCCCTCTTGGTGCCTATATTAGCCGACTGCTCCTCTTGGTGCCGATACTAGCCAACTACCCCTCTTGGTGTCTATACTCGGCAACTACCCCTCTTGGTGCCTATACTAGCCGACTACCCCACTTGGTGCCTATACTCGCCGACTGCCCCTCTTGGTGCCTATACAAGCCAACTACCCAACTTGGTGCCTATACTAGCCGACTGCCCCTCTTTGTGCCTATACCAGCCCACTACCCCTCTTGGTGCCAATACTAGCCGACTGCCCCTCTTTGTGCGTATACTAGACGACTGCCCCTCTTGGTGCCTCTAGTCGCCGACTGCCCCTCTTGGTGCCTATACCAGCCATCTACCCCTCTTGGTGCCGATACTAGCCAACTGCCCCTCTTGGTGCCTATACTAGCCAACTATCCCTCTTGGTGCCTTTACTAGCCAACTACCCCTCTTGGTGCCTATACTAGTCGACTGCCCCTTTTGGTGGCTATACTCGCAGACTGCCCCTCTTGGTGCTTGCACCAGCCAACTACCCCTCTTGGTACCGATACTAGCCGACTGCCCCTCTTGGTGCCTATATTAGCCGACTGCTCCTCTTCGTGCCGATACTAGCCAACTACCCCTCTTGGTGTCTATACTCGGCAACTACCCCTCTTGGTGCCTATACTAGCCGACTACCCCTCTTGGTGCCTATACTCGCCGACTGCCCCTCTTGGTGCCTATACAAGCCAACTACCCAACTTGGTGCCTATACTAGCCGACTGCCCCTCTTTGTGCCTATACCAGCCCACTACCCCTCTTGGTGCCAATACTAGCCGACTGCCCCTCTTTGTGCGTATACTAGACGACTGCCGCTCTTGGTGCCTCTACTCGCCGACTGCCCCTCTTGGTGCCTATACCAGCCATCTACCCCTCTTGGTGCCGATACTAGCCAACTGCCCCTCTTGGTGCCTATACTAGCCAACTATCCCTCTTGGTGCCTTTACTAGCCAACTACCCCTCTTGGTGCCTATACTAGTCGACTGCCCCTTTTGGTGGCTATACTCGCAGACTGCCCCTCTTGGTGCCTGCACCAGCCAACTACCCCTCTTGGTACCTATACTAGCCGACTGCACCTCTTGGTGCCTATACTCGCCGACTGCCCCACTTGGTGCCTACACTAGCCGACTGCCCCTCTTGGTGCCTATACTAGCCAACTGCCCCTCTTGGTGCCTATACTAGCCGACTGCCCCATTTGGTGCCTATATAGGCCAACTTCCCCTCTTGGTGCCTATACTAGCCAACTGCCCCTCTTTGTGCCTTTACTAGCCGACTGCCCCTCTTGGTGCCTATACTAGCCAACTACCCTTCTTGGTGCCTATACTAGCCGACTGCCCCTCTTGGTGCCTATACTAGCTGACTGCCCCTCTTTGTGCATAAACTAGCCGACTGCCCCTCTTGGTGCATATACTAGCCAACTACTCGTCTTGGTGCCTATACTAGCCGCCTGCACCTCTTTGTGCTTGTACCAGCCAACTACCCCTCTTGGTGCCTATACTAGCCTACCAGTCCTCTTGGTGCCTATACTAGCAAACTACCCCTCTTGGTGCGTATACTAGCCGCCTGCAACTCTTTGTGCTTGTACCAGCCAACTACCTCTCTTGGTGCCTATACTAGCCGACTACCCCTCTTTGTGCCTATACTAGCCGACTACCCCTCTTCGTGCTAATACTAGCCAACTACCCCTCTTGGTGCCTATACTAGCCGACTGCCCCTCTTTGTGCGTATGCTAGATGACTGCCCCTCTTGGTGCCAATACTTGCCGACTGCCCCTCTTTGTGCCTATGCTAGACGACTGTCCCTCTTGGTGCTGATACTAGCCAACTACCCCTCTTGCTGCTTATACTAGCCAACTGCCCCTCTTGGTGCCTATACTAGCCGACTGCCCCTCTTGGTGCCTATATTAGCCGACTGCCCCTCTTGGTGCCTATACTAGCCAACTCCCCCTCTTGGTGTCTATACTCGCCGACTGCCCCTCTTGGTACCTATACAAGCCAACTACCCAACTTGGTGCCTATACTAGCCGACTGCCCCTCTTTGTGCCTATACCAGCCCACTGCCCCTCTTGGTGCCTATACTAGCCGACTGCCCCTCTTTGTGCGTATACTAGACGACTGCCCCTCTTGGTGCCTCTACTCGCCGACTGCCCCTCTTGGTGCCTATACCAGCCATCTACCCCTCTTGGTGTCGATACTAGCCAACTGCCCCTCTTGGTGCCTATACTAGCCAACTATCCCTCTTGGTGCCTTTACAAGCCAACTACCCCTCTTGGTGCCTATACTAGTCGACTGCCCCTTTTGGTGGCTATACTCGCAGACTGCCCCTCTAGGTGCCTGCACCAGCCAACTACCCCTCTTGGTGCCTATACTAGCCGACTGCACCTCTTGGTGCCTATACTCGCCGACTGCCCCACTTGGTGCCTACACTAGCCGACTGCCCCTCTTGGTGCCTATACTAGCCAACTGCCCCGCTTGGTGCCTATACTAGCCGACTGCCCCATTTGGTGCCTATATAGGCCAACTTCCCCTCTTGGTGCCTATACTAGCCAACTGCCCCTCTTTGTGCCTTTACTAGCCGACTGCCCCTCTTGGTGCCTATACTAGCCAACTACCCTTCTTGGTGCCTATACTAGCCGACTGCCCCTCTTGGTGCCTATACTAGCTGACTGCCCCTCTTTGTGCATAAACTAGCCGACTGCCCCTCTTGGTGCATATACTAGCCAACTACTCGTCTTGGTGCCTATACTAGCCAACTACCCCTCTTGGTGCCTATACTAGCCGACTGCCCCTCTTGGTGTCTATACTAGCCTACCAGTCCTCTTGGTGCCTATACTAGCCAACTACCCCTCTTGGTGCCTATACTAGCCAACTACCCCTCTTGGTGCCTATACTAGCCGACTGCCCCTCTTGGTGTCTATACTAGCCTACCAGTCCTCTTGGTGCCTATACTAGCCAACTACCCCTCTTGGTGCCTATACTAGCCAACTACCCCTCTTGGAGCCTATACTAGCCGCCTGCACCTCTTTGTGCTTGTACCAGCCAACTACCCCTCTTGGTGCCTATACAAGCCGACTACCCCTCTTTGTGTCTATACTAGCCGACTACCCCTCTTGGTGCTAATACTACCCAACTACCCCTCTTGGTGCCTATACTAGCCGACTGCCCCTCTTTGTGCCTATGCTAGATGACTGCCCCTCTTGGTGCCAATACTGGCCGACTGCCCCTCTTCGTGCATATACTAGACGACTGCCCCTCTTGGCGCCTATACTAGCCGACTGCCCCTCTTGGTGCCGATACTAGCCGACTGCTCCTCTTGGTGCCGATACTAGCCGACTGCCCCTCTTGGAGCCGATACTAGCCAACTACCCTTCTTGGTGCCTATACTTAGCAACTACCCCTCTTGGTGCCTATACTAGCCATCTATCCCTCTTGGTACCTATACTAGCCGACAGCCCCTCTTGGTGCCTCTACTCGCCGACTGCCCCTCTTGGCGCCTATACTAGCCGACTGCCCCTCTTGGTGCCGATACTAGCCGACTGCTCCTCTTGGTGCCGATACTAGCCGACTGCCCCTCTTGGAGCCGATACTAGCCAACTACCCTTCTTGGTGCCTATACTTAGCAACTACCCCTCTTGGTGCCTATACTAGCCATCTATCCCTCTTGGTACCTATACTAGCCAACTGCCCCTCTTGGTGCCTATACTAGCTGGCTGCCCCTCTTGGTGCATATACTAGCCGACTGGCCCTCTTGGTGCATATACGAGCCAACTACCCGTCTTGGTGCCTATACAAGCCGACTACCCCTCTTGGTGCCTATACTAGCCGACTGCCCCTCTTTGTGCGTATGCTAGACGACTGCCCGCTTGGTGCCTATACTAGCCGACTGCCCCTCTTCGTGCATATACTAGACGACTGCCCCTATTGGTGCCTATACTAGCCGACTGCCCCTCTTTGTGCCTATACTAGCCGACTGCCCCTCTTTATGCGTATACTAGACGACTGCCCCTCTTGGTGCCTATACTAGCCGACTGCCCCTCTTGGTGCCTATACAAGCCGACTGCCCTATTGGTGCCTATACTAGCTGACTGCACCTCTTGGTGCCTATACTAGCCGACTGCCCCTCTTGGTGCCGATACTAGCCAACTACCCCTCTTGGTGCCTAAACTCGGCAACTGCCCCTCTTGGTGCATATACTAGCCAACTACCCTTCTTGGTGCATATACTACCCACGTGCCCCTCTTGGTGCCTATACTGGCCAACTGCCCCTCTTTGTGCCTTTACTAGCCGACTGCCCCTCTTGGTGCCTATACTAGCCAACTACCCCTCTTGGTGCCTATACTAGCCAACTACCCCTCTTGGTGCCAATACTAGCCAACTACCCCTCTTGGTGACTATACTCGCCGACTGCCCCCCTTCGTGCATATACTACACGACTGCGCCTCTTGATGCCTATACTAGCCAACTGCCCCTCTTGGTGCCTATACTAGCCGACTGCCCCATTTGGTGCCTATATAGGCCAACTTCCCCTCTTGGTGCCTATACTAGCCAACTGCCCCTCTTTGTGCCTTTACTAGCCGACTGCCCCTCTTGGTGCCTATACTAGCCAACTACCCTTCTTGGTGCCTATACTAGCCGACTGCCCCTCTTGGTGCCTATACTAGCTGACTGCCCCTCTTTGTGCATAAACTAGCCGACTGCCCCTCTTGGTGCATATACTAGCCAACTACTCGTCTTGGTGCCTATACTAGCCAACTACCCCTCTTGGTGCCTATACTAGCCGACTGCCCCTCTTGGTGTCTATACTAGCCTACCAGTCCTCTTGGTGCCTATACTAGCCAACTACCCCTCTTGGTGCCTATACTAGCCAACTACCCCTCTTGGTGCCTATACTAGCCGACTGCCCCTCTTGGTGTCTATACTAGCCTACCAGTCCTCTTGGTGCCTATACTAGGCAACTACCCCTCTTGGTGCCTATACTAGCCAACTACCCCTCTTGGTGCCTATACTAGCCGCCTGCACCTCTTTGTGCTTGTACCAGCCAACTACCCCTCTTGGTGCCTATACAAGCCGACTACCCCTCTTTGTGTCTATACTAGCCGACTACCCCTCTTGGTGCTAATACTACCCAACTACCCCTCTTGGTGCCTATACTAGCCGACTGCCCCTCTTTGTGCGTATGCTAGATGACTGCCCCTCTTGGTGCCAATACTGGCCGACTGCCCCTCTTCGTGCATATACTAGACGACTGCCCCTCTTGGTGCCTATACTAGCCGACTGCCCCTCTTGGTGCCGATACTAGCCGACTGCTCCTCTTGGTGCCGATACTAGCCGACTGCCCCTCTTGGAGCCGATACTAGGCAACTACCCTTCTTGGTGCCTATACTTAGCAACTACCCCTCTTGGTGCCTATACTAGCCATCTATCCCTCTTGGTACCTATACTAGCCGACAGCCCCTCTTGGTGCCTCTACTCGCCGACTGCCCCTCTTGGTGCCTATACTAGCCAACTGCCCCTCTTGGTGCCTATACTAGCTGGCTGCCCCTCTTGGTGCATATACTAGCCGACTGGCCCTCTTGGTGCATATACGAGCCAACTACCCGTCTTGGTGCCTATACAAGCCGACTACCTGGTTGAGGGAAGGGCAGGATTGGCAGCTAAACGTTCCAGGATTTAGATGTTTCAGGCGGGATAGAGGGGGATGTAAAAGGGGAGGCGGAGTTGCGCTACTTGTTCAGGAGAGTATCACAGCTATACAGCGAGAGGACACCTCAGAGGGCAGTGAGGCTATATGGGTAGAGATCAGGAATAAGAAGGGTGCAGTCACAATGTTGGGGGTATACTACAGGCCTCCCAACAGCCAGCGGGAGATAGAGGAGCAGATAGGTAGACAGATTTTGGAAAAGAGTAAAAACAACAGGGTTGTGGTGATGGGAGACTTCAACTTCCCCAATATTGACTGGGACTCACTTAGTGCCAGGGGCTTAGACGGGGCAGAGTTTGTAAGGAGCATCCAGGAGGGCTTCTTAAAACAATATGTAAACAGTCCAACTAGGGAAGAGGCGGTACTGGACCTGGTATTGGGGAATGAGCCCGGCCAGGTGGTAGATGTTTCAGTAGGGGAGCATTTCGGTAACAGTGACCACAATTCAGTAAGTTTTAAAGTACTGGTGGACAAGGATAAGAGTGGTCCGAGGATGAATGTGCTAAATTGGGGGAAGGCTAATTATAACAATATTAGGCGGGAACTGAAGAGCATAGATTGGGGGCGGATGTTTGAGGGCAAATCAACATCTGACATGTGGGAGGCTTTCAAGTGTCAGTTGATAGGAATACAGGACAGGCATGTTCCTGTGAGGAAGAAAGACAAATACGGCAATTTTCGGGAACCTTGGATGACGAATGATATTGTAGGCCTCGTCAAAAAGAAAAAGGAGGCATTTGTCAGGGCTAAAAGGCTGGGAACAGACGAAGCCTGTGTGGCATATAAGGAAAGTAGGAAGGAACTTAAGCAGGGAGTCAGGAGGGCTAGAAGGGGTCATGAAAAGTCATTGGCAAATAGGGTTAAGGAAAATCCCAAGGCTTTTTACACTTACATAAAAAGCAAGAGGGTAGCCAGGGAAAGGGTTGGCCCACTGAAGGATAGGCAAGGGAATCTATGTGTGGAGCCAGAGGAAATGGGCGAGGTACTAAATGAATACTTTGCATCAGTATTCACCAAAGAGAAGGAATTGGTAGATGTTGAGTCTGGAGAAGGGGGTGTAGATAGCCTGGGTCACATTGTGATCCAAAAAGACGAGGTGTTGGGTGTCTTAAAAAATATTAAGGTAGATAAGTCCCCAGGGCCGGATGGGATCTACCCCAGAATACTGAAGGAGGCTGGAGAGGAAATTGCTGAGGCCTTGACAGAAATCTTTGGATCCTCGCTGTCTTCAGGGGATGTCCCGGAGGACTGGAGAATAGCCAATGTTGTTCCTCTGTTTAAGAAGGGTGGCAGGGATAATCCCGGGAACTACAGGCCGGTGAGCCTTACTTCAGTGGTAGGGAAATTACTGGAGAGAATTCTTCGAGACAGGATCTACTCCCATTTGGAAGCAAATGGACGTATTAGTGAGAGGCAGCACGGTTTTGTGAAGGGGAGGTCGTGTCTCACTAACTTGATCGAGTTTTTCGAGGAGGTCACTAAGATGATTGATGCAGGTAGGGCAGTAGATGTTGTCTATATGGACTTCAGTAAGGCCTTTGACAAGGTCCCTCATGGTAGACTAGTACAAAAGGTGAAGTCACACGGGATCAGGGGTGAACTGGCAAGGTGGATACAGAACTGGCTAGGCCATAGAAGGCAGAGGGTAGCAATGGAGGGATGCTTTTCTAATTGGAGGGCTGTGACCAGTGGTGTTCCACAGGGATCAGTGCTGGGACCTTTGCTCTTTGTAGTATATATAAATGATTTGGAGGAAAATGTAACTGGTCTGATTAGTAAGTTTGCAGACGACACAAAGGTTGGTGGAATTGCGGATAGCGATGAGGACTGTCTGAGGATACAGCAGGATTTAGATTGTCTGGAGACTTGGGCGGAGAGATGGCAGATGGAGTTTAACCTGGACAAATGTGAGGTAATGCATTTTGGAAGGGCTAATGCAGGTAGGGAATATACAGTGAATGGTAGAACCCTCAAGAGTATTGAAAGTCAAAGAGATCTAGGAGTACAGGTCCACAGATCACTGAAAGGGGCTACACAGGTGGAGAAGGTAGTCAAGAAGGCATACGGCATGCTTGCCTTCATTGGCCGGGGCATTGAGTATAAGAATTGGCAAGTCATGTTGCAGCTGTATAGAACCTTAGTTAGGCCACACTTGGAGTATAGTGTTCAATTCTGGTCGCCACACTACCAGAGGGATGTGGAGGCTTTAGAGAGGGTGCAGAAGAGATTTACCAGAATGTTGCCTGGTATGGAGGGCATAAGCTATGAGGAGCGATTGAATAAACTCGGTTTGTTCTCACTGGAACGAAGGAGGTTGAGGGGCGACCTGATAGAGGTATACAAAATTATGAGGGGCATAGACAGAGTGGATAGTCAGAGGCTTTTCCCCAGGGTAGAGGGGTCAATTACTAGGGGGCATAGGTTTAAGGTGAGAGGGGCAAAGTTTAGAGTAGATGTACGAGGCAAGTTTTTTACGCAGAGGGTAGTGGGTGCCTGGAACTCACTACCGGAGGAGGTAGTGGAGGCAGGGACGATAGGGACATTTAAGGGGCATCTTGACAAATATATGAATAGGATGGGAATAGAAGGATACGGACCCAGGAAGTGTAGAAGATTGTAGTTTAGTCGGGCAGTATGGTCGGCACGGGCTTGGAGGGCCGAAGGGCCTGTTCCTGTGCTGTACATTTCTTTGTTGTTCTTTGTACCCCTCTTGGTGCCTATACTAGCCGACTGCCCCTCTTTGTGCGTATGCTAGACGACTGCCCCGCTTGGTGCCCATACTAGCCGACTGCCCCTCTTCGTGCATATACTAGACGACTGCCCCTATTGGTGCCTATACTAGCCGACTGCCCCTCTTTGTGCCTATACTAGCCGACTGCCCCTCTTTGTGCGTATACTAGACGACTGCCCCTCTTGGTGCCTATACTAGCCGACTGCCCCTCTTGGTGCCTATACAAGCCGACTGCCCTATTGGTGCCTATACTAGCTGACTGCACCTCTTGGTGCCTATACTAGCCGACTGCCCCTCTTGGTGCCGATACTAGCCAACTACCCCTCTTGGTGCCTAAACTCGGCAACTGCCCCTCTTGGTGCATATACTAGCCAACTACCCTTCTTGGTGCATATACTACCCACGTGCCCCTCTTGGTGCCTATACTGGCCAACTGCCCCTCTTTGTGCCTTTACTAGCCGACTGCCCCTCTTGGTGCCTATACTAGCCAACTACCCCTCTTGGTGCCTATACTAGCCAACTACCTCTCTTGGTGACTATACTCGCCGACTGCCCCCCTTCGTGCATATACTACACGACTGCGCCTCTTGATGCCTATACTAGCCAACTGCCCCTCTTGGTGCCGATACTAGCCGACTTCCCCTCTTTGTGCCTATACCAGCCAACTACCCCTCTTGGTGCCTAGACTAGCCGACTACCCCTCTTTGTGCCTACACTAGCAGACTACTCCTCTTGGTGCCAATACTAGCTGACTGCCCCTCTTCGTGCATATACTAGACGACTGCCCCACTTGGTGCCTATACTAGCCGACTGCCCCTCTTGGTGCCTATACTAGCCGACTGCCCCTCTTGGTGCCTATACTAGCCGACTGCTCCACTTGGTGCCTATAGTAGCCGACTGCTCCACTTGGTGCCGATACTCAGCAACTACCCCTCTTGGTGCCTATACTAGCCATCTATCCCTCTTGGTGCCTATACTAGCCGACTGCCCCTCTTGGTGCCTCTACTCGCCGACTGCCCCTCTTGGTGCCTATACTCGCCGACTGCCCCTCATGGTGCCTATACTAGCCGAATGCCCCTCTTGGTGCCTATACTAGCCGACTGCCCCTCTTGGTGCCTATACGAGCCATCTATCCCTCTTGGTGCCTATACTAGCCGACTGCCCCTCTTGGTGCCTCTACTCGCCGACTGCCCCTCTTGATGCCTATACTCGCCGACTGCCCCTCTTGGTGCCTATACTAGCCGACTGCCCCTCTTGGTGCCTATACTAGCCGACTGCACCTCTTTGTGGGTATACTAGACGACTGCCTCTCTTTGTGCCTAAATTAGCCGACTGCTCCTCTTGGTGCCGATACTAGCCAACTACCCCTCTTGGTGCCTATACTCGGCAACTGCCCCTCTTGGTGCCTATACTAGCCGACTGCCCCTCTTGGTGCCGATACTAGCCAACTACCGCTCTTGGTGCTTATACCAGCCAACTACCCCTCTTGGTGCCTATACTTGCCAACTACCCCTATTGGTGCCTTTACTAGCCGACTGCACCTCTTTGTGCGTATGCTAGACGACTGCCCCTCTTGGTATCTATACTAGCCGACTGCCCCTCTTCGTGCATAAAGTAGACGACTGCCCCTCTTGGTGCCGATACTAGCCAACTACCCCTCTTGGTGCCTATACTCGGCAACTGCCCCTCTTGGTGCCTATACTAGCCGACTGCCCCCCTTCGTGCATATACTACACGACTGCGCCTCTTGATGCCTATACTAGCCAACTGCCCCTCTTGGTGCCGATACTAGCCGACTTCCCCTCTTTGTGCCTATACCAGCCAACTACCCCTCTTGGTGCCTAGACTAGCCGACTACCCCTCTTTGTGCCTACACTAGCAGACTACTCCTCTTGGTGCCAATACTAGCTGACTGCCCCTCTTCGTGCATATACTAGACGACTGCCCCTCTTGGTGCCTATACTAGCCGACTGCCCCTCTTGGTGCCTATACTAGCCGACTGCCCCTCTTGGTGCCTATACTAGCCGACTGCTCCACTTGGTGCCTATAGTAGCCGACTGCTCCACTTGGTGCCGATACTCAGCAACTACCCCTCTTGGTGCCTATACTAGCCATCTATCCCTCTTGGTGCCTATACTAGCCGACTGCCCCTCTTGGTGCCTCTACTCGCCGACTGCCCCTCTTGGTGCCTATACTCGCCGACTGCCCCTCATGGTGCCTATACTAGCCGAATGCCCCTCTTGGTGCCTATACTAGCCGACTGCCCCTCTTGGTGCCTATACTAGCCATCTATCCCTCTTGGTGCCTATACTAGCCGACTGCCCCTCTTGGTGCCTCTACTCGCCGACTGCCCCTCTTGATGCCTATACTCGCCGACTGCCCCTCTTGGTGCCTATACTAGCCGACTGCCCCTCTTGGTGCCTATACTAGCCGACTGCACCTCTTTGTGGGTATACTAGACGACTGCCTCTCTTTGTGCCTAAATTAGCCGACTGCTCCTCTTGGTGCCGATACTAGCCAACTACCCCTCTTGGTGCCTATACTCGGCAACTGCCCCTCTTGGTGCCTATACTAGCCGACTGCCCCTCTTGGTGCCGATACTAGCCAACTACCGCTCTTGGTGCTTATACCAGCCAACTACCCCTCTTGGTGCCTATACTTTCCAACTACCCCTATTGGTGCCTTTACTAGCCGACTGCACCTCTTTGTGCGTATGCTAGACGACTGCCCCTCTTGGTATCTATACTAGCCGACTGCCCCTCTTCGTGCATAAAGTAGACGACTGCCCCTCTTGGTGCCGATACTAGCCAACTACCCCTCTTGGTGCCTATACTCGGCAACTGCCCCTCTTGGTGCCTATACTAGCCGACTGCCCCTCTTGGTGCCGATACTAGCCAACTACCCCTCTTGGTGACTATACTTGCCGACTGCCCCTCTTCGTGCATATACTAGCCAACTACCCCTCTTGGTGCCTCTACTAGCCGACTGCCCCTCCTCGTGCATATACTAGCCGACTGCCCCTCTTGGTGCCTATACTAGCCGACTGCCCCTCTTGATGCATATACTAGCCGACTGCCCCTCTTGGTGCCTATACTAGCCGACTGCCCCTCTTGGTGCCTATACTAGCCAACTACCCCTCTTGGTGCCTCTACTAGCCGACTGCCCCTCCTCGTGCATATACTAGCCGACTGCCCCTCTTGGTGCCTATACTAGCCGACTGCCCCTCTTGATGCATATACTAGCTGACTGCCCCTCTTGGTGCATATACTAGCCGACTGTCCCTCCTCGTGCATCTTCTAGCCGACTGCCCCTACTGGTGCCTATACTAGCCGACAGCCCCTCTTGGTGCCTCTACTCGCCGACTGCCCCTCTTGGTGCCTATACAAGCCGACTGCCCTATTGGTGCCTATACTAGCTGACTGCACCTCTTGGTGCCTATACTAGCCGACTGCCCCTACTGGTGCCTATACTAGCCGACAGCCCCTCTTGGTGCCTCTACTCGCCGACTGCCCCTCTTGGTGCCTATACAAGCCGACTGCCCTATTGGTGCCTATACTAGCTGACTGCACCTCTTGGTGCCTATACTAGCCGACTGCCCCTCTTGGTGCCGATACTAGCCAACTACCCCTCTTGGTGCCTAAACTCGGCAACTGCCCCTCTTGGTGCATATACTAGCCAACTACCCTTCTTGGTGCATATACTACCCACGTGCCCCTCTTGGTGCCTATACTGGCCAACTGCCCCTCTTTGTGCCTTTACTAGCCGACTGCCCCTCTTGGTGCCTATACTAGCCAACTACCCCTCTTGGTGCCTATACTAGCCAACTACCCCTCTTGGTGACTATACTCGCCGACTGCCCCTCTTCATGCATATACTACACGACTGCGCCTCTTGGTGCCTATACTAGCCAACTGCCCCTCTTGGTGCCGATACTAGCCGACTTCCCCTCTTTGTGCCTATACCAGCCAACTACCCCTCTTGGTGCCTAGACTAGCCGACTACCCCTCTTTGTGCCTACACTAGCAGACTACTCCTCTTGGTGCCAATACTAGCTGACTGCCCCTCTTCGTGCATATACTAGACGACTGCCCCTCTTGGTGCCTATACTAGCCGACTGCCCCTCTTGGTGCCTATACTAGCCGACTGCCCCTCTTGGTGCCTATACTAGCCGACTGCTCCACTTGGTGCCTATAGTAGCCGACTGCTCCACTTGGTGCCGATACTCAGCAACTACCCCTCTTGGTGCCTATACTAGCCATCTATCCCTCTTGGTGCCTATACTAGCCGACTGCCCCTCTTGGTGCCTCTACTCGCCGACTGCCCCTCTTGGTGCCTATACTCGCCGACTGCCCCTCTTGGTGCCTATACTAGCCGAATGCCCCTCTTGGTGCCTATACTAGCCGACTGCCCCTCTTGGTGCCTATACTAGCCATCTATCCCTCTTGGTGCCTATACTAGCCGACTGCCCCTCTTGGTGCCTCTACTCGCCGACTGCCCCTCTTGGTGCCTATACTCGCCGACTGCCCCTCTTGGTGCCTATACTAGCCGACTGCCCCTCTTGGTGCCTATACTAGCCGACTGCACCTCTTTGTGGGTATACTAGACGACTGCCTCTCTTTGTGCCTAAATTAGCCGACTGCTCCTCTTGGTGCCGATACTAGCCAACTACCCCTCTTGGTGCCTATACTCGGCAACTGCCCCTCTTGGTGCCTATACTAGCCGACTGCCCCTCTTGGTGCCGATACTAGCCAACTACCGCTCTTGGTGCTTATACCAGCCAACTACCCCTCTTGGTGCCTATACTAGCCAACTACCCCTATTGGTGCCTTTACTAGCCGACTGCACCTCTTTGTGCGTATGCTAGACGACTGCCCCTCTTGGTATCTATACTAGCCGACTGCCCCTCTTCGTGCATAAAGTAGACGACTGCCCCTCTTGGTGCCGATACTAGCCAACTACCCCTCTTGGTGACTATACTTGCCGACTGCCCCTCTTCGTGCATATACTAGCCAACTACCCCTCTTGGTGACTATACTTGCCGACTGCCCCTCTTCGTGCATATACTAGCCAACTACCCCTCTTGGTGCCTCTACTAGCCGTCTGCCCCTCCTCGTGCATATACTAGCCGACTGCCCCTCTTGGTGCCTATACTAGCCGACTGCCCCTCTTGATGCATATACGAGCCGACTGCCCCTCTTGGTGCCTATACTAGCTGACTGCCCCTCTTGGTGCATATACTAGCCGACTGTCCCTCCTCGTGCATCTTCTAGCCGACTGCCCCTACTGGTGCCTATGCTAGCCGACTGCCCCTCTTGGTGCCTATACTAGCCGACTGCACCTCTTTGTGGGTATACTAGACGACTGCCTCTCTTTGTGCCTAAATTAGCCGACTGCTCCTCTTGGTGCCGATACTAGCCAACTACCCCTCTTGGTGCCTATACTCGGCAACTGCCCCTCTTGGTGCCTATACTAGCCGACTGCCCCTCTTGGTGCCGATACTAGCCAACTACCGCTCTTGGTGCTTATACCAGCCAACTACCCCTCTTGGTGCCTATACTAGCCAACTACCCCTATTGGTGCCTTTACTAGCCGACTGCACCTCTTTGTGCGTATGCTAGACGACTGCCCCTCTTGGTATCTATACTAGCCGACTGCCCCTCTTCGTGCATAAAGTAGACGACTGCCCCTCTTGGTGCCGATACTAGCCAACTACCCCTCTTGGTGCCTATACTCGGCAACTGCCCCTCTTGGTGCCTATACTAGCCAACTACCCCTCTTGGTGACTATACTTGCCGACTGCCCCTCTTCGTGCATATACTAGCCAACTACCCCTCTTGGTGACTATACTTGCCGACTGCCCCTCTTCGTGCATATACTAGCCAACTACCCCTCTTGGTGCCTCTACTAGCCGTCTGCCCCTCCTCGTGCATATACTAGCCGACTGCCCCTCTTGGTGCCTATACTAGCCGACTGCCCCTCTTGATGCATATACGAGCCGACTGCCCCTCTTGGTGCCTATACTAGCTGACTGCCCCTCTTGGTGCATATACTAGCCGACTGTCCCTCCTCGTGCATCTTCTAGCCGACTGCCCCTACTGGTGCCTATGCTAGCCGACTGCCCCTCTTGATGCATATACTAGCCAACTGCCCCTCTTGGTGCCTATACTAGCCGACTGCCCCTCTTGGTGCAGATACTAGCCAACTGCCCCCCTTGGTGCATATACTAGCCATCTCACAAATTTGATTGAGTTTTTTGAGGGGGTGACCAAGAAGGTAGATGAGGGCAGTGCAGTAGACGCTGTCTACATGGACTTTAGCAAAGCCTTTGACAAGATACCGCATGGTAGGTTGTTGCAGAAGGTTAAAGCTCACGGGATCTAGGGTGAGGTTGCCAATTGGATTCAAAATTGGCTGGACGACAGAAGGCAGAGGGTGGTTGTAGAGGATTGTTTTTCAAACTGGAGGCCTGTGACCAGTGGTGTGCCTCAGGGATCGGTGCTGGGTCCACTGTTATTTGTGATTTATATTAATGATTTGGATGAGAATTTAGGAGGCATGGTTAGTAAGTTTGCAGATGACACCAAGATTGGTGGCACAGTGGATAGTGAAGAAGGTTATCTAGGATTGCAACGGGATCTTGATCAATTAGGCCAGTGGGCCGACGAATGGCAGATGGAGTTTAATTTAGATAAATTTGAGGTGATGCATTTTGGCAGATCGAATCAGGCCAGGACCTACTCAGTTAATGGTATGGCGTTGGGGAGAGTTATAGAACAAAGAGATCTAGGAGTACAGGTTCATAGCTCCTTGAAGGTGGAGTCGCAGGTGGACAGGGTGGTGAAGAAGGCATTCGGCATGCTTGGTTTCATTGGTCAGAACATTGAATACAGGAGTTGGGACGTCTTGTTGAAGTTGTACAAGACATTGGTACGGCCACACTTGGAATACTGTGTGCAGTTCTGGTCACCCTATTATAGAAAGGATATCATTAAACTAGAAAGAGTGCAGAAAAGATTTACTGGGATGTTGCCGCGACTTGATTGTTTGAGTTATAAGGAGAGGCTGGATAGACTGGGACTTTTTTCCCTGGAGCGTAGGAGGCTTAGGGGTGATCTTATAGAGGTCTATAAAATAATGAGGGGCATAGATAAGGTAGATAGTCAACATCTTTTCCCAAAGGTAGGGGAGTCTAAAACTAGAGGGCATAGGTTTAAGGTGAGAGGGGAGAGATTCAGAAGAGCCCAGAGGGGCAATTTCTTCACTCAGAGGGTAGTGAGTGTCTGGAATGGGCTGCCAGAGGTAGTAGTAGAGGCGGGTACAATTGTGTCTTTTAAAAAGCATTTAGATAGTTACATGGGTAAGATGGGTATAGAGGGTTATGGGCCAAGTGTGGGCAACTGGGACTAGCTTAATGGTAAAAACTGGGCGGCATGGACTGGTTGGGCCGAAGGGCCTGTTTCCATGCTGTAAACTTCTATGATTCTATGGTGCCTATACTAGCCGACTACCCCTCTTTGTGCCTATACTAACCGACTACCCCTCTTGGTACCTATACTAGCCGACTGCCCCTCTTTGTGCGCATACTAGCCGACTGCCCCTCTTGGTGCCTATACTCGGCAACTGTCCCTCTTGGTGCGTATACTAGCCGACTGCCCCTCTTGGTGCCTATACTAGCCGACTGCCCCTCTTGGTGCCTATACTAGCCGACTGCCCCTCTTGGTGCCTATACTAGCCGACTGCCCCTCTTGGTGCCTATACTCGGCAACTACCCCTCTTGGTGCCTATACTAGCCGACTGCCCCTCTTGGTGCCTATACTAACAGACTGCCCCTCTTGGTGCCGATACTAGCCAACTACCCCGCTTGGTGCCTATACTCGGCAACTGTCCCTCTTGGTGCCTAAACTAGCCAACTACCCTGCTTGGTGCATATACTACCCAACTGCCCCTCCTGGTGCCTATACTCGCCAACTACCCCTCTTGGTGCCTACACTAGCCAACTACCCCTCTTGGTGCCTATACTAGCCAAATATCCCTCTTGGTGCCTATACTAGCCGACTGCCCCTCTTGGTGCCTATACTAGCCAACTACCCCTCTTGGTGCCTATACTAGCCGACAGCCCCTCTTGGTGCCTATACTAGCCGACAGCCCCTCTTGGTGCCTATACTAGCCGACTGCCCCTCTTTGTGCATATACTAGTCAACTACCCCTCTTGGTGCCTATACTAGCCGACTGCCCCTCTTTGTGCATATACTAGCCAACTACCCCTCGTGGTGCCTATACTAGCCGACTGCCCGTCTTGGTGCCTATACTAGCCGACTGCCCCTCTTGGTGCCTATACTAGCCGACTGCCCCTCTTGGTGCATATACTAGCCGACTGCCCCTCTTGGTGCATATACTAGCCAACTACCCCTTTTGGTGCCTATACTAGCCAACTACCCCTTTTGGTGCCTATACTAGCCGACTGCCCCTCTTGGTGCCTATACTAGCCGACTGCCCCACTTGGTGCCTATACTAGCCGACTGCCCCTCTTGGTGCCTATACTAGCCAACTACCCCTCTTTGTGCCTATACTAGCCAACTACCCCTCTTGGTGCCTATACTAGCCAACTACCCCTCTTGGTGCCTATACTAGCCTACTACCCCTCTTGGTGCCTATACTAGCCAACTCCCCCTCTTGGTGCCTATACTTGCCAACTACCCCTCTTCGTGCCTATACTAGGCGACTGCCCCTCTTGGTGCCTATACTTGCCAACTACCCCTCTTTGTGCCTATACTAGCCAACTACCCCTCTTGGTGCCTATACTAGCCAACTACCCCTCTTGGTGCCTCTACCTGCCAACTACCCCTCTTGGTGCCTATACTAGCCAACTACCCCTCTTGGTGCCTATACTAGCCAACTACCCCCCTTGGTGCCTATACTAGCCCTCTACCCCTCTTGGTGCCTACACTAGCCAACTACCCCTCTTGGTGCCTATACTAGCCGACTCCCCCTCTTGGTGCCTATACTAGCCCACTCCCCCTCTTGGTGCCTATACTAGCCGACTACCCCTCTTGGTGCCTATACTAGCCGACTGCCCCTCTTGGTGCCTACACTAGCCGACTACCCCTCTTGATGCCTATACTAGCCGACTGCCCCTCTTGGTGCCTATATTGGCCAACTGCCCCTCTTGGTGCCTATACTAGCCGACTACCCCTCTTGGTGCCTATATTAGCCGACTGCCCCTCTTGGTGCCTATACTAGCCAACTCCCCCTCTTGGTGCCTATACTAGCCAACTACCCCTCTGTGTCTATGCTAGCTAACTTCCCTCTGTGTCTGTGCTAGCTAACTGCACCTCTGTGTTTGTGCTAGCTAACTGCCCCTCTGTGTCTGTGCTAGCTAACTGCACCTCTGTGTCTATGCTAGCTAACTGTCCCTCTGTGTCAGTGCTAGCTAACTTCCCTCTGTGTCTGTGCTAGCTAACTGTCCCTCTGTGTCTGTGCTAGCTAACTGTCCCTCTGTGTCTATGCTAGCTAACTGTCCCTCTCTGTCTGTGCTAGCTAACTGTCCCGCTGTGTCAGTGCTAGCTAACTTCCCCTCTGTGTCTGTGCTAGCTAACTTCCCCTCTGTGTCTGTGCTGGCTAACTGTCCCTCTGTGTCTGTGCTAGCTAACTTCCCTCTGTGTCTGTGCTAGCTAACTGTCCCTCTGTGTCTGTGCTAGCTAACTGTCCCTCTGTGTCTATGCTAGCTAACTGTCCCTCTCTGTCTGTGCTAGCTAACTGCCCCTCTGTGTCTGTGCTAGCTAACATAAGAACTAGGAACAGGAGTTGTCCATCTGGCCCCTCGAGCCTTCTCCGCCACTTAATGAGATCATGGCTGATCTTTGTGGGCTCAGCTCCACTCTCCGGCCCGTACACCATATCCCCGAATCCCTTTATTCTTTCGAAAGGCATCTATCATTTTCTTGAAAACGTTTAAAGAAGGAGCCTCAACTGCTTCACTGGGCAAGGAATTCCAGAGATTCACAAGCCTTTGGGTGAAGAAGTTCCTCCTACACTCCGTCCTAAATCTACCTCCCCTTATTTTGAGGCTATGCCCCCTAGTTCTGCTTTCCCCGACCAGTGGAAACAACCTGCCCGCATCTATCCTATCTATTCCCTTCATAATTTTTATATGTCTCAATAAGATCCCCCCGCATCCTTCTAAACTGCAATGAGTACAGTCCCAGTCTACTCAACCTCTCGTCATAATCTAATCCCCTCAACTCTGGGATCAACCTAGTGAATCTCCTCTGCACTCCCTCCAGTGCCAATATGTCCTTTCTCAGGTAAGGAGACCAAAATTGAACACAATACTCCAGATGCGGCCTCACCAACACCCTATACAATTGCAGCATAACCTCCCTAGTCTTGAACTCCATCCCTCTAGCAATGAAAGACAAAACTCGATTAGCCTTCTTAATCACCTGTTGCACCTGCACACCAACTTTTTGCAACTCGTGCACTAGCACACCCAGGTCCCTCTGCACAGCAGCATGTTTTAACATCTTACCGTTTAAATAATAATCCATTCTGCTGTTATTCCTCCCAAAATGGATAGCCTCACACTTGGCAACATTGAATTCCATCTGCCAGACCCTAGCCCATTCACCTAACCTATCCAAATCCTTCTGCAGACTTCTGGTATCCTCTGCCCTTTTTGCTTTACCACTCATCTTAGTGTCGTCTGCAAACTCTGACACATTGCACTTGGTCCCCAACTCCAAATCGTCTATGTAAATTGTGAACAACTGCGGGCCCAACACTGATCCTTGAGGGACCCCACTAGTTACAGGTTGCCAACCAGAGAAACTCCCATTTATCCCCACTCTCTGCTTTCTGTTAGTTAACCAATCCTCTACCCATGCTACCACTTTACCCTCAATGCCATGCATCTTTAGTTTATGCAGCAACCTTTTGTGTGGCACCTTGTCAAAAGCTTTCTGGAAATCCAGATATACCACATCCATTGGCTCCCCGTTATCTACTGCACTGGTAACGTCCTCAAAAAATTCTACCAAATTAGTCAGACACGACCTACCCTTTGTGAACCCATGCTGCACCTGCCCAATGGGACAATTTCCCCCCCCGGTGCCTCGCTATTTCCTCCTTAATGATAGATTCCAGCATTTTCCCTACAACCGAAGTTAAGCTTCCCGGCCTATAATTACCCGCTTTCTGCCGACCTCCTTTTTTAAACAGTGGTGTCACGTTTGCTACTTTCCAATCCTCTGGGTCCACCCCAGAGTCTAGTGAATTTTGATAAATTATCACTAGTGCGTTTACAATTTCCCTAGCCATCTCTTTTAACACTCTGGGATGCATCCCTCAGGGCCAGGAGACTTGTCTACCTTTAGCCCCATTAGCTTGCCCAATACTGTCTCCTTAGTGATTACAATCATCTCAAGGTCCTCACCTATCATATCCTTATTTCCATCAGTCACTGGCATGTTATTTGTGGCCTCCACTGTGAAGACTGACCCAAAAAACCTGTTCAGCTCCTCAGCCATTTTCCCGTCTCCTATTATTAAATCTCCCTTCTCATCCTCCAAAGGACCAATATTTACCTTAGCCACCCATTTTTGTCTTATATATTTGTAGAAGCTTTTACTATCTGCTTTTATGTTCTGAGCCAGTTTACTTTCATAGTCTACCTTACTCTTCTTTATGGCTTTTTTAGCACAGACACAGACACTGTCCCTCTGTGTCAGTTTTAGCAAACTGTCCCTCTGTGTCTATGCTAGCTAACTGTCTCTGTGTCTGTGCTAGCTAACTGCCCTCTGTGTCTGTGCTAGCTAACTTCCCTCTGTGTCTGCGCTAGCTAACGTCCCTCTGTGTCTGTGCTAGCTAACTTCCCTCTGTGTCTGTGCTAGCTAACTGTCCCTCTGTGTCTATGCCAGCTAACTGTCTCTGTGTCTGTGCTCGCTAACTGTCTCTGTGTCTGTGCTAGCTAACTGCCTCTCTGTGTCTATGCTAGCTAACTGTCTCTGTGTCTGTGCTAGCTAACTGCCTCTCTGTGTCTGTGCTAGGTAACTTCCCTGTATCTGTGCTAGCTAACTTCCCTCTGTGTCTGTGCTGGCTAACTGCCCCTCTGTGTCTGTGTTAGCTCGCTGCCCCTCTGTGTCTGTGCTAGCTAACTTCCCTGTGTCTGTGCTATCTAACTTCCCTCTGTTTCTGTGCTAGCTAATTGTCTCTGTGTCTGTGCTAGCTAACTGCCTCTCTGTGTCTGTGCTAGCTCACTGCCCCTCTGTGTCTGTGCTAGCTAACTGCCTGTAGCGCACAAAGACTCCGAGAAACGAATAGAGTGAAGTCGATGAGGCTTTATTAAGCGTGACTGTTCCCCCGCAGCTCAGTAGTAGACTGGCCTGCGGGGGAGGACTCCTGGTTCTTATACTCCGCCTTCAGGGCGGAGCTAGAGGTCAACGGCCAACCAGGACCCGGGATCTGTCAGCCAATGACATCACGGCTTCACAGTCCCACATGACCCCTAATGCATACTACCACATTCACCCCTTGTTAAAAATGAATCCAGCGGGGTGATGCTTCGCATGGTGGTAAGGGTTTACAAGGCTGGTCCTGGGAGGAAAACTTTCGCATGTTATTACAGTATGTACAAGGTTTTTTTTGTTTCGAACTATTTACAGTAATCGTCAGGAGAAAAAGACAAAAGGTTCTTGTTAAAAGTCCACATATTGTAGTGTTAGATCGACGCCACGAGTCGGTCGGGCGGTCTAGTCGTCCGTGTCGATCACCTCGGCCCCGGTGGTGGTGGTGGTGCTTGTTCCGGTGTTGTCATCTCCGGGAGCCTTACGGTTTCAGCTTGGGCTTCACTCCTGGTCGGGCCTGGGAGGAGGACCGATCCTCCTGGGAAGGGGGCGGTCGCGGGGTGCGGCGGTGGCAGGGAGGGGGTGATTGGTGTCGGGGAGGTGTGTGTGTTGCCGGCGGGCGCCAGATCTCGCAGGGTGACCGTGTCCTGTCGGCCGTCGGGGTACTCCACGTAAGCGTACTGCGGGTTCGCGTGAAGGAGGTGAACCCTTTCGACCAACGGGTCCGACTTGTGCGCCCGCACATGTTTTCGGAGCAACATGGGTCCTGGGGCCGCCAGCCAGGTCGGCAGCGACGTTCCAGAGGAGGACTTCCGTGGCGGGGCGGATAAAGCTCTCCGTGCTCCCGGAGTCGACCAGGCATGGTGTCTCGTGCCCGTTTATCAGCACCGTTGTCGTCGTCGTCTGGAGCGTCCGGGGCCGTGCTTGGTCCAGCGTCATTGAAGCCAGACGTGGTCATAATGGTTGAGCGTCTTCTTCGAACCCCGTGGAGCCGTCGACACTGGGGTCCGTTGTTGCCGTCCAAGATGGCGTCGGGGGTGAACAAGATGGCTGCCCCCATGCATCGCACATGGCTGGGGGGTCACAAGATGGCGGCGGGGGTGGACAAAATGGCCGCCCCCATGCGCCGCACAGGTCTGGGGTGGTCCAAGATGGCGGCGCCCCTCCTCCCCTCGTGGTGGCCGGGACCCAAAATGGCGGCGCCTGCGGGTCGCACATGGGGCGCTGGGGGGGTTGGGGAGCGTTAGGAACACGCAGGACTCCCTCTTCTCTGGGAACAGCGGTGGCCGGGACCCAAAGTGGTAGCGCGGCGGGTCATACATGGGGCGCGGGGGTGGGGGTTGGGGAGCGTTGGAGACGCGCAGAACTCCCTCTTCTCCGGGGAGAGCGGTGGTCGGGACCCAAAGTGGTTGCGCCTGCGGGTCGTATATGGGGCGCTGGGGGGGTGGTTGGGGAGCGTAAAAGGCGTGCAGGGCTCCCTGTTCTCCTGGGACAGCGGCGACCTCCCGGGACCGGCACACGGCCGCGAAATGGCCCTTTTTCCCGCAGCTCTTACAGATCGCTGCGCGGGCCGGGCAGCGCTGCCGGGGGTGTTTCGCCTGGCCGCAGAAATAGCAGCGGGCTCCCCCGGTGCGACTTGGCGTTTGAACCGCGCAAGCCTGTGGGGTGTCCGGGGGGGGGGGGGTGGGTTTGTCGCGACGGGTGCGTACGGAGCCCAATGGGCTGCCGCGCGGTCGGGGCCGTAGGCGCGGGCGTTTCGCGCGGCCACGTCCAGGGAGGCTGCTAGGGCCCGTGCCTCTGAGAGTCCTAGCGACTCTTTTTCTAAAAGTCTTTGGCGGATTTGGGAGGAGTTCATACCTGCCACAAAAGCATCGCGCATTAACATGTCCGTGTGTTCATTTGCGTTCACCGGCGGGCAGCTGCAGGCCCGTCCCAAAATTAGTAGCGCGGCGTAGAATTCATCTATCGATTCTCCGGGACTTTGCCGTCTCGTTGCGAGTTGATAGCGAGCGTAGATCTAGTTTACTGGGCGAACATAGAGACTTTTTAGTGCTGCGAACACCGTCTGGAAATCCTCTGCGTCTTCGATGAGAGAGAAAATCTCCGTGCTTAACCTCGAGTGCAGGACCTGTAGTTTTTGGTCTTCTGTGACCCGGCCGGGGGCCGTTCTGAGGTAGGCCTCGAAACAAGTCTGCCAGTGCTTGAAAGCTGCTGCTGCGTTCACTGCGTGGGGGCTGATCCTCAGGCATTCCGAGATGATCCTGAGCTCCATAGTCCTTTAGTCACGCTTAATAAATTGTAGCGCACAAAGACTCCGAGAGACGAATAGAGTGAAGTCGTTGAGGCTTTATTAAGCGTGACTGTTCCCCCGCAGCTCAGTAGTAGACTGGCCTGTGGGGGAGGACTCCTGGTTCTTATACTCCGCCTTCAGGGCGGAGCTAGAGGTCAACGGCCAACCAGGACCTGGGATCTGTCAGCCAATGACATCACGGCTTCAGAGTCCCACATGACCCCTAATGCATACTACCACACTGCCCCTCTGTGTCTGTGCCAGCTAACTGCCCCTCTGTGTCTATGCTAGCTCACTGCCCCTCTGTGTCTCTGCTAGCTAACTTCCTCTCTGTGTCTGTGCTAGCTAACTGCCCCTCTATGTCTGTGCTAGCTCACTGTCCCTCTGTGTCTATGCTAGATCACTGCCCCTCTGTGTCTGTGCTGGCTAACTGTCCCTCTGTGTCTGTGCTAGCTAACTGTCCCTCTGTGTCTATGCTAGCTGACTGTCCCTCTGTGTCTGTGCTAGCTAACTGTCTCTGTGTCTGTGCTAGCTAACTGCCTCTCTGTGTCTGTGCGAGCTAACTTCCCTCTGTGTCTGTGCTGGCTAACTGTCCCTCTGTGTCTATGCTAGCTAACTGTCACTCTGTGTCTGTGCTAGCTAACTTCCCCTCTGTGTCTGTGCTAGCTAACTTCCCCTCTGTGTCTGTGCTGGCTAACTGTCCCTCTGTGTCTATGCTAGCTAACTTCCCTCTGTGTCTGTGCTGGCTAACTGTCCCTCTGTGTCTGTGCTAGCTAACTTCCCCTCTGTGTCTGTGCTGGCTAACTGCACCTCTGTGTCTATGCTAGCTAACAGTCCCTCTGTGTCTGTGCTAGCTAACTTCCCCTCTGTGTCTGTGCTGGCTAACTGTCCCTCTGTGTCTGTGCTAGCGAACTTCCCCTCTGTGTCTGTGCTAGCTAACTTCCCCTCTGTGTCTGTGCTGGCTAACTTCCTCTCTGTGTCTGTGCTAGCTAACTGCCCCTCTATGTCTGTGCTAGCTCACTGTCCCTCGGTGTCTGTGCTAGCTCACTGTCCCTCTGTGTCTATGCTAGATCACTGCCCCTCTGTGTCTGTGCTGGCTAACTGTCCCTCTGTGTCTGTGCTAGCTAACTGTCCCTCTGTGTCTATGCTAGCTAACTGTCCCTCTGTGTCTGTGCTAGCTAACTGTCTCCGTGTCTGTGCTAGCTAGCTGCCCCTCTGTGTCTGTGCTAGCTAACTGTCTCTGTGTCTGTGCTGGCTAACTGTCCCTCTGTGTCTGTGCTAGCTAACTGTCTCTGTGTCTGTGCTAGCTAACTGTCCCTTTGTGTCTGTGCTAGCTAACTGTCCCTCTGTGTCTGTGCTAGCTAACTTCCCTCTGTGTCTGTGCTAGCTAACTGTCTCCGTGTCTGTGCTAGCTAGCTGCCCCTCTGTGTCTGTGCTAGCTAACTGTCTCTGTGTCTGTGCTAGCTAACTGTCCCTCTGTGTCTGTGCTAGCTAACTTCCCTCTGTGTCTGTGCTAGCTAACTTCCCTCTGTGTCTATGCTAGCTAACTGTCTCTGTGTCTGTGCTAGCTAACTGTCTCCGTGTCTGTGCTAGCTAGCTGCCCCTCTGTGTCTGTGCTAGCTAACTGTCTCTGTGCCTGTGCTAGCTAACTGCCTCTCTGTGTCTGTGCTAGCTAACTTCCCTCTGTGTCTGTGCTAGCTAAGTGCCCCTCTGTGTCTGTGCTAGCTCACTGCCCCTCTGTGTCTATGCTAGCTAACTGTCCCTCTGTGTCTGTGCTGGCTAACTGTCCCTCTGTGTCTGTGCTAGCTAACTGTCCCTCTGTGTCTATGCTAGCTAACTGTCCCTCTGTGTCTGTGCTAGCTAACTGTCTCTGTGTCTGTGCTAGCTAGCTGCCCCTCTGTGTCTGTGCTAGCTAACTTCCCCTCTGTGTCTGTGCTGGCTAACTGTCCCTCTGTGTCTGTGCTAGATAACTGTCCCTCTGTGTCTATGCTAGCTAACTGTCCCTCTGTGTCTATGCTAGCTAACTGTCCCTCTGTGTCTGTGCTAGCTAACTGTCTCCGTGTCTGTGCTAGCTAACTGCCTCTCTGTGTCTGTGCTAGCTAGCTGCCCCTCTGTGTCTGTGCTAGCTAACTGTCTCTGTGTCTGTGCTAGCTAACTGCCTCTCTGTGTCTGTGCTAGCTAACTTCCCTCTGTGTCTGTGCTAGCTAAGTGCCCCTCTGTGTCTGTGCTAGCTAACTGTCCCTCTGTGTCTATGCTAGCTAACTGTCCCTCTGTGTCTGTGCTAGCTAACTGTCCCTCTGTGTCTATGCTAGCTAACTGTCCCTCTGTGTCTGTGCTAGCTAACTGTCTCCGTGTCTGTGCTAGCTAACTGCCTCTCAGTGTCTGTGCTAGCTAACTTCCCTCTGTGTCTGTGCTAGCTAACAGTCCCTCTGTGTCTGTGCTAGCTAAGTGCCCCTCTGTGTCTATGCTAGCTAACTTCCCTCTGTGTCTGTGCTGGCTAACTGTCCCTCTGTGTCTGTGCTAGCTAACTTCCCCTCTGTGTCTGTGCTGGCTAACTGCACCTCTGTGTCTATGCTATCTAACTGTCCCTCTGTGTCTGTGCTAGCTAACTTCCCCTCTGTGTCTGTGCTGGCTAACTGTCCCTCTGTGTCTGTGCTAGCGAACTTCCCCTCTGTGTCTGTGCTAGCTAACTTCCCCTCTGTGTCTGTGCTGGCTAACTTCCTCTCTGTGTCTGTGCTAGCTAACTGCCCCTCTATGTCTGTGCTAGCTCACTGTCCCTCGGTGTCTGTGCTAGCTCACTGTCCCTCTGTGTCTATGCTAGATCACTGCCCCTCTGTGTCTGTGCTGGCTAACTGTCCCTCTGTGTCTGTGCTAGCTAACTGTCCCTCTGTGTCTATGCTAGCTAACTGTCCCTCTGTGTCTGTGCTAGCTAACTGTCTCCGTGTCTGTGCTAGCTAGCTGCCCCTCTGTGTCTGTGCTAGCTAACTGTCTCTGTGTCTGTGCTGGCTAACTGTCCCTCTGAGTCTGTGCTAGCTAACTATCTCTGTGTCTGTGCTAGCTAACTGTCCCTCTGTGTCTGTGCTAGCTAACTGTCCCTCTGTGTCTGTGCTAGCTAACTTCCCTCAGTGTCTGTGCTAGCTAACTGTCTCCGTGTCTGTGCTAGCTAGCTGCCCCTCTGTGTCTGTGCTAGCTAACTGTCTCTGTGTCTGTGCTAGCTAACTGTCCCTCTGTGTCTGTGCTAGCTAACTTCCCTCTGTGTCTGTGCTAGCTAACTTCCCTCTGTGTCTATGCTAGCTAACTGTCTCTGTGTCTGTGCTAGCTAACTGTCTCCGTGTCTGTGCTAGCTCGCTGCCCCTCTGTGTCTGTGCTAGCTAACTGTCTCTGTGTCTGTGCTAGCTCACTGCCTCTCTGTGTCTGTGCTAGCTAACTTCCCTCTGTGTCTCTGCTAGCTAAGTGCCCCTCTGTGTCTGTGCTAGCTCACTGCCCCTCTGTGTCTATGCTAGCTAACTGTCCCTCTGTGTCTGTGCTGGCTAACTGTCCCTCTGTGTCTGTGCTAGCTAACTGTCCCTCTGTGTCTATGCTAGCTAACTGTCCCTCTGTGTCTGTGCTAGCTAACTGTCTCTGTGTCTGTGCTAGCTAGCTGCCCCTCTGTGTCTGTGCTAGCTAACTTCCCCTCTGTGTCTGTGCTGGCTAACTGTCCCTCTGTGTCTGTGCTAGATAACTGTCCCTCTGTGTCTGTGCTAGCTAACTGCCTCTCTGTGTCTGTGCTAGCTAGCTGCCCCTCTGTGTCTGTGCTAGCTAACTGTCTCTGTGTCTGTGCTAGCTAACTGCCTCTCTGTGTCTGTGCTAGCTAACTTCCCTCTGTGTCTGTGCTAGCTAAGTGCCCCTCTGTGTCTGTGCTAGCTAACTGTCCCTCTGTGTCTATGCTAGCTAACTGTCCCTCTGTGTCTGTGCTAGCTAACTGTCCCTCTGTGTCTGTGCTAGCTAACTGTCTCCGTGTCTGTGCTAGCTAACTGCCTCTCAGTGTCTGTGCTAGCTAACTTCCCTCTGTGTCTGTGCTAGCTAACAGTCCCTCTGTGTCTGTGCTAGCTAACAGTCCCTCTGTGTCTGTGCTAGCTAAGTGCCCCTCTGTGTCTGTGCTAGCTCACTGCCCCTCTGTGTCTATGCTAGCTAACTTCCCTCTGTGTCTGTGCTGGCTAACTGTCCCTCTGTGTCTGTGCTAGCTAACTGCCTCTCTGTGTCTGTGCTGGCTAACTTCCCTCTGTGTCTGTGCTAGCTAACTGCCTCTCTGTGTCTGTGCTGTCTAACTGTCCCTCTGTGTCTGTGCTAGCTAACTTCCCTCTGTGTCTGTGCTAGCTAACTTCCCTCTGTGTCTGTGCTAGCTAACTGCCTCTCTGTGTCTGTGCTGGCTAACTGTCCCTCTGTGTCTGTGCTAGCTAACTTCCACTCTGTGTCTGTGCTGGCTAACTGCACCTCTGTGTCTGTGCTAGCTAACTGTCCCTCTGTGTCTGTGCTAGCTAACTTCCCTCTGTGTCTGTGCTAGCTAACTGTCCCTCTGTGTCTATGCTAGCTAACTGCCTCTCTGTGTCTGTGCTAGCTAACTGTCCCTCTGTGTCTGTGCTAGCCAACTTCCACTCTGTGTCTGTGCTGGCTAACTGCACCTCTGTGTCTGTGCTAGCTAACTTCCTCTCTGTGTCCGTGCTGGCTAACTGTCCCTCTGTGTCTGTGCTGGCTAACTGCACCTCTCTGTCTGTGCTAGCTAACTTCCTCTCTGTGTCCGTGCTGGCTAACTGTCCCTCTGTGTCTGTGCTGGCTAACTGTCCCTCTGTGTCTATGCTGGCTAACTGTCCCTCTGTGTCTGTGCTAGCGAACTGTCCCTCTGTGTCTGTGCTAGCTAACTGTCCCTCTGTGTCTATGCTAGCTAACTTCCCTCTCTGTCTGTGCTAGCTAACTGTCCCTCTGATTCTGTGCTAGCTAACTGCCCCTCTGTGTCTATGCTGGCTAACTTCCCTCTCTGTGTCTGTGCTAGCTAACTGTCCCTCTGTGTCTGTGCGAGCTAACTGCCCCTCTGTGTCTATGCTGGCTAACTGTCCCTCTGTGTCTGTGCTAGCGAACTGTCCCTCTGTGTCTGTGCTAGCTAACTGTCCCTCTGTGTCTATGCTAGCTAACTTCCCTCTCTGTCTGTGCTAGCTAACTGTCCCTCTGTGTCTATGCTAGCTAACTGCACCTCTGTGTCTGTGCTGGCTAACTTCCCCTCTGTGTCTGTGCTGGCTAACTGTCCCTCTGTGTCTATGCTAGCTAACTTCCCCTCTGTGTCTGTGCTAGCTAACTGCCCCTCTATGTCTGTGCTAGCTCACTGTCCCTCTGTGTCTATGCTAGCTAACTGTCTCTGTGTCTGTGCTAGCTAACTGTCCCTCTGTGTCTATGCTAGCTAACTGTCCCTCTGTGTCTATGCTAGCTCACTGTCCCTCTGTATCTATGCTAGCTAACTTCCCCTCTGTGTCTGTGCTAGCTAACTTCCCCTCTGTGTCTGTGCTGGCTAACTTCCTCTCTGTGTCTGTGCTAGCTAACTGCCCCTCTGTGTCTGTGCTGGCTAACTGCCCCTCTATATCTGTGCTAGCTCACTGTCCCTCTGTGTCTATGCTGGCTAACTGCCCCTCTGTGTCTATGCTAGCTCACTGCCCCTCTGTATCTATGCTAGCTAACTTCCCCTCTGTGTCTGTGCTAGCTAACTTCCCCTCTGTGTCTGTGCTGGCTAACTTCCTCTCTGTGTCTGTGCTAGCTAACTGCCCCTCTATGTCTGTGCTAGCTCACTGTCCCTCGGTGTCTGTGCTAGATCACTGCCCCTCTGTGTCTGTGCTAGCTAACTGTCTCTGTGTCTGTGCTAGCTAACTTCCCTCTGTGTCTGTGCTGGCTAACTGTCCCTCTGTGTCTATGCTAGCTAACTTCCCTCTCTGTCTGTGCTAGCTAACTGTCCCTCTGTGTCTATGCTAGCTAACTGCACCTCTGTGTCTGTGCTGGCTAACTTCCCCTCTGTGTCTGTGCTGGCTAACTGTCCCTCTGTGTCTATGCTAGCTAACTGTCCCTCTGTGTCTATGCTAGCTAACTGCACCTCTGTGTCTGTGCTGGCTAACTTCCCCTCTGTGTCTGTGCTAGCTAACTGCCTCTCTGTGCCTGTGCTAGCTAACTTCCCCTCTGTGTCTGTGCTAGCTAACTGCCTCTCTGTGTCTGTGCTAGCTAACTTCCCCTCTGTGTCTGTGCTAGCTAACTGCCCCTCTATGTCTGTGCTAGCTCACTGTCCCTCTGTGTCTATGCTAGCTAACTGTCTCTGTGTCTGTGCTAGCTAACTGTCCCTCTGTGTCTATGCTAGCTAACTGTCCCTCTGTGTCTATGCTAGCTCACTGTCCCTCTGTATCTATGCTAGCTAACTTCCCCTCTGTGTCTGTGCTAGCTAACTTCCCCTCTGTGTCTGTGCTGGCTAACTTCCTCTCTGTGTCTGTGCTAGCTAACTGCCCCTCTGTGTCTGTGCTGGCTAACTGCCCCTCTATATCTGTGCTAGCTCACTGTCCCTCTGTGTCTATGCTGGCTAACTGCCCCTCTGTGTCTATGCTAGCTCACTGCCCCTCGGTGTCTGTGCTAGATCACTGCCCCTCTGTGTCTGTGCTAGCTAACTGTCTCTGTGTCTGTGCTAGCTAACTTCCCTCTGTGTCTGTGCTGGCTAACTGTCCCTCTGTGTCTATGCTAGCTAACTGTCCCTCTGTGTCTGGGCTAGCTAACTGTCTCTGTGTCTGTGCTAGCTAACTTCCCTCTGTGTCTGTGCGAGCTAACTGTCTCTGTGTCTGTGCTAGCTAACTGCCCCTCTGTGTCTGTGCTAGCTAACTGTCTCTGTGTCTGTGCTAGCTAACTGCCTCTCTGTGTCTGTGCTAGCTAACTGTCTCTGTGTCTGTGCTAGCTAACTGCCTCTCTGTGTCTGTGCTAGCTAACTTCCCTCTGTGTCTGTGCTAGCTAACTGCCCCTCTGTGTCTATGCTAGCTAACTGTCCCTCTGCGTCTGTGCTAGCTAACTGTCTCTGTGTCTGTGCTAGCTAACTGCCTCTCTGTGTCTGTGCTAGCCAACTTCCCCCTGTGTCTGTGCTAGCTAACTGCCCCTCTGTGTCTATGCTAGCTAACTGTCCCTCTGTGTCTGTGCTAGCTAACTGTCCCTCTGTGTCTGTGCTAGCTAACTGCCCCTCTGTGTCTATGCTAGCTAACTGTCCCTCTGTGTCTGTGCTAGCTAACTGTCTCTCATTGTCTGTGCTAGCTAACTGTCTCTGTGTCTGTGCTAGCTAACTGTCTCTGTGTCTGTGCTAGCTAACTGCCTCTCTGTGTCTGTGCTAGCTAACTTCCCTCTGTGTCTTTGCTAGCTAACTGCCCCTCTGTGTCTATGCTAGCTAACTGTCCCTCTGTGTCTGTGCTAGCTAACTGTCTCTGTGTCTGTGCTAGCTAACTGTCTCTGTGTCTGTGCTAGCTAACTGCCTCTCTGTGTCTGTGCTAGCTAACTTCCCTCTGTGTCTGTGCTAGCTAAATGCCCCTCTGTGTCTATGCTAGCTAACTGTCCCTCTGTGTCTGTGCTAGCTAACTGTCTCTGTGTCTGTGCTAGCTAACTGCCTCTCTGTGTCTGTGCTAGCTAACTTCCCTCTGTGTCTGTGCTAGCTAACTTCCCCTCTGTGTCTGTGCTAGCTAACTGCCCCTCTGTGTCTATGCTAGCTAACTGTCCCTCTGTGTCTGTGCTAGCTAACTGCCTCTCTGTGTCTGTGCTAGCTAACTTCCTCTCTGTGTCTGTGCTAGCTAACTTCCCTCTGTGTCTGTGCTAGCTAACTTCCCTCTGTGTCTGTGCTAGCTAACTGTCCCTCTGTGTCTGTGCTAGCTAACTTCCCTCTGTGTCTGTGCTAGCTAACTGCCTCTCTGTGTCTGTGCTAGCTAACTGCCTCTCTGTGTCTGGGCTAGCTAACTGTCCCTCTGTGTCTGTGCTAGCTAACTGCCTCTCTGTGTCTGTGCTAGCTAACTGCCTCTCTGTGTCTGTGCTAGCTAACTTCCCTCTGTGTCTGTGCTAGCTAACTGTCCCTCTGTGTCTGTGCTAGCTAACTGCCTCTCTGTGTCTGTGCTAGCTAACTTCCCTCTGTGTCTGTGCTGGCTAACTGTCCCTCTGTGTCTCTGCTAGCTAACTTCCCCTCTGTGTCTGTGCTAGCTAACTGCCCCTCTGTGTCTGTGCTAGCTCACTGTCCCTCTGTGTCTGTGCTAGCTAACTGTCCCTCTGTGTCTATGCTAGCTAACTGCCTCTCTGTGTCTGTGCTAGCTCACTGCCCCTCTGTGTCTATGCTAGCTAACTTCCGCTCTGTGTCTGTGCTAGCTAACTTCCCTCTGTGTCTATGCTAACTAACTGCCTCTCTGTGTCTGTGCTGGCTAACTGTCCCTCTATATCTATGCTAGCTAACCTCCCCTCTGTGTCTGTGCTAGCTAGCTTCCCTCTGTGTCTGTGCTAGCTAACTGTCCCTCTATATCTATGCTAGCTAACCTCCCCTCTGTGTCTATGCTAACTAACTGCCTCTCTGTGTCTGTGCTGGCTAACTGTCCCTCTATATCTATGCTAGCTAACCTCCCCTCTGTGTCTGTGCTAGCTAACTTCCCTCTGTGTCTGTGCTAGCTAACTGTCCCTCTGTGTCTATGCTAGCTAACTTCCCTCTGTGTCTGTGCTAGCTAACTGTCCCTCTGTGTCTGTGCTAGCTAACTGCCCCTCTGTGTCTATGCTAGGTAACTTCCCTCTGTGTCTGTGCTAGCTAACGTCCGCTCTGTGTCTGTGCTAGCTAACTTCCCTCTGTGTCTGTGCTAGCTAACGTCCGCTCTGTGTCTGTGCTAGCTAACTTCCCTCTGTGTCTGTGCTAGCTAACTTCCCTCTGTGTCTATGCTAGCTAACTTCCCTCTGTGTCTGTGCTAGCTAACTTCCCTCTGTGTCTATGCTAGCTAACTGCCCCTCTGTGTCTATGCTAGGTAACTTCCCTCTGTGTCTATGCTAGCTAGCTTCCCCTCTGTGTCTATGCTAGGTAACCTCCCTCTGTGTCTATGCTGGCTAACTGTCCCTCTGTGTCTATGCTAGCTAACTTCCCTCTGTGTCTGTGCTAGCTAACTTCCCCTCTGTGTCTGTGCTAGCTAACTTCCCCTCTGTGTCTGTGCTAGCTAACTGCCCCTCTGTGCCTATGCTAGGTAACTTCCCTCTGTGTCTATGCTAGCTAACTTCCTCTCTGTGTCTGTGCTAGCTAACTGTCCCTCAGTGTCTGTGCTAGCTAACTGTCCCTCTGTGTCTATGCTAGCTAACTTCCCTCTGTGTCTGTGCTAGCTAACCTCCCTCTGTGTCTATGCTAGCAAACTGTCCCATCTGTGTCTGTACTGGCTAACTGTCCCACTGTGTCTGTGCTAGCTAACCTCCCCTCTGTGTCTGTGCTAGATAACTGTCCCTCTGTGTCTGTGCTAGCTAACTGCCCCTCTGTGTCTGTGTTAGCTAACTTCCCCTCTGTGTCTGTGCTAGCTAACTGCACCTCTGTGTCTGTGCTGGCTAACTGCCCCTCTGTGTCTGTGCTAGCTAACTTCCCTCTGTGTCTGTGCTAGCTAACTGTCTCTCTGTGCCTGTGTTAGCTAACTTCCCCTCTGTGTCTGTGCTAGCTAACTGCCCCTCTGTGTCTATGCTAGGTAACTTCCCTCTGTGTCTGTGCTAGCTAACTGTCTCTCTGTGCCTGTGTTAGCTAACTTCCCCTCTGTGTCTGTGCTAGCTAACTGTCCCTCTGTGTCTGTGCTGGCTAACTGCCCCTCTGTGTCTGTGCTAGCTAACTTTCCCTCTGTGTCTGTGCTACCCAGGGGCTGGTTTAGCACACTGGGCTACCCAGGGGCTGGTTTAGCACACTGGGCTAAATCGCTGGCTTTTAATGCAGACCAAGGCAGGCCGGCAGCACGGTTCGATTCCCGTACCAGCCTCCCCGAACAGGCGCTGGAATGTGGTGACTTGGGGCTTTTCACAGTAACTTCATTGAAGCCTACTCGTGATAACAGAGGGTAAGTCAGCTAGCACAGACACAGAGGGGAGGTTAGCTAGCACAGCCACAGAGGGAAGTTAGCTAGCACAGACAGGAAGTTGAAATGAAAATCGCTTCCCTCTGTGTCTGTGGTAGCTAACCTCCCCTCTGTGTCTGTGCAAGCTAACTTCCCCTCTGTGTCTGTGTGGTGAACGTATGCTATTTACAATTCACCACAGCACTGTGTTGTATTATGTTGATGCCCTTGTGGGCTCCGCCCCCTCGGGGTTTGTATATAAACCAGTAAGCCTGTAGGCGGCACTCAGTACAGAGCAGTCGCAGGCAGGCACAGATCTAGCATATTAAAACCACTTCGCTTCTACTCTTCGTCTCGTGTGAATTAATACGCTAAGATATCGCAATGGAAGCCGCCCTCAAACCTGACCGACTGGAACTCAACCCGCAGCTTAAGCCAAGGGCATCTTTTCGCACTGGCTCCGCTGCTTTGAGGCCTACATCGCCGCCTCCATCTCGCCCGCCGTCACCGAGGCACAGGAGCTGAGTCTCCTCCACGCCCGGGTGAGCCACAGAATCTCCGTACTAATCGAGGAAGCGATTCTGAAAAGACATTACGTGAGGCCGGTGAACGAAGTGTTCACGCGGCATCTCCTCACTACTCGTCGTCAACGACCCGGGAATCGCTGGAGGAATACCTACGCGACCGGAGGGTACTTGCTCGAAACTGCAATTACAAGGACGTCACGGCCTCGCAGCATATGGAACTCGCCATTCGGGACACCTATGTAGCTAGAGTCCGGTCCAACTATGTCAGACAGCGCCCGCTCGAAAAGGGCGCCCTTGTGGTAAACCACTGTTGCACCTGTATTAGGTGATGCGCGGTAGGACCTGTACTACAGGTTCGCCGGTAGTCCCTGCCTGCTGGCTCCGCCCAGGCGGGGCATAAATATGTGTGTCCTCCAGCCAGCAGCCATTTCGCCAGCTCCTGTGGGAGGCCACACATCTGACAGCAATAAAGCCTCAGTTAGATTCAACTATTGTCTTTGTCCAATTGATCGTGCCTCAATTTATTGCTATCAGTTTCTAAGGATGGACATCCGTATCAAACCGGATCGCCTGCAACTGGATCCGCAGTCAAGCAACGCCAGAAAGGACTTCCAGCACTGGCTAGCTTGCTTTGAGGCGTATATCAACGCGGCACCAATCCCTGTTCCGGAGGCTCAGAAGATTCAGATTTTATATTCCAGGTTGAGCTCCAAAGTCTTTCCGTTAATCTAGGACGCGCCGAACTACGCCGAAGCCTTGACTCTACTCAAGGACAACTACGCACAGAAAACGAACACACTCTTCGCCAGGCACGCACTCGCCACTCGCTCTCAACTCCCTGGTGAGTCCATAGAAGACTTCTGGCAGGCCCTAACCCCACTCGTCTGGGACTGTGACTGTCAGGCTGTTACGGCCACGGAACACTCAGACCTCCTAATGCGGGACGCTTTTGTGACTGGAATTGGGTCAGATCTCATACGCCAGCGACTCCAAGAAGGGGCCACGCGCGACCTCGCAGAAACTAAAACGCTAGCACTCACCATGACGGTCGCCCTGCGCAATGTCCAGTCCTACACCCCCAGCTGTGCGGCCCACCCCTCCCACGCTTCGTGAACCCCACAGACAGCTGCCCCAGTGGGGGCGCTGCCCACCCAATACGCCTGCGCTGCACGCCAGCCAGCGAACCCCACGGGCCCCCGATGCTATTTTTGCGGCCAACAGAAGCACCCCCGCCAACGCTGCCCGGCCCGCGCTGCCCTTTGTAAAGCCTGCGGGAAGAAGGGCCACTTCGCCGCGGTGCGCCAGGCCCACTCAGTAGCCGCTATCACCCCCACCCCCCTCGGCCACGGACAATGGGCGCCGCCATCCCCCCCCCTCAGACCACGTGCAGCCAGTGGGCGCCGCCATCTTCCCCTCCACGCAACACGTGCGTTCCATGGGTGCCGCCATCTTGTTCCACCCCTGCAACGTGCGTTCCATGGGCGCTGCCATTTTGTAACCCTCAAGATCTTTGGGCGCCACCATCTTGTCTACCCCTCAGCACGTGGGCACCACCAGCGTTCCAGGACCCGGCTCACCAGCCGCCCCATTATCCGACGACCAACCAGGAATCGCCTCCATGTCAATCGAACAGTCTCGTCCACATAACCTGACCAACGCATCCACCAGCGTGAAAGTCGACGGACATGTAACCTCCTGCCCGCTGGACTCCGGGAGCACCGAAAGCTTCATACACCAGGATACGGTAAGGTGCTGCTCCCTCACGATACACCCCGCCAACCAAAAAATCTCTCTGTCCTCCGGTTCTTATTGCATAGTGATCCGGGGGTACTGTAGTCACGCTCACGGTCTAGGGCGTAGAATTCAGCAGCTTCCGCCTCTACGTCCTCCCTAATCTCTGCGCTGCACTAATCCTCGGCCTGGACTTCCAGTGCAACCTCCAGAGCCTAACTCTGAAATTCGGCAGGCCCCTACCACCCCTTACTGTGTACGGCCTCGCGACCCTCGAGGTCGACCCACCTTCCCTCTTTGCCAATCTAACTCCAGATTGCAAACCCATCGCCACCAGGAGCAGACGGTACAGCACCCAGGACAAGACCTTCATCAGGTCCGAAGTCCAGTTGCTGCTTCGGGAAGGCATCATCGAGGCCAGCAACAGCCCCTGGAGAGGTCAAGTGGTAGTAGTTAAAACTGGGGAGATACACCGAATGGTCGTGGACTACAGCCAGACCATTAACCGGTACACGCAGCTCGACGCGTACCCCCTCCCACGTATATCTGACATGGTAAACGAGATTGCGCATTACCGGGTCTTCTCAACGGTAGACCTGAAATCTGCCTACCACCAGCTCCCCATCCATAAATGGGACCGTCCATACACCGCCTTTGAGGCAGACGGCCGCCTATACCACTTCCATAGGGTCCCCTTCGGCGTCACAAACGGGGTCTCGGTCTTCCAAAGGGAGATAGACCGAATGGCCGACCAGTACGGGTTGAGGGCCACCTTTCCGTACCTCGACAACGTCACCATCTGCAGCCATGATCAGCAGGACCACAACGTCAACCGTGCTAATTTTCTCCACACCGCTACTCTCCTAAACCTCAATTACAAGAAGGAGAAGTGCGTGTTCCGCACAAACCGTTTCGCCACCCTCGGCTATATGGTCCAGAACGGAGTTCTGAGGCCCGATCCCGACTGCATGCACCCCTTCATGGAGCTCCCCCTCCACCACTGCCCCAAGATCCTCAAACGCTGCCTGGGGTTCTTTTCGTACTAGCTCAGTGGGTCCCAAACTATGCGGACAAGGCCCGCCCACTCATACAGTCCACCCAGTTTCCCCTGATGGCCGAGGCCCAACAGGCCTTCGCCCGGATCAGAGCTGATATTGCCAAGGCTACAATGCACGCTGTAGATGAGACACTGCTCTTCCAAGTAGAAAGCGACGCATCAGACGTCGCCCTTGCCGCCACCCTCAATCAGGCAGGCAGGCCCGTGGCATTCTTTTCCCGCACCCTTCATGCCTCTGAAATTCGGCACTCATCCGTCGAAAAGGAGGCCCAAGCTATGCGGCATTGGAGGCATTACCTGGCCGGCAGGAGATTCACTCTCCTCACTGACCAACGGTCGGTAGCCTTCATGTTCAACAACACACAGCGGGGCAAGATCAAGAACAATAAAATCTTGAGGTGGAGGATCGAGCTCTCCACCTACAATTACGAGATTATGTATCGCCCCGGCAAACTGAACGAGCCCCCAGACGCCCTATCATGAGGTACATGTGCCAGCGCACAGGTAGACCGACTCCGGGCCCTGCACGACAGCCTTTGTCACCCAGGAGTCACACGGTTGTACCACTTCATTAAGGCACGAAATCTGCCCTACTCCGTCGAGGAAATAAGGACAATCACCAGGGACTGCCAGGTCTGTGCGGAGTGCAAGCCGCACTTCTACCGGCCGGACCGCGTGCGCCTGGTGAAGGCTTCCCGCCCCTTTGAACGCCTCAGTGTGGACTCCCCTCCACCGACCGTCACACATATTTTCTCAGTGTGATCGACGAATACTCCAGATTCCCCTTTGCCATCCCATGCCCCGACATGACGTCTGCCACCGTCATTAAAACCCTCAACACAATCTTCGCTCTGTTCAGTTTCCCCACCTACATCCACAGTGACAGAGGATCCTCATTCATGAGTGATAAGCTGCGTCAGTTCCTGCTCAGCAGGGGTATCGCCTCCAGCAGAACAACAAGCTGTAACCCCTGGGGAAACGGACAGGTAGAAAGGGAGAATGGGACGGTATGGAGGGCCGCCCAGCTGGCCCTACGGTCCAGGAACCTCCCGGCCTCCCGCTGGCAGGAGGTCCTCCCTGATGCACTCCACTCCATTCGCTCATTACTCTGCACTGCCACTAACAATACACCCCATGAACGTCTTTTTGCCTTCCCCAGGAAGTCCACATCCGGGGTGTTGCTCCCGACTTGGCTCGCAGCTCCGGGAACGTGCATCCTCGTAAGCACGTCCGACTCCACAAGGTGGACCCGTATGTGGAGAGGGTGCACTTATAGACATAGAACATAGAACAATACAGCGCAGTACAGGCCCTTCGGCCCACGATGTTGCACCGAAACAAAAGCCACCTAACCTACACTATGCCATTATCATCCATATGTTTATCCAATAAACTTTTAAATGCCCTCACTTGCTCCACACAAACCCCTAATACGCCTACGTTGCGTTCCCCGACGGCCGCCAGGATACTGTCTCCCTCAGGCACCTGGCACCAGCAGGTTCCACCCCCACACCCCCTCCGCCCCCGGTGCCACCCTCCCCTCCCCCGTCACTCCCAACAGCACCCCCCCAGGACCATCCGTCCTCCCCCTGCCCACGCCCGACGATGAAGAGGATTTTGGCACGCTCCCGGAGTCACCATCGACCAGATCAGCACCAACATCGCCGACACCACTGTGTCGCTCCCAGAGGAACATCAAGGCCCCGGAGCGGCCAAACCTCTGACCGGTCCACCGGACATCAAAGGACATTTGTTTGCTCAAATCCTGTAAATATTAACTCATTGTTGTATATCGTTATCCACCACACCCGCCAGACTCAATTTTTAACATGGGGTGAATGTGGTAAACCACTGTTGCACCTGTATGAGGTGATGTACGGTAGGACCTGTACTACAGGTTCACCGGTAGTCCCTGACTGCTGGCTCCGCCCAGGAGGCGGGGTATAAATATGCGTGTCCTCCAACCAGCAGCCATTTCGCCAGCTGCTGTGGGAGGCCACACATCTGATAGCAATAAAGCCTCAGTTGGATTCAACTATCGTCTTTGTCCAATTGATCGTGCCTCAATTTATTGCTATCAGTTTCTGAGGATGGGCCTCCGTATCAAACCGGATCGCCTGTAACTGGATCCGCACTCAAGCGACGCCAGAAAGGACTTCCAGCACTGGCTAGCTTGCTTCGAGGTGTATATCAATGCGGCACCAACCCCGACCTAGAAGAGACGGTAAAACTATCCACTTCCTCAGAAGTAGCTCTCCAGCGCCTAAATGCTTTCCCCTCCGACCACGCGATTCCCTCGTGGTCACCCGACCAGAGGGTGTCCCAGGCCTGTGCCGCGCGGCTGCCCGCCCAACCCAGGGCGCGCCCTGCTATTTCTGCGGTCAGAACCAGCACCTCAGGCAGCGTTGCCCGGCTCAGAACGCGACCTGTAGCGACTGCGGCAAGAATGGACATTTTGCCAAAGTCTGTTTGGCCCGACCCAAAGCTCCTAAATCGCAGGCCCGACACACAGGCCCGCAGAGCACGCAGCGTGGCTGCGTGCCTGCCGGTACCGCCCCCTTCTGATGCATCATCCAACTCGTGCTACATGTGGGGGCCGCCATCTTTAACCCTAACCGATACGTGCGACTCATGGGGGCCGCCATCTTGGTCGTCATCTTCAATGCAGCCCGACACATGCGACTGACGGGGGCCGCCATCTTGGCCATCATCTTCAACGCCGCCAGACACGTGCGACCGACGGGGGCCGCCATCTTGGGACCACCCCGCTACCTCTGACCACGCTGGCTACCCGCAGCTCGGCGCTGTCACCCTCGACCAGTCACGGCCCAAGCACCACAGGAACTCGATGATGACTGTCGGGTCAATGGGCACGAAACGTCCTGTCTGTTTGACTCTGGGGGCACAGAGAGCTTCATACATCCAAACACGGTAAGGCACTGCTCTCTCCAGATTTCCCCCACATCCCAAACAATCTCCCTCGCTTCTGGATCACATTTGCTGCAGATCCGGGGGTACTGTGTCACGAACTTCGCGATACAGGGCACCGAGTACGCCAATTTTAAACTCTATGTCCTCCCCCATCTCTGCGCTCCTATCCTGTTAAGACTGGACTTCCAGTGCAACCTGCAGACTACAGCCAAACCATAAATAGGTACACGCAACTCGATGCGTACCCCCTTCCCCATATAGCGGACATGGTGAATCAGATTGCACACTACCGGGTTCTCTTCACGGTAGATCTGAAGTCCGCATACCATCAGCTTCCAATCTGCCCGGAAGACCGCCACTACACGGCCTTTGAGGCAGACGGCTGCCTCTTCCACTTCCTCAGGGTCCTCTTCGGCAACACCAACGGGGTCTCGGTCTTCCAAAGAACGATGGACAGAATGGTGGACCAGTACGGGCTGCGGGTCATGTTCCCGTACTTGGATAACGTCACCATCTGCGGCCATGATCAGCAGGACCACGACGCTAACCTTCAGAATTTCGTCCAAACCGCCCAAGCAATCAATCTCACCTACAACAAGGAGAAATGCGTTTTCCGCACAACCCGACTAGCCATCCTCGGCTATGTCGTGGAAAACGGAGTCCTAGGGCCCGATCCCCGACCGCATGCGCCCCCTCCTGCAACTCCCCCTTCCCCACTGCCCAAGGCCCTGAAAAGATGCCTCGGGTTCTTTTCATATTATGCCCAGTGGATCCCAAACTATGCAGACAAAGCCCGGCCACCTATCAAAGCCACCACCTTCCCCCTGACGACTGAGGCCCGCCTGGCCTTCAGCCGCAAAAAGGCAAACATTACCAAGGCTGCGATGCATGCGGTGGACGAGTCCATCCCCTTCCAGGTGGAGAGCGGCGCGTCAGATGTCGCCCTGGCCACTACCCTTAACCAGGCAGGCAGGCCCGTGCCCTTTTTTCCCGTACCCTCAATGCCTCCGAGATTCAACACTCCTCGGTCGAAAAGGAAGCTCAAGCCATCGTGGAAGCTGTGCGGCATTGGAGGCACTACCTGGCTGGTAGGAGGTTCACCGTCGTCACCGACCAACGGTCGGTAGCCTTCATGTTCAACAACACACAGCGGGGCAAGATCAAGAATGATAAAATCTTGAGGTGGAGAATCGAACTCTCCACCTATAATTACGATATTGTGTAATGTCCGGGGAAGCTCAATGAGCCCCCAGATGCCCTGTCCCGTGGCACATGCACCAGCGCGCAAGATGACCGACTCCGGGTCATCCACAATGACCTCTGTCACCCGGGGGTCACCCGGCTTCTCCACTTCATCAAGGCCCACAACCTGCCCTACTCCACCGAGGAGGTCAGGGCCATGACCAGGGACTGCCAAGTCTGCGCGGAGTGCAAGCCGCACTTCTATCGGCCAGACCAGGCCCACCTGGTGAAGACATCCCGCCCCTTTGAGCGTCTCAGCATCAATTTCAAAGGGCCCCTTCCCTCCACTGACCGCAACGCGTATTTTCTTCATGTCGATGACGAGTACTCCCGTTTCCCCTTTGCCATCCCATGCCCCGACATGACCGCGCCCACTGTCATTAAGGCCCTGTATAGCATCTTCACCCTGTTCGGTTTCCCCACTTCCAGTGACCGGGGCTCCTCGTTTATGAGCGATGAGCTGCATCAGTACCTGCTCGGGAAGGGCATTGCCTCGAGCAGGACTACCAGCTACAACCCCCCAGGGAAACGGTCAGGTGGAGAGGGAGAACGCGACGGTATGGTAGGCCGTCCTTCTGGCCCTATGGTCTAGAAGTCTCCCAGTTTCCCGCCGGCAGGAGATCCGCCCCGATGTGCTCCACTCCATTAGGTCGCTCCTCTGCACAGCCACGAACAGACCCCTCATGCCCGCCTGTTTGTCTTCCCCAGGAAATCCACCTCCGGGATCTCGCTTCCGTCCTGGCTGATAACACCGGGCCCTGGTCGAGAGGGTGCAGCTCCTTCATGCCAACCCCCAGTATGCCTACGTGGCGCACCACAACGGCCGACAAGATACAGTCTCCCTCCGGGATCAGGCACCCGCAGGTTCCCCTGCGACCATCACCTACCCCCCCCCCACCCCACTCCGGACACCGCCCCCGCCCCTACTTGGCCTACACCAACCCCTCCCCACATCGCCGACCCACTGTGATGAAGCTCCAGGCGACACGCTCCCGGAGTCAACGAGCCCAACACCCGTGCCTGCAGCGATGAGTTCAACACCCGTGTCCTCAGTGAAGCCGGAGCTGAGGCGATAACGGAGAACAATCAAGGCGCCGGACAGACTCGATCTGTGAGCCCACTTCACCCCCGCTGGACTTCAATTTTTTAACAGGGGGTGAATGTGGTGAACGTATGCTATTACAATTCACCACTCTACTGTGTTACATTATGTTGATGCCCCTGTGGTCTCCACCTGTGGCTCCGCCCCCTCGGGGTGGTATATAAACCTGTAAGCCTGTAGGCGGCACTCAGTACAGGGCAGTCGCAGGCAGGCACCAATCTAGCGTATTAAAAACACCGTTCTCTTCTACTCTTCGTCTCATGTGAATTGATGGTCGCATCAGTCTATGTTAGACAAGTGCCTCTCTGTGTCTGTGCTAGCTTACTGCCTCTCTGTGTCTGTGCTAGCTAACTATCCCTCTGTGTCTGTGCTAGCCAACTTGCCTCTGTGTCTGTGCTAGCTAACTGCCACTCTGTGTCTCTGTTAGCTAACTGCCTCTCTGGGTCTCTGCTAGCTAACAGTCCCTCTGTGTCTATGCTAGCTAACTGCATCTCTGTGTCTATGCTAGCTAACTGCCTCTCTGTGTCTGTGTTAGCTGTGAAAGAAGTGCATGATATGTATATTGGCCACGCTAAATTGCTCCTTAATTGGAATAAGATAATTGGGTACTTTAAATTTATTTTTTTAAAAGCCCAGAGACCTGGGGCGTCATTCTCCGACCCCCCGCCGGGTCGGAGAATCGCCGGGGGCTGGCGTGATCCCGCCCCCGCCGGTTGCCGAAGTCTCCGGCACCGGAGATTCGGCGGGGGCGGGAATCACGCCGCGCCGGTTGGCAGGCCCCCCCGCTCGATTCTCCGGCCCGGATGGGCCGAAGTCCCGCCGATAAATTGCCTGTCCCGCCGGCGTGGATTAAACCACCTTTTGAACGGCGGGACAAGGCGGCATGGGCGGGCTCCGGGGTCCTGGGGGGGCGCGGGGCGATCTGGCCCCGGGAGGTGCCCCCACAGTGGCCTGGCCCGCGATCGGGGCCCACCGATCCGCGGGCGGGCCTGTGCCATGGGGGCACTCTTTCCCTTCCATCTCCGCCACGGTCTCCACCATGGCGGAGGTGGAAGAGACTCCCTCCACTGCGCATGCATGGGAAACTGTCAGCGGCCGCTGACGCTCCCGCGCATGCGCCGCCCGGGGATGTCATTTCCGCGCCAGCTGGCGGGGCAACAAAGGCCGTTTCCGCCAGCTGGCGGGGCGGAAATTCAATGTTGGGGGCTCGGCCCCCAAAGATGCGGAGCATTCCGCACCTTTGGGGCGGCGCGATGCCCGGCTGATTGGTGCCGTTTCGGGAGAATTTCGCCCCTCCTAAACTCTTCCATCAGTGTTTCTCCAGAAAAGCTGTATTCCTGGGCCTGCAGAGAATCTACAGGAAAACCATTGCAGGCTACAGATAAAGGCAAGACCTTCTCCCTCTCTCTCCAGAAAGGCTGTAAGTGCTGTATTTATGAAACTACAGAAGCTGCAATGAACCTACAATAAACCCCCAAACTAAAAGTAAAGTTTAAACAGGAGTAAAGTTTTGGAAATACCCAACTGACCAAAGACACGTTTTCTCTTTTACTTTTTTTTTTACCCCTTCCTCCACTCTGTTGCCTGTTGTGTGTGTGTGTGTATATATATATACATGTAGAGTGTTAGGGGAAAGTTAAAGCAGGGAAATAGAATTAGATAACAGTTAACCAGTTATATTTGCAGCAGATTTCATTATAGTTCTTGTTATAAAAAAACAGTAATTGTGTTTACATTTACAAACCTGGTGACTGTAATTTTTGGGCAGCCAAGGACCAAAGACGACAGGTATTTTTCGAAAAATTATTGGTTAATTCACTTGTGTTGTGACTCTAGGACAAGTCAGGCTGGAATTAACCACGCACGAGCCCAGGGTGTCATAACACAGACTCAAGTAATTCCCCCAGAACCACTATCCACTTGACCCCATTAATTCCCCAGCATCAAATCCAGCAAAGCACCATTTCTAGTTGGACCAAGAATACACTAGTCAGGAAGTTCTCCTGAACACTTCAGAAATTCCCTATATCTTTTCTCGTCACTCAGATATCAAACTAAAGTTCCCCAATAAGAACATAAGAACTAGGAGCAGGAGTAGGCCATCTGGCCCTTCAAGCCTGCTCCACCATTCAATGAGATCATGGCTGATCACTTTTCCCCAGTTCTTGAACGCCCGTGATTTCCCCCACAGTTTTGCTTCAGTAATTTTCTCACTATTTGGAGGATTGACCAATACCTTCTGTAGAGTGATCATACCCTTTTTGCTTCACAGCTTGAAACAAATTGGTTCTGACTTTGCCCCCCTTAAGGATACCAGTTTTTTCCAACACTATAATCCCTTCTCCAATCAATATCGTCCCCTCATCTCTATTCTCCTTCCCTATCTTTTCAGATTGAACGGGATTATTTTTAGCTTTAGTTAGCAGAGCAGGGAATGTAGGGCACTGGCTGGTTAGTGAGTGCCAGGGACTGGAGTCCAGTAACCCAGGGCCACAGGCCTGGTGTGGGTTGTGATGCGTGATCAATTACACTCAAGACAAAGTGATTTCACAACTGAAGGCTTTAATCTACTAGAACCTGTTCCCCAGCAGCTTTGGTACAGAAAGTGAAGGCTGCTGGGATGGCACCATCTCTTATACTCCGCCTGTCAGGGCGGAGCTATGTAACAACAGCCAATGGTAGACTCCTGGGTCTAACCAATGGTCATCAGCCTCTTAAGTACCGCAATACCTGGTACTACCACATTCACCCCCTGTTAAAAAAGAGTCCGGCGGGGGTGGTGGCCAGTGGTAACAGTCGCCTTTAACATGGTATGATCAGGTATGGAGGTACCGTGCCGTTGAGGATATTTACAACAGTTAAAGTTACAGCGAAGCAATCAGTCGATCGGGTGGCCTGGTCGTCCTTCTGGAACGTCTGGGCTTCGGTGGTGATTCTGGTGGGGGTCCCGGTGGTTGTGACTCCGGGAGCGTGGTTTCGGCCTCCCTGGCGGCTTCGTCACCCGTAGGCGGCGCTGTTGGGGCAAACGGTTGACATGGGTGGGGGGCGCCTGTAGGGGGCGTCGGTGGGTGGGCGGGCCAAGGCAGGAGCGGCGGGAGTACTGACCCCTCCCACTGCTGGTGGGGGGGATGGGGGTGGGGGTAATGGTTCGGGAGCGCATGGGGTTCCGGCGGGCGCCAGTTCCCGAAGGGAGACTGTATGTTGCCGGCTGTCAGGGAACGCCACATAGGCGTATTGGGGGTTAGCGTGCAGCAAATGGACCCTCTAGACCAACGGGTCCAACTTGTGCGCCCGCACGTGCTTCCGAAGGAGGATGGGTCCGGGTGTCACTAGCCAGGTTGGGAGCGAGGTCCTGGAGGAGGACTTCCTGGGGAAAACAAGGAGACGTTCATGAGGTGTCTGATTTGTGGTTGTACAGAGCAGCGACCGGATGGCATGGAGGGCCATCGGGAAGATTTCTTGCCAGCGGGAGACTGGGAGATTCCTAGACCGTAGGGCCAGTAGAACAGTCTTCCAGACCGTTCCGTTCTCCCTCTCCACCTGTCCGTTTCCCCGGGGGTTGTAACTGGTCGTCCTGCTCAAGGCGATGCCCTTGCTGAGCAGGAATTGACGCAGTTCGTCGCTCGTAAAGGAAGACCCCCTATCACTGTGTATGTACGCGGGGAAACTGAACAGTGTAAAGATACCCTGGAGGGCCTTGATGACAATGGTTGTGGTCATGTCTGGGCAGGGGATGGCGAATGGGAACCGGGAGTACGCGTCAATCACGTTCAGGAAATACGTGTTGCGATCGGTGGAGGGGAGGGGGCCTTTGAAATCCATGCTGAAGCTCTCAAAGGGACGGGAAGCCTTTATCAGGTGAGCCCTCTCTGGCCGGTAGAAGTGCGGTTTGCACTCCGCGCAGATTTGGCAGTCCCTGGTGACTGTCCTGACCTCCTCGGTGGAGTAGGGCAGGTTGTGGGTCTTGATGAAGTGGAACAAACGAGTGACCCCCGGGTGGCAGAGGTCCTCGTGGAGGGCTCGGAGGCGGTCCACTTGTGCAGTGGCACAAGTGCCGCGGGACAGTTGTAGAAGCCAAGTATTTCAAATACAACTAGTATAGGTAAAAGATAGCTGTTTAAGCATAAATGTTGAGCCCCAGTTTTAAATACCCATTTATACAGCATAATTCACTTTTACTGAAGTCCGTTGTTCTGGCAAATGCATATTTTCAAAGACAGTGTGACATTAAAACAGCACAGTTGCAAGATAATTTGACACTGCTTGTGCTAATTGTCAAGGACAGGGACTGACTACACGGCAACATGAAGGCACCATTGTTCACAATGCAGATAACAGCTAGGTCAGAAAAGCTGATGTTGCACATTGAAGATGGACGGCTTGCCATCAAATCAAATGTGTTTGAGTCTAACCCAAACCAATTAGGATTATATTGGGGTGTAATTACACGACTTAAGACAGATATGAAAGTGTATAACTGAAAAGTTTCTCCCCGCCATTTTAGTTTTGGTTTTAGTGTTTAGTTTTTAGGTAATTGTCTTTGGGGGTTCTGTCAGCCTAACAGTCTGTGTCAGTGATGTTAGTCCACTTTTGACTTTGAGTTTAGCTGAAGATTAGCTTTCTCTCTCTCTTCATGTTTCATTGCCAGACTTTGACCTTTTAAAAGTTACTTTCGAGCTGTCTGCCTAAGCAAAGAAAGATAATGTCTGTAATTCTCTGAAAGCTTCGAATTGTCTACGAATTGCCTTTTAAATGACTTTCAAATTGTAATCAAGCGACTACAAATAAAACAATTCTTTTTGGCACCTGAGAAGTTTATACTGCAAATTTCTGCTGAGTTCCAGTATTCGCAAAGTGCTACTGATAACCGAATAGCAGAGATGATATAAATTCCTTCAACTATACACAGTCGAATAATACAAGGAATCGAACAACTTAACACAGTCTACAAATATTACAAATATTACAACTTGTCGTATTGCGCCAGGACTTGATTCATCAACTAAGCTTCCCCCAAACTTGGCGTAGTTCGACAGGTTAAGATCCTCATAAATTAAAGTTTCCTTTAACAGTGCATCAGGAGGCTCGTTTAGCTTCCCCGGACGGTACAAGATCTCGTAGTTGAAGGTGGAGAGTTCTATCCTCCACCGCAAGATCTTGTCGTTTTTAATCTTGCCCCGCTGTGCATTATCGAACATGAAGGCAACCAACCGTTGGTCCGTGAGGAGAGTGAATCTCCTGCCGGCCAGGTAATGCCTCCAATGTCTCACAGCTTCTACTATGGCTTGTGCCTCTTTTTCGACCGAGGAATGGTGAATTTCGGAAGCATGGAGGGTACGGGAGAAGAAAGCCACGGGCCTGCCCGCTTGGTTGAGGGTGGCCACCAGAGCTACGTCGGACGCATTGCTCTCGACCTGGAAGGGGAGGGACTCATCGATGGCGCGCATCGTGGCCCTTGCAATGTCTGCTTTGATGCGGCTGAAAGCCTGGCGGGCCTCCGTCGACAGGGGGAAGGTTGTGGACTGGATTAGGGGTCGGGTTTTGTCTGTGTCGTTGGGGACCCACTGTGGGGGTCGGAGAATCCCGCCCGTTACCTGCCAAAGCCTCAGAAATTTGTGTATGGACTCAAAAGGACCCTACATTGGTAAAATTGCGGCATGTCATACTACATGGGGGAACTGCAGGGGAAACCTCCAGAACAACTGCGAGTATTCGAAACCAAGCAACAGGAGCTGAGCATAGAGGACGGCGTTCTCCTGGGGGAGTCTGTGTGGTAGTCCTGAGGCAAGGCCAAAACAACATTTTGCAGAACTTACACAGTGGACATCTGGGAGTTTCCAAAATGAAGCTGCTGGCCAGAAGCTACATGTGATGGCCAGGGCTTGGTGGCAATATTGACAGGTTGTGCAGCAGTGTGCGGTGTGCCAAGAGCGTCAAAAGCTCCCGCCATCAGTTTTGCTCCACCGATGGGAGTGGCCGGGGTGCCCTTGGTGTGTTTGCAGGCCAACTATGCTAGGCCTTTCCTGCTGTCAATGTTTCTGCTCTTGATCGATGCCCACTCAAAGTGGATGGATCTGTACCAGATGCCGTCCAACACTTTCCGAGCCACCGTAGAGAAGCTAGGCCAATTATTCGGCATTCACGGAATCCCAGGGGCACTTGTCACCGATAATGGCATCTCCTTCACAAGTGAGGAATTTCTGGGATTTATGCAGATGAATGGGGTGAGGCATATCCGAACCGTCCCGCATCACCCCTCTTTGAACAGTCTAGCTGAGCGGGCAGTGCAAACCTGTAAGAGGGGCATGAAGAAACAAACCATGGGGTCAGTTGAAATAGGCATGTTTCATTTAATTAAATCTCAAAAGCAGGGAGTCCGCATCAGAGGTAGCCCCACCGGACAAATCGGTCCCTTGTCCCCCTTGCCCACCATCCATGAGCCAGGGAGCACAATGTGATAACTAGCACGGGACATACGGCTTGGGGATGATTGTTTTCCCCATGCTGCTCAAGGAGTATGAGCTCCCCTGCTTGGGGTGGGAAGCTTATCCGTGCTTGTGTAAAAGGTTGGCCAGTCTAGAACTGACTGACAAAAGACAGTATTGGTGAAGTTCTATCGGTATTCACGTAGTAAAATAAATGTTGTTCACTTTTGCTTACTTTGGACTCTTAAGAGCCTTATTAAACACAACTCCTTCAGGACCAGGGCCCAAGTTTGCATGAGATGGAAGACTCTGCAATAGATATGGATACAGAATCCTCAATACTTTCGGAGGACAGAATGGTCAGAGACGAACGTCCGACAGGATTCTGCTGCTGATCAGCATGAAAATGACACTTCCCAATGCATTATACACTTCCCGACCCAGCCCTACAGTTGTTCGAAGCACAACCACGGGCAAAGTGGCAAAGGAGACCTCCTCTGTGTCCAGAACAGAGGGACCTATGGACTTTGTGGGGAGAGGGATGCAATAACCCTCACGATACCCACGGGGACGACACAATTGATCTCCCCGTGGGGCTCGTGGAATATGACCTCCCCTGCTGATGGGCGGAGGCTCACCAGTTGGGGCTCATAGAATCAACTCTTAAAAGCTGGCCCGGGTTGGGAGCGGCATGATCGGTAGCACCGATTGGGACCTATGTGCTGTACGGCGGGTTATGGCCTTTTCGTTTAGTTGTAACTAAACCTCCATTTAAATCTCCTGAGCATTTATACCTTCTCACCAGAATCATCCCTCTATGTTGAATTTAAATCCCATGTCGGCGTGCAATTAGAAAGGAGTGTTTTGCAACAGGATTTCAACAACATGCAGCTGGTGACCTGTGCTTCACTCGGGACTCAGAAGTTAATTTGTCCAAATTTATTAGCTCAACGCTCACGGGGGTTAGCATAAGGCTTCTCAAAATGCACCGTCTTGGATTCAGGGCATCTCTCCAGGTAAGTCTCCACAATAACCAGACCAGGCTCAAGGCAGGGGTGGATTTTACTCTGCTGCAGGGCAAGCATTTCACTGGGGAAGGGACAAGACAGGACTGAGTAAAGGGAATAAGGCTGCAGGGCAAGAGCTTGATTGGGACCAACGAGTGGGGACTGTTTCACAGAAACACCTTGACTGAGTGTTGGAGCACTGAACGGACACCCAACTGAAATGTGACTTCCAAAATGAGGATAATGCCACAGCAGAGACAGGTTAGGTGCAGGTCAGTTGACTTAAATATCTTCCCTTCTTGGGCAGTCTCTCAGCGCCGAGGGTGACTTGCTTCCACTCGGGGGAGGTGGGTTCTGCGGTGGCTGAATAGTGCAATCCTGGATCCTCAGACTCTGCCACAAGTTTGGCAGGTGGTGCCTGATGAGATTGGTGGGTGGGCCGCTCTAGATTCTGCTCTCTTTCCGTTGTTTACGCTTGGCGTCCACGTGCTCCACTCTACACGCTCAAGGTGATTGGCACCTTCACGGATGGTTCTTCTCCAGTATGTGCGTTCTAAGGCAAGAGATTCCCACCTATTGGTGGAGATGGTGTATTAATTTAGGGAGGCTTTCAGAGTGTCCTCATAGCGTTGCCTCTGCCCTCTTAATGATCTCTTGTTATTGTGGAGCCTGGAGCAGAGCACTTGTTTTGGGAGTCTTGTGTCAGACATGCAGACAATGTGGTCCACTCATCACAGCGTAACAAAAGAAAAAGGAGGCATTTGTCAGGGCTAGAAGGCCAGGAACAGACGAAGCCTGTGTGGAATATAAGGAAAGTAGGAAGGAACTTAAGCAAGGAGTCAGGAGGGCTAAAAGGGGTCATGAAAAGTAATTGGCAAATAGGGTTAAGGAAAATCCCAAGGCTTTTTACACGTATATAAAAAGCAAGAGGGTAGCCAGGGAAAGGACAGGGGAGGGAATCTATGTGTGGAGCAGAGGAAATGGAAGAGGTAATAAATGAGTACTTTGCATCAGTATTCACCAAAGAGAAGGAATTGGTGGATGTTGAGTCTGGAGAAGGGTGTGTAGATAGCCTGGGTCACATTGAGATCCAAAAAGACGAGGTGTTGGCCTCTTGAAAAATATTAAGGTGGATAAGTCCCCAGGGCCTGATGGGATCTACTCCAGAATACTGAAGAGGCAAGAGAGGAAATTGCTGAGGCTTTGGCAGAAATCTTTGGATCCTCACTGTCTTCAGGTGATGTCCCGGAGGATCGAAGAATAGCCAATGTTGTTCCTTTGTTCAAGAAGGGTAGCAAGGATAATCCAGGGAACTACAGGCTGATGAGCCTTACTTCAGTGGTAGGGAAATTACTGGAGAGAATTCTTCGAGACAGGATCTACTCCCATTTGGAAGCAAATGGACGTATTAGTGAGAGGCAGCACGGTTTTGTGAAGGGTAGGTCATGTCTCACTAACTTGATAGAGTTTTTCGAGGAGGTCACAAAGATGATTGATGCAGGTAGGGTAGTGGATGTTGTCTATATGGACTTCAGTAAGGCCTTTGACAAGGTCCCTCATGGCAGACTTGTACAAAAGGTGAAGTCACACGGGATCAGAGGTGAGCTGGCAAGATGGATACAGAACTGGCAAGATCATAGAAGGCAGAGAGTAGCAATGGAAGGGTGCTTTTTTGATTGGAGGGCTGTGACTAGTGGTGTTCCCTAGATATCAGTGCTGGGACCTTTGCTGTTCGTAGTATATATAAATGATTTGGAGGAAAATGTAACTGGTCTAATTAGTAAGTTTGCGGACGACACAAAGGTTGGTGAAATTGCGGATAGCAATGAGGTCTGTCAGAGGATACAGCAGGATTTATGATCGTTTGGAGACTTGAGCGGAGAGATGGCAGAGGAAGTTTAATCCGGAAAAATGTGAGGTAATGCATTTTGGAAGGTCTAATACAGGTGGGGAATATACAGTGAATGGTAGAACCCTCAAGAGTATTGACAGTCAGAGAGATCTAGGTGTACAGGTCCACAGGTCACTGAAAGTGGCAACACAGGTGGAGGGGGTAGTCAAGAAAGCATACGCCATGCTTGCCTTCATTGGCCAGGGCATTGAGTATAAAAATTGGCAAGTCATGTTGCAGCTGTATATAACCTTAGTTAGGCCACACTTGGAGTATAGTGTTCAATTCTGGTTGCCACAGTACTAGAAGGATGTGGAGGCTTGGGAGAGGGTGCAGAAGTGATTTACCAGTATGTTGCCTGGTATGGAGGGCATTAGCTATGAGGAGAGGTTGAATAAACTCTGTTTGTTCTCACTGGAACTTCGGAGGTTGAGGGGTGACTTGATAGAGGTCTACAAAATTATGAGGGGCGTAGACAGAGTGGATAGTCAGAGGCTTTTTCCTCGGGTAGAAGGGTCAATTACTAGGGGGCATAGATTCAAGGTGCGAGGGGCAAGGTTTAGAGGAGATGTACGAGGCAGGTTTTTTACACAGAGGGTAGTGGGTGCCTGGAACTCGCTGCCAGAGGAGGTGATGGAAGCAGAGGTGATAGTGACGTTTAAGGGGCGTCTTGACAAATACATGAATAGGATGGGAATAGAGGGATTAAGGACCCCGGAAGTGTAGAAGATTTTAGTTTAGATGGGCAGCATGGTCGGCGCAGGCTTGGAGGGCCGAAGGGCCTGTTCCTGCGCTGTACTTTTCTTTGTTCTTTGTAACCAGTGCCTCGTTACTGGGTTATTGGCTCATGTTGGTTGACCTATCCTGCCAGTGTATTTACAGGATTTTGCAGAGGCAACGTTGGTGATATCTCTCCAAGGATTTGAGATGCCTGCAGTACAATGTCCATATTTCTGATGCAAACATGAGAGCGGGGATCACGGCTGCTCTGTAGACCATGAGCTCAGTGCTGCATATGAGGTGTCGGACTTCGAGTACTCTGTCCCTCAGGCGTCCAAAGACTGCATTGGTGCATTGGAGTCGATGTTTAATTTTGTCGTCAATGTCTTATCGCAGCGAGAGGAGGCTCCCAGGGTCTGGGAAATGATCCACATTGTCCAACAGCTCACCGTAGATCTTGATGGTTGGGAAGCAGTTTTGGGTGGCATGAGCGGGCTGGTAGAGAATTGACATGCATTGTAGACAGGCAAGTGAAGAAGTTCAATCACCACTGATCCCTCAAAATGGCAATGATTGCTCTCTTATTTTATTTTTTTAATTTAGAGTACTCAATTCATTTTTTCCAATTGAGGGGCAATTTAGCGTGGTCAATCCACCTACCTTGCACATCTTTGGGTTGTGGGAGCGAAACCCACGCAAACACGGGGAGAATGTGCAAACTGCACACGGATAGTGACCCAGAGCCGGGATCGAACCTGGGACCTCAGCGCCGTGAGACTGCAGTGCTAACCACTGAGCCACCGTGCTGCCCTCGTTCTCTTATTTTTAACTCCACATCTGCTGCCTTCAAATTCACCAGAGTTATCAAAGTACAGAACTACTGGGTGCCTGAACAAGCTAGAGGAACCCCTTGGAAATATGGAAACATAGAAAAGAGGAGCAGGGGTAGGCCATACGACCCTTTGAATCTGTCCAACTATTCACGATGATCATCCAACTCAGTAACCTGTTCCCGCTTTCCCCCCCATATTCTTTGATCTTTTCTTAGCCCTAAGAGTTATATATCTGCTAAGGCAAAGTCACCATAGTCCCAGATAACCATAGGCTACTTTCCCCATTGAGGTGGAGAGTTGACTGGTGGTGGTTTAACCTGAGGATCAACCTATCACAGGCGAGGGGCAAGATTGAGAAGGCGGGCCTTCCTGAATTACCTCAGCTGGTACGGAAATTGAACCCGCACTGCTGGCCTTGCTCTGCATCACAAACCAGTGTCCATCCCACTGAGCTAAACTGGCCAGACACAGAAGATAACACAAATTGTAGGTGACTCACAAGCCCAGGGTTCATCGATATCTTATGTGCTGCAACAGAGGAGCGAGAACCAGTGCGCCGGCACACCTGCGCATGTCAAGGGATCTGATCACTCACTTATGCCATCTTTAGCAGGATTTGGCATGAGGGAAACTTGGAGGACATCGATTGCCAGTTGCAGTGAAAGTCACCACTGCACCTAATTCTACTGCAGTGACTCCTTCCAGGGCTCCACTGGGGACCGCTGCATGATTTCGCAAACCCCCACCCACAAATGCATGCAGGTCACAGATGTCATTTTTGCCATGATCCACATTTGAAAATGAAATGAAATGAATTTTGTCAATGTTGACATAGATCAGGCAAGAGCACTGGGTTTTGCTGAGATATTTTGATTCCCACATTTGCAGAGTGCCATCATCTGCACTCACTCTGCTCTAAAAGCTCCCTGGCAGCAAACAGTCCAGTACACCAACCACAAAAGCTTCCACTTTCTCAATGCTCAGCTGGTGTGCAACTATAACAAACATATGCAGGATTGCGCCAGATACCCAAGAAGTGCCCACGACTAATATACCCTCAGTAGATCTCATATCACCGACATCTTCCAGGGTTGACACAAAATGCAGAGCTGGTTCCTCTTGGACATGGGTTATTCAAAAAGAATGTAGCTGTTGATGCCTATTTGGCAGCCTCGGATACCTGCTGAGAGAATGTATAACAAGGCTCATGCTGCAACTGAGACTTTGGTTGAACACTTTGGGGTCCTGAAAATGTGGTTCTGATGCTTGGACAGATCTGGTGGTGCACTGCTATACAATCCCCAGAGTGTCACGCATCATTGTGGCTTGCTGCACATTACACAACCTGGCACTGCAAAGGGGGGAGGATCTGACAGGTGAAGATCTGCATGTCTCCTCCAATGAGGACGTTGAATGTAATGATGATGATATGATCAGGTCCTGGAAACCGAGGAGGCAGGAAAGGGGCCACTGCACTGGACAGAGAGACAGGCATGCCCATGAGGCCCTCGTTGCTAGTGATTTCAGGATGAGGATGGGGAGATGGTTTGTTTGTTATTGTTTGTTCTTTGTAGCACAGAAAGAAGCCATTTGGCCCATTGTGTCTGCACCGGCTCCCAAAAGAGCAACCTAGCTAGTCCCATCCCCAGTCCTACATCTGTAGCCCTCGAAATTCATCACTTTCAAATATATATCCAGCTCTCTTTTGAAACCTCCTATGGGGATGCGCTGAGGACACTCCTGAGGTCTCCTCCATCATGGGCCAGCATAAACACGATCATTGCAACTCCTCTAACTTCAGCCGAGCAGTTACAGATGACACTGCATTGTCACACAACACAGTCGCATTCCTCTGATGCTTTGGGCAGCACGGTGGCGCAGAGGTTAGTGCTGCTGCCTCACGGCACTGAGGACCCCGGTTCGATCGCAGCCCCGGGTCACTGTCCATGTGGAGTTCTCCCAGTGTCTGCGTGGGTCTCACCCCCACAACCCAAAGATGTGCAGGTTAGATGGATTGGCCATGCTAAATTGCCCCTCAATTGGAAAAGGAAATAATTGGGTACTCAAAATTTCTAAAAGAAAACTCTGATGCTTTGAAGAATGAGGATGCCTTGAGGGCATGTGGCAGTGCTGCGACAAGGTGCTAGCCAGAGGAGGTCATCAGACAACAGGGCGGCACTATGACACAGTGGTTAGCACTGTTGCTTCATAACGCCAAGGTCTCGGGTTCGATTTCTGACTTGGGTCATTGACTGTGTGGAGTCTGCACGTTCTCCCAGTGTCTGCGTGGGTTTCCTCCGGGTGCTCCGGTTTCCTCCCATAATTCCCGAAAGATGCACTGTAAGGTGAATTGGACATTCTGAATTCTCCCTCTGTGTACCCGAAGAGGCGCCGGAATGTGGCGAAGAGGGTTTTTTTACAGTAACTTCATTGCAGTGTTAATGTAAGCCTACTTGTGACAATAAAGATTATTAGTAGTATATTATATGCATTACGGCACTGCCCGTATATTAGAGGTACAAGGTAAATCCCTGCCTGCTGACTCCACCCAGTAGGTGGCGTATAAATGTGTGTGCTCTTCTGTGCTACAGCCATTCTGGTTCCAGCTACAGGAGGCACAACATCTTGCTCAATAAAGCCTCGATTATTCGACTACTCTCGTCTTTGTGGTAATTGATAGTGCATCAATTTAATGAGCAAGATTTTTTAAACAATGGATCTCCGCATCAAGCCTGACCGCCTGCAGCTGAGCCCTCAAGCAGCCAATGCTATGTCCGACTTTGACCACTGGCTAGCCTGCTTCGAAAGCTACCTCAGCACAGCCGCTGAAGAACCCTTGGACTCGCAGAAGATCCAAGTCCTCTAGTCATGGGTGAGCCCTGACATTTTTTCCCTCATCCGGAATGCGCCCAACTACTCCGAAGCGATGGAGCTCCTGAAGGGACACTACGTTCGACCAGTAAATCAAGTATACGCCAGGCACCTCCTGGCCACGAGACAGCAACTCCCCGGGAAGTCTCTGGACGATTTCTGGCGTGCTCTGCACATCCTAGGTAGGAACTGTGACTGCCAGGCAGTTTCGGCAGTCCAGCACACAGAACTTTTAATTAGAGACACTTGCGTCACGGCATGAAGTCTGCGTACGTCCGCCAGTGGCTACTGGAAGGGGGTACGCTCGATCTTGCGGGAACGAGGCAGCTCGCTAATTCGTTAGAAGTGGCCTCCCGTTCAGTGCTACGCCCCCGACCGCGCGGCACCCTCGTGGGCATCGTGGGCCCCACCAGCTGCCGACACCAGCTCACCGCAAGCCTGCGTCCCGCGGCAGCCAGCCAACTCTGGGGGGGCCCAAGTGTTATTTCTGCGGCAAAACAAACACCCCAGGCAGCACTGCTCGGCGCGGAGCGTGACCTGCAACGGGTGTGGGAAGAAAGGACACTTTGCTTCTGTTTGCCAGGGCCGGTCGGTCGCCGCTGTTTCCAGGCCCGGCATTCCTACACTCCCCACGTGCGACCCAGTGGCACGCCATTTTCCCCTTCGCCAGCCACGTGCGGCCCGTGGACGCCGCCATCTTTGATGCCGCTCGCCATGTGCGCCCGCCATTTCGGACGGCGCCTCAGGACTCCTGCTTGTCTGGCCGTTCATCACCTGCTGCTACCTCCGCTACCGTTGACCAGCCTGGGACCTCCCAGCACCTGCTGCAGCTCGCCTCTATCACCCTGGATCCGTCCCGGCCCCGCAACCTCGCGACCGCGACGGTGAAGATCGATGTGCACGAGACGACCTGCCTTTTTGACTCCGGGAGCACAGAGAGCTTCATCCACCCCACTACGGTAAGGCGCTGCTCCCTCCCGGTACACCCCGTCACCCAGAAAATCTCCCTGGCCTCCGGATCCAATTCCGTGGAAATCCGGGGGTACTGCATCACGACCCTCACCGTCCAAGGCGTTGAGTTCAGCAACGTCTGGCTCCATGTCCTCCCCCACCTCTGCGCTGCCCTGTTACTCAGCCTGGATTTTCAGTGCCATCTCCAAAGCCTAACTTTAAAATTCGGCGGACCCCTACCTCCCCTCACCGTCTGCGGACTCACGACCCTTAAGGTCGATCCACCTTCCCTGTTTGCGAAACTCACCCCGGATTGCAAACCCGTCGCCACTAGGAGCAGACGGTACAGTGCCCAGGACAGGACCTTCATCAGGTCAGAGGTCCAACAGCTTCTGCGGGAAGGGGTCATTGAGGCCAGCAACTGCCCCTGGAGAGCTCAAGTGGTGGTAGTGAAGACTGGGGAGAAGCACAGGATGGTCATTGACTACAGTCAGACCATCAACCGGTACACGCAGCTCGACGCGTACCCCCTCCCACGCACATCTGACATGGTCAATCAGATTGTGCAGTATTGAGTCTTTTCCACAGTGGACTTGAAGTCCTTCTACATCAGCTCCCCATCCGCCCGGAGGACCGCCAATACACTGCGTTCAAAGCAGTTGGCCGCCTCTATCACTTCCTCAGGGTTCCCTTCGGCGTCATTAATGGGGTCTTGGTCTTCCAGCGAGAGATGGACTGAATGGTTGACCGGTTGACCTTACTTCAGTGGTAGGGAAATTACTGGAGAGAATTCTTCGAGACAGGATCTACTCCCATTTGGAAGCAAATGGACGTATTAGTGAGAGGCAGCACGGTTTTGTGAAGGGAAGGTCGTGTCTCACTAACTTGATAGAGTTTTTCGAGGAGGTCACTAAGATGATTGATGCAGGTAGGGCAGTAGATGTTGTCTATATGGACTTCAGTAAGGCCTTTGACAAGGTCCCTCATGGTAGACTAGTACAAAAGGTGAAGTCACACGGGATCAGGGGTGAGCTGGCAAGGTGGATACAGAACTGGCTAGGCCATAGAAGGCAGAGATTAGCAATGGAGGGATGCTTTTCTAATTGGAGGGCTGTGACCAGTGGTGTTCCACAGGGATCAGTGCTGGGACCTTTGCTCTTTGTAGTATATATAAATGATTTGGAGGAAAATGTAACTGGTCTGATTAGTACGTTTGCAGACGACACAAAGGTTGGTGGAATTGCGGATAGCGATGAGGACTGTCGGAGGATACAGCAGGATTTAGATTGTCTGGAGACTTGGGCGGAGAGATGGCAGATGGAGTTTAATCCGGACAAATGTGAGGTAATGCATTTTGGAAGGTCTAATGCAGGTAGGGAATATACAGTGAATGGTAGAACCCTCAAGAGTATTGAAAGTCAAAGAGATCTAGGAGTACAGGTCCACAGGTCATTGAAAGGGGCAACACAGGTGGAGAAGGTAGTCAAGAAGGCATACGGCATGCTTGCCTTCATTGGCCGGGGCATTGAGTATAAGAATTGGCAAGTCATGTTGCAGCTGTATAGAACCTTAGTTAGGGCACACTTGGAGTATAGTGTTCAATTCTGGTCGCCACACTACCAGAAGGATGTGGAGGCTTTAGAGAGGGTGCAGAAGAGATTTACCAGAATGTTGCCTGGTATGGAGGGCATTAGCTATGAAGAGCGGTTGAATAAACTCGGTTTGTTCTCACTGGAACGAAGGAGGTTGAGGGGAGACCTGATAGAGGTATACAAAATTATGAGGGGCATAGACAGAGTGGATAGTCAGAGGCTTTTCCCCAGGGTAGAGGGGTCAATTACTAGGGGGCATAGGTCGAAGGTGAGAGGGGCAAGGTTTAGAGTAGATGTGTGAGGCAAGTGTTTTACGCAGAGGGTAGTGGGTGCCTGGAACTCGCTACCGGAGGAGGTAGTGGAAGCAGGGACGATAGGGACATTTAAGGGGCATCTTGACAAATATATGAATAGGATGGGAACAGAAGGATACAGACCCAGGAAGTGTAGAAGATTGTAGTTTAGTCGGGCAGCATGGTCGGCACGGGCTTGGAGGGCCGAAGGGCCTGTTCCTGTGCTGTACATTTCTTTGTTCTTTGTTCTTTGGTACGGATTGGGGGCCACCTTCCCGTACCTAGATAACGTCACCATCTGCGGCCATGACGCTAACCTCCAAAAATTCCTCCAGACCGCCAAACTCCTTAATCTCACATACAATAAGGAGAAATGAGTGTTCCGCACCAACCGCTTAGCCATCCTTGGCTACATCGTGGAAAATTGAGTCCTAGGGCCCGACCCCGACTGCATGCGCCCCCTCCTGGAACTCCCTCTCCCCCACTGCCCCAAGGCCCTGAAACGATGCCTGGGGTTTTTCTCCTACTATGCCCAGTGGGTCCCTAATTATGCGGACAAGGCCTGCCCACTCATTTAGTCCACAGTTGTCCCCCTGGCAGCTGAGGCCCGCCAGGCCTTCAACCACATCAAGGCAGACATCGCCAAGGCCACGATGCACGCGGTCGACGAGTCCCTCCCCTTTCAGATGGAGAGCAATGTATCGGACGTAGTTCTGGCCGCCACCCTCAACCAGGCAAGCAGGCCCGTGGCCTTCTTTTCCCGCACCCTCCATGCCTCCGGAATTTGGCACTCCTCTGTCGAAAAGGAGGCCCAAGCCATTGTGGAAGCTGTGCGGCATTGGAGGCATTACCTGGCCGGCTGGAGATTCACTCTCCTCACTGACCAACAATCGGTTGCCTTTATGTTTAATAATACACAGTGCGGCAAGATCAAAAATGACAAGATCTTGAGGTGGAGGATCGCGCTCGCCACCTATAATTACGAGATTTTGTATCGCCCGGGGAAGCTTAATGAGCCCCCTGATGCCCTATCCCGCAGTACATGTGCCGACGCACAAGTGGACCGACTCCGGGCTCTCCCTTATGACCTCTGCCACCCGGGGGTCACCCGGTTCTTCCATTTCATCAAGGCCCGCAACCTGCCCTTCTCCATTGAGAAGGTCATGACCATCACCAGAGACTGCCAAGTCTGCGCAGAGTGCAAGCTGCACTTCTATCGGCCAGATCGAGCGCACCTGGTGAAGGCCTCCCGCCCCTTTGAGTGCCTCAGCATGGACTTCAAAGGACCCCTCCCCTCCACCGACCGAAACACGTACTTTCTAAATGTGATTGATGAGTACTTCTGGTTCCCTTTCGCCATCCCATGCCCCGATATCACTTCTGCCGCGGTAATTAAAGCCCTGGACAGCATCTTCACCCTGTTCGGTTTCCCCACCTACATCTACAGCAATCGGGGATCCTCTTTTATGAGCGATGAGCTGCGTCAGTTCCTGCTCAGCAAGGGCATCGCCTCGAGCAGGACGACTAGCTACAACCCCCGGGGAAACGGGCAGGTGGAGAGGGAGAACGGGACGGTCTGGAAGGCCGTCCTGCTGGCCCTGCGGTCTACAAATCTCCCGGTCTCCCGCTGGCAGAAGCTCCTCCCCGACGCATTCCATTCCATCCGATCGCTCCTCTGCACCGCCACTAACGAGACCTCTCACGAACGTGTGTTTGCCTTCCCCAGGAAGTCCACCTCCGGGGTCTCACTCCCAACATAGCTGACAGTTCCTGGACCCATCGTCCTCCGGAAGCATGTGCGGATCCATAAGTCGGACCCCTTGGTCGAAAAAGTCCACCTCTTACATGCTAACCCGCAGTATGCCTACGTGGCACACCCCGACGGGCAGCAGGACACAGTCTCCCTTCGGGACCTGGCACCCGTTGGATCCCCACTCCACGACCCCCGACCTGACCCCCCCCCAGGTTGCCTCATTCACCCCGCGCCACTCATCCTCCCTCCAGCGAACCTCACCGCAGCCCCCACCCCAGCAGGGTCTGTCCTCCCACTGGATCCACTCAGGGATGACGAAGACGAGGACAACACGCTCCCGGAGTCACAGGTGACCAAGTCGGCGCCCACATCACCATCAGGACTGAGGCGATCGCAGAGAAGGGTCAAGGCCCCTGACAGACTTAACTTGTAATGTTTTCCACCACTCCCACCAGACTCTTTGTTTTAACAGGGGGTGAATGTGGTAGTCACCACTAGTAGTATATTATATGTATTACGGCACTGCCCGTATATTAGAGATACAAGGGTAAATCCCTGCCTGCTGGCTCTGCCCAGTAGGCGGCGTATAAATGTGTGTGCTCTTCTGTGCTGCAGCCATTCTGGTTCCAGCTACAGGAGGCACAACATCTTGCTCAATAAAGCCTCGATTGTTCCACTATTCTCGTCTTTGTGGTAATTGATAGTGCATCAGGTCACTGTCTCTGTGGAGTCTGCACGTTCTCCCAGTGTCTGCGTGGGTTTCCTCCGGATGCTCCGGTTTCCTCACACAAGTCCCGAAAGACGCACTGTCAGGTGAATTGGACATTCTGAATTCTCCCTCTGTGTACCCGAACAGGCGCCGGAATGTGGCAACTAGGGGCTTTCCACAGTAACTTCATTGCAGTGTTAATGTAAGCCTACTTGTGACAATAAAGATTATTATTATAGAAAGTGCTGAATCAGTGCTGCTCATGTGTTTATCCAGCATCCCAAACACGACAGCACCCTCAAAGACGTATGGGCACTTATACGATCTTGAGTGGAATGTTAGCTGCATGCCTTCCATCTGGCAGGGCTTCTCAATCAGATCCGTCATGACCATGGTAGCCATGCAAAATGTGTTACATTGATGATGAGACATAAAAATCACATTTGGGACAAAGGAGCAAATGAAATGTCGCTAGTGTGACTGCACTTACAGATGACTCAGTTGGCTGTGGCATACTTCCCGAAATGAAACTCTCATCTGGCAGTTTCAGTTTGGGTTCCTGTGTTCCATTAATCTCATTGCTACAATGGAGGCGTGACACCCAAGAATGATGAGGTCAGATGCTTGGCTGCATGACATTGAGAAGTCTCCTTTGACACACAATCAGTGTGTCCTCATGGTCAGCCCTTGATCTTACGAACTGCAAGGTGATCAGGCAACATGAAACCTGCAAGATCATATGCTTTTCCTGATGCCAAGTCCTGGTCTGGCTCATCACAGACTTGCTCCTATTCCATTGCTCCTCAGCACATTGTGAAAAGCAACTATGTATCATTCCACTGCAGGTAGTGACCTTCAGAGGTCACCATTTGGAAGCTGTATCAGTGAGCTGTTGAAGAGTCAAAGCGATGGCTTGAACATCCCTGTTCACCAACTTGGTGAAGAGACTCTTCTCCCCACAATAGTTACAATCTCAGGGTTGTAGAGCTCAAGGTTGAATGTCTCAGCTCCTGCATACATGTGCACCATTGCTTCATCAGCTTGGTGGCAAGGTCGGGCAGCAGGTGCCGCAGTGGTTAACACTGCTGTCTAGGGCGCTGAGGACCCGGGTTTGACCCCAGACCCGGGTCACTGACTGCGTGGAGTTCGCACATTCTCCCCGTGTCTGCGTAGGTGAGGTAGTCGGTATTAGCGGTATTACGGTACCGAGGTTGAGGCTGTATGATCATTGGCGTGGGAGGTACCTCAGACAGGAAGATCATTGGTAAAGCCTGCCTGCTGGTTCCGCCCAGTAAGGCGGAGTATGAGAGTCTGTGTCTCCCTAGCAGCTGCATTCTGTACCTGCGCTGCTGGGGGAAACATCTAGTCCAATAAAGCCTTCAATTGTCATCCAATCTCGCTTCTGGAGTCATTGATCGAGCACCAATTTATTGGACTTGATTTTAAAGACTGGAGCTCCGAATCAAGCCGGAGTGTCTGCAACTCAGCCCCCACGCGGCAAACTCAGCGGCAACCTTCAAACACTGGCTGGCGTGCTTCAACGGGTAGCTCAGGACAGCCACGACTGCACCCATGGAGGGCCAGAAGATGCAAGTTCTCCACTCAAGGGTGAGCCCAGAGATCTACACCTTCATTGAGGATGCGGACGATTTCGAGGCCGTGATGGCCCTGTTGAAAGGACACTACATTCGCCAGTAAACCAGGTTTACTCCCGACATCTGCATGCGACAAGGCGACAAATCCCGGGGGAATCGCTGGATGAATTCTACCGCACGCTCCTGGTGCTAGGTAGGAACTGGGACTGCCCGTGAGTTTCAGCTAGCGACCACACAGAACTTTTAATCTGGAACGCATTCGTTGCAGGTATGCTGTCCTCATAAATCCGTCAACGGCTGCTGGAGAAAGAGACACTAGGCCCCAAGGAGGCACGGGCCCTTGCTAGCTCCTCGGATGTGGCCTCCCGAAACGCCCGCTTGTACGTCCCCGACCGTGAGGCAGCCCCTTGGGCAGCGTGGAACCAACCCGCGGCTGACCCCGATGAATCCCCCATCCCCCCACAAGCTTGTGCCGCGCGGCTATCAGGCAACCCCGGGGGGGGCCCGCTGTTATCTTTGCGGACAAGCCAAGCAACCCCGGCAGCGCTGCCCGGCCCGCTCCTCCACCTGCAAAAGTTGTGGGAAAAAGGGCCATTCCGTGGCGGTATGCCAGGCCCGGGCGGTCGCCGATGTCTCCAGGGGCGAACCGGGGCCACCACCACAACTCTCTCCACGGGCCACGTGTGGGCCGCGGGCGCCGCCATCTTCATTTTCCCGAGCCACGTGCGGGCCCCGGGTGCTGCCATCTTGTTCCCCAGGGACCACGTGCGATGCATGGACGCCGCCATCTTGCCCACCCCCAGCCATGTGCGACCTGTGGGTGTCGCCATCTTGGCTGGAGTCTCAGGACCCCGATTTGGATGACCACACACCGCCCGAGGAAAATCTTCAACTTTTACCACGACTCGCCTCGGTGACCTTGGACCAGTCTCGGCCCCGAACGCTCTCGACCGCGACGACGACTGTGCTCATCAACGGGTGCAAAATTTCCTGCCTGATCGACTCCGGGAGCACAGAGAGCTTCATACACCCCAACACGATAAGGTGCTGTTCTCTTCCCATACATCTTGTTAACCAAAGAATCTCCCTGGCCTCCAGGTCTCACTCTGTAGAGATCAAGGGGTTCTGCATAGCGAACCTCACGGTCTAGGGAAGAGAAATAAAAAATTTCCGACTCTACGTCCTCCCTCACCTCTGCACTGCCACGCTCCTGGGGTTGGACTTCCAATGCAACCTCCAGAGCTTAACCTTTAAATTCAGCGGCCCTATACCCCCCCTCACTGTCTTCAGCCTCACGACCCTTTTGGTCGACCCGCCTTCCCTTTTTGCGAACCTCACCCCGGATTGCAAACCGGTCGCCACCAGGAGCAGACGGTACAGTGCCCAGGACCGGACCTTCATTAGGTTGGAAGTCCAGCGGCTAGTGAAGGAAGGTATTATCGAGGCTAGCAACAGCCCCTGGAGAGCTCAAGTAGTGGTTGTAAAGACCGGGGAGAAGCACAGGATGGTCATCGATTATAGTCAGACCATCAACAGGTACACGCAGCTCAACGCGTACCCTCTCCCCCGCATATCTGATTTGGTCAATCAGATTGCACAATACAAGGTCTTTTCCACGGTGGACCTCAAATCCGCCTACCACCAGCTCCCCATCTGCCCGGGCGACCGCAAGTACACTGCATTCGAAGAAGATGGGCGGCTCTACCATTTCCTAAGGGTTCCCTTCGGTGTCACAAATGGAGTTTCGGTCTTCCAACGGGAGATGGACCGAATGGTTGACCGGTACGGTTTGCGGGCCACGTTTCCGTACCTCGACAATGTCACCATCTGCGGCCACGACCAGCAGGACCACGACACCAACCTCTGCAAATCCCTCCAAACCGCAAAAACCCTTAACTTAACCTACAACAAGGACAAATGCATGTTCAGCACCGACCGTCTAGCCATCCTCGGCTACGTAGTGCATGATGGAGTCATAGGCCCAGATCCCGAACGCATGCGTCCCCTCATGGAGTTTCCCCTCCCCCACTGCCCTGAAACACTGGGATTATTTTCATATTACGCCCAGTGGGTCCCCAATTATGCGGACAAGGCCCGCCCACTAATCCAATCCTCGGTTTTCCCCGTGTCGGCAGAGGCCCGCCAGGCCTTCAGCCGCATAAAGGCGGACATCGCAAAGGCCACGAGGTACGCAATCGATGAATCCCTTCCCTTCCAAGTCGAGAGCGACGCGTCCGATGTAGCTCTGGCGGCCACCCTCAACCCAGCGGGCAGGCCCGTGGCCTTCTTCTCACGCACCCTCCATGCTTCAGAAATCCGTCATTCTTCCGTTGAAAAGGAGGCCCAGGCCATAGTAGAAGCTGTGCGGCACTGGAGGCATTACCTGGCCGGCATGAGATTCACGCTCCTCACTGACCAACGGTCGGTAGCTTTCATGTTCGATAATGCACAGCGGGTCAAGATAAAGAACAACAAGATCTTACGGTGGAGGATCGAGCTCTCCACCTACAACTATGAGATCTTGTATCGTCCCGGGAAGCTAAACGAGCCTCCTGATGCCCTATCCCGCGGCACATGTGCCAACGTACAAGTGGACTGACTCCGGGCCCTCCATGAGGACCACTGCCAACCCGGGGTCACTCAATTCTTACATTTTATCAAGACCCGCAACCTGTCCTACTCCCTCGAGGTCAGGACCGTCACCAGGAACTGCCAAATCTGCGCGGAGTGCAAGCCGCACTTCTACAGGCCAGAGAAAGCGCACCTGATAAAGGCTTCCCGTCCCTTTGAATGCCTCAGTATGGACTTCAAAGGGCTGCTCCCTCCACCGACCACAACACGTACTATCTGAACGGTTCCCATTCGCCATCCCCTACCCTTACATGACCGCAACCACAGTCATAAAAGCCCTCCACAATATCTTTACCCTGTTCGGTTTCCCCACCTGCATACACAGCGATAGGGGGTCCTTCTTCATGAGTGACGAACTGCGTCAATTCCTGCTCAGCAAGGGCATCGCCTCGAGCAGGACGACCAGTTATAACCCCCGGGGAAACGGACAGGGAGAAAGGGAGAACGGAACGGTCTGGAAGACCGTCCTACTGGCCCTACGGTCCAGGAATCTCCCAGTCTCCCGCTGGCAGGAGGTCCTTCCCAATGCACTCCACTCCATCCGATCACTGCTGTGTACCACGACAAACAAAACACCTCATGAACATCTCTTTGTCTTCCCTAGGAAGTCCTCCTCCGGGACCTCGCTCCCAATCTGGCTGGCAGCTCCTGGACCCATTCTGCTCCACAAACACGTGCGGGCGCACAAGTCGGACCCATTGGTAGAGAGGGTCAACCTCCTTCACGCTAACCCTCAGTACGCCTACACGGCGTAGCTCGACGGCCGGCAGGATACGGTCTCCCTATGGGGCCTTGCGCTCGCTGGATCCCCACCCACTCACCCCCACCAACCCCACCCTCCCTCCCAATGGCGCACCCCACGGCTGCCCCCTTCCCAGGTGGATCGGTTCTTCCGCTGGTCCCACCCAGGGGTGATGAAGCTACCGAAGAAGCCGAAGTCACGCTCCCGGAGTCACGGATGCCCGAGCCGGCGCCTGCATCACCGCCGAAACTGCGACGATCACAGAGGATGACCAGGGCCCCCGATTGATTAATTGCTTCATTCTGATATGTACATGTAAAATGAATACTCTAAATAGTTGTGACATAAGAACATAAGAACTAGGAGCAGGAGTAGGCCATCTGGCCACTCGAGCCTGCTCCACCATTCAATGAGATCATAGCTGATCTTTTGTGGACTCAGCTCCACTTTCCGGCCCGAACACCATAACCCTTAATCCGTTTATTCTTCAAAAAACTGTCTATCTTTATCTTAAAAACATTTAATGAAGGAGCCTCTACTGCTTCGCTGGGCAAGGAATTCCATAGATTCACAACCCTTTGGGTGAAGAAGTTCCTCCTAAACTCAGTCCTAAATCTACTTCCCCTTATTTTGAGGCTATGCCCCCTAGTTCTGCTTTCACCCGCCAGTGGAAACAACCTGCCCGCATCTATCCTATCTATTCCCTTCATAATCTTATATGTTTCTATAAGATCCCCCCTCATCCTTCTAAATTCCAACGAGTACAGTCCCAGTCTACTCAACCTCTCCTCATAATCCAACCCCTTCAGCTCTGGGATTAACCTAGTGAATCTACTCTGCACACCCTCCAGTGCCAGTACGTCCTTTCTCAAGTAAGGAGACCAAAACTGAACACAATACTCCAGGTGTGGCCTCACTAACACCTTATACAATTGCAGCAGAACCTCCCTAGTCTTAAACTCCATCCCTCTAGCAATGAAGGACAAAATTCCATTTGCCTTCTTAATCACCTGTTGCACCCGTAAACCAACTTTTTGCGACTCATGCACTAGCACACCCAGGTCTCTCTGCACAGCAGCATGTTTTAATATTTTATCATTTAAATAATAATCCCTTTTGCTGTTATTCCTACCAAAATGGATCACCTCACATTTGTCAACATTATATTCCATCTGCCAGACCCTAGCCCATTCACTTAGCCTATCCAAATCCCTCTGCAGACTTCCAGTATCCTCTGCACTTTTTGCTTTACCAATTATCTTAGTGTCGTCTGCAAACTTGGACACATTGCCCTTGGTCTCCAACTCCAAATCATCTATGTAAATTGTGAACAGTTGTGGGCCCAACACTGATCCCTGAGGGACACCACTAGCTACTGATTGCCAACCAGAGAAACACCCATTAATCCCCACTCTTTGCTTTCTATTAATTAACCAATCCTCTAACCATGCTACAACTTTCCCCTTAATGCCATGCATCTTTATCTTATGCAGCAACCTTTTGTGTGGCACCTTGTCAAAGGCTTTCTGGAAATCCAGAAAGACCACATCCATTGGCTCCCCGTTATCTACCGCACTGTTAATGTCCTCAAAAAATTCCACTAAATTAGTTAGGCACGACCTGCCCTTTATGAACCCATGCTGCGTCTGCCCAATGGGACAATTTCCATCCAGATGCCTCGCTATTTCTTCCTTGATGATAGATTCCAGCATCTTCTCTACTGCCGAAGTTAAGCTCACTGGCCTATAATTACCCGCTTTCTGCCTACCTCCTTTTTTAAACAGTGGTGTCACGTTTGCTAATTTCCAATCTGCCGGGACCACCCCAGAGTCTCGTGAATTTTGGTAAATTATCACTAGTGCATTTGCAATTTCCCTAGCCATCTCTTTTAGCACTCTGGGATGCATTCCATCAGGTCCGGGAGACTTGTCTACCTTTAGCCCCATTAGCTTGCCCATCACTACCTATTTTGTGATAACAATCCTCTCAAGGTCCTCACCTCTCATAGCCTCATTTCCATCAGCCACTGGCATGTTATTTGTGTCTTCCACTGTGAAGACCGACTCAAAAAACCTGTTCAGTTCCTCAGCCATTTCCTCATCTCCCATTATTAAATCTCCCTTCTCATCCTCTAAAGGACCAATATTTACCTTAGGCACTCTTTTTTGTTGTATGTATTTGTAGAAACTTTTACTATCTGTTTTTATATTCTGAGCAAGTTTATTCTCATAATCTATCTTACTCTTCTTTATAGCTTTTTTAGTCGCTTTCTGTTGCCCCCTAAAGATTTCCCAGTCCTCTAGTCTCCCACTGATCTTTGCTACTTTGTATGTTTTTTCCTTCAATTTGATACTCTCCCTTATTTCCTTAGATATCCACGGTCAATTTTCCCTCTTTTTACCGTCCTTCCTTTTTGTTGGTATAAACCTTTGCTGAGCACTGTGAAAAATCACTTGGAAGCTTCTCCACTGTTCCTCAACCGTTTCACCGTAAAGTCTTTGCTCCCAGTCTACCTTACCTTCTCTCATCCCATTGTAATCTCCTTTGTTTAAGCACAAAACACTAGTGCTTGATTTTACCTTCTCACCCTCCATCTGTATTTTAAATTCCACCATATTCTGATTGCTCCTTCCGAGAGGATCCCTAACTATGAGATCCTGAATGAATCCTGTCTCATTACACAGGACCAGATCTAGGACCGCTTGTTCCCTCGTAGGTTCCATTACATACTGTTCGAGGAAACTATCACGGATACATTCTATAAACTCCTCCTCAAGGCTGCCTTGACCGACCTGGTTAAACCAATCGACATGTAGATTAAAATCCCCCATGATAACTGCTGTACCATTTCTACATGCATCAGTTATTTCTTTGTTTATTGCCTGCCCCACCATAATGTTACTATTTGGTAGCCTATAGATTACTCCTATCAGTGACTTTTTCACCTTAATATTCCTGATTTCCACCCAAATGGATTCAATCTTATCCTCCATAGCACCGATGTCATCCCTTACTGTTGCCCGGATGTCATCCTTAAATAACAGAGCTACACCACCTCCCTTACCATCCACTCTGTCCTTCCGAAAAGTTTGATACCCTCGGATGTTTAACTCCCAGCCGTGTCCATCCTTTAATCATGTTTCAGTAATGGCCACTAAATCATTGTCATTCACGATGATTTGCGCCATCAACTCATTTACCTCATTCCGAATACTACGAGCATTCAGGTAAAGTACACTTATGTTGGCTTTTTTACCTCTGTTCTGAATCTTAACACCTCGATCAGTAACCTCTCCTAAGTTATATTTCCTCTTAACCTTTCTCCTAATTTTCCTTGTCGTTGAACCCATATCTTCATGTAACAACCTGCCGCGTCGCTTACCATTAATGTTTTCACTTCCTGTTTTATTTCTTTTAGTATTCCTGGTCCTATTCACTGAGCTCCCCTCAGTCACTGTACCTTGTACTGTCGCCCTTTTTGATTATGGCTTCTCTACCTTACACTTTCCCCCTTACTGCCTTTTATTTGTCCCTGTTTTACTACCTTCCAACTTCCTGCATCGGTTCCCATCCCCCTGCCACATTAGTTTAAACTCTCCCAACAGCTCTAGCAAACAACCCCCATGGACATCAGTTCCAGTCCTGCCCAGGTGCAGACCGTCCGGTTTGTACTGGTCCCACCTCCCCCAGAACCGGTTCCAATGTCCCAGGAATTTGAATCCCTCCCTCTTGCACCATCTCTCGAGCCACGCATTCATCCTCTCTATCCTGACATTCCTACTCTCTGACTAGCTCGTGGCACTGGTAGAAATCCTGAGATTACTACCTTTGAGGTCCTACTTTTTAGTTTAACTCCTAGCTCCCTAAATTCAGTTTGTAGAACCTCGACATGTAATAAGGCAAAACACTGTACCACCGATGGGTACCACCATAACCTCTACCACTGTATGACGCGAGACCACCAGCCCCGCCGGACTCTTTTTTTAATAGGGGGTGAATGTGGTAGTCGGTATTAGGGGTATTACAGTACCTAGGTTGAAGCTGTAAGATCATTGGTGTGGGAGGTACCTGAGACAGGAAGATCATTGGTGAAGCCTGCCTGCTGGTTCCGCCCAGTAAGGTGGAGTATAAGAGTCTGTGTCTCCCTAGCAGCTGCATTCTGTACCTGCGCTGCTGGGGGAAATATCTAGTCCAATAAAGCCTTCAATTGTCTCCAATCACACTTCTGTAAACCCAAAGATGTGCAGTGTAGGTGGATTGGCCACACTAAATTGCCCCTTTATTGGAAAAAATAATTGGGTCCTCTGAATTTATTTTAAAATATTTGGTGGCAAGGTGCTCTGACTTTTGGCTGAGATCAGCATATTTTGTTTGTAAACATTGGATACCTTTGTGGTTGAGGGCAGCGCACATAGCTTCTGTGAAGAGGCTCATATCATTGCGACCCTGCCAACAGACAGTGCGAGAGGCAGATGGAGCTTGAGAGTGCATGTACCTTCTGTAAGTCTTCCCTTAAACTGCATGTTCATTTGACATCCTGACCTGAGATGTCCCTGCCTTCACATTCTGTAGATCAGATTGTGCACTGTGTTCAACCGACTGTGAACCCCATGCTACACTAGAACTAGGTCCCACTGAGGTATGTGTGTCTGCGCTGGTGGGTGCTGGTGAGTGCTGTGACAGGTCTTCAATGTTGCTGTCCTCAGCTTCCTCATCCAAAGTATTGTCGGGGCTGGGGGTTCGGACCTGGTTCACCTTGGATGCTTTCCAGAGATGTCTGGGAAAAAGGAGATCATAGGAGACTGTGCAACAGGAGAAATCGCTCACAGTCCGACGAATGTTGTTGTGCAGGATCTTTACTTGGGTGTGAGCCGCCGACCTCACCGTCAGTACGGGAATCGCCCATGTCCTCTCCGGCCAGTTGAATGGCTCTGTAATAAAAGCCTGACCGAAACTTAACCTCAGCAACTCCTCCTCGGGTCTGGGACCTCTTTTCTTCTTGTGAGTCTGCTTGTCCTGCATGAAGAATGATGGAGATTGTGTGAGTTAAGCATATGCGAGGGCACATGATAAGCATGCCTGATATGTGTGGGTGGCGATTGGTGCCATCGGCAGGATAAGGAAGCAAGCTCCTGAAGAGATAGGACAGATGGAGATGTGAGGGTATGAGAGAGAGCGAGTGGTGATGTCCCTTTAGGTGTCAAGAGTGGATCCTTATGAATGTGTGATGGACTTGTGAGTGTGTGAGTATGTTTTTCTTTTTATAAATTTAAAGGACCCAATTAATTTTTTTTCCAATTAAGGGGCAATTTAGCCTGGCCAATCCACTTACCCTGCACATCTTTGGGTTGCAGTGGACCCACGCAGACACGGGGAGAGTGTGTGTGATAGATGACTTGTCCTGTGGGAACACAAGAGACCATTCATCCTCTTCCTGCACTGGGTGGCTGACCTCCTTTGCAGGGCATTGGCATTAATCACTGCTACAACCGCCTCCCAAGCTGGATTGGTGACCTTCTTGGACTCCAGTGAGGGTAGAGGACAATGTGACAGGCCTTCACTGCATCCAACAGGCGCTCCAGTGAGACGTTGCTAAATTTGGGCGCTGCATGCTTTCTCACTTTGAACCTTTACTAAGCTGTGAGAGTGCGGACAATCTGCATAGGCACCCTTTAAATATGGCGGCCGGAACTGAGGAGCTCGGAGGTAATGGGTCATGGCAGAGGCCACCCACCAGCAACGTGGCGTGAACGCTGTGGATGAATAATTAATTATGCCTGAAGGAATATGGTGTTAAACTCGTATAACAGTATGAACCCCATTTTCTTTTAAAATATATTTTGAGTGGGATCTTTAACATTTAGTAACAAGATTTATACACAAGAGCCATTGGCAAAAACACAAAAGAAGAAACCAAACAACAGAAATTTCATAAACGTCTGTACAGCAGATCATCACCTTTTGGTGACCCAGGTTCCTGTACTCGCATTATCTTACTTACATTTGTATTTACAATCAATGCCAGAGCTCTTTGCTTTATTTATATTTGCACTTGTTTTGATGGGGTGGGGGTGGGTGGCCTTGTTCCCTATTGAGTTGTCAAGGGAGGTTAGGATGTTCCGCCTCATCGCTTTTCCATGTGTGGGAACGGTTTGTGTCCCTTCCGGCGATTGGCCTTCCTTCCCACCTCTCATCTGTTGTACGCGAGCCCCCTTCTATCCTAGCGGTACTCCCTGCCACCCCGTGCCCTCCCTCCCCCTCCCCTTCCTGTCCGTCCCACCCCCTTTCTATCTTCTCCACCCCCCACCCTGTCCCTTTAGTTGCTGGTTGCAAACAGGTCTTCAAAGCGGTTTATGAACTTCTTCCATGTGTCGTGTAATCTCTCCTCGGACCCTCTGAGAATTTTATCTTCTCTAGTCTCTGGAACTTGGCCAGGCCTGAGAGCTACTCTGAAGCCCTGGGTGGCGATGCTGACATCTAACCTAGCAGAAGCGTCCGACTGGTGATCAGTGAGGCGAAGGCCAGGGTGCTCACCCCCCTCTCCCTGTGTAGAGCACTGGAGGCTCTGACACCCCGAAGACTGCTGTAGATGGGCACGGCTCCATCTCGATCCCCACAACCCTGGACATAGCCTCGTAAAAGGCAGTCCAGAGCTCCCCGAGTCTGGGGCAGGACCAGAACATGTCGGTATGGTTGGCCGTGCCCTCCTGACACCGCTTGAACTTGTCCTCTACCTCCGGGAAGAACGCGCTCATGCGTGTCTTGGCCAGGTGCGCTCTGTGCACCACCTTGAACTGCATCAGACTTAGCCCGGCACAAGAGGTGGTGGAGTTGATCCTGTGTAGCACCTCGCTCCAGTGTCCTCCCCCACCCCCCTCTCCATGCCCAGCTCCCCACACACCCCGCATTTCCGTCTGGTCCTATCTAGTGGGGTCCTGACCTTTTCTGTGAGTCGTCCACAAATGTCCCCACATTTTCTGTCCTCTAACCAGTCCAGCCCTACCATTGTGTCCAGAAATGTGTTTCCGGGTCTCTGGAGGAATGTTTTTGACTCCTTGCGGAGAAAATAGTGCGGCTGCAGGTATCTGAGCTGGTTCCCTTTTGGGAGTTGGAGCTTCTCTGAGAGTTCCCCCAGGGTTGCCAGTCTATCATCCATGTACAGGTCCTTTACACTCAATGTCGCTCTGCTCTCCATCCACATCCCAAACCTGGTGGCTACCTTCGCTGGTGTGAACCTATGCTTCTTTCAGATGGGGGCCTTTATACCACCCAGCTTGAAGTGGTACCCGAAACAGGACTTGAGTGTGGCCACTACCACTGGGCTCCTGGAGTGTGTGTGTGGGGGGGGACGGGAGAGGTGCACTATCCAATGCTCGGAGAGACATCCCTGTGCAGGAGACTGCCTCCATTCAGACCAAATCCGCCTCCAGTTCCCTCAGCCACCTATTAGCCTCTCCACGCTTTCCGCTCAGTGGTAGAATAAGAGGTTGGTTAGGCCCAGGCCTCCCACATGTCACCCTTGCTGCAAGACGATCTTGCGTATCCTGGGGACTCTTTTCCCCCCCGCTAGAAATAGGCCATGATTAGCTTGTTGATGCTGGTGAAGAAGGATTTGGGGAAGAAGATCGGGAGTGATCTGAATATGAAGAGGAACCTAGGCAGCAAGTTCATTTTGGCCATCTGTACCCTTCCTGCTAGCGAAAGAGGGAACGAGTCCCATCTTTGCACGTCACTCTTCACCTCCTTCACCAGGCTGAAGTGGTTCCACTTGTAGAGCCTCATCCAGTTGTGGGCTACTTGTATCCCCAGGTACCTGAACTTTGTTTGGGTCACAGTAGTTCTTCCAGCTCTGCTGGATCCGCTGCTCTTTTCACTGTTGAGGCCTCTCACATTCCATGTTAACTAGCCAGATAGGGTCAGCCATACTCTCCCTGTCGGCCTGCCCTGTTCGTCTGGGCCTGCTCTTACTCATGGGCCACTCAGGATGGCCACTGACTACTTCCTCATTTTTACCATCTACACGTGCGACTTGTTGCAACAAGCGCTCTACCCTCCCCCTACCTCCTTTCTGCTTCCCACCCTGTACCTCTCCTATCCTTGTGTTCCCCTTCCTAGTCACCCCCTCCCCCTTGGCTTTGCCCCCTACTCTACCCCTCATCACCCCCTTCTTGCACTTTGTTTCTCCTGAAATTCAGTTTTCCCTCTCTCCTGCCAGGCGCCCGCTCTGCCCTGGGAGGATGGCCACGGCCTCCTCCTTCGCTGTACCTCTGTACACCAGCTTGTTCACTGGTGTAGCGGCTCCCCTAACAGTCGGATTCCCCAATTTAACCCCTACTACCTCTCTCCCCTTCACAGCCCCCCCCCCCCCCGCCCCACACCTCTGCATGTGGCTGCCCTTGCCCCTCTCAGATTCTTGTAGTTCACAATTGCCCTCTATCGTTGTTTGCCCAGTCCATTTTTCTGGACAAACTTGTTGGCCTCCTCCAGGGCATCAAAGTAGTTTTCTTTGTCCTGTAACGTGACCCACAGTTTGGCAGGGTGGAGCAGGCCAAACCGAACTGCATGGTTGTAGAGCGCGGATTTGGTGTCATTGAATTCTGCTCGGTGTTTGGCCACATTTGCCCCAATGTCTTGGTACAAGCGGGTGAAATGTCCTTCCCACTTGCTCCCTTTTGCGCTCTTTGCCCAGCTCGGGATCTGGTACCTGTGGGGCCTCACGATTATCACCTGTGGTGGTTCCCCAGCCCTGGGCTGCTACTGAAGCGGCCATTAGGCACGGTCCACCTCCGGGGGCTTGGCGAAGCCCTCCCCGCCGACCAGTTTCCTGAGCATCACTGCAATGTATTCTATGGGGTTCCTCCCCTTCAGTCCCTCCGGAAACCCCACAATTCTCAGGTTTTGCCAATGTGAGCGGTTTTCTTGGTCGTCGACGTTGCCCTTCAACCTCTTCTGGTCTTGACCAGCCTCGCCACCTCTGCCTTGAGTGCCGTGATGCAGCCCTTGGTCGGTGGCGGCTTTTTGTAGGTCCCACGTCGTTGTCTCCTGGGCCTCGAGCTTTCGCTCCATGTTGTCCATTGACTCCCTCATGGGGGCCTCTACGGCCCTCACTGCCGCCTCAACGGCTGCCAAGAGGTCTTTTTTCATTTCCTCCCTATGTTTCTGGAACTCCAAGGTGATGAAACATATCATTCTCTCCATCAATGCCTGGGTATGTGCTGGGAACTCGGAAGAATCGACCTTCACCGGTTCTGTGCCTTCGATAGTCAGAGGCTTTTCCCCAGGGTAGAGGGGTCAATTACTAGGGGGCATAGGTTTAAGGTGAGAGGGGCAAAGTTTAGAGTAGATGTACGAGGCAAGTTTTTTACGCAGAGGGTAGTGGGTGCCTGGAACGCACTACCGGAGGAGGTAGTGGAAGCAGGGACGATAGGGACATTTAAGGGGCATCTTGACAAATATATGAATAGGATGGGAATAGAAGGATACGGACCCAGGAAGTGTAGAAGATTGTAGTTTAGTCGGGCAGTATGGTCGGCACGGGCTTGGAGGGCCGAAGGGCCTGTTCCTGTGCTGTACATTTCTTTGTTCTTTGTTCTTTGAGCCTGCTTCCCTGTTCCGAGGCTGAGGTTTCCCTCCCATTGTCACAACTGGCTTTTCGGCTGGGCAGCTGATTCATTCCCATCTTGGTTGGCAGTGCGGTTAATGGGGGGGTTAGTTCAGGGCATTTTCTGTACTTCTGGTGTCCGTTTGTTGGGGTTAAAAGGCCTCAGTCAATATTCTTAGACGAGAGCCACTTTGCATGCGACTGCGCAGCTCATGGCCGCCACGGAAGTCTGCCATTTTTTTACCCACACTCCTATACTTTGCCTTTTTTTAGCAAAATCTCAGCCTGGGATTCAAAAGATTTTGTGTGATATATTAGGGACGGTGGAGGATCAGTTGAGGGACAGAAACTCGAGAGCTGATTATTTTCCGAAACACCGAGTGTAGCTCGTAGATTTGCACAGGGATCAATGCTTGAGCCTCAGCTTTTCTTTTATAAATTTTGAGTAGCCAATTCTTTTTTACCAAATAAGGGGCAATTTAGCGTGGCCAATCCATCTATCCTGCACATCTTTTTGGGTTGTGGGGTTGAGACCCATGCAGACACGGGGAGAATGTGCAAACACCACACGGGCAGGGATCAAACCCGGATCCTTGGCGCCATGAGGCAGAAGTGCTAGCCGATGCACCACCGTGCTGCCCTTAGTTATAATCTGTATCAATGATTACGATGGGGGAACCAAGTATAATGCACCCAGGTTTGCTGGTGAACCAGACTTAGAAGAGAAAGTAAGCTGTGAAGATGATGCATAGAAACTGCAAAAGGATATAAACCGGTTAAATGGAAAGAATGTAGCAGATAGACCAGAACATTGGGAAGTATGATGTTATTCTCTTTGGTATGAAGAATGGAAAAGCAGAATATTTTTTCAAAGATAAGTAAGCAGTAAACATTGCAGAGAGATTTGGGGATCCTTGAACACAAATCACAAAGTTAACATGCAGACACAACAAGCAATAAGGCAGACAAATGGCATGTTAACCCTTATTGCAAAGGAGTGGGAGTATAAGATTAAGAAAGTCTTTCTGTAATGATATATATTATTAATGAAACCGCACCTGGAATACGGTGTACTGCTTTATTCTCATTCCTAAAGAATTATATCATAACCTTAGAGTGGGTTGCAATGTAAATATACTCGACTGCTGCTTGGGATGAGAGGTTTGTCCTATGAGGAAGATTTGAATGGATTTCTGGAATTTAGAAAAATTAGAGATGATAGCCCGAAGCTATACCAAAAATGAGAAATGGGCATCTGCTGTAGGAAAACTAGGTCCAATATAATGCACCGTACACAGATGAATGATGAAAGAGCTTGGCAATGTCATACTGACCAGCTACTAGCTTCACAAAGTGAAATCGCTGACAGCTCTCAAGAAGTATTTCCTAAATTTTAGAAAGCAATACTCCAGAACAGAGCCTGAACAAAGAAAAGTGCAGATTCAGTTTCTAAAGACTTTGCAACACTTACAGAGATGAACACAGGAGTAACTACCCAGGAAGTACCACCTACAGAAGGAATAGAAGACACTTCCAAAATTGCGAGTAACATTCAAGAACGTCAAATACAATCCAAACGGAATAGACGTTCACCTGAAAGACTGTCTTAATAAGTTGAATATATATACATATAGAATAATGCATAAATGGGTCTGTTGTATAAATGTGAAGTCGTTGTCATTGTACTAAAGAAGTAAAGGGGGTGGGCTGTTATGTATCAGAGATTACATCCCTGCTGATGAAGCGCCACATTACCTGTAGTGATGTCAGCAGGATGTTTGCGCAGGATTCAGTGCTTCATCTTAAACTGTATGAGCATCATCCCTAATTTAACCACTCATCAGGTTTGTAAGAACACACTTTTAAAATGTACACAATGAGGTCCAATTCTGACCATCAAATTACGTAGTGTCATTTTTCTTCCCAACCGAGTGTTTGGCTGCATGTTAAGTTTGCTGCATTCAATATCAACTAGCATTTAAGAAGTTCCCAAATAGTATGAAAACATCACACTTCAATTCACAACAGCATTATTAAAACAAAGTTTGACACCGAGGCACAAAGAGATATCAAACAAGTGACAAGTGGGGACCATGGTGGCACAATGGTACGCACTGCTGCCTCATAGCTCCAGGACCCCAGATTCAATTCCGACCTCGGGTGACTGTCTGTGTGGAGTTTGCACATTCTCCCCGTGTCTGCGTGGGTTTCCTCCGGGTGCTCTAGTTTCCTCCCACATTCTAAAGGTGTGCAGGTTAAGTGGATTGGCCAAGCAAAATTGCCCCTGAGTGTCCAAAAGGTTAGGTGGGTTTACTGGGTTACGGGGATAGGGTGGAGGCATGGGCTTAAGTAGGGTGTTTTTTTCCAAGAGCCAGACCTGATGGGCCAAATGGCCTCTTGTACGATAAATGATATAAAACGGTTGGTCAAACGAGTAAATTCCTGCTCTGCTAGGTCTGGATGTAAGATAAACAATGTGGAAAATCAGAGATAGTGGACGTCCCGCGAAAGATGCTGGTGAGGGAGAGCTGGGTGGCATCAGTGTACAAACGTGGTGTTGTGATTTTGAATGATATTCACTTTGCTCTTAGAATGAAATCAAGAACAGGGAAATGTTGCTGATTACGGCACTGAGGACCCGGATTCGAATCCTGGCCCTGGGTCACTGTCCATGTGGAGTTTGCACATTCTCCCCGTGTCTGCATGGGTTTCACCCCCACAACCCAAAGATGTGCAGGTTAGGTGGATTGGCCACACTAAATTGCCACATAATTGGAAAAAAAATAATTGGGTACTCTAAATTTAAAAAACAAAGGAAAAAAAAGAACAGGGACCTGGTATCTAGGACACTTAAAGCACAGAAAGTATCTGAAACCATAGCATGCATGTAAGTGTCCCAACACACTGAATTACAGATGCCATATAATGGCTTTATATAATGGTAATTATTTTTGCAATAAATTCCTGATCTATCCATGAAGCTTCCCCAGAACTGGCAAGGAAAATAAATGATTCCAGCTGAATTCTCCAGTTACTACTGAGGAACAAGTTGTCTATTTCTTCATTGCTGGCAAAGTGTCAAAACAGGCAGAAGAAAACTAATCTTAAAGATAGAAATGAAACAATTTCCCATATTATTTGAATATATCGATGTTGAAAATGGATTCAAGAGTGATTATTGCTCACAAGACTTTTGTTACATGGACTGCCTATAGCTTTATGTTAATGTGCTGGTCTTCACCTTACAGATAATTTACACTCTATATTTTCAGAGGTGTTTATAATGTAAGGAACCTCTTTTAAGTCCTCATCTGATCCTGATTTTTGTTTAATGCCTGTGCTGCTGGCTGTTTTTAAAACTACAGACTTTTGGTTTTGAACTGAAACCCATCGCTGCAAGTTCTTATTTGGATTGGCCCAGGCCCACCCCATGATGCAGTGTGCTCTGTGGCATAGCTCATGATGCCATTTTGATGGACCTGGCGGCAGACAATCCCCTCTTTTGCAATTCCGGGACATTTTCTGTTTTCCATTGGGATTTGGTAAAGCCTTTCAGAAAATTCTGGAGCAGAAGGTAGGTTTCATTTTTGCTTTCATTGTCATTCTGAGAAAGAGCTGGAGTTTTACTTACAAATCTGGTGCCTGTAAGTTATTGAAGTAGTCGAAGATAAAAGATCTCAGGAATACATACAAATTATTGGTTAATTCACTTATGTTGGGACTCGGTGATGCTGGAATTGACTCTACATTAGCCCAGGGTGTTGTAACAGTAATTCATTTCTACCTTTATTCTGATTGGGAATTTCTCAGTGTTTTCAGCAATTCTAGTCTAGTTTCTGACCAAAACAATCAATATTCCTTTCACAAAAACCATTGACCAGATGCAGAAAACAAATGAGTAAAGTGTGTATAGTTTTTTATGACTCAATCTTGCCTCTCAATTTCTGCTCTGAATAACTTACATTTCTATAATACTTTCATGGTAGAACGTGCCTCAAGGTGCTTCACAATGACCTAGAAGAGGTGATCAAAAGCTTTCTTGAAGATGTGTGTGTTTAAATAGAGGGAGAGGGGTACTGGGGATATGTGGAAAGTGAAATCCAAAGAGTACGGCTCTGCTGGCTGAAGGCACTGCCACAAAAGATGGAGCAGGGATACTGGGAAATGGAGGAGGGACCAGGCTCGGAGAACCAGAGAATTAGGAAGGTTGAAGAGGTACGGTGAAATTAGGCTGTGGAGAGATTTGTGGACAAGAATGACAATTTCAATTTAATCTATTGGGGGAAAAGGAGTTCAGCAATGATTGGGGGTGCTGGGTGATTTGATTTATTGTCACATGTACTGAAGTACAGTGAAAAGTATTTTTCTGCGGCCGAGGGAACGTACACAGTACGTACATAGTAGACAAAAGAATAATCAACAGAGAACATTGACAAATGGTACATCTAAAAACTGATTGGTTACAGTGCGGAACAAGGGGCCAAACAAAGCAAATACATGAGCAAGAGCAGCATAGGGTGTCGTGAATAGTGTTCTTACAGGGAAAAGATCCGTCCGAGGGGGGGTCGTTGAGGAGTCTTGTAGCTGTGGGGAAGAAGCTAGTCCTATGTCTGGAACATAGTGAGTGGAACTTAGTGTAGATGAGGATGCAAATAACAGAGTTTTCAATGATTTGGAGTTTGTAGGTGATAAGGGGTTGGCAAAGAGGGCAATGGAAGAGTATAGCGAAGATATAATTAATAAAATACGGTTGGAAGTGGATAATGTTGTGGTGGATATAAATACGCAGTTATATAGGGTGGAATTTGATAGTCCCCCTGTCAGCAAGTTTTAAGGCAGGAGTCCCATAAAATTCCTTGGGTGGACTTCAAGCAACCTTACTGCCCACCCATAACGTGTGCCCAATTTTAGCAATTATTACCTGACATCCCAACTTGCTTTGCTAGTCACAATCTATGGCACAGTAATGCATTGGTATTAACTCCATCATCATATCACCTGTTTGGTTTGAAATGCAACATGCCCGGTCCGGCTTACTGTCGTCATGTGAGCTCTGCCACGCGAGAGTTTTTTTGCAAGCAGTCATGTTACATTCAGTTCAATAAATACCATACTTGAAAGACTGTGGTCTTTGAGCATCATAACATGGCATCAGGAGCAGTGCTGAAATTGACTTTTGAAAGCCAGGACAAGCTGGAGAGATGACACAGCTACGAAAAAGGGAACAAAAATTTTGAAAGCTGCTGGAAAAGGGCAAGGAAAACCGAAGGCTGCAAATAAAAGTAGTTAAAATGGCTATTTGTTTTTCCCACCTTCTCCCGTAGAAATTGAAGGTGATATGTGGCACAATGAGCAATTGTTTCCACTTGCAATGACAAAAGTAGGAGATTGCAACACATTTAATTAACAAACTGGAGTGGATACAAGTAGCAACACTTAATACTATTGGTGAGTGACTGCAAAAATTGTATTCTACCCGAAACATTGGTGAGTGACTGCAAAAATTGTATTCTACCCGAAACCTATCTAACAAACAAAGAAAACAGACAACAGAGATTTTGAAAGCCTTGAACACATGTTTTGAACCCTATGTGTTCAACACTAAAGCTCAAAATGAAAAGCAATACATTGATCAATATGTGACTGTGTAGCATGTGTGCAGAATAATGTGAATTCAGGCAAATGAAAGCTAATCTCATTCAAGATAGAATTATCTTAGGCGTGAGATATGTAGAGGAGAGCTCCTCAGTGAGGAGCACTGCCACCTCACAGTGCCAGGGACCCGTGTTCAATTCCAGCCTCGGCTGACTGTGTGTGGAGTTTGTACGTTCTCCCCGTGTTTGAGTGGGTTTCCTCCGGGTGCCCCAGTTTCCTCCCGCAGTCTAAAGATGTGCACGTTAGATGGATTGACTATGATCAATTGCCCGTAGTGTCCAAAAGGTTAGGTGGGGTTGCAGCGATAGAGTGCGGGAATGGGCCTTGGTGGGGTACTCGTTCGGAGGGTCAGTGTAGACTCAATGGATCAAATGGCCTCCTTCTGCACTTTAGGGTTTCTCTGATAATTTTGATGATAAATCAATCTGAGAATAAACTTTATGTACCGGAGAAAAGGAGGAGAATTCCTTGCTTCCCGGGTGCAGAAATTGCCATGGATCCGCTTCTCGCATCTCCTTCAAAAATGCTGTCAATACCTTTGCTACCCCCAAAGGGGCCAATGGTTTTGGCTTAAACTAGTCTAACTTGGGATTCAAAACATAATTCAAACCTGGGGCCCTGCTATCAAAGGCCAACTGGAACACCTGAGTCACCCAACCTTTCCGAAGCCTAATCTGATCTCTCATCCGCAGGTCTCCTGCAAAAGCACCACATCGGCCCTCAAATTAATCAAATTAGAGAAAACTCTTGCTCGCTTTACTGGGCCCCCAAACCCCACACATTCCACATGACCAATCGAATGAGGGGTCTCTTACCCCTCTCCCCCTCAAGTCAGCCATTTCCACTACGAGGGATTATCCCCTCCATTACCAGACACCTGATACCAGGGTCTGCCCAAGATGGCTCCCAGACCCACCCACAAGATGAGACAAAGAAAAAAACACTGGTTACTGTCAGCAATCAACCCTCCCCTCCTCATTCCAGAAATCCTCCAACCACTTCCTTTTGAACCACACCCTCTCCTCACCATCCTTCACCCCCCCTCCCATTCACACCTTTTAGGTTCATTGAAACCCACCTAAAGAGGTCCAACAGGCACAGCCCCTCCCCATCTCGCCCCCCTTCACTAGCCAACCTCTGCCTCCTAGTGAGGTAGTTCCCCTGTCAGGGCCCACATCAATTGAGTAACAGAAAATAAACAAAACTTCCCATCTCCTCCCCCTGTCAAGAAATAACCCAAGCCCATTAACATCCCCATCCTCCATTTTGGTCAAAAAACTATTTGGATTCCTACTTTAATTCATATCCCCAATTCCCTTGGCCCCGCCCTCTACTCCCAAAAACATATAATCCCTTGATATAGAATCATAAATTTCAGTTGACCACATCTATATACAAAAAGGAAAAACAATACATCCCCAAACAGTCCCATCCCAGCCACCATCAAAGTCTCATTCAAACCCTCTCAGTTCATTCAAAGTCCTTGGGCTGGATTCTCCGTTTTAGCGGCTAAGTGCCGGCTCAACCGGTGAACTCGCGGGAGTTTTATGACCCAAAAGTGGAAGCTGAACCCTCGCGCCCCTTCAGCACCTCACCATGCTCTTGTACTATCTCCGAGCACTTTCCCAATGCCTCCTTAATCAGGCCTGATGTAATGTATCCTCCACTGACGTTTTGAGGGTCTCCATCACCTCCTTCCCTTGCCTCTCAAAATGCTTGCCAGCAGCATGGTAGCAGAGTTTAGCACTGTGGCTTCACAGTGTTGCTAACTTTTAGTTGGCTCCTAATTTGGCTCTGTTTAATCACGTTTGCTCAAGAGTCGCCAGGTATCTTTCTACATCGCCACAAGGTTCAGAACTGAATACTGATCAATGACTCGATACACCAGTTAGTAAGTTCAAAAGCAATGCTCATCTATTTACACACAGTCAAATCTACTCATGCATAAACTCTACAAACTAAACTACCACTATTACTAAAGTCTATACTTAGCTTCGGGTGCCCACTCAGTCAGAGGAACAATGGCCGTTGCTCGGTTCTGAGGCTGCTGGGTTGAGCTGTTTACAGGGTAGCAACTAGGAGGGTCTATCTCGTAGTGTACGTTGACTTGGGACTTACTTGGTCTGGTGCAGCTGCTAGGCAGGTCTCTCTCTTCGGTGAGAGCCAAAGCCAAAGGAGGAAGATTCTCCCTTGGGGAATACCTTTATACTAAAAAGGGCTTTGCGCGCTTTTGGGCGGGCCTTGAACTTGGCCTCAACTAATTGGGTCTTTCCCAATCATCTGTATCGATTTTCCACCAATAGAGGGGTGGTTCCCTGATCGCTGGGCGTGTCCTGGTGACTGTCAGTCTGCTTTGTCTTAGCTTCTTCTGGCGCAGAGGAGTCTGCCTTAACATTGTGTATCTAAATGTTTTCCTTTTGTCCCCGGAGATGGCTCATTAGTATGTAGATTGTTTGGTAGTTTCTGTCCTGTCTGAGAGTTTAAGGTTCTAATCAACAGACAGAGCTTGCACCTGCTTGTTTCTTAGCACTGTCCAATTTTCCCTGCATTCTTTGCAAGTGCCCATTTTGTAATCGGGACGTGGCCATCCCAGATGGCTACAACAGCACCATAGTCCCAGGTTCGATTCCTGGCTTGGGTCACTGTCTGTGCAGAGTCTGCACGTTTTCCCCGTGTCTGCGTGGGTTTCCACCTGGTGCTCCGGTTACCTCTCACAAGACATGCTGTTAGGTTAATTGATCATTCTGAATTCTCCCACCATGTACCTGAACAGGCGCCGGAATGTGATGACTAGGGGCTTTACACAGTAACTTAATTGCAATGTTACTGTAAGCTTACTTGGGACAATAAAAATTATTAAACTATTTTTCAAATTCGGTTGCCATCATTCTGTCAGCTTATGCACCGTAATAGGTGCAGCCCCACTCTACCAGCTTGCCTCCGCAATCTTTGTTCCCAACGAACTCTGCACCTTCCCCAATTCCTCTGAAGGGCTACCGCTCGTAACCTTTTTTGTGGTCTTTTTTGGTATCTTATTATGAAAGGCTATCCAATGGGACGGGTCTGTCCACAAATTATCCCCGGAAACCAGGCTAAAAGTGCCAAACACCAAGGACTCTGGCAGGAGATACTTTGCGTGCACCTTCCTTCTACATGCCGCCACTGGATGTCCCCAATAATTGTGAACTTAATGTGAACACACATCATTGACTCCCATCTGCCCAGCACATGTTTCAATCAGTTTCTATCTAAAATAACAACTGCAATCCTGAGACTCTCAATTTGTCTATGAAAAGGTGCATAGACCAAAAAGCACACAGCAAATAGTGACACCCAATTTGGGCTCCTTACAAAATATTACTGACCTCTTCATTGGTGCTAATGTGGCAGCGAGGCGTCCAACCCTATTTTGAGTCTGCACGTTCTCCCCGTGTGCGCGTGGGTTTCCTCCGGGTGCTCCGGTTTCCTCCCACAGTCCAAAGATGTGCACGTTAGGTGGATTGGCCATGCTAAAATTGCCCTTAGTGTCCAAAATTGCCCTTAGTGTTGGGTGGGGTTACTGGGTTATGGGGATGGGGTGGGAGTGTGTGCTCTTTCAAAGAGCCGGTGCAGACTCGATGGGCTGAATGGCCTCCTTCTGCACTGTAAATTCTGTAAATAAATTCTGAGTCCAGAACTACCCAGTTGATACCAGGCAATAGAAGTGAAAATTGACCCCAAATGGATCATATTCTCCCTTTGTATTCTCTCAGCTGGAGCAATTTTGCTCCTGCTGGTTTAGCTCAGTTTGCTGGTGTAATATCCCACACGACCCACGGGGTGGGAATGATTATCTTCCCCATGGTTCCCGCAGAGTACAAACTCCCCCGCTAAGGGGTGGGGGACCTCCATTTAGCAATGTATAAAAGGTCAGCCAGTAAGGCACCAACTAGAGAGACCCGGTAGGGATCTACTGGGAAGTGTATATACCACACTTGTGAATTAATCTTAAATTCCCTATTTTACTCGGTGTGGACTTCCTATGTCCTTATTAAAGCTGAACATCTGATTTGTGATGCAGAGGCATGTAGACCCACCTTCTCAACCTTGCCATTCGCCCAAGGTGTGGTGATCCTCAGGTTAAATCAGCACCAGTCAGCTCTACCCCTCAAAAGGGAAATCAGCTTCTGGTGATCTGGGACCATGGTGGCTTTACCCCTGCCCTATTATTCCAACTGGAATCCAAACTCCCACTGCTGGCATTAAATGGGAAGTAGATACAGGGAGATTTAATAGTAATAATAATAATTGCTTATTGTCACAAGTAGGCTTCAATGAAGTTACTGTGAAAAGCCCCTAGTCGCCACATTCCGGCGCCTGTTCGGGGAGGCTGGTACGGGAATTGAACCCGCGCTGCTGGCCTTGTTCTGCATTACAAGCTAGCGATTTAGCCCACTATGCGATCAGAACTGAAATTGAGAGAGACCGTTATCATTTAAATAGCACAATTATATTGAAATGGAGCATTAAGGGATAAAACTATTGAAAAAATAAAGAATAGGAAACATTGTTCTGGTAGCTAATGATGTAAGTGAGAATATAGGTGGGGAACAAGCATTATATTTTTATTCATTTTTATGGGTGGAGGTGTTGGGATTACACACAGCACAAATTATAAACCAATACTTATTGTGTCCTTTTTGAACATCAATCATACCATACTATGGAACAAGATTTGGATGCTTGTCAGCAGTCATAACTTGATTGTTAAACTGTGATTGCTGCCATTGATGACGTTCAGTTATACTGCAATATAATCTCCTGAAATCCTTTTTTGCCTGTTGATGTCAAGATTACAATTATCCTCTTTGTTTGGAAGCATGATCATGAGCATGGGTAATGAGGATGCAATGGAGAGATATGGCTATCAAAATGAATTAAAGGGTTAGCTGTGAATAAGTTGTCAAATTAATTGAAACCTTTATTCGTGTGATTAGAGTTTCTTGTTTTGTGTTGTTTATAGTCATTTGTGTAGAGACATTCTGATTGCTACATAGGATGGATAAGACTCAGGTATAAAAAGTAACAAGTTACAATTATTTAGATTTAAAGGCTTGATGAAGCTGAAATTTGAGTTCAAAACTGTGACATGTTTGAATCCCTAATCATCAGGCGCAATTGTAAGTATTGCAGGATTAAATGTACTCAATAAATCTGTAAACAGGAATAGAAAGAACATCTAATCATAAATAAAAGCCTCCTCTAAGTCTGTAGTTGATGAATGAGAGCAGTCATGCTATGGCCCTCTGCAGTGAAGCCTCCCATTGTTCCTAAACTCAGGCATAGCTGCTATCACAAAAGCTTTGAGTGAGACTTTGCAGACCTTCGGCAACCTACCATCTACAAGATGCATGCAGCAACGCGCTGACCCTCTCTCGACAGCACCTTCCAAATCTGTGACCAGTCCGATCTAGAAGAATAAGGACAGCAGACACAGGTAACATTACCACCTGTAAATTACGCTCCAAGTCACACACCATCCTTACTTGGAACTGTTGTTTCTCTTCAAAAACCCCGGAGCTCCTTTCCAAACAGCATGTGAGCATTCCTACACCAAATTAAATGCAGTGTTTCAAGAGGTTGGCTGACCACGAGTTTCTCGAGGGCAATTCGGGATGGACAAGAATTGTCGTGAGCAACGCTCACGTCACATAGAATCATAGAATTTACAGTGCAGGAGGCCCATCGAGTCTGCACCGGCCCTTGGAAAGAGCACCCTACTTAAGCCACACCTCCACCCTATCCCCATAACCCAGTACCCCACCTAACCTTTTTGGATACTAAGGGCAATTTATCATGGCCAATCCACCTAACCTGCACATCTTTGGACTGTGGGAGGAAACTCACAGACACGGGAAGAACGTGCAAACTCTGCATAGACAGTGACCCAAGCTGGGAATCGAACCTGGGACCCTGGAGCTGTGAAGCAACAGTGCCGCTCCATGAATAAATAAAAAACTAAACAACTATTCAACGCATTTGGATGGCACAGTGGTTAGCACTGCTGCCTCACAGCGCTGAGACCCAGGTTTGATCCTGGCCCCGGGCCACTGTCCGTGTGGAGTTTGCACATTCTCCCTGTGTTTGATTGGGTCTCACTCCCGCAGCCCAAAGATGTGCAGGGCAGGTGAATTGGCCATGCTAAATTGTCCCTTAATTAGAAAAAAGTAATTGGGTACACCAAATTTATTTTTAAAAATCTATTCAACATATTTGATCTGATTTGACCAGGATGGCACGGCAGCACAGTTTAGCACTGCTGCCTCACGCCAGGGACCCGGGCTCAATTCCGGCTTTGGGTGACTAGCTGTGTGGAGTTTGCACATTTTCCCCATGTCTGCGTTGGATTCCTCCGGTTTCCTCCCATAGTCTAAAGATGTACAGCTTAGGTGGATTGGCCACGCTAAATTTACCCTTCGTGTCCAAAGACGTGCAAGTTAGGTGGGGTTACGGGAATTGGGCCTCGGTAGGCTGCTCTTTTGGAGAGTCAGTGCTGACTCGGTAGGCAGGCTGAATAGTAATCAAGTGTCTCTGTGCTTGGTGTCTGAGGGACTCTGTTGTTCAGTTCGAGTACAAGCATTCTGTTAATATATTTCATTGCGCATGTAACAGCATGGTTTTCCTTATATTCTTGCTGCTCACATGAATTGACCCAAGGCAGACTCCTGGAGCATAGGAACAGGAGCAGGCTACTTAGCTCCTCGAATCTATTCCACCTTTCAATAAGACCATAGCCGGGGATATCAGAACACAAATCCGGCTCCAGACTGGTGTGTGCTCAGAGTTAAGACTCTTGCATGGTCTCGGATCCCCCAAATGCCATGAATGCAACCGGATGGGTAACATTTGAATAAAGGCAGCCTCCACCGAGGGCTCCAAAGGTCCGTGTTCCAGAAATCAAGTGTGAGGCAAGGGGGCGTGAAGCAAGGCGGCGCTGGGGTTATGAGGTGTGGGGGTGAGGCAAGGGGTTTGGGGGGGGGGGGTGAGGCAAGGGGTGTGGGGGGAGGCAAGGGGGAGGTGAGGCAAGGGGAGGGGTGAGGCAAGGGGGGGAGGCAAGGGAGGGGTGAGGCAAGGGCGGGGGGAGGCAAGGGAGGGGTGAGGCAAGGGCGGGGTGAGGCAAGGGCGGGGTGAGGCAATGGGGGGGTGAGGCAATGGGGGGGGTGAGGCAATGGGGGGGGTGAGGCAATGGGGGGGTGAGGCATGGGGGGGGTGAGGCGAGAGGGGGAGAGAAGGGGGAGAGGAGGGGGTGAGGCGAGAGAAGGGGAGAGGAGGGGGTGAGGTGAGGGGGGGAGGAGGGGTGAGATGAGGAGGGAGGAGGGGGTGAGGCGAGGGGGGAGGAGGGGGTGGGGCGAGTGGGGAGGAGGGGGTGAGGCGAGGAGGGAGGAGGGGGTGAGGCGAGGAGGGGACGAGGGGGAGGTGAGGGGGGTGAGGCGAGGGGGGAAGGAGGGGGGAAGGAGGGGGTGAGGCGAGGGAGGGAGGACGGGGTGAGGCGAGGGAGGGAGGACGGGGTGAGGCGAGGGAGGGAGGAGGGGGTGAGGCGAGGGGGAGGAGGGGGTGAGGCGAGGGGAGGAGGGGGTGAGGCGAGGGGAGGAGGGGGTGAGGCGAGGGGAGGAGGGGGTGAGGCGAGGGGAGGAGGGGGTGAGACGAGGGATGGGAGGAGGAGTGAGGCGCGGGAGGCGAGAGGTGGAGGCGAGGGGTGGAGGCGAGGGGTGGAGGCGAGGGGTGGAGGCGAGGGGTGGAGGCGAGGGGAGGAGGCGAGGGGGGAATGGGGCGACGAATGGGGAAACGGGGAGGCGAGTGGGGGAACGGGGAGGTGAGGGGGAGGGGGAGGTGAGGGGGGGAGGGGGGAACGGGGAGGCGTGGTGTGAGGTAAGGGGGAATGGGGGTGGCAAGGGGGGGAGGCAAGGGGGAGGGGGAGGTGAGGGGAGGCGAGGGTGAGGGGAGGCGAGGGGGAGGGGGAGGTGAGGGGGGAGGGGGAGGCGAGGGGGAGGGGGAGGCGAGGGGGAGGGGGAGGCGAGGGGGAGGGTGAGGCGAGGGGGGAAGGGGAGGCAAGGGGAGGGGAGGCGAGGTGGGGAGGGGGAGGCGAGGTGGGGAGGGGGAGGCGAGGTGGAGGGGAGGCGAGGGGGGGAGGGGAGGCGAGTGGGGGAGGGGGAGGCGAGGGGGAGGGGGAGGCGAGGGGGAGGGGGAGGCGAGGGGGAGGGGGAGGCGAGGGGGGAGGGGGAGGCGAGGGGGGAGGGGGAGGCGAGGGGGGAGGGGGAGGCGAGGGGGGAGGGGGAGGCGAGGGGGGAGGAGGGGGAGGGGGAGGCGAGGGTGTGGGGGAGGCCAGGGGGGAGGCCAGGGGGAGGCGAGGGGGGGAGGCGAGGGGGGGAGGCGAGGGGGGGAGGCGAGGGGGGGAGGCGAGGGGGGGAGGCGAGGGGGGGAGGCGAGGGGGGGAGGCGAGGGGGGGAGGCGAGGGGGGGAGGCGAGGGGGAGGGGGAAGCAAGGGGGGATGTGGGGGAGGGGAGGGGGACGGGGAGGCGAGGGGGAGGTGAGGGGGAGGCGAGGGGGGGAGGTGAGGGGGAGGCGAGGGGGGGAGGTGAGGGGAGGCGAGGGGGGAGGCAAGGGGAGGCAAGGGGAGGCGAGGGGGAGGCGAGGGGGAGGCGAGGGGGGAGGCGAGGTGGGGTGGAGAGTGGTAGGGGAGGGGAGGGGGAGGCGAGGGGGGAGGGGAGGGGGAGGGGTGGGGGAGGGGGAGGGGTGGGGGTGGGGGAGGGGGAGGGGTGGGGGTGGGGGAGGGGGAGGGGTGGGGGAAGGGGAGGGGAGGGGGAGGCGAGGGGGAGGGGGAGGCGAGGGGGAGGGGGAGGCGAGGGGGAGGGGAGGCGAGGGGGGGAGGCGAGGGGGGGAGGGGGAGGCGAGGGGGGAGGGGGAGGCGAGGGGGAGGGGGAGGCGAGGGGGGGAGGGGAGGCGAGGGGGGGAGGGGGAGGCGAGGGGGGGAGGCGAGGGGGGAGGGGGAGGCGAGGGGGGGAGGTGGAGGCGAGGGGGGGAGGGGGAGGCGAGGGGGGGAGGGGGAGGCGAGGGGGGGAGGGGGAGGTGAGGGGGGAGGGGGAGGCGAGGGGGAGGCGAGGGGGAGGCAGGGGGAGGCGAGGGGGAGGCAAGGGGAGGCGAGGGGGCAGGCAAGGGGAGGCGAGGGGGGAGGCGAGGTGGGGTGGGGAGGGGAAGGGGAGGGGAGGGGGAGGGGAAGGGGAGGGGAGGGGGAGGGGTGGGGGGGAGGGGCAGGCGAGGGGGAGGGGGAGGCAAGAGGGAGGGGGATGCGAGAGGGGGAGGCGAGGGGGAGGGGGAAGCAAGGGGGGATGTGGGGGAGGGGAGGGGGAGGCGAGGGGGGAGGCAAGGGGACGCGAGGGGGAGGCGAGGGGGAGGCGAGGGGGGAGGCGAGGGGGAGGCGAGGTGGGGTGGAGAGGGGAAGGGGAGGGGAGGGGGAGGCGAGGGGGGGAGGGAGGGGAGGGGGGAGGCGAGGGGGGGAGGCGAGGGGGAGGGGGAGGCGAGGGGGGGGAGGGGGAGGCGAGGGGGAGGGGGAGGCGAGGGGGAGGGGGAGGCGAGGGGGAGGGCGAGACGAGGGGGAGGGGGAGACGAGGGGGAGGGGGAGACGAGGGGGAGGGGGAGGCGAGGGGGGTAGGGGAGGCGAGGGGAAGGGGGAGGTGAGGGGGTGAGGGGGAGGTGAGGGGGTGAGGGGGAGGTGAGGGGGTGAGGGGGAGGTGAGGGGGGAGAAGAGGTGAGGGTGAGGTGAGGTGGAGGGGGAGGTGAGGGGGAGGGGGAGGTGAGGGGGAGGTGAGGGGGAGGGAAGGCGAGGGGGAGGCGAGGGGGAGGCGAGGGGGAGGGGGAGGCGAGGGGGAGGGGGAGGCGAGGGGGAGGGGAGGCGAGGGGGAGGCGAGGGGGAGGGGGAGGCGAGGGGGAGGGGGAGGCGAGGGGGAGGGGGAGGCGAGGGGAGGGGGAGGCGAGGGGGAGGCGAGGGGGAGGCGAGGGGGAGGGGGAGGCGAGGGGGAGGGGGAGACGAGGGGGAGGGGGAGGCGAGGGGGGTAGGGGAGGCGAGGGGAAGGGGGAGGTGAGGGGGTGAGGGGGAGGTGAGGGGGTGAGGGGGAGGTGAGGGGGGAGAAGAGGTGAGGGGGAGAAGAGGTGAGGGTGAGGTGAGGGGGAGGGGGAGGTGAGGGGGAGGGGGAGGTGAGGGGGAGGGGGAGGTGAGGGGGAGGTGAGGGGGAGGGGGAGGTGAGGGGGAGGGGGAGGCGGGGGGAGGGGGAGGTGAGGGGGAGGGGGAGGCGGGGGGAGGGGGAGGCGAGGGGGAGGCGAGGGGGAGGGGGAGGCAAGGGGGAGGCAAGGGGGAGGCGAGGGGGAGGCGAGGGGGAGGGGGAGGCGAGGGGGAGGGGGAGGCGAGGGGGAGGGGGGAGGCGAGGGGGAGGGGGAGGCGAGGGGGAGGGGAGGCGAGGGGGAGGGGGAGGCGAGGGGGAGGGAGAGGCGAGGGGAGGCGAGGGGGAGGGGGAGGCGAGGGGGAGGGCGAGACGAGGGGGAGGGGGAGACGAGGGGGAGGGGGAGACGAGGGGGAGGGGGAGACGAGGGGGAGGGGGAGGCGAGGGGGGTAGGGGAGGCGAGGGGAAGGGGGAGGTGAGGGGGTGAGGGGGAGGTGAGGGGGAGGTGAGGGGGGAGAAGAGGTGAGGGTGAGGTGAGGTGGAGGGGGAGGTGAGGGGGAGGGGGAGGTGAGGGGGAGGGGGAGGCGAGGGGGAGGTGAGGGGGAGGGAAGGCGAGGGGGAGGCGAGGGGGAGGCGAGGGGGAGGGGGAGGCGAGGGGGAGGGGAGGCGAGGGGGAGGCGAGGGGGAGGGGGAGGCGAGGGGGAGGGGGAGGCGAGGGGGAGGGGGAGGCGAGGGGGAGGCGAGGGGGAGGCGAGGGGGAGGGGGAGGCGAGGGGGAGGGGGAGACGAGGGGGAGGGGGAGACGAGGGGGAGGGGGAGGCGAGGGGGGTAGGGGAGGCGAGGGGAAGGGGGAGGTGAGGGGGTGAGGGGGAGGTGAGGGGGTGAGGGGGAGGTGAGGGGGGAGAAGAGGTGAGGGGGAGAAGAGGTGAGGGTGAGGTGAGGGGGAGGGGGAGGTGAGGGGGAGGGGGAGGTGAGGGGGAGGGGGAGGTGAGGGGGAGGTGAGGGGGAGGGGGAGGTGAGGGGGAGGGGGAGGCGGGGGGAGGGGGAGGTGAGGGGGAGGGGGAGGCGGGGGGAGGGGGAGGCGAGGGGGAGGCGAGGGGGAGGGTGAGGCAAGGGGGAGGCAAGGGGGAGGCGAGGGGGAGGCGAGGGCGAGGGGGAGGCGAGGGGGAGGGGGAGGCGAGGGGGAGGGGGAGGCGAGGGGGAGGGGGAGGCGAGGGGGAGGGGGAGGCGAGGGGGAGGGGGAGGCGAGGGGGAGGGGAGGCGAGGGGGAGGGGGAGGCGAGGGGGAGGGAGAAGCGAGGGGAGGCGAGGGGAGTGGAGGCGAGGGGGAGGCGAGGGGAGGCGAGGGGGAGGGGGAGGCGAGGGGGAGGGGGAGGCGAGGGGGAGGGGGAGGCGAGGGGGTGAGGGGGAGGTGAGGGGGAGAAGAGGTGAGGGTGAGGTGAGGGGGAGGGGGAGGTGAGGGGGAGGGGGAGGTGAGGGGGAGGGGGAGGCGAGGGGGAGGCGATGGGGAGGGGGAGGCGAGGGGGAGGGGGAGGCGAGGGGGAGGGGGAGGCGAGGGGGAGGGGGAGGCGAGGGGGAGGGGGAGGCGAGGGGGAGGCAAGGGGGAGGCGAGGGGGAGGCAAGGGGGAGGCGAGGGGGAGGCAAGGGGGAGGCGAGGGGGAGGCGAGGGGGAGGCGAGGGGGAGGCAAGGGGGAGGCGAGGGGGAGGCAAGGGGGAGGCGAGGGGGAGGGGGAGGCGAGGGGGAGGCGAGGGGGAGGGGGAGGCGAGGGGGAGGGGAGGCGAGGGGGAGGGGAGGCGAGGGGAGGCGAGGGGGAGGCGAGGGGGAGGCGAGGGGGAGGCGAGGGGGAGGCGAGGGGGAGGCGAGGGGGAGGCGAGGGGGAGGCGAGGGGAGGCGAGGGGAGGCGAGGGGGAGGCGAGGGGGAGGCGAGCGGAGCGGGAGGCGAGGGGGAGGGGAGGCGAGGGGAGGGGAGGCGAGGGGGAGGGGAGGCGAGGGGGAGGGGAGGCGAGGGGGAGGGGGAAGCAAGGGGGGATGTGGGGGAGGGGAGGGGGACGGGGAGGCGAGGGGGGAGGTGAGGGGGAGGCGAGGGGGGGAGGTGAGGGGGAGGCGAGGGGGGGAGGTGAGGGGAGGCGAGGGGGAGGCAAGGGGAGGCGAGGGGGAGGCGAGGGGGAGGCGAGGGGGGAGGCGAGGTGGGGTGGGGGGGGAGGCGAGGTGGGGTGGGGAGGCGAGGGGGAGGGGGAGGTGGAGGCGAGGGGGAGGGGGAGGCGAGGGGGGTAGGGGAGGCGAGGGGGAGGGGGAGGCGAGGGGGTAGGGGAGGCGAGGGGAAGGGGGAGGTGAGGGGGGTGAGGGGGAGGTGAGGGGGTGAGGGGGGGTGAGGGGGAGGTGAGGGGGTGAGGGGGAGGTGAGGGGGTGAGGGGGAGGTGAGGGGGGAGAAGAGGTGAGGGGGAGGGAGAGGCGAGGGGGAGGGAGAGGCGAGGGGAGGCGAGGGGAGGGGAGGCGAGGGGGAGGGGAGGCGAGGGGGAGGGGAGGCGAGGGGGAGGCGAGGGGGAGGGCGAGGGGGAGGCGAGGGGGAGGCGAGGGGAGGCGAGGGGGAGGCGAGGGGGAGGCGAGCGGGAGGCGAGGGGGGAGGCGAGGGGGAGGGGGAGGCAAGGGGGAGGCAAGGGGGAGGCGAGGGGGAGGCGAGGGGGAGGGGGAGGCGAGGGGGGAGGGGGAGGCGAGGGGGAGGGGGGAGGCGAGGGGGAGGGGGAGGCGAGGGGGAGGGGGAGGCGAGGGGGAGGGGAGGCGAGGGGGAGGGGGAGGCGAGGGGGAGGGAGAGGCGAGGGGAGGCGAGGGGAGTGGAGGCGAGGGGGAGGCGAGGGGAGGCGAGGGGGAGGGGGAGGCGAGGGGGAGGGGGAGGCGAGGGGGAGGGGGAGGCGAGGGGGTGAGGGGGAGGTGAGGGGGAGAAGAGGTGAGGGTGAGGTGAGGGGGAGGGGGAGGTGAGGGGGAGGGGGAGGTGAGGGGGAGGGGGAGGGGGGAGGCGAGGGGGAGGGGGAGGCGAGGGGGAGGGGGAGGCGAGGGGGAGGGGGAGGCGAGGGGGAGGGGGAGGCGAGGGGGAGGGGGAGGCGAGGGGGAGGCAAGGGGGGAGGCGAGGGGGGAGGCAAGGGGGAGGCGAGGGGGAGGCAAGGGGGAGGCGAGGGGGGAGGCGAGGGGGAGGCAAGGGGGAGGCGAGGGGGAGGCAAGGGGGAGGCGAGGGGGAGGGGGAGGCGAGGGGGAGGCGAGGGGGAGGGGGAGGCGAGGGGGAGGGGAGGCGAGGGGGAGGGAGAGGCGAGGGGAGGCGAGGGGGAGGGGAGGCGAGGGGAGGCGAGGGGGAGGCGAGGGGGAGGCGAGGGGAGGCGAGGGGAGGCGAGGGGGAGGCGAGGGGGAGGCGAGCGGGAGGCGAGGGGGAGGGGGAGGCGAGGGGGAGGGGGAGGCGAGGGGGAGGGGAGGCGAGGGGGAGGGGAGGCGAGGGGGAGGGGAGGCGAGGGGGAGGGGAGGCGAGGGGGAGGGGAGGCGAGGGGGAGGGGGGAAGCAAGGGGGGATGTGGGGGAGGGGAGGGGGACGGGGAGGCGAGGGGGGAGGTGAGGGGGAGGCGAGGGGGGGGAGGTGAGGGGGAGGCGAGGGGGGGAGGTGAGGGGAGGCGAGGGGGAGCAAGGGAGGCGAGGGGGAGGCGAGGGGGAGGCGAGGGGGGAGGCGAGGTGGGGTGGGGGGGGGAGGCGAGGTGGGGTGGGGAGGCGAGGGGGAGGGGGAGGTGGAGGCGAGGGGGAGGGGGAGGCGAGGGGGTAGGGGAGGCGAGGGGGGAGGGGGGAGGCGAGGGGGTAGGGGAGGCGAGGGGAAGGGGGAGGTGAGGGGGTGAGGGGGAGGTGAGGGGGTGAGGGGGGGGTGAGGGGGAGGTGAGGGGGTGAGGGGGAGGTGAGGGGGTGAGGGGGAGGTGAGGGGGGAGAAGAGGTGAGGGGGAGGGAGAGGCGAGGGGGAGGGAGAGGCGAGGGGAGGCGAGGGGGAGGGGAGGCGAGGGGGAGGGGAGGCGAGGGGGGAGGGGGAGGCGAGGGGGAGGCGAGGGGGAGGCGAGGGGGAGGCGAGGGGGAGGCGAGGGGAGGCGAGGGGGAGGCGAGGGGGAGGCGAGGGGGAGGCGAGCGGGAGGCGAGGGGGAGGGGAGGCGAGGGGGAGGGGAGGCGAGGGGGAGGGGAGGCGAGGGTGAGGCGAGGGGGGAGGGGGAGGCAAGGGGAGGGGGAGGCAAGGGGAGGGGGAGGCAAGGGGGAGGGGGAGGCAAGGGGGAGGGGGAGGCAAGGGGGAGGGGGAGGCGAGGGGGTGGGGGAGACGAGGGGGAGGGAGAAGCGAAGGGGAGTGAGAGGCGAAGGGGAGAGGGAGGCGAGGTGGAGGGGAAGGCAAGGGGGAGGGGGAGGCGAGGGGAGATGGGGGAGGGGGAGAGGAGGGGGGGCGAGGGGAGATGGGGAGGGGATGGGGAGGGGGGGCGAGGGGGAGGCGAGGGGGAGGGGAGGCGAGCAGGGAGGGGGTGGTGAGGGGATGGGGAGGCGAATTGGGGAAGGGGAGGCGAGGGGGAGGGTGGAGGGGAGGCGAGGGGGAGGCTGGAGGGGAGGCGAGGGGCAGGGGGAGGCGAGGGGCAGGGGGAGGCGAGGGGCAGGGGGAGGCGAGGGGCAGGGGGAGGCGAGGGGCAGGGGGAGGCAAGGGGGAGGGGGAGGCAAGGAGGGGAGGGGGAGGCAAGGAGGGGAGGGGGAGGCGAGGGGGAGGGGGAGGCAAGGGAAGGGAGGGGGAGGGGAGGGGGGGAGACGAGGAAGGAGGGGGAGATGAGTGGGAGGGGGGAAGCGAGGGGGGAGGGGGAGGCAACGGGGGGAGGGGGAGGCAAAGGGGTGAGGGGGAGCAAAGGGGGGAGGGTAGCGGGGGAGGGGGAGGCGAGCGGGGGAGGGGGAGGCGAGGTGGAGGGGAGGCGAGGGGGGGAGGGGAGGCGAGGGGGGGAGGGGGAGGCGAGGGGGAGGCGAGGGGGAGGGGGAGGCGAGGGGGAGGGGGAGGCGAGGGGGAGGGGGAGGCGAGGGGGAGGGGGAGGCGAGGGGGAGGGGGAGGCGAGGGGGGAGGGGGAGGCGAGGGGGAGGGGGAGGCGAGGGGGGAGGGGGAGGCGAGGGGGAGGCGAGGGTGTGGGGGAGGCCAGGGGGGAGGGGGAGGCGAGGGGGAGGCGAGGGTGTGGGGGAGGCCAGGGGGGAGGCGAGGAGGGGAGGCGAGGGGGAGGCGAGGAGGGGAGGCGAGGAGGGGAGGCGAGGGGGAGGCGAGGGGGGGGAGGCGAGGTGGGGAGGCGAGGGGGGAGGCGAGGGGGGGGGGGAGGCGAGGGGGGGGGGAGGCGAGGGGGAGGGGGAAGCAAGGGGGGATGTGGGGGAGGGGAGGGGGGATGTGGGGGAGGGGAGGGGGACGGGGAGGCGAGGGGGAGGTGAGGGGGAGGCGAGGGGGGAGGTGAGGGGGAGGCGAGGGGGGGAGGTGAGGGGAGGCGAGGGGGAGGCAAGGGGAGGCGAGGGGGGAGGCGAGGGGGAGGCGAGGGGGAGGCGAGGGGGAGGCGAGGGGGAGGCGAGGGGGGAGGCGAGGTGGGGTGGGGAGGGGAGGGGGAGGCGAGGGGGGAGGGGAGGGGGAGGGGTGGGGGAGGGGAGGGGTGGGGGAAGGGGAGGGGAGGGGGAGGCGAGGGGGGGAGGGGGGAGGCGAGGGGGGAGGGGGAGGCGAGGGGGGGAGGGGGAGGCGAGGGGGGGAGGGGGAGGCGAGGGGGGAGGGGAGGCGAGGGGGGGAGGGGAGGCGAAGGGGGGAGGGGAGGCGAGGGGGGGAGGGGGAGGCGAGGGGGGGGAGGGGGAGCCGAGGGGGGGGGAGGGGAGTCGAGGGGGGGAGGGGGAGCCGAGGGGGGGAGGGGGAGGCGAGGGGGGGAGGGGGAGGCGAGGGGGGGAGGGGGAGGCGAGGGGGAGGGGGAGGCGAGGGTGGAGGGGGAGGCGAGGGGGGGAGGGGGAGGCGAGGGGGGGAGGGGGAGGCGAGGGGGGAGGGGGAGGCGAGGGGGGGAGGGGGAGGCGAGGGGGGGAGGGGGAGGCGAGGGGGGGAGGCGAGGGGGGGAGGGGGAGGTGAGGGGGGAGGGGAGGCGAGGGGGAGGCGAGGGGGGAGGGGGAGGCGAGGGGGAGGCGAGGGGGAGGCGAGGGGGAGGCGAGGGGGGGGAGGGGGAGGCGAGGGGGAGGCGAGGGGGAGGCAAGGGGAGGCGAGGGGGCAGGCAAGGGGAGGCGAGGGGGAGGCAAGGGGAGGCGAGGGGGAGGCAAGGGGAGGCGAGGGGGAGGCAAGGTGGGGTGGGGAGGGGAAGGGGATGGGAAGGGGAGGGGTGGGGGAAGGGGAGGGGTGGGGGAAGGGGAGGGGAGGGGGAGGGGGAGGGGTGGGGGAAGGGGAGGGGAGGGGGAGGCGAGGGGGGAGGTGGGAGGGGAGGGGGGAGGGGGAGGCGAGGGGGGGGAGGGGGAGGCGAGGGGGAGGCGAGGGGGGGAGGGGGAGGCGAGGGGGAGGGGGAGGCAAGAGGGAGGGGGATGCGAGAGGGGGAGGCGAGGGGGAGGGGGAAGCAAGGGGGGATGTGGGGGAGGGGAGGGGGACGGGGAGGCGAGGGGGGAGGTGAGGGGGAGGCGAGGGGGGAGATGAGGGGGAGGCGAGGGGGGGAGATGAGGGGGAGGCGAGGGGGGGAGGTGAGGGGGAGGCGAGGGGGAGGCGAGGGGGGAGGCGAGGGGGGAGGCGAGGGGGGAGGCGAGGTGGGGTGGAGAGGGGAAGGGGAGGGGAGGGGGAGGCGAGGGGGAAGGGGAGGGGGAGGAGTGGGGGAAGGGGAGGGGAGGGGGAGGCGAGGGGGGGAGGCGAGGGGGGAGGGGGAGGCGAGGGGGGGAGGGGGAGGCGAGGGGGAGGGGGAGGCGAGGGGAGGCGAGGGGGGGGAGGGGGAGGCGAGGGGGGGAGGGGGAGGCGAGGGGGGGAGGGGGAGGCGAGGGGGGGAGGGGAGGCGAGGGGGGGAGGGGGAGGCGAGGGGGGGAGGGGGAGGCGAGGGGGGAGGGGGAGGCGAGGGGGGAGGGGGAGGCGAGGGGGGGAGGTGGAGGCGAGGGGGGGAGGGGGAGGCGAGGGGGGGAGGGGGAGGCGAGGGGGGAGGGGGAGGCGAGGGGGGAGGGGGAGGCGAGGGGGGGAGGGGGAGGCGAGGGGGGGAGGGGGAGGCGAGGGGGGGAGGGGGAGGCGAGGGGGGGAGGGGGAGGCGAGGGGGGGAGGGGGAGGCGAGGGGGGGAGGGGGAGGGGGAGGCGAGGGGGGAGGGGGAGGCGAGGGGGGGAGGGGGAGGCGAGGGGGGGAAGGGGGTGGCGAGGGGGGAGGGGGAGGCGAGGGGGGAGGGGGAGGCGAGGGGGGGAGGGGGAGGCGAGGGGGGAGGGGGAGGCGAGGGGGGGAGGGGGAGGCGAAGGGGGGAGGGGGAGGCGAGGGGGGGAGGGGGAGGCGAGGGGCGGAGGGGGAGGCGAGGGGGGGAGGGGAGGCGTGGGGGGAGGGGGAGGCGAGGGTGAAGGGGGAGGGGGAGACGAGGGGGAGGCGAGGGGGGAGGGGGAGGCGAAGGGGAGGCGAGGGGGGGAGGGGGAGGCGAGGGGGGAGGGGGAGGCGAGGGGGGAGGGGGAGGCGAGGGGGGGAGGGGGAGGCGAGGGGGGAGGGGGAGGCGAGGGGGGAGGGGGAGGCGAGGGGGGGAGGGGGAGGCGAGGGGGGGAGGGGGAGGTGCGAGGGGGGCGAGGGGGAGGCGAGGGGGGAGGGGGAGGCGAGGGGGAGGCGAGGGGGAGGCAAGGGGAGGCGAGGGGGAGGCAAGGGGAGGCGAGGGGAAGGCAAGGGGAGGCGATGGGGAGGCGAGGTGGGGTGGGGAGGGGAAGGGGAGGGGAAGGGGAGGGGAGGGGAGGCGAGGGGGGGGAGGGGAGGGGGAGGGGTGGGGGAAGGGGAGGGGTGGGGGAGGGGGAGGCGAGGGGGAGGGGGAGGTGGGGAGGGGAGGGGGGGAGGGGGAGGTGAGGGGGGAGGGGGAGGCGAGGGGGGGAGGGGGAGGCGAGGGGAGGGGGAGGCAAGAGGGAGGGGGATACGAGAGGGGGAGGCCAGGGAGGAAGGGGGTGGCGAGGGGAGGGGGAGGGGAGGCGAGGGGGGGAGGGGGAGGGGGGGAGGGGGAGGTGGAGGCGAGGGGGAGGAGGGGGAGGGGGAGGGGGAGGCGAGGGGGGAGGAGGGGGAGGGGGAGGCAAGGGTGTGGGGGAGGCCAGGGGGGGAAGCTAGTAGGGGAGGCGAGGGGGAGGCGAGGGGGGGAGGCGAGGGGGGGAGGCGAGGGGGGGGGAGGGGAGGGGGAGGCGAGGGGGGGGAGGGGAGGGGGAGGCGAGGGGGGGAGGCGAGGGGGGAGGCGAGGGGGGGAGGCGAGGGGGAGGGGGAGGCGAGGGGGAGGGGGAGGCGAGGGGGGAGGCGAGGGGCAGGGGGAGGCGAGGGGCAGGGGGAGGCGAGGGGCAGGGGGAGGCGAGGGGCAGGGGGAGGCGAGGGGCAGGGGGAGGCGAGGGGCAGGGGGAGGCGAGGGGCAGGGGGAGGCGAGGGGCAGGGGGAGGCGAGGGGCAGGGGGAGGCGAGGGGCAGGGGGAGGCGAGGGGCAGGGGGAGGCGAGGGGCAGGGGGAGGCGAGGGGAAGGGGGAGGTGAGGGGGTGAGGGGGAGGTGAGGGGGTGAGGGGGGGTGAGGGGGAGGTGAGGGGGTGAGGGGGAGGCGAGGGGGTAGGGGAGGCGAGGGGGAGGGGGAGGCGAGGGGGTAGGGGAGGCGAGGGGAAGGGGGAGGTGAGGGGGTGAGGGGGAGGTGAGGGGAGGTGAGGGGGTGAGGGGGAGGTGAGGGGGGGTGAGGGGGAGGTGAGGGGGAGGTGAGGGGGTGAGGGGGAGGTGAGGGGGGAGAAGAGGTGAGGGGGAGGGAGAGGCGAGGGGGAGGGAGAGGCGAGGGGAGGCGAGGGGGAGGGGAGGCGAGGGGGAGGGGAGGCGAGGGGGAGGCGAGGGGGAGGCGAGGGGGAGGCGAGGGGGAGGCGAGGGGGAGGCGAGGGGGAGGCGAGGGGGAGGCGAGCGGGAGGCGAGCGGGAGGCGAGGGGGAGGGGAGGCGAGGGGGAGGGGAGGCGAGGGGGAGGGGAGGCGAGGGGGAGGGGAGGCGAGGGGGAGGGGAGGCGAGGGTGAGGCGAGGGGGGAGGGGGAGGCAAGGGGAGGGGGAGGCAAGGGGAGGGGGAGGCAAGGGGGAGGGGAGGCAAGGGGGAGGGGGAGGCGAGGGGGAGGGGGAGACGAGGGGGTGGGGGAGACGAGGGGGTGGGGGAGACGAGGGGGAGGGAGAGGCAAGGGGGAGGGGGAGGCGAGGGGGAGGGGGAGACGAGGGGGTGGGGGAGACGAGGGGGTGGGGGAGACGAGGGGAGATGGGGGAGGGGGAGAGGAGGGGGGGCGAGGGGAGATGGGGAGGGGATGGGGAGGGGGGGCGAGGGGGAGGCGAGGGGGAGGGAGGCGAGCAGGGAGGGGGTGGTGAGGGGATGGGGAGGCGAATTGGGGGAAGGGGAGGCGAGGGGGAGGGTGGAGGGGAGGCGAGGGGGAGGCTGGAGGGGGAGGCGAGGGGCAGGGGGAGGCGAGGGGCAGGGGGAGGCGAGGGGCAGGGGGAGGCGAGGGGCAGGGGTAGGCAAGGGGGAGGGGGAGGCAAGGAGGGGAGGGGGAGGCAAGGAGGGGAGGGGGAGGCGAGGGGGAGGGGGAGGCAAGGGAAGGGAGGGGGAGGGGAGGGGAAGGGGAGGGGGAGGGGAGGGGAAGGGGAGGGGGAGGGGGGGAGACGAGGAAGGAGGGGGAGATGAGTGGGAGGGGGAAGCGAGGGGGGAGGGGGAGGCAACGGGGGGAGGGGGAGGCAACGGGGGGAGGGGGAGGCAAAGGGGTGAGGGGGAGGCAAAGGGGGGAGGGTAGCGGGGGAGGGGGAGGCGAGCGGGGGAGGGGGAGGCGAGCGGGGGAGGGGGAGGCGAGGTGGAGGGGAGGCGAGGGGGGGGGGAGGGGAGGCGAGGGGGGGAGGGGAGGCGAGGGGGGGAGGGGAGGCGAGGGGGGGAGGGGAGGCGAGGGGGGGAGGGGGAGGCGAGGGGGAGGGGGAGGCGAGGGGGAGGGGGAGGCGAGGGGGGAGGCGAGGGTGTGGGGGAGGCCAGGGGGGAGGGGGAGGCGAGGGTGTGGGGGAGGCCAGGGGGGAGGCGAGGAGGAGGGGAGGCGAGGGGGAGGCGAGGAGGGGAGGCGAGGGGGAGGCGAGGGGGGGAGGCGAGGTGGGGAGGCGAGGGGGGGAGGCGAGGTGGGGAGGCGAGGGGGGAGGCGAGGGGGGGGGGAGGCGAGGGGGAGGGGGAAGCAAGGGGGGATGTGGGGGAGGGGAGGGGGATGTGGGGGAGGGGAGGGGGACGGGGAGGCGAGGGGGGAGGTGAGGGGGAGGCGAGGGGGGGAGGTGAGGGGGAGGCGAGGGGGGGAGGTGAGGGGAGGCGAGGGGGAGGCAAGGGGAGGCGAGGGGGAGGCGAGGGGGAGGCGAGGGGGGAGGCGAGGTGGGGTGGGGGGGAGGCGAGGTGGGGTGGGGAGGGGAGGGGGAGGCGAGGGGGGGAGGGGAGGGGGAGGGGTGGGGGAGGGGGAGGGGTGGGGGAAGGGGAGGGGAGGGGGAGGCGAGGGGGGGAGGGGGAGGCGAGGGGGGAGGGGGAGGCGAGGGGGGGAGGGGGAGGCGAGGGGGGGAGGGGGAGGCGAGGAGGGGAGGGGGAGGCAAGGAGGGGAGGGGGAGGCGAGGGGGAGGGGGAGGCAAGGGAAGGGAGGGGGAGGGGAGGGGAAGGGGAGGGGGAGGGGAGGGGAAGGGGAGGGGGAGGGGGGGAGACGAGGAAGGAGGGGGAGATGAGTGGGAGGGGGAAGCGAGGGGGGAGGGGGAGGCAACGGGGGGAGGGGGAGGCAACGGGGGGAGGGGGAGGCAAAGGGGTGAGGGGGAGGCAAAGGGGGGAGGGTAGCGGGGGAGGGGGAGGCGAGCGGGGGAGGGGGAGGCGAGCGGGGGAGGGGGAGGCGAGGTGGAGGGGAGGCGAGGGGGGGGAGGGGAGGCGAGGGGGGGAGGGGAGGCGAGGGGGGGAGGGGAGGCGAGGGGGGGAGGGGGAGGCGAGGGGGAGGGGGAGGCGAGGGGGAGAGGGAGGCGAGGGGGGAGGCGAGGGTGTGGGGGAGGCCAGGGGGGAGGGGGAGGCGAGGGTGTGGGGGAGGCCAGGGGGGAGGCGAGGAGGGGAGGCGAGGGGGAGGCGAGGAGGGGAGGCGAGGGGGAGGCGAGGGGGGGAGGCGAGGTGGGGAGGCGAGGGGGGGAGGCGAGGGGGGAGGCGAGGGGGGGGAGGCGAGGGGGAGGGGGAAGCAAGGGGGGATGTGGGGGAGGGGAGGGGGATGTGGGGGAGGGGAGGGGGACGGGGGAGGCGAGGGGGGAGGTGAGGGGGAGGCGAGGGGGGGAGGTGAGGGGGAGGCGAGGGGGGAGGTGAGGGGAGGCGAGGGGGAGGCAAGGGGAGGCGAGGGGGAGGCGAGGGGGAGGCGAGGGGGGAGGCGAGGTGGGGTGGGGGGGAGGCGAGGTGGGGTGGGGAGGGGAGGGGGAGGCGAGGGGGGGAGGGGAGGGGGAGGGGTGGGGGAGGGGGAGGGGTGGGGGAAGGGGAGGGGAGGGGGAGGCGAGGGGGGGAGGGGGAGGCGAGGGGGGAGGGGGAGGCGAGGGGGGGAGGGGGAGGCGAGGGGGGGAGGGGGAGGCGAGGGGGGAGGGGAGGCGAGGGGGGGAGGGGAGGCGAGGGGGGGAGGCGAGGGGAGGGAGGGGAGCCGAGGGGGGGGAGGGGGAGCCGAGGGGGGGAGGGGGAGCCGAGGGGGGGAGGGGGAGGCGAGGGGGGGAGGGGGAGGCGAGGGGGGAGGGGGAGGCGAGGGGGGAGGGGGAGGCGAGGGGGGAGGGGGGAGGCGAGGGGGGGAGGGGGAGGCGAGGGGGGGAGGGGGAGGCGAGGGGGGAGGGGGAGGCGAGGGGGGAGGGGGAGGCGAGGGGGGGAGGGGGAGGCGAGGGGGGGAGGCGAGGGGGGAGGGGGAGGTGAGGGGGGAGGGGAGGCGAGGGGGAGGCGAGGGGGGGGAGGGGGAGGCGAGGGGGAGGCGAGGGGGGGAGGGGGGGGGAGGGGGAGGCGAGGGGGAGGCGAGGGGGAGGCAAGGGGAGGCGAGGGGGCAGGCAAGGGGAGGCGAGGGGGGAGGCAAGGTGGGGTGGGGAGGGGAAGGGGATGGGAAGGGGAGGGGAGGGGGAGGGGTGGGGGGAAGGGGAGGGGTGGGGGAAGGGGAGGGGAGGGGGAGGGGGAGGGGTGGGGGAAGGGGAGGGGAGGGGGAGGCGAGGGCGGAGGGGGAGGTGGGCGGAGGGGGAGGTGGGAGGGGAGGGGAGGGGGGAGGGGGAGGCGAGGGGGGGGAGGGGGAGGCGAGGGGGAGGCGAGGGGGGGAGGGGGAGGCGAGGGGGAGGGGGGGGCAAGAGGGAGGGGGATGCGAGAGGGGGAGGCGAGTGGGAGGGGGAAGCAAGGGGGGATGTGGGGGAGGGGAGGGGGACGGGGAGGGGGACGGGGAGGCGAGGGGGGAGGTGAGGGGGAGGCGAGGGGGGGAGGCGAGGGGGAGGCGAGGGGGGGAGGTGAGGGGGAGGCGAGGGGGGGAGGTGAGGGGGAGGCGAGGGGGAGGCGAGGGGGCAGGCGAGGGGGAGGCGAGGTGGGGTGGAGAGGGGAAGGGGAGGGGAGGGGGAGGCGAGGGGGGAGGGGAGGGGGAGGCGAGGGGGAAGGGGAGGGGGAGGAGTGGGGGAAGGGGAGGGGAGGGGGAGGCGAGGGGGGAGGCGAGGGGGGAGGGGGAGGCGAGGGGGGGAGGGGGAGGCGAGGGGGGAGGGGGAGGCGAGGGGGGGAGGGGGAGGCGAGGGGGGGAGGGGGAGGCGAGGGGGGGAGGGGGAGGCGAGGGGGGGAGGGGGAGGCGAGGGGGGAGGGGGAGGCGAGGGGGGAGGGGGAGGCGAGGGGGAGGGGGAGGCGAGGGGGGGAGGGGGAGGCGAGGGGGGAGGGGGAGGCGAGGGGGGGAGGGGGAGGCGAGGGGGGGAGGGGAGGCGAGGGGGGGAGGGGGAGGCGAGGGGGGGAGGGGGAGGCGAGGGGGGGAGGGGGAGGCGAGGGGGGGAGGGGGAGGCGAGGGGGGGAGGGGGAGGGGGAGGCGAGGGGGGGAGGGGGAGGCGAGGGGGGGAGGGGGAGGCGAGGGGGGGAAGGGGGTGGCGAGGGGGAGGGGGAGGCGAGGGGGGGGGGGGAGGCGAGGGGGGAGGGGGAGGCGAGGGGGGAGGAGGAGGCGAGGGGGGAGGGGGAGGCGAGGGGGGGGAGGGGGAGGCGAGGGGGGGAGGGGGAGGCGAAGGGGGGAGGGGGGAGGCGAGGGGGGGAGGGGGAGGCGAGGGGGGGAGGGGGAGGCGAGGGGGGGAGGGGAGGCGTGGGGGGGAGGGGGAGGCGAGGGTGAAGGGGGAGGGGGAGACGAGGGGGAGGCGAGGGGGGAGGGAGAGGCGAAGGGGAGGCGAGGGGGGGAGGGGGAGGCGAGGGGGGGGAGGGGGAGGCGAGGGGGGAGGGGGAGGCGAGGGGGGAGGGGGAGGCGAGGGGGGAGGGGGAGGCGAGGGGGAGGGGGAGGCGAGGGGGGGGAGGGGGAGGCGAGGGGGGGGAGGGGGAGGCGAGGGGGGGAGGGGGAGGTGCGAGGGGGGCGAGGGGGAGGCGAGGGGGGGAGGGGGAGGCGAGGGGGAGGCGAGGGGGAGGCAAGGGGAGGCGAGGGGGAGGCAAGGGGAGGCGAGGGGAAGGCAAGGGGAGGCGATGGGGAGGCGAGGTGGGGTGGGGAGGGGAAGGGGAGGGGAAGGGGAGGGGAGGGGGAGGCGAGGGGGGGGAGGGGAGGGGGAGGGGTGGGGGAAGGGGAGGGGTGGGGGAGGGGGAGGCGAGGGGGAGGGGGAGGTGGGGAGGGGAGGGGGGGAGGGGGAGGTGAGGGGGGAGGGGGAGGCGAGGGGGGGAGGGGGAGGCGAGGGGGGGAGGGGGAGGCGAGGGGGGGAGGGGGAGGCGAGGGGGAGGGGGAGGCAAGAGGGAGGGGGATGCGAGAGGGGGAGGCCAGGGAGGAAGGGGGGTGGCGAGGGGAGGGGGAGGGGAGGCGAGGGGGGGAGGGGGAGGGGGGGAGGGGGAGGGGGAGGTGGAGGCGAGGGGGAGGAGGGGGAGGGGGAGGGGGAGGCGAGGGGGGAGGAGGGGGAGGGGGAGGCGAGGGTGTGGGGGAGGCCAGGGGGGGAAGCTAGTAGGGGAGGCGAGGGGGAGGCGAGGGGGGGAGGCGAGGGGGGGAGGCGAGGGGGGGAGGGGAGGGGGAGGCGAGGGGGGGAGGGGAGGGGGAGGCGAGGGGGGGAGGCGAGGGGGGGAGGCGAGGGGGAGGCGAGGGGGGGAGGCGAGGGGGGAGGGGGAGGCGAGGGGGGAGGCGAGGGGCAGGGGGAGGCGAGGGGCAGGGGAGGCGAGGGGCAGGGGGAGGCGAGGGGCAGGGGGGAGGCGAGGGGCAGGGGGAGGCGAGGGGCAGGGGGAGGCGAGGGGCAGGGGGAGGCGAGGGGCAGGGGGAGGCGAGGGGCAGGGGGAGGCGAGGGGCAGGGGGAGGCGAGGGGCAGGGGGAGGCGAGGGGCAGGGGGAGGCGAGGGGCAGGGGGAGGCGAGGGGCAGGGGGAGGCGAGGGGCAGGGGGAGGCGAGGGGCAGGGGGAGGCGAGGGGCAGGGGGAGGCGAGCGGCAGGGGGAGGCGAGGGGCAGGGGGAGGCAAGGAGGGGAGGGGAGGGGGAGGCGAGGGGGAGGGGGAGGAGGGGGAGGCGAGGGGGAGGGGGAGGCAGGGGAGGGGAGGGGGAGGCGAGGGGGAGGCAAGGGAGGGGAGGGGGAGGGGAGGGGGAGAGGGGGAGACGAGGAAGGAGGGGGAAATGAGTGGGAGGGGGAAGCGAGGGGGGGAGGGGGAGGCAACGGGGGGAGGGGGAGGCAAAGGGGTGAGGGGGAGGCGAGCGGGGGAGAGGAGGCGAGCGAGGCGAGGCGGAGGGGTAGGCGAGGGGAGGAGTAGGCGAGGGGGAGGGGGAGGCGAGGGGGAGGGGTAGGCGAGGGGGAGGGGTAGTCGAGGGGAGGGGGGGCAAGGGGGATGGGTAGGCGAGGGGGAGGGGCGCGAGGGGAGGAGGGGAGGCAAGGGGAGGGGGAGGCGAGGGGGAGGCGAGGGGGAAGCGAGGGGGGAGGGGGAGGCGAGGGGGAGGGGAGGCGACGGGGGGAGGGAGAGGCGAGGGGAGGGGGAGGCGAGGGGAGGGGGAGACGAGGGGAGGGGGAGGCGAGGGGAGGGGGAGGCGAGGGGAGGGGGAGGCGAGGGGAGGGGGAGGCGAGGGGAGGGGGAGGCGAGGGGAGGGGGAGGCGAGGTGAGGGGGAGGCGAGGGGGAGTGGGAGGCGAGGGGGAGGGGGAGGCGAGGGGGAGGGGGAGGCGAGGGGGAGGGGAGGGGGAGGGGAGGCGAGGGGGAGGGGGAGGCGAGGGGGAGGGAGATGCGAGGGGAGGCGAGGGGGAGGGGGGAGGCGAGGGGGAGGCGAGGGGGGAGGCGAGGGGGAGGGGAGGGGGAGGGGAGGGGGAGGGGAGGCGAGGGGGAGGGGGAGGCGAGGGGGTAGGGGAGGCGAGGGGAAGGGGGAGGTGAGGGGGTGAGGGGGAGGTGAGGGGGTGAGGGGGGGTGAGGGGGAGGTGAGGGGTTGAGGGGGAGGTGAGGGGGTGAGGGGGAGGTGAGGGGGGAGAAGAGGTGAGGGGGAGGGAGAGGCGAGGGGGAGGGAGAGGCGAGGGGAGGCGAGGGGGAGGGGAGGCGAGGGGGAGGGGAGGCGAGGGGGAGGGGAGGCGAGGGGGAGGGGAGGCGAGGGGGAGGGGAGGCGAGGGGGAGGCGAGGGGGAGGCGAGGGGGAGGCGAGGGGAGGCGAGGGGGAGGCGAGGGGGAGGCGAGGGGGGAGGCGAGGGGGAGGCGAGGCGGGAGGCGAAGCGGGAGGCGAGGGGGAGGCGAGGGGAGGGGAGGTGGGGAGGGGAGGGGGGAGGGGGGGGAGGTGAGGGGGGAGGGGGAGGCGAGGGGGGGAGGGGGAGGCGAGGGGGGGAGGGGGAGGCGAGGGGGAGGGGGAGGCAAGAGGGAGGGGGATGCGAGAGGGGGAGGCCAGGGAGGAAGGGGGTGGCGAGGGAGGGGGAGGGGAGGCGAGGGGGGGAGGGGGAGGGGGGGAGGGGGAGGGGGAGGTGGAGGCGAGGGGGAGGAGGGGGAGGGGGAGGGGGAGGCGAGGGGGGAGGAGGGGGAGGGGGAGGCGAGGGTGTGGGGGAGGCCAGGGGGGGAAGCTAGTAGGGGAGGCGAGGGGGAGGCGAGGGGGGGAGGCGAGGGGGGGAGGCGAGGGGGGGGAGGGGAGGGGGAGGCGAGGGGGGGAGGGGAGGGGGAGGCGAGGGGGGGGAGGCGAGGGGGGGAGGCGAGGGGGGAGGCGAGGGGGGGAGGCGAGGGGGGAGGGGGAGGCGAGGGGGGGGAGGCGAGGGGGCAGGGGGGGAGGCGAGGGGCAGGGAGGCGAGGGGCAGGGGGAGGCGAGGGGCAGGGGGAGGCGAGGGGCAGGGGGAGGCGAGGGGCAGGGGGAGGCGAGGGGCAGGGGGAGGCGAGGGGCAGGGGGAGGCGAGGGGCAGGGGAGGCGAGGGGCAGGGGGAGGCGAGGGGCAGGGGGAGGCGAGGGGCAGGGGGAGGCGAGGGGCAGGGGGAGGCGAGGGGCAGGGGGAGGCGAGGGGCAGGGGGAGGCGAGGGGGCAGGGGGAGGCGAGGGGCAGGGGGAGGCGAGCGGCAGGGGGAGGGCGAGGGCAGGGGGAGGCAAGGAGGGGAGGGGAGGGGGGAGGCGAGGGGGAGGGGGGAGGAGGGGGAGGCGAGGGGGAGGGGGAGGCAGGGGAGGGGAGGGGGAGGCGAGGGGGAGGCAAGGGAGGGGAGGGGGAGGGGAGGGGGAGAGGGGGAGACGAGGAAGGAGGGGGAAATGAGTGGGAGGGGGAAGCGAGGGGGGGAGGGGGAGGCAACGGGGGGAGGGGGAGGCAAAGGGGTGAGGGGGAGGCGAGCGGGGGAGAGGAGGCGAGCGAGGCGAGGCGGAGGGGTAGGCGAGGGGAGGAGTAGGCGAGGGGGAGGGGGAGGCGAGGGGGAGGGGTTAGGCGAGGGGGAGGGGTAGTCGAGGGGAGGGGGGGCAAGGGGGGATGGGTAGGCGAGGGGGAGGGGCGCGAGGGGAGGAGGGGAGGCAAGGGGAGGGGGAGGCGAGGGGGAGGCGAGGGGGAAGCGAGGGGGGAGGGGGAGGCGAGGGGGAGGGGAGGCGACGGGGGGAGGGAGAGGCGAGGGGAGGGGGAGGCGAGGGGAGGGGGAGACGAGGGGAGGGGGAGGCGAGGGGAGGGGGAGGCGAGGGGAGGGGGAGGCGAGGGGAGGGGGAGGCGAGGGGAGGGGGAGGCGAGGGGAGGGGAGGCGAGGTGAGGGGGAGGCGAGGGGGAGTGGGAGGCGAGGGGGAGGGGGGAGGCGAGGGGGAGGGGGGAGGCGAGGGGGAGGGGAGGGGGAGGGGAGGCGAGGGGGAGGGGGGAGGCGAGGGGGAGGGAGATGGGAGGGGGAGGCGAGGGGGAGGCGAGGGGGAGGCGAGGGGGGAGGGGAGGGGGAGGGGGAGGGGGAGGGGAGGCGAGGGGGGAGGGGGAGGCGAGGGGGTAGGGGAGGCGAGGGGAAGGGGGAGGTGAGGGGGGTGAGGGGGAGGTGAGGGGGTGAGGGGGGGTGAGGGGGAGGTGAGGGGTTGAGGGGGAGGTGAGGGGGTGAGGGGGAGGTGAGGGGGGAGAAGAGGTGAGGGGGAGGGAGAGGCGAGGGGGAGGGAGAGGCGAGGGGAGGCGAGGGGGAGGGGAGGCGAGGGGGAGGGGAGGCGAGGGGGAGGGGAGGCGAGGGGGAGGGGAGGCGAGGGGGAGGCGAGGGGGAGGCGAGGGGGAGGCGAGGGGGAGGCGAGGGGGAGGCGAGGGGGAGGCGAGGGGAGGCGAGGGGGAGGCGAGCGGGAGGCGAGCGGGAGGCGAGGGGGGAGGCGAGGGGGAGGCGAGGGGGAGGGGAGGCGAGGGGGAGGGGAGGCGAGGGTGAGGCGAGGGGGGAGGGGGAGGCAAGGGGAGGGGGAGGCAAGGGGAGGGGGAGGCAAGGGGGAGGGGGAGGCAAGGGGAGGGGGAGGCAAGGGGGAGGGGGGAGGCGAGGGGGTGGGGGAGACGAGGGGGGTGGGGGAGACGAGGGGGTGGGGGAGACGAGGGGGAGGGAGAAGCGAAGGGGAGTGAGAGGCGAAGGGGAGAGGGAGGCGAGGTGGAGGGGAAGGCAAGGGGGAGGGGGAGGCGAGGGGAGATGGGGGAGGGGGAGAGGAGGGGGGGGCGAGGGGAGATGGGGAGGGGATGGGGAGGGGGGGGCGAGGGGGAGGCGAGGGGGAGGGGAGGCGAGCAGGGAGGGGGTGGTGAGGGGATGGGGAGGCGAATTGGGGGAAGGGGAGGCGAGGGGGAGGGTGGAGGGGAGGCGAGGGGGAGGCTGGAGGGGGAGGCGAGGGGCAGGGGGAGGCGAGGGGCAGGGGGAGGCGAGGGGCAGGGGTAGGCAAGGGGGAGGGGGAGGCAAGGAGGGGAGGGGGAGGCGAGGGGGAGGGGGAGGCAAGGGAAGGGAGGGGGAGGGGAGGGGAAGGGGAGGGGGGGAGACGAGGAAGGAGGGGGAGATGAGTGGGAGGGGGAAGCGAGGGGGGAGGGGGAGGCAACGGGGGGAGGGGGAGGCAAAGGGGTGAGGGGGAGGCAAAGGGGGGAGGGTAGCGGGGGAGGGGGAGGCGAGCGGGGGAGGGGGAGGCGAGGTGGAGGGGAGGCGAGGGGGGAGGGGAGGCGAGGGGGGGAGGGGGGAGGCGAGGGGGGAGGGGGAGGCGGGGGGGAGGGGAAGGCGAGGGGGAGGGGGAGGCGAGGGGGAGGGGGAGGCGAGGGGGAGGGGGAGGCGAGGGGGAGGGGGAGGCGAGGGGGAGGGGGAGGCGAGGGGCAGGGGGAGGCGAGGGGCAGGGGGAGGCGAGGGGCAGGGGGAGGCGAGGGGCAGGGGGAGGCGAGGGGCAGGGGGAGGCGAGCGGCAGGGGGAGGCGAGGGGCAGGGGGAGGCAAGGAGGGGAGGGGAGGGGGAGGCGAGGGGGAGGGGGAGGAGGGGGAGGCGAGGGGGGAGGGGGAGGCAGGGGAGGGGAGGGGGGAGGCGAGGGGGAGGCAAGGGAGGGGAGGGGGAGGGGAGGGGGGAGAGGGGGAGACGAGGAAGGAGGGGGAAATGAGTGGGAGGGCAACGGGGGGAGGGGGAGGCAAAGGGGTGAGGGGGAGGCGAGCGGGGGAGAGGAGGCGAGCGAGGCGAGGCGGAGGGGTAGGCGAGGGGAGGAGTAGGCGAGGGGGAGGGGGAGGCGAGGGGGAGGGGTAGGCGAGGGGGAGGGGTAGTCGAGGGGAGGGGGGGCAAGGGGGATGGGTAGGCGAGGGGGAGGGGCGCGAGGGGAGGAGGGGAGGCAAGGGGAGGGGGAGGCGAGGGGGAGGCGAGGGGGGAAGCGAGGGGGGGAGGGGGAGGCGAGGGGGAGGGGAGGCGACGGGGGGAGGGAGAGGCGAGGGGAGGGGGAGGCGAGGGAGGGGAGACGAGGGGAGGGGGAGGCGAGGGGAGGGGGAGGCGAGGGGAGGGGGAGGCGAGGGGAGGGGGAGGCGAGGGGAGGGGGAGGCGAGGGGAGGGGGAGGCGAGGTGAGGGGGAGGCGAGGGGGAGTGGGAGGCGAGGGGGAGGGGGAGGCGAGGGGGAGGGGGAGGCGAGGGGGAGGGGAGGGGGAGGGGAGGCGAGGGGGAGGGGGGAGGCGAGGGGAGGGGAGATGCGAGGGGAGGCGAGGGGGAGGGGGAGGCGGGGGGGAGGCGAGGGGGAGGCGAGGGGGAGGGGAGGGGGAGGGGAGGGGGAGGGGAGGCGAGGGGGAGGGGGAGGCGAGGGGGTAGGGGAGGCGAGGGGAAGGGGGAGGGTGAGGGGGTGAGGGGGAGGTGAGGGGGTGAGGGGGGGTGAGGGGGAGGTGAGGGGTTGAGGGGGAGGTGAGGGGGGTGAGGGGGAGGTGAGGGGGGAGAAGAGGTGAGGGGGAGGGAGAGGCGAGGGGGAGGGAGAGGCGAGGGGAGGCGAGGGGGAGGGGAGGCGAGGGGAGGGGAGGCGAGGGGGAGGGGAGGCGAGGGGGAGGGGAGGCGAGGGGGAGGCGAGGGGGAGGCGAGGGGGAGGCGAGGGGGAGGCGAGGGGGAGGCGAGGGGGAGGCGAGGGGGAGGCGAGGGGGAGGCGAGGGGGAGGCGAGCGGGAGGCGAGCGGGAGGCGAGGGGGAGGCGAGGGGGGAGGCGAGGGGGAGGGGAGGCGAGGGGGAGGGGAGGCGAGGGTGAGGCGAGGGGGGAGGGGGAGGCAAGGGGAGGGGGAGGCAAGGGGAGGGGGAGGCAAGGGGGAGGGGGAGGCAAGGGGGAGGGGGAGGCAAGGGGGAGGGGGAGGCGAGGGGGTGGGGGAGACGAGGGGGTGGGGGAGACGAGGGGGTGGGGGAGACGAGGGGGAGGGAGAAGCGAAGGGGAGTGAGAGGCGAAGGGGAGAGGGAGGCGAGGTGGAGGGGAAGGCAAGGGGGAGGGGGAGGCGAGGGGAGATGGGGGAGGGGGAGAGGAGGGGGGGCGAGGGGAGATGGGGAGGGGATGGGGAGGGGGGGCGAGGGGGAGGCGAGGGGGAGGGGAGGCGAGCAGGGAGGGGGTGGTGAGGGGATGGGGGAGGCGAATTGGGGGAAGGGGAGGCGAGGGGGAGGGTGGAGGGGAGGCGAGGGGGAGGCTGGAGGGGGAGGCGAGGGGCAGGGGGAGGCGAGGGGCAGGGGGAGGCGAGGGGCAGGGGTAGGCAAGGGGGAGGGGGAGGCAAGGAGGGGAGGGGGAGGCGAGGGGGGAGGGGGGAGGCAAGGGAAGGGAGGGGGAGGGGAGGGGAAGGGGAGGGGGGGAGACGAGGAAGGAGGGGGGAGATGAGTGGGAGGGGGAAGCGAGGGGGGAGGGGAGGCAACGGGGGGAGGGGGAGGCAAAGGGGTGAGGGGGAGGCAAAGGGGGGAGGGTAGCGGGGGAGGGGGAGGCGAGCGGGGGAGGGGGAGGCGAGGTGGAGGGGAGGCGAGGGGGGGAGGGGAGGCGAGGGGGGGAGGGGGAGGCGAGGGGGAGGGGGAGGCGGGGGGGAGGGGAAGGCGAGGGGGAGGGGGAGGCGAGGGGGAGGGGGAGGCGAGGGGGAGGGGGAGGCGAGGGGGAGGGGGAGGCGAGGGGGAGGGGGAGGCGAGGGGGAGGGGGAGGCGAGGGGGAGGGGGAGGCGAGGGGGGAGGGGGAGGCGAGGGGGAGGGGGGAGGCGAGGGGGGAGGGGGAGGCGAGGGGGAGGCGAGGGTGTGGGGGAGGCCAGGGGGGAGGGGGAGGCGAGGGGGAGGCGAGGGTGTGGGGGAGGCCAGGGGGGAGGCGAGGAGGGGAGGCGAGGGGGAGGCGAGGAGGGGAGGCGAGGGGGAGGCGAGGGGGGGGAGGCGAGGTGGGGAGGTGAGGGGGGAGGCGAGGGGGGGGGGAGGCGAGGGGGAGGGGGAAGCAAGGGGGGATGTGGGGGAGGGGAGGGGGATGTGGGGGAGGGGGAGGGGGACGGGGAGGCGAGGGGGGGAGGTGAGGGGGAGGCGAGGGGGGAGGTGAGGGGGAGGCGAGGGGGGGGAGGTGAGGGGAGGCAAGGGGAGGCGAGGGGGAGGCGAGGGGGGAGGCGAGGTGGGGTGGGAGGGGGGAGGCGAGGCGAGGTGGGGTGGGGAGGGGAGGGGGAGGCGAGGGGGGGAGGGGAGGGGGAGGGGTGGGGGAGGGGGAGGGGTGGGGGAAGGGGAGGGGAGGGGGAGGCGAGGGGGGAGGGGGAGGCGAGGGGGAGGGGGAGGCGAGGGGGGGAGGGGGAGGCGAGGGGGGGAGGGGGAGGCGAGGGGGGAGGGGAGGCGAGGGGGGGAGGGGAGGCGAGGGGGGGAGGGGAGGCGAGGGGGGGAGGGGGAGGCGAGGGGGGAGGGGAGCCGAGGGGGGGGAGGGGGAGCCGAGGGGGGGGGAGGGGGAGCCGAGGGGGGGAGGGGGAGGCGAGGGGGAGGCGAGGGGGAGGCGAGGGCGGGGAGGGGCGAGGGGGAGGGGAGGCGAGGGGGAGGGGAGGCGAGGGGGAGGGGAGGCGAGGGTGAGGCGAGGGGGGAGGGGGAGGCAAGGGGAGGGGGAGGCAAGGGGAGGGGGAGGCAAGGGGGAGGGGGAGGCAAGGGGGAGGGGGAGGCAAGGGGGAGGGGGGAGGCGAGGGGGTGGGGGAGACGAGGGGGTGGGGGAGACGAGGGGGTGGGGAGACGAGGGGGAGGGAGAAGCGAAGGGAGTGAGAGGCGAAGGGGAGAGGGAGGCGAGGTGGAGGGGAAGGCAAGGGGGAGGGGGAGGCGAGGGGAGATGGGGGAGGGGGAGAGGAGGGGGGGCGAGGGGAGATGGGGAGGGGATGGGGAGGGGGGGCGAGGGGGAGGCGAGGGGGAGGGGAGGCGAGCAGGGAGGGGGTGGTGAGGGGATGGGGAGGCGAATTGGGGGAAGGGGAGGCGAGGGGGAGGGTGGAGGGGAGGCGAGGGGGCAGGCTGGAGGGGGAGGCGAGGGGCAGGGGGAGGCAACGGGGGGAGGGGGAGGCAAAGGGGTGAGGGGGAGGCAAAGGGGGGAGGGTAGCGGGGGAGGGGGGAGGCGAGCGGGGGAGGGGGAGGCGAGGTGGGGAGGGGAGGCGAGGGGGGGAGGGGGAGGCGAGGGGGAGGGGGAGGCGGGGGAGGGGGAGGCGAGGGGGAGGGGGAGGCGAGGGGGAGGGGGAGGCGAGGGGGAGGGGGAGGCGAGGGGGAGGGGGGAGGCGAGGGGGAGGGGGAGGCGAGGGGGGAGGGGGAGGCGAGGGGGAGGGGGAGGCGAGGGGGGAGGGGGAGGCGAGGGGGAGGCGAGGGTGTGGGGGAGGCCAGGGGGGAGGGGGAGGCGAGGGGGAGGCGAGGGTGTGGGGGAGGCCAGGGGGGAGGCGAGGAGGGGAGGCGAGGGGGAGGCGAGGAGGGGAGGCGAGGGGGAGGCGAGGGGGGGAGGCGAGGTGGGGAGGTGAGGGGGGAGGCGAGGGGGGGGGGGAGGCGAGGGGGAGGGGGGAAGCAAGGGGGGATGTGGGGGAGGGGAGGGGGATGTGGGGGAGGGGAGGGGGACGGGGAGGCGAGGGGGGAGGTGAGGGGGAGGCGAGGGGGGGGCGAGGGGGGGAGGTGAGGGGGAGGCGAGGGGGGGGCGAGGGGGGGAGGTGAGGGGGAGGCGAGGGGGGAGGTGAGGGGAGGCAAGGGGAGGCGAGGGGGAGGCGAGGGGGAGGCGAGGGGGGAGGCGAGGGGGGAGGCGAGGGGGGAGGCGAGGTGGGGTGGGAGGGGGAGGCGAGGTGGGGTGGGGAGGGGAGGGGGAGGCGAGGGGGGGAGGGGAGGGGGAGGGGTGGGGGAGGGGGAGGGGTGGGGGAAGGGGAGGGGAGGGGGAGGCGAGGGGGGGAGGGGGAGGCGAGGGGGGAGGGGGAGGCGAGGGGGGGAGGGGGAGGCGAGGGGGGGAGGGGGAGGCGAGGGGGGGAGGGGAGGCGAGGGGGGGAGGGGAGGCGAGGGGGGGAGGGGAGGCGAGGGGGGAGGGGAGGCGAGGGGGGGGAGGGGGAGGCGAGGGGGGGAGGGGGAGCCGAGGGGGGGGGAGGGGGAGCCGAGGGGGGGAGGGGGAGCCGAGGGGGGGAGGGGGAGCCGAGGGGGGGAGGGGGAGGCGAGGGGGGGAGGGGGAGGCGAGGGGGGGAGGGGGAGGCGAGGGGGAGGGGAGGCGAGGGGGGAGGGGGAGGCGAGGGGGGGAGGGGGAGGCGAGGGGGGGAGGGGGAGGCGAGGGGGGGAGGGGGAGGCGAGGGGGGGAGGCGAGGGGGGGAGGGGGAGGTGAGGGGGGAGGGGGGGAGGGGGAGGTGAGGGGGGAGGGGAGGCGAGGGGGAGGCGAGGGGGGGAGGGGGAGGCGAGGGGGGGAGGGGGAGGCGAGGGGAGGCGAGGGGGGGGAGGGGGAGGCGAGGGGAGGCGAGGGGGAGGCAAGGGAGGCGAGGGGGCAGGCAAGGGGAGGCGAGGGGGAGGCAAGGTGGGGTGGGGAGGGGAAGGGGATGGGAAGGGGAGGGGAGGGGGAGGGGTGGGGGAAGGGGAGGGGTGGGGGAAGGGGAGGGGAGGGGGAGGGGGAGGGGTGGGGGAAGGGGAGGGGAGGGGGAGGCGAGGGGGGAGGGGGAGGTGGGAGGGGAGGGGGAGGCGAGGGGGAGGGGGGAGGCGAGGGGGAGGGGGAGGCGAGGGGGAGGGGGAGGCGAGGCGGAGGGGGAGGCGAGGGGGGAGGGGGAGGCGAGGGGGAGGGGGAGGCGAGGGGGGAGGGGGAGGCGAGGGGGAGGGGGAGGCGAGGGGGGAGGGGGGAGGCGAGGGGGAGGGGGAGGCGAGGGGGGAGGGGGAGGCGAGGGGGAGGCGAGGGTGTGGGGGAGGCCAGGGGGGAGGGGGAGGCGAGGGGGAGGCGAGGGTGTGGGGGAGGCCAGGGGGGAGGCGAGGAGGGGAGGCGAGGGGGAGGCGAGGAGGGGAGGCGAGGGGGAGGCGAGGGGGGGAGGCGAGGTGGGGAGGTGAGGGGGGAGGCGAGGGGGGGGGGAGGCGAGGGGAGGGGGAAGCAAGGGGGGATGTGGGGGAGGGGAGGGGGATGTGGGGGAGGGGAGGGGGACGGGGAGGCGAGGGGGAGGTGAGGGGGAGGCGAGGGGGGGAGGTGAGGGGGAGGCGAGGGGGGGAGGTGAGGGGAGGCAAGGGGAGGCGAGGGGGAGGCGAGGGGGGAGGCGAGGGGGGAGGCGAGGTGGGGTGGGAGGGGGGAGGCGAGGTGGGGTGGGGAGGGGAGGGGGAGGCGAGGGGGGGAGGGGAGGGGGAGGGGTGGGGGGAGGGGGAGGGGTGGGGGAAGGGGAGGGGAGGGGGAGGCGAGGGGGGGAGGGGGAGGCGAGGGGGGAGGGGGGAGGCGAGGGGGGGAGGGGGAGGCGAGGGGGGAAGGGGAGGCGAGGGGGGGAGGGGAGGCGAGGGGGGGAGGGGAGGCGAGGGGGGGAGGGGAGGCGAGGGGGGGGAGGGGGAGGCGAGGGGGGGGAGGGGGAGCCGAGGGGGGGGAGGGGGAGCCGAGGGGGGAGGGGGAGGGGGAGAGGAGGGGGGCGAGGGGAGATGGGGAGGGGATGGGGAGGGGGGGCGAGGGGGAGGCGAGGGGGAGGGGAGGCGAGCAGGGAGGGGGTGGTGAGGGATGGGGAGGCGAATTGGGGGAAGGGGAGGCGAGGGGGAGGGTGGAGGGGAGGCGAGGGGGAGGCTGGAGGGGGAGGCGAGGGGCAGGGGGAGGCGAGGGGCAGGGGGAGGCGAGGGGCAGGGGTAGGCGAGGGGGAGGGGGAGGCAAGGGGGAGGGGGAGGCGAGGGGGTGGGGGAGACGAGGGGGTGGGGGAGACGAGGGGGTGGGGGAGACGAGGGGGTGGGGGAGACGAGGGGGAGGGAGAAGCGAAGGGGAGTGAGAGGCGAAGGGGAGAGGGAGGCGAGGTGGAGGGGAAGGCAAGGGGAGGGGGAGGCGAGGGGAGATGGGGGAGGGGGAGAGGAGGGGGGGCGAGGGGAGATGGGGAGGGGATGGGGAGGGGGGGCGAGGGGGAGGCGAGGGGGAGGGGAGGCGAGCAGGGAGGGGGTGGTGAGGGGATGGGGAGGCGAATTGGGGAAGGGAGGCGAGGGGGAGGGTGGAGGGAGGCGAGGGGCAGGCTGGAGGGGGAGGCGAGGGGCAGGGGGAGGCAACGGGGGGAGGGGGAGGCAAAGGGGTGAGGGGGAGGCAAAGGGGGGAGGGTAGCGGGGGAGGGGGAGGCGAGCGGGGGAGGGGGAGGCGAGGTGGGGAGGGGAGGCGAGGGGGGGAGGGGGAGGCGAGGGGGAGGGGGAGGCGGGGGGGAGGGGGAGGCGAGGGGAGGGGGAGGCGAGGGGAGGGGGAGGCGAGGGGGAGGGGGAGGCGAGGGGGGAGGGGGAGGCGAGGGGGAGGGGGAGGCGAGGGGGGAGGGGGAGGCGAGGGGAGGGGGAGGCGAGGGGGGGAGGGGGAGGCGAGGGGGAGGCGAGGGTGTGGGGGAGGCCAGGGGGGAGGGGGAGGCGAGGGGGAGGCGAGGGTGTGGGGGAGGCCAGGGGGGAGGCGAGGAGGGGAGGCGAGGGGGAGGCGAGGAGGGGAGGCGAGGGGGGAGGCGAGGGGGGGGAGGCGAGGTGGGGAGGTGAGGGGGGAGGCGAGGGGGGGGGGGAGGCGAGGGGGAGGGGGGAAGCAAGGGGGGATGTGGGGGAGGGGAGGGGGATGTGGGGGAGGGGAGGGGGACGGGGAGGCGAGGGGGGAGGTGAGGGGGAGGCGAGGGGGGGGCGAGGGGGGGAGGTGAGGGGGAGGCGAGGGGGGGGCGAGGGGGGGAGGTGAGGGGGAGGCGAGGGGGGGAGGTGAGGGGAGGCAAGGGGAGGCGAGGGGGAGGCGAGGGGGAGGCGAGGGGGGAGGCGAGGGGGGAGGCGAGGTGGGGTGGGAGGGGGAGGCGAGGTGGGGTGGGGAGGGGAGGGGGAGGCGAGGGGGGGAGGGGAGGGGGAGGGGGGGAGGGGAGGGGGAGGGGTGGGGGAGGGGGAGGGGGGGGGAAGGGGAGGGGAGGGGGAGGCGAGGGGGGGGAGGGGGAGGCGAGGGGGGAGGGGGAGGCGAGGGGGGGAGGGGGAGGCGAGGGGGGGAGGGGGAGGCGAGGGGGGGAGGGGAGGCGAGGGGGGGAGGGGAGGCGAGGGGGGAGGGGAGGCGAGGGGGGGGAGGGGGAGGCGAGGGGGGGGAGGGGGAGCCGAGGGGGGGGAGGGGGAGCCGAGGGGGGGAGGGGGAGCCGAGGGGGGAGGGGGAGCCGAGGGGGGGAGGGGGAGGCGAGGGGGGGAGGGGGGAGGCGAGGGGGAGGGGAGGCGAGGGGGGAGGGGGAGGCGAGGGGGGGAGGGGGAGGCGAGGGGGGGAGGGGGAGGCGAGGGGGGGAGGGGGAGGCGAGGGGGGGAGGGGGGAGGCGAGGGGGGGAGGCGAGGGGGGGAGGGGGAGGTGAGGGGGAGGGGGGGAGGGGGAGGTGAGGGGGGAGGGGAGGCGAGGGGGAGGCGAGGGGGGGAGGGGGAGGCGAGGGGAGGCGAGGGGGGGGGGAGGGGGAGGCGAGGGGGAGGCGAGGGGGAGGCAAGGGGAGGCGAGGGGGCAGGCAAGGGGAGGCGAGGGGAGGCAAGGTGGGGTGGGGAGGGGAAGGGGATGGGAAGGGGAGGGGAGGGGGAGGGGTGGGGGAAGGGGAGGGGTGGGGGAAGGGGAGGGGAGGGGGAGGGGGAGGGGTGGGGGAAGGGGAGGGGAGGGGGAGGCGAGGGGGGAGGGGGAGGTGGGAGGGGAGGGGGAGGCGAGGGGGAGGGGGAGGCGAGGGGGAGGGGGAGGCGAGGGGGAGGGGGAGGCGAGGCGGAGGGGGAGGCGAGGGGGGAGGGGGAGGCGAGGGGGAGGGGGAGGCGAGGGGGGAGGGGGAGGCGAGGGGGAGGGGGAGGCGAGGGGGGAGGGGGAGGCGAGGGGGAGGCGAGGGTGTGGGGGAGGCCAGGGGGGAGGGGGAGGCGAGGGGGAGGCGAGGGTGTGGGGGAGGCCAGGGGGGAGGCGAGGAGGGGAGGCGAGGGGGAGGCGAGGAGGGGAGGCGAGGGGGAGGCGAGGGGGGGAGGCGAGGTGGGGAGGTGAGGGGGGAGGCGAGGGGGGGGGGGAGGCGAGGGGGAGGGGGAAGCAAGGGGGGATGTGGGGAGGGGAGGGGGATGTGGGGGAGGGGAGGGGGACG